>NW_022900950.1:48437045-48483813 GCF_012274545.1 Fukomys damarensis | reverse complement strand
AAAAAAAAAAAAAAAAAAAAAAAAAAAAAAAAAACAAAACAAAGACAAGATAAAGACTTGAATAAAAATTTTCAATAATTACATTAAATGTTAATGGATTATTACTCCAATTAAAAGGCCAAATTCCTTCTGGATGCAAAATCTAAACTCCCACACCATTTATAAGAGATTAAATTCAAAGAACATGAACTTTTAAAGAAAAAGAATGGAAAAATATGTCATGTAAATATTAACCAAAAGAAACCAGGTCTGCCACATAATAATAGACAACATAGATTTTAGGGCAAGAAATATTTCTAGAGGAAAAAAGGGAACATTTCATAATAATAAAAGGGTCAATTAATAGTAAGATAAGACAGTCCTAAATTTGCATGCACCTAAGAATTTATAACTTGTACAAAAAGAACACAGTTTCAAAATATAATTAAGCAAATTTGACAGAACTAAGAGAATTAAATAAATTAATCATTAGTAGAGAATTTTTTTTTCTTTTTTGGTCTTTTGAGACAGAGTCTCACTATGTAGTTGAGACTGACCTGGAATTCACTATGTAGCCCAGGCTGGTCTTGAACTCACAGCGATCCTCCTGCCTCGGCCTCCCAAGTGCCAAGTGCTGGGATTACAGAAGTGCACCATCACACCTGGCTGAAAAGTCAATACATTCTAAAACAGACCTCGAGCCTCCCTTTATTTCTTAATGAAGGTTTAATTTTTTTCTTTTTAATGTATATACAGTTTATTTCCTTGCTTTATTACACTGAACAAAGCAGATACATTGGAATACAAATGGTGAGAAAGAATGTTCTTGGCTTTTTTTGTGCTTTTAGGAGAAAAGCGTATAGTTTCTCATCATTAAGTATGATGTTATCAGTAGGTGTTTTTGTAGAGTTCTTTATCAAATTGCGGAAGTTCCTAATGTTCCTACGTTCTTAATCTGCTGAGAGTTTTTATCAGAGTATGCATGTTGTATTTTGCCAGATGATTTTCTGTATCAATTGATATGCTCTCTCTTCTTTAACCCATTGATATGGTATATTATATTGATGAGTTTTTCAGATGTTGAGTGAGCCATGCACAACTGGAATACATCTCATTTGATTATAGTATAACATTCTTTTTGTACACTACTGAATTTAATTAATATAATTTTGTTGAGGATTTTTGCATCTATGTTCATAAGAGATATTGGTCTGCAGTTTTCTTTCCTGTAATTAGTTTTATTTGGTTTTGGTACTAAGTAATACTGGTTACCTGGGACAAGTTAACAAGTAAAGTTTGGTTTCTGAAAATTTCTTTATGCATTGGCTGTACTGATGGATACTATATCTGAGACCTGGAGGGTCACAGATGGAGGCCCAGAAGAACTGGTAGGAATGGAGCAGAAAATCAGTTAAAGGCCTCGAAACTAAGGATTATAGTTAGTAGCTTAGTTGTTTTCTCCACTTTCAGGTAAAAATCTAGTCAGGAAGGTTATATGCACACGCATGAATATTAAAATTTAAAATGGTCAAAAGCTATCTTAAACAGTAAATGATATAGGATTTGAGAAAGGGATGTTTACATTTCATCTGCTAACCAAATTTTCTCTTTTTATAACTCTTCTCCCACCTAGGTGGCTGAGGATGAGGATAGAGGCAATGAACATGTGAAACACTTCCACAATTACTAAAAGATTCACACTTTATGCACAGGAAAGAGGTAAACATGCCACAGTAAAACTCCATTAAGTTCTTACAATTCTAAAGCACATTATTCTGCTCAAGGTTGACAAAGCATACCTTTGCAATAGGTAGACAGAGACCACTAATAAAGTCAATGGTGTAAGCAAAATTGTTTTGGAGGTAGAAATGAAGGAAGGAATGATTTGGACTTACTTGAAAAGAACAAGTACTTCAAGCTTGCTAATAATCATGTTAAAGTCTCATTAACGTAACTGCTGGACTTTACCAATTTGGCATTTGTGCCAAAATTCAGCGCTAGTGCTAAATTTTACCTCAGCTAAATATATCTTTCTTCAAGTTGAAAAGATGTTTTAGAGACCAATTTCTCAAATATCACTAAGTACAAATTAATTACATTTATAGAATATTCTCATGTTACAAAATATCCTATAGAATACAGTTACAATGTCTCATTAATAGTTAAGAAAACCACTTTTTAATAAACTAATTTTAAAATACATCTCCATTTTAGAAATAGTAAAATTGAAAGCTGTCCATTTTAGTATAAAGAAATCTACAGCCAACTGTATTTTGCTATGCTTCAGGACCTTTATAGCCCAACTGCTTCATCCATCCTCTTCTATTACAATACCCCTGAAACTCAATCCATTACTCCATCAGTTACTTCACCCAAATCTAGTTCCATCTCTCTTAGCCATTTCTATTCCCAATATAAAACTTTGTTCAAACAGAACACCTGCCTCCTTTCCTCGCACCCTCTGTATCCCAGCACTTAGCTCTTTCCATTTTACCTCCTTTGTATATTTGACGCTATCTACTTCCTACCTCTGTACTGCTCCTCACACCAGAGGCCTCTGTCCTGGAAATCTCCTATTATTTGAGGTCCCCCTTCGAAATTCATGCTGAAATTTAGTTGCGATTGTAACAACATTAAGAGGTGGAAGTTAAGCTGTCATGAGGAGATTAATATCAGTATTTCAGGAATGGGTAAGTTTTCGTAAGAATGGGTTGTTACAAAAGAAAACCTGGCCCTTCTTCGTTTCTGACTCTTGCTCGTGATTTTTTTCCCCCTTTCTGCCATGTTATGACACAGCACAAAGCCAGAGCTTAGTGTTGTGCTTTTGAACTTTTTAACCTCAAAACTGTGAGAAATAAATTGATTTTCTTCATAAATTATCCAGTCTCAGGTATTCTGTCATGGCAACACAAAATGAAACAAGACACTCCCTCCCCTACTAATCATTGTTTTCTCACTGCCACTGGAGCAGTCTCTTCAAAATTAAGCAGTCTTCACCTTTTTTCAATGAATGTACAAGATCCTTAGAATAAGGCATCAAATTCTTAGTGTAGTATCTGAGGCCCTTTGTAGGAGGAATTGGTGCTTTTTGATAGGGACCTAGTAGTCCTCTAGCATCACTGCACCCCTCCTCCTCCTTGTGGGAGAAACTCCAGCTATCTTGACTTGTTAGCTGTTCTTTACAGAGTGTTCCGCTCACTGCTGAGTCTCCTCTCTTCCCCTTTGTTTAACTTATATATGCACACCTTAAGGCCTCAGCTGACTGGTCCTTCCTCAAGGGGCCCTTGATGGTCCCCAGATTAGTCTAGGTCCCTCTGCTTTGTGATTTCACAGCACAGTGGTCCTCAGTTTCGTAAATTTCATAACACACTTCATGCTCATAATCATCTGTTCAAACCCACCTTCCCTGACAGAGTACAAGCCATGTGTCTGACTATGCTGCATGTCTGGTACATAATAAGCTCCCCTGGAAGGGCCAGTAAATACATTAAATAATAAATGTTATGAAAGAATAAACATTCACATATGTGCCACAAAAAAACTAGATTCTGTAATCACATCGTTGGGTTTATATTCTCATCTCCCCAGTTTTTAGAAAGGTGATGTTAGCAAGACAATGTTAAATGGCATTGTCTCTTTGTGTTCAGTTTTTCCCTTTATAAATGGTTCTGACAAAGCTTACCTACTTCATGGGGGTGGTTATGAAGAATGAAAAAATTCACTCAAGTAAAGCACTTGGGATGTTATCTGGCGTAAAGTAAGCATCCAACATATACTCTTTAACATCTCATTTATCTGTCCCATGAATCCTATAATGAAGTAAAGTCAGTGAAAGGTAAAAGGTGGTAATTGTCCCCAGAATTTGAGGTCGATATCATGAAAAAATTACTCTTAAGATGGAACTACCAAAATTTAACATTAAAAACTATGTATTCAGGGCCAGAGATTTAGCTCAGTGGTTCTGCCGCCTACCTCATAAGCGCAAGTTCCCCAGTTTGATCCCTGCTACCAAAAAGAGAAAAGAAAAAAAAAAAAAACCCATGTATTTAGCCCCTAAAAGGGGCTGCCTTCCATGATATATTGGATGTAAACTGCTGTGATGTCACTTTGGAAATCATCCCAAGGCCCAGACTCTGAGATTACATGAGAAAATAAACATGAGTAGCACTTAAGACATCATATAGTATGATAAAGATCTGAAAAAAAATGTGTGTGGTATGATTACTGATATTATTAGTAGAACACTTCATTATCCAATCAATGGTATTGTAATCTGACTGTCTGAAGTGACACAACTTCTTATAATCACAAGGACTTATTAGAAGGGCAGAGGAGAGAAAGAACTGGAAAGGTGGAAATTGGTGATGTTTGTTCAGCACAATCCAAATAAGAGGGCTGTTCATGGGAGGCAAAAGAGGAAAACTTCATAGTACAGTTTCTCCTATGATCCTACAAATCACTTCATCCTAATCATCATTATGCGCCTGTGCTATTAAGTTAGTGGAAACTAATTCCTGTATTACAGTCCAGACAGGAAATAAGTGAACAAGTAGTTAAACAAATAAAAATACTATTGCATCTTCTTGTGCTACAAACTGCTTTAGACTTCAGTATTAAATTCAGTTCTCAGTATCCCCTACCTTGCACCTCCTCCACACACTTATACATACATAGATGTGTCTCTAGATGGAAATATAGTGATGATAGAGTGAGCAAGTGTTTGGTTTGAATATGTTAAACTTGAGAAGCAGGTGAGACCTTTCAAAAGAAAGATCCAATTTATAAGGCACATGCCGGAACCACTGAGCTAAATCCCTGGCCCTAAAAGATCCAATTTAGATAGATAGATAGCTTATTAGAGAGTTCCAGACTTCCCTGTTGGTCACTTGTATATAAAAAACACTTAAAACCCTCAGGATTAGAGAAGTCACCTGGGGAGAGAATGTGGAAAAGAAATAAAGACCACCACCATATCTGAGGGACACTCTAATCATCACCTTCCTACAGATTGTCAACTCTGGCTGGCTTCTCCACGTGAGTGACCTGACAGCCATCTCCCCATTCAAGGTGACTCCAGTAAGGAGCTACCCCAGGCAAGGAGCAAAACTATTCCCTCTGTGACAGTTCTACTCTAAAATACAGCAGAGATTATTATTCCCATTGTACAGAGGAAAAATTTCAGTGGTTTGGTTGAAAGGGTAAAATCATTGACACAACTGAAACAAAAGCCAGGGCCCATAATCACAGTTAAGTGTTCTTTCCACCTTTCAGGAGTAGATCCCTATAGTCCTCATAAACTTTTTTTTTTCTTTTTTTTTTTTTCTTTTTTTTTATGTAGAGCCTATGATCATGGTGGAAAGACCATAGAACAAAGAAAGTACTTGGGCAAAATTAAGTAGTAAACCTGTGGGAAGAAGAGATCATTGTGAACTCAGGATGCTAATAAAGGCTGTATGGGTACGGTCTGTGAAGTATAATGAGTTAGAGTAGGTAAAGAGGAGAGAGGAGAAAGTCTGAGATTTAAAGACATAATGAACCAAAGTGCAGGGCACACAAGGTGCACAGTGAGGAGACAGTCCTCACCAGAAAGTAGCTGATGGCATGTGGGCTTCATCTCACACAGCAATTCAAAGAGATCTGCAATGCCTTGGTGCAGGAGGGTTAGCAGGACATGTCAAGGGCAGGTGAGGATGTGGAGGCACCACACCTGTCGGGACCTAGCACTTTGGGACCAGGGGAAACATATTTGGATAGCTCGGGTAGGGTCAGATTATGCCTTCCTGGACAGCCAGGCCAAAAACATTGAATCTAATTTAGTAGTCTGCAAAGAACCTCTGTAGATTATTGAAAGGGGAAGAAATTTGGTCAGGGATTTAGCTCAGAGGTGCTGCTGCCTGCCTCATAAGCGCAAGGTCCCAACTTCGATCTCCAGTACAAAAAAAAAAAGCAGAAGAAATGGAATTAGCTTGATGTAAATCAGAGACCTTTCAAACTTTCCTTAGCAGGGAATCCTTTCTACAAATTAAATCTAATGGGATGTTCTAACAGCATAAAGCACAGGGGGAAAGACCCAGTCTTCTCAGTATTCTTATGACAATTTATTTGAAAGCTTTCAACATATAATATGTATTATAATAAAGTCAATAAAAATATACAAAAAGCTAATTAAATAAACACAAGAGTTTTAACCCCAGTGGTGGAAGACAGTTGCATCTTGTATTAGGTTTAGCATCTAAGCTTCCTATTTCTGAATTTTATTTCATTTGTACAATAGCAAGAAAGTCCTTATTCACCTAAATAATACTAGCATAGGGTAATCTTTGTTTTGCCTTTTACAATCTGCCTTTAATCACAGGGTACTCTTCAATTAAATTAAACCTGAAGGTACTAGTGTAGATATCTTCTTCACAAAATTATAAATATCAAGAAGCTACCAAAGTAAATTTTAAAAAAGCGTGGTCATTGGCACTGTGGGATTCACATGTCGAGCCATGGTATAGGTCATCTGCTATAGTGCAGTTACTGTAATATACCGCACACTGTAGTACCCGGCGTACTGGTGCCTGGAAGACGTTCTGGAGTCCGGCAGGACACTCACACAATCAAAACACCTGTGCAGAGGGGGTGAAGGGAGGGAAGGGGTAAGGGGAAAAAATGAGAATCAAGACTTGTCATGTAGAGGTACAAGATCCCAACAATGAATGTAACTGTACTGTATTCCTAAAATGTACCAATAAACTCAATTAAAGCTGAAAAAAAAAACAAAAACCTGTGCAGTCGTAGTGGCTTCATTTGCAGTTTTATGTGAGCAGATGTGTACAGTGCAGAAAAAAAAGCAATCTATAGCTTCAACTTTCCCAGTATAGAAGAAATCGGGCTTTGCATTTGTTCTTGAGTCTGCAGCATGACAATTTTTTAAAACCTGGATTGTCCTTAAGAAAAGTGATGGGGGAGTGAGTGCAAAGTCTGTGATTTTTTTCCCAGCTAATAAAAGAGTATCCATAATTCTCCATTATTTATCTACTGATAGTTGTAGATTAAGACAAATCATTTATAAACCAAGTGAGAAAATTCCATTGTGTAATACAAATGTGTTCCATACTAGAAAGGTATTCTGTATTATATATCAAATAGTTGAAGCAACTTTGTATTTAATAGGGGATTGGAAAAGTGCTAATAGTTCTCCTCAGATTGAAGAACAGTTTTGTGGATGATTTATATTCAAGATATTTCAGTACTCTATAAAGAGCAAAAAAAAAACAAAAACCTGGAGAATACAATGTTATGCATTTTAAAACACATTTGTGTTTATTTTGATATTGCCAGAGGTTTGTTTTTATGGCTTGGTCAGGAAAAGAATATTTAGAAGTACAGAAAACTATTTACATTAAATAAATACATCATAAAATAAATTCTGTTTTTAAAGTTACAAAATAAAATGTCTAATTGTTCTTAGATGGAATTACTAATCTAAGAAAATTAAGAATAATTCTCTTTTCTCTGATTAGTAATTGATGAGCTCATGTTAAAGAAACTAAATGAAACATAGAAATCATTACTATTTACAGATTTGGATGATTAAATCTTATGAAACATTTTAAATTGCATTTATAGCAGTCAATTTTTATTTTAAACATTTCAAGACCCTGCATCACCAAATGAGCAAAACCTCCTCCCAAGTATTTAAATAACTTTATAAATCTAACACATTAAACGTATCACTTTGGCAAAATAGTCTTAAACATTTCCACTCCCCAGGAGAAATATTAATACTGAAGGAAAGAGAATGTAGTGTGATAGTGGTGTGATGATAAATGGTCTTAAAGATGTTTCATTAAAAATTGATTAAAAGAGTTCTGGTAGTTTGGTTCTCTGAAACTGAATCACCAGCATCCTTCAACATACTCAGGCCCAACCCCCACCCTGGCCCTACATCTGCTAGGAACACTTTGGAAAGGCTCCTTCATTCCTGATGTTGTCCATATCTCCCCAGACTCCCTACTGCCCCTTCCTCACCAGGTCTTACACCTCTACCCACTTGTGAGTGCAGAGGAGAGCTGGGATGCAGATTTGACAAAACTAATGGAGAGTCTCGCTTGTAAATAACTCCCATGGAGCAAATGTTTAGAGAGTATAGAGAACCAAGGCTTAGGAGGATAACCATAGTGAGGAGACTGTCGGAAAAGAAGCAAAAAAAAAAAAAGAAATGATAGCTAAAAAAAAAAAAAAAAAAAAAAAAGAAATGATAGCATTTTATAAGTATAACTATGTCTAGGACAACAGAACAAAGTCATGAAATTTAACTTTTTCCCCTAGAAACCATGGTCTAGGTTTTACCTTCTACCATAATATACACATGTGTGTGTGTGTGTGTGTGTGTGTGTGTATAAATCGAATGCTTTAAAATAGAAATACACTGCTAGATATATACTTTCAAAATCTGACTAGAATGTGGTAAGATTTTAACTAAAACTATTTACAGGTTTATTACAGGATTTTGATAGAGACTTTTAAAAAATAGTTACTGCCTTGAACAACAAACACACACACACAATCAACCTTTAAAAACAAAAACCATAGTGGATGAATAGATAGATGATAGATGATAGACAGAGATGGAGGTACATGTCTACCACCGTGTAAGAACCAGTGAAAGTTGCAGAAGAAATTCAGTGCCGTTCTGAGGAGATAAGACTAACCCACACACGGCAATAAGGACGATTTAAGAGAGTATGCAGTCACATGCTAGGCAGAGAGCAACATTGTCGGTGGAGGAGGAGATGAAAAAAGGAAGGTGGCAAGAGGTGGGTGAGGACCACAGGCTGGGGTTTCCGGAATACACAGACATGGGCTGAATCTCACACGATAGGTAGGACACAGACCCTAACCCACACACCCAGGCTTCTGAATACCTTGAAGGGATAGCCCACTGGGGAAACTGATGGGCTAAGCTAATTATTTTGCATAAAAATATTAGAACACATGGTCTGACACATGGTCTAACAACAGGAAAGAGTGTTTTAATTGGAGTTGTCCCAGAAAATCTAGAGCATATGGCTATTTTATTTACAGGCCAAGAAAATCCTAATTATAAGAGAAGCTGAACTAACCAACCTTAGTAGCCAAGACACAGCCATTGCCATCCCGGAAGCTTCTAACCTATTTGAACACAGTCATCAGCTTTGTCTTTCTTTGTTAGGGTTTCTTTTAATATTTTCAGATAAAACGTCAGTGTCTGAACAACAGAAGATAAGCCAGAGAGATTCTGTTCTTTTCTTATGTTATATTCTTTAATGTTCTCTCAGTTGCCTCGCCTAATTCTAACACTATAAATAATGAATGCAAAAATGCTTCTTCTACCTGAGGTAATAAAATAAAATTCAATTTAAAGTTCTTTCCCTTAAAGGAAGAGGGAGCATCCATGCCCTGTAAATTTTCCAGGCTTGTTATCAGGGTTCTTCATATTGAAAAATATGTTTTAAACTACCAAGATTGTTTTATGTGATTTTGCCCTTTACTTCCCTGATGTCTCACTGTTTTTCTCATTAGCAGTTTGCTGTCTGAAATAAAATATGTGCCAGAAGCTTCCTTATCCAGTTTTGCAATTTAAAAATGCTAACAATTATTGGGAAAGAAACAGTTTTAAGAGCTTTAACACAAATTTTGGCAGGTTAGACCATTCTCTATTTCATCTTTATGCCCATCCCAGAACAGAGATCACTTGCCAACTCATTCTCAATATTATTAAGGAAAAGCACATTTTGTGCTTTTATAGTTAGTGAACAAATTGACCAAGATGATGTAATCATTGCTGGTGGACACCAACAAAGTCACACATTTGAGCAACTCTTTTCCTTTACTTTTTAAACAGAATCTTAAAATACTTGTCTCCAATTACAGCAAAAGGATATTTTTAATTTGAATTTTTTAGGCACTAGATTTGTCTTTTTTTTTCTTTTTTTCTTTTTCTTTTTTTTTTGGTATCGGGGATTGAATTGAGAACCTTACACTTGTAAGGCAGGCGGAGGCACCGCTCAGCTAAATCCCCAGCCCAATTTGTCTTTTTAAAAATAATTTTCAATTGTTATTTTCATGCTCAAGAAAATTTGGATAACTTTATAAAGACTGAACGTGATTTTCATAGCTGTAGCTACTAAACAATGATAGAAAGGAAATAATGATAGAAAGCTACTATATAATGATAGAAAGGAAATGTTTTACAGCCATTAAAATTAAAACATTGTATTCAACCTTAAGAAGAAAGGAAATTCGAGCACTTGTTACAACATTGACAAAATCTGAAGACATGCTAGGTGCCAAAAGCTAGATGCAACTTAGACAAATACCATTATGATTACACTAAATGAGATAGGTACACAAGTCAAATACACGGGGACAGTGAGTAGAATGATGACTGACGGAAACTGGAAGGAGAGAGAGTGGAGACTTGTTTAATGAGAGTGGTGATGGTTGTACTACAATGTGAATGCACTTAGTGTCTATATATTGTGGGAACTGTATATTTAAAAATGGTCATGCAACAGTTTACCACAATGTTTTAAATAAAAATATAATTATGAAGAGACCTCTACATAGAGATGTTTCTGGTTATTCACATAGATAAAAATTCTGTTTCTATCCCAGACCTGGTCTGAAGCTGATAGATAAATTGTCCATGGTCTTTGGAGAATTGAGTACTCAATAAATTCAAGTGGTAGCAGTAGTATGACAGTAGTTTCCCTGGTCTCTTTATAAAAGTAAATATCAGTATCAATTTAAATGTTCCTTTTTATTAATAATCATAGCTAAGGAAAAAAATGAGAACCAAGACTTGTCATGTAGACGTACAAGATCTCAACAATGAATGTAACTGTATTGTATCCCTAAATAATTGAGTTTATTGTACCAATAAACTCAAAGCTGAAAAAAAATAATCATAGCTAGGTTCTTAAATGCTGAAATGCTTGCTATATTCTATTAGTCTAAATATTAAAATCCTCCATTATACATAAATACCACAAACTCAAAGTATAAATGATTTAAATAACAAAATGAAAGATAAGACAATAGGAAACAGAAAGGTAGATCTTTTGCAAATGGGAATGGAATCCAGAGAGTGAAGGATGGGGGAGGGAAGGGGGTAAAATGAATTAAGATATGCTAAGGATATGTAGCTACTTCCTTTGGTGAATATAAACAATATGTACTGCAAACATGTGCTAATAAAAAATAAATTTTAAAAACCCTGTGGGATTTTATACTGTATATGATTTAATTAGTTTCAGAGATAATTTACCCTCTGTTACTAGCTAGGAAGTGGCAGAGCTGGGGTATTAATCATGCCATCTGGCTCCAGTGCCTACACTTTGCAACATTTGTCTAACTCTAGGTTTTTAGAAAACATAAGAGAATAGCATAAGTGTACTATTTTCATGGATAGAGCTCTTCGTCCTGTCTTTGATTTGTTGCAATAAACATTTATTAAACACTTAGTATCAGGCCAGAGATTTAGCTCAGTGGTTCTGCTGCCTGCCTTGCAAGCACAAGGTCCTGAATTTGATCCCTGGTACAAAACAACAACAACAACTATGTTGTAAGCAATGGGCCAAGAGGTAGATATTAATAAAATTAATAGAACATAGTTTTACAAAATTTTTTTTTGAGACAGGGTCTTACTATGTAGCTGAGTCTAACCTGGAACTCACTATGTAGCCCAGGCTGGTCGATCCTCCTGCCTCAGTCTCCGGGAGTGCTGGG
Organism: Fukomys damarensis; assembly: GCF_012274545.1. NCBI lineage: Eukaryota > Metazoa > Chordata > Mammalia > Rodentia > Bathyergidae > Fukomys > Fukomys damarensis. The sequence continues at coordinate 48,472,077 of NW_022900950.1, read as the reverse complement.
ATTACAGGTGTGCCCCACCATGCCTGGTTTAGTTTTACAAATTGATAGAAAATATGTGAAATATACAAGAAAAGTTGTGATAAAGAATACTAGTAGTGAGCCAGGCGTGGTGGCACACGCCTATAATCCCAGCACTAGGGAGGCTGAGGCAGGAGGATCGCTGTGAGTTTGAGACCAGCCTGGGCTATACAGTGAGTTCCAGAACAATCTCAACTACATAGTGAGACCCTGTCTCAAAAAAACAAACAAATAAAAAAGAATACTAGTAATGATAAAGAGGAAGGGCTCAGTTCTACTTGGAATGGGGGCACTTTGCCTATTTTTTCTCCTCTTGAATACTTTGGGAAACATCTTTAATTTCACAAGTATAACGTAAATAAAATGGGACAGAAAAAAATAGAACAAATGTCAGGAGATACTTGAGAAAACAAGATTTAAAAAAGGCTAGAAAATACTCTAGATGGTCTAAATTAACACAGAGACCAGCTATATCAGCTGGTTTACAAGACAGGGAAGAGTAATTGGGAGAGAATAACTAAAAGGACCGAAGCAAGTACTATTTAGTATGTGTTCTAAAATAGTAGGAAACCCTATGAAAGAATTTAAGGACATGTGCCTTACTGCCATTGAGTCTGCAACAGAGCCACACAAAGCAATAATTCATGAGGGCAAATGAACATAATGTACAAGGTAAGTGTTAGGGAACAAATCAGAGGAAAAACAAAATTCAAGAAGATGAAGGTTCAATTCTTCTTTTTTCTTTTTCTTTTTTTGGTACTGGGGATTGAACTCAGGCCCTTGCACTTGTGAGGCAGGCAGTGGAATCCCTGAGCCAACCCCTGGGCCCAAGGTTCAATTCTTTTAAATAAAAGAACAAGAGCATTGCATACTGGGAAGAGCAATCATGGAGCCATGGTGTTGGAACAAACTAAGTCCCAGAAGCCCAGCACGGTAACTGTAAGAAGGCATAAATATACATGCATGTCTGTGTGTATGTGGGCATATGCACAATGTGTGCAGCAGTATGGTATGTACAGTATTTGAGAGCTGTGGTGTGTGTTTTATAATGAGCGTGACTGTGTATAAGGACTATTCACAGACGATTTGGAGGAATCCAAGAGAATGAAAAGTACTTATAAGTTAATGGGAAGATCACCCCCAAAAAAATCCTCCCAAAGTTGTACAAATTTTAATTTTGCTAGCCATAGAAAAGAGTCACTGTGATTTGATGGATCCAACAAGCCAGACACTGAGTTTTAAATAGATGAAAGTCAAATGTTTACATTATTAAAATGTCATCCACAAAAGGACTAAAAGTTGTCATTGAGTTACTGACCGTTCAGTCAGTAGACTTCAGGTAACTGAAAGTTAAGTCTGGAGACAGCATACGGGAAAAGGGGAAGAAAGCAAGAGCCCATCAAAGACAGAAAGTCAGTACTGCGAAGTCTTACCATAGCAGGTCTTGAACATTGGGCACATCATTGCATCAGGAGCTATTGTAAATGTTCTCAGAAGGTTCACTCATTTCATCTCTACTGTCCTCCTGCAGGTAGCAAGCAGTGAAATACTCTGCAGAGCCCAGGCCTTAATCACACAACTATTCTGCTTTTGCATTGTTTCTCAAGTGATTATGCAAAATGCTATCTCTTCTTAGAATGGAAGTACAATGAATTGTATATATGAATGCAACCTTAAGGATTTGTTTTATTTTTAATGAAAATGTTTGTAGTCTGCCACATATGAGATGAATAATTTGAGACCAAATGAAAGGTTTATAAAAAGTAGATTATAAATTTAGTTTGGGTCTCTATATGGTACCACAAGAAAGTATTCTTCTGAACTTTCACTATAATTGAAAACAAGTCACAGACAAGTTATTACCCTGGGAAGAATTTATTCCCCAGGTTTCTGTTTGTTTACAGTTCCAGGGACTTAGCACCAGCCAAGCCCTTCTTGAGAATCATGACATACTTATCTGAGAACTCAGCAGGTATTAGTTCACACCCCAGTCTGTTCCCTGAAATATAATGAATGAATTTGTAATATCAGGCATCAAAGAATAAATATTCATTCTCTGACACTCTGCAAAGAAGAAAAATTTTAAATGTCAGTTGCATTACATCATAACTAGATGAAAATTTGTTTCATTCCTGTTAATCTGTTAAATAAAACTAAAAAACACAAACACACTGAAAGAAGGAAAATTGAAATCAGAAAGTATAGAATTAAACAACACTGTTTTTTAGAAATTTACAAAACTGCTTAGACTGCAAGGACACTGGTCAGCCTTTAATCTCAGTCTTTCTAGCCTTTCCTTATGATGTAATCGCTAGATGTTGGGGGCTGAGATGTATAATCCAAAATTCACAATTTGAAATCTTAACCCCCAGTACCTTACAATGTAACTATCTTTGGAGATAGTCTCTACTGAATATTTAAGTCAAATTAGGTCATTAGGATGGGCCCTAATCCAATATGGCTGCTATCATTATAAGAAGAAATTTGGACACATATATAGCCAGATGTAAAGAATTTTTAATGATGTGAAGATAAAAGGAGAAGGCCACAATCTGTAAGCCAGGAGGAGAAGTACAGAAGAATCCAACCCTATCAACACCTGATCTTGGACATCTAGCCTCCACAATTGTGAGAAAATTAATTTCTGTTGTTTTAAACTACCTAGTTTGTGGCAGCCTTAGAAAACTAATACCCTATATGTAAGCTCACAGAGTGTCAGCCTATATCCAGGTGTATGCTCGGCCCTTGTAGTACCAGAACATATTGAGACTTAGTAATATTGCTTAATGAATAATTGACTATATCTAGATATTTTGGCCTATTTTACTGGAGTAAGGTGTTTTGCCATTACAAAAAATGATCAAAGAGAGCTTTCTTTCATTATCAAAAAATAATTTTAACCAGGTACAGTGGCACACATCTGTAATTCCAAAACCTCAGGTGGCTGAGGTAGGAGGACAGCAAGTTCAGAAGTCTGAGGACAATCTAGGCAACTTAATGAGAATTTGTCTTAAAAATAAACCAGAGCTTGGAATATAACTAAGGGCAAAGAGCTTGCCTAGTACAGGTTCAATCCTTAGTATTAAAACAATAAAATGAAACAAAAAAGCCCACAAACATACAAACACTTTAAATTCAGATTTTTAAAATAATGCTTACCTATTATTAAAAAAAAAATAGTAGTATAAGGAAGGAAAAAAAAACAAAAACAAAAAAACAACACTAGGGCCAGGGATTTAACTCAGTGGTACTGTGCCTCCTTGCAAGTACAAGTTCCTGAGTTCAATCCCTGGTACAAAAAATTAAAAAACTAAAATCATGCCACCCAGAGATAACTTTTGATACTTTCTAGTCTTTTTCTATACACATACAGTATATATTTAAACACAGTTGAAATAACACTGAATTACTTATCATTATGTAGCATTTTCCTAACATCATTAAAATTCTTCATAAACATTTTAAATAGCTATAAAAGTTATGCTGTCATATATATCTTTCATAATTGAAATCTCCAGGCATAGTGGCACACACCTGTAATCCCAGGACTCAGGAGACACATACCACACAGGAGTTCAAGGCCAGCCTGAGCTTTATAGTGAGTCCAAGACCAACCTGAACCACACAGCCAGACTGTCTCAAAATAAAATGAGAGCCAGGGATTTAGCTCAGCAGTTCTGCCACCTACCTTTAAATACAAGGTCCCAAGTTCAATCCCCGTTACAAAAAAAAAAAAAAAACAACGAAATTCTTTATAGACATTGAGGTGTTTCTACCTTTTTCTATCATAATTAGCATTGCAATGAATATTATTGTGTGAGGAAGCTTTCATCCATTTCTCTGAATTACTTCAAAGATGACTAGCACTACAATGATTGATTCAAAAGGCATAGTTATTGCTAATGCTTTTTTTGGTACTAGGGCTCAAACTCAGGACCTTGCGCTTGTGAGGCAAGCGGTGTCACCATTGAGCTAAATCCCCAGCCCCTAAGACTTTTGATACATATCTTTCTAATGCTTTTTGAAAACTAAATTAACTTGTATTCTACAGACAAAACAATTCATAATATTTCTCGTTGCACTTTACCTTTAAACACTACTTTTACAAATCTTGTTAATGAATAAGATAAAATGGGATTTTAGTGTCATTTTAATTTGCATCTTTTGAATATTAATAACTTTTCATTTTACCCCACATATTGACCATTTATAATTTTGCCTTTTGAATTGCCTACATGCACCTTTGTTTGTTTTTGGTACTGGGGATCGAACTCAGGATCTTGCACTTGCAAGGAAAGCGCCGTGCCACTGAGCTAAATCACTGGCCCTGCATGTGTCTTTTGAAAGGGGCTTCAATGAACAATTTTGATGGAGTAGTTTTCTACTTAGAACTCTTCTATAATATTGCCTGCCCTTCAACCAAGGGCTTCTACTCCTGAGTTAGTGAGACTATACATCTTATAGCCGTCCTGTCCCAGGATCTTATCATGGCTGCCACACAAAAATGAAATTTTCACTCTTCTTAATAAACAAGGCTACTTGTTCCAGTTATTTTCCTTCTACTAACAAAATTTTGATACATCAAATGCATGAGAATGTATTTAAGTCTGAAATTTTATTTAAATCTGAAATCAGTTTTCTTTGCAGAATGAAAAGGAAGTTTTCACTTTAAAAAGAACAGAACATTTGAAAGGAAAAGAGGTAGTGCTCTTTTTTTTCCAACATAATTTTGGCATAAATACACCTACTTCCTAGCTGCATTTATTAAATTCAGGGAAGAGAGAATCATAAACACACATATTTTCCAATTTATTTAAGACTCACATTCATAGTAAAACAAAATGTATCTTGAATAAACCTTAAAGTCTTTTAACTAAGTAATTATATATTCAGATGGAAATTTTTTCCATAAAGTGTTTTTGAAAACAGTTCATGGACAGAGGTCTGTTTTCGAAAGATAAATGTATGAGGGCGGATAGAACTTGCAGGATTTTGGTGATCATGAATTGGCGGGAGGAGAGAGATGAGTACATCATACTGGAAAAGAACCATGCAACTTGGAAGCCTTGGCTGTGCCTCCTTCCTCCTGCTCACTTGATCCGCCCTCCCCATCCTTGCTTTTATTCTCAGAGTGCAGGAGGTGTCTCCAGGCCTTTACACCCCCTCCCCTCTCCCCTCTCCCCTTGCTTCTCTGGACATCACCTGTGTCTTCCCTCTCTTGTGCTGTCATCCTTTTCTCTCCATCTGGCCCTCAAACTAAAATACATTCGATTTTCCCCTTCCTAAAAAAAAGCCTCATTCTAGTCTAGCCTAGCTAATATTACCCAATTTGTCCCCTTTTCAAACTCCTTGAAATGTATACTTTGTTTTAACTTTCCTCCGATTTCCTTCCCACGCACATACACCAAGGCAACTGCTGTTCTTATCCCACCTCCGATTAGGTTTGCCTGCTCTTGAGCTTTTTTTTTTTTGTGGTATCAGGGATTGAACTCCGGTCCTTGCGCTTGCAAGGCAGGCCACCGAACCGCTGAACTAAATCCCCGGCCCTCTTGAGTTTTGTATAAATGAACTCAAACAATACATACTTTTGTGCCTCCCTACTTTATGCATTTAATCTTTTTTACTGTAGTAAAATATGCATAAGATAAGGAGTTAGCCATTTAAGCATACAGTTCAGTGGCACTAGATACAAAGTGTTGCACAATCATTATCAGCATCCATCTCCTAAATTTGTTTATCTTCTCAAATTGGGAAACTCTGTGTTCATTAAATAATAACTTCATATTTCGCTCCTCCCTGCCTATGGTAACTTCTTTTCTACTTTGTCTCTATGATTTGCCTTTTCTAGGTCCCTCATATAAGCAGAATCAATATTTGTTTTTTTCTGTCTGGCTTATTTCACTTTGCATAGTGTTTTCAAGATTCATCCCTGTTGTAGCATGAATCAGAACTTCATTCATTTTTAAGGCTGAGTAATATTCCTTCACATATAGCACATTTTGTTTTTCCACTCATTCATTGATGGATATGTAGAGAAAGAAAAGACTTGCCTTTTTAAAATTATGGTTAAGATAACACATAACCAAATTTGCCATGGTAACCACTTTTTAAAATAGGCTTTATTTTTAGAGCAGTTTTAGGTTCATAGCAAAATTGAACAGAAGGTGCTGATTTGTAAGTTACTCCTAACACACCTCTGCTCCCCACCTATACAACTTTCCCCACTATTAAAATCCTACACCAGAGCAGTACACTTTTATAAGAGAAAAACTTTAGACTAAATAAATTTAAGCACCTAGCATAGTAGCTCAGTCTAAGCTCACAATCTCCTTTAAATTTTATTTAAGCTATAATCAATGAATCTATATTGAGACATCATTATCACACAGATCCCATGGCTTACATTAGGGTGTGGTCTTGTTGTTGTACAATCTTTGGCTTTTGACAAATGGATAATAACAAGTATCCACCACGATTGTACATAAAGAGTAATTTCCCTGCCCTGTGCGCTCCACACACACACTCATACTGTGGGCAAATCTTGCTGTTTATATAGTTTTGCCTTTTCCAGGATATCATATAATTGGAATAATATATTATGTAATTTTCACATTGGCTTCTTTTACTTAGTAACATGTACACAAAACAAAAAACAGACAAAAAAAAAAACAAATTAAAAAAGTGGAAGTAGGGCTGGGGATGTCGCTTAGTGGTGCCATGTCTGCCTGGCAAGTACAAGGCCCTGAGTTTGATGCCACGTACCGCAAAAAAAAAGTGGAAGTATACAGTATTTGTCATTTCGTGCATGACTGGTTCAATTTACTTAGAACAATATTGACAAGGTTCATGAATCTTGCAACATGTGACAAGATTTCCCATATTTTAAAAAATTTGTATAAAGTTTTGGATAAATGTCCCCCAACAGTGAGGGAACCTTTAAGAGGCACAGCCTACTGGGAAGAAGTCAGGTCACTGGAGGAATGCCCTTAGGATTTAGGGCCCCTCATCCCTTCCTCTCTCTTTCTTTTACTTCCAGACCATAAGGTGAGGACTTCCTTTGGCATACATTCCCCACAACGATATGCTCCAAAGCACAGATGCAAAAGCAGTAGGCCAACTGACCATGGACTGAAAGCTCCAAATTGTGAAACAATTTTTTGTTTGTTTGTTTTTTGAGACAGGGTCTCACTTTGTAGTGCAGGCTGGCCTTAAACTCACTATGTGGGCTAGGCTGGTCTTGAACTCCTGGAGATCCTCCTGCCTCAGCCTCCCAAGTGCTGGGATTACAGGGATGCAGCTAAATTTTTTTTTAAATATCTCACACATTTTATAATAATAACAGAAAGCTGACTAGCACAAGTTTTAGTGTTCTCAATTAGGTCATCTGTGTTCTGTGGGTCCCCACTCTCAAAGCATCTGTTCTCCATCCATCTCTCTTGCTCTGAGTCCCAGGACATTGACCTTCTGTGATTGCCTTAGATTTCTGGCTTATTTAATGAGAAGTGTCATCAAGAGACTGGAGGGCACTGGTATTTATTTGTACTGCCACATAATCACTCTCTTGCTGCCTATTTCTCAGGAGGAAGCTGCTCTCCATTGCTGTTTCTTAGTGCCAGATCAAACTCGGCTGCCTTCTCACTATTTTGCCTCACCCATGTCCCTATCAGGGTAGAAAACGTTCCTGTTGTTTCTAGTCCTTTCATGCTTCCCATTTACTTTTAATTGTTCTCACTTTAGCCTTGCCCACACCTTGACAAATAGTCCCTTCATTAAAGTCTCTATTAAATCCTTTGAGTATGCCATCTGTTCATATAATTCCTGCTAAGATCCTGAGTCAGACACGTGGAATACACTATTTGTTAAAAATTGATAGCACAAAGAGGGGGCAGGGGAATGGGAAAAAATAAGAACTAAGACACATCATATGCAGGTACAAATTTCCAACGATGAATGTCATCATACTGTACACCTAAAATGTGCCAATAAACTTAATTTAAAAATTGGTAGTACAGTAGGCTAAGAATTAGAAAAAAAAAATGCATCTACCTCTATAGCCCCTTATCCCATTCAATGTATAATGGCCCCAAACTGATAAGCCTGAACTCTTGGGTAAGCCCTGATCTATCTCAGATAATTGTGTTGAATCCTTTTCCTTTGCCCCTAACTAGTGGTGCAGGATATTTCCCTGTTCTAGAGATTGGGTTGAGAATGGGCACATGAGTCACCATCATGACCTAGTTCAGAGCAATGAGAAGTAGAAGGAAATTTGCCAGGGTTTTCCTCTCAAGCAAACCAAGCTTGGAAGTGAATCTTTACCACTGGAACCAGTTTGAAAAAGAGTTAGCAGAGGAGACTGAGCCAGGAGAAGCATACCAAAATGAGCCATTGGATTAGGCCACTAATGCCAATCCTAAACCAAACTAACCTCTAAACTCCCAATTACAGAACCTAGTAAATTCAATGATTGTCTGTTTACTTTCAACAAAGCATCCTTATTGACACGTGTATGCTAGAAAATACTCATATCCAAATGGGATCATCCTGTATATGTATTGTACTGGATTGCAAATTACATTTTTCATTAAATAGTATATCCTGAATCTCTTTCCAAGTAAGTACTTAAAAAAAAAAAACAAAAACAGATTGACTCACACTATGTTGCCCAGGCTGGCTTGAACTCCTTGGCTCATATGATCCTCCTGCCTTAGCTGGGACTATATGCACACTCTACCATGCCCACATTAGCTTTTCTTCAATATTTAAATACTGGGCAGTATTCAGTGGAAGGGAAACACACTTTATTTACCCCTTCCCTTGCTGAAGAGAATTTAGATTGTAGATTCTCCCTATCATAAATAGTGGCACAATGGCATATGTAATTTGACTTGATATATCAGTATTAAAATATACATAGGATGAATCCCAAGTAGAATTGCTTGGTCAAAAAGTCTGATAATTTAAAATGTTCATAAACATCATTGTATTGCCTTCCATTCACACTCCACTATGTGAGCATACTTAAAGTACCAGTAAATCTTAATTTGTAACTTGATTGGATTAAAGGACTTCTGGAGAAGTGATTGGATCATGGGATGCTGAGCTCATCAATGGATTAATCTACCAAAGTTTATAGCTGAAAGTGCTGCTAGGAAGTGGGCCTAAGGAGGTGGGCCATTGGACAGTGGCTTTTCAGAGTGTATCTCTGGATGTGTATTTTCAGAGTATATCTCTTCCCCTGTGTTCTGCTTTCAGGTCTCCATGAAATGAGTACTTTGCTCTACCATGAATGATATTCCTGCCTTATAGACAGCCAACTATAGACTAAAATCTCTGAAACTGTGAGTAAAAACACTCCACCTTCCTTAAGTCGCAGGTATCAAATATTTTGTCTCAGTTGACCAATACACTTAAATTTTTCACATATTTGCCAACACTGGGGATCATAAAAACTTTAAACTTTTGGTTATTAGATGATCATATTTCTTTAGTGTATTAATATTTTTAATGAAATCAAAGCATTTTATGTGGGTTTTTTGTTTTGCTTTTTGGGTACCAGGGATCAAACTCGGGACCTTGTGCTTGCGAGGAAGGTGGTGGTACCACTGAGCTAAATCCCTGGGCCTCTATCCCTTATATCTTTTCTTGTTTGTTTGTTTGTTTTTTGAGACAGGGTCTCACTGTGTAGTCGAGACTGACCTGGAACTCACTAAGTAGCCCAGGCTGGTCTTGAACTCACAGCGATCCTCCTCCCTCAGCCTCCCAAGTGCTAGGATTACAGGCATGTGGGCCTTATGGCTAGATCTTATCCAGGCTACTTAGGGTGGGTAGCACTCACACACTTAATCCTAGTGCCCTTCATTCTGGCATTGCACCATGAATCAATCCCAGCATCACCCACTCTAGATCTAGTCACCTCTGGAAAATCTCCACCTATGACGGCATGAGGCTTTGGAGGAACATCTAGACACAAGCCATAACAACTTGCAATCCTCCTGCCTCAGCCTCTCAAGCAGCTGGAAATTCATTCAGTTGTATGCCACCTCACCCAGCTCTTTCTACAGTATTTAAAAGAGCTACTTATTATAGGTGTTTTAAACTTTGACCTCCTGCTTTTGTTAATTCTTACAGTTTTTCATGGTACATTTTTAAGAGGAAGTACTGATGTTTTATCATTACAGATATTATTATTTTATGCCTAGTGTCCTAGTATTCCAAGATTTTAAAATTCACCAATATTTTCTTCGAATACTTCTGTGGATTGATATTTACATTTAAATTGATCCAAGGGAAGCATTATTTATCTATACAAATCTGTATTGTTCCATTTTTTGTTATAATGAGCATATTTTACTATCATAACTTTTAAAAATATGGTCACTAGTAGGCATAGTACAGATAGGTCTTTCTATGAAAATCTTGACAAAAACAATAACAGATGTAACTTGAAAAACATCAATATGGTAAAAGAATGAAACGAGGCTTCACATATTTTACTTTGAAATCTGAAAGTTCACCATATGTGTGCCTCCCTCTGGTACCTCTTAGGTCCGCTTACATGTGTACACACTGTTCAGCACAAGAGCCTGGCCAGTTTGATCAGTGCAACCCTTCCTTAGTTATCAATTCATAGAAAAAGAAGAAGAAAAGAAGTCAAGAGAAAGAGTAACAAAGTCAGATATAAATAAACTGTTAGAAGCAGAATCAGCATGCGACTCTTCTTTAAACTCCTGGACTGCTTTAATATAGGATTCATTTCTCGACTTAGAGGCTGGGGATTGAGCTCAGTGGCACCACACCTGCCTGGCAAGTGCAAGGTCCTGAGTTCGATCCCTGGTACCAAAAAACAGAACAAAGCAAAAATCAAGATGCATTTCTTGACTCACACGCTATAAAAACTCTTCAATGGGGTCGGGGATTTAGCTCAGTGGTTTCACCACCTGCTTCACAAGCACAAGGACCCAAGTTCAATTCCCAGCACCAAAACAAAAAAAAAAAACCTACTCTTCAATGCCCTCCACATCTCCAGTCCATAACCCCAAAATATCTCCACTGCACACACAGTTCAGAGCATAGATTTGAGAACCAGATTGCTTGGTTCACCTGGATTCTGTCACTGTGGGATCTTGGCACGTTGCTTTAAAATCTCGAGGCCTCAGTTTGCTCAGTTGTGGAATGGGGTTAATAACCCTCGAGTGGATGTGCTCAGGTTCGATTATCTGTGTTACTACTTATCAAGCATTTTGCACATTGCCTACTATAACAGTGATCAGTATTAGCCATCATCTTTACCAGAGACTACATAAATCTGTCTAAGCCAGTCCATTGTAGAAGTCAAAGAGAATGTGAGAAAGTTCAGAGTTTTAGAATATTCCAATTTTGCTACTGTACGGCAGCATTGGAAAAATCATGCAACCTTTGCTTATTTCCCTGTGATAAATTGGTTTCTCACTATCTAACTGCTAATTGTAATGTTCACTAAATACACAGTTTGAGGGCTGCAATTATTAAAGTGGTTCTTATTCATCTGACTTAAGACGTGTTTTTTTCTCTGACTCATTGCTCTACACACAGCTATTGTGCAATAGGCAAGAGAAAGTTGTTGAATCATTTTCCAACCTGCCTATTGATGCCTAAATCCCACTATGCGATGGTGAAAAAGATCTTAGTCACACAGTAAGACAACGGCAGTGCGGTCGGGAAGAAAGTGTCTTGCTTTGTACAACTGAGGTATATCTTGTGATAATTCTCACAACAGTTCTCTGAAATAAGAACTGATCAAAGCTGCTCTTTGAACTTATCCTCCATAGAAAGGCAAACTAAAACTTGACAAGATCACATTTTTGGCAGAGATCACTGGATACCGTTGTAGCAGTTTACCTGTCACATCTACAATAGGTACAAGGTTTTTCATTCTTTTTTTTTAGAGAAATTTTTCATGCATTAATTTATTCTTTTTTGCAGTTCTTCCCATTTCTATCATGTGTGCCTTATTATGGCTGAATTCTTTTTTTGAGACAGGGTCTCACTGTGTGGTTGAGACTGCCTTGGAACTCACTATGTAGCCCAGGCTGGTCTCAAACTCACAGTGATCCTCCTGCCTCAGCCTCCCTACTGCTGGGATTACAGGCGTGTACCATCACATCCAGCTAATGGCTGAATTCTTATCCTTATTTCTTAAAGGGCACAATTTTATTCTTTATTATATTTTTTATTTGATATATCTAGTGAGTCTTTTATTTCGATGAGCATATTTAAAATTTTTCTTCTATAAGTAATTCTTTAAAAATTGCTTGCATTACGATTACAGTAGTATTTTATAGCCCTTAAAATTTAATTATACTTAATTTTAAATCCTATTAACCAGTTCCTTGGACATTCATGCTTATGCTTATTGGATTTATTTCCCGTCCTTCATGGTGTTGGTTTGCCTTAAGTCTGGTGATTGTTGGTTTGCTGCTTGTCTTTGCAGCTGGGTATCCCAGCCTGTTGAAGCTGGCTGTGGTATTAGGAGATTGTCTGGGGTTGATGTGGGTAGGTCAGGGAGAGATGTCAAAACGAATGGCCCATCCCTTCTCCTGTTCCTCCCTGTTTACTATTCTCAGGAGCAATGTTTCTCAACATTTTTTTTTCATTACCACCCTCCTAAGAAATCATTTCCCCTAATCACCACCTTCACTTCATGAAATTTTAGTACCACAGATACACTGTATATTTATCTACTGTGAGCCTTCAAACTATAGCAATATCTGAGCTGTTTTGCTTTCCTTCCCCCCAACTTCCCACCCAACAATTAATTTTTGCCCAGGTGGGAATGATAACACCCTGGCTGAAAAATCATGTTCTAAAGAATGTCTTTCTGCGTAAGTGTCCTGGAGGTAAATACTTTTACTGACTTCTGTTTGGAAAGCAACCAACCAGAGATCTCTTCTGATCCTATATCCAATGCCTCTTAGCTCGGGACATTTCCTAAAAAATTGTTGTTGTGTTTTTCAAATTAATACATTTTATTTTTAAGAGTACTTTTAGGGAGCTGGGGATTTAGTTCAGTGGTTCCGCCACTTGCTTCACAAGTGCAAGGTCCTGAGTTTGATTCTCAGTACCAAAAAAAGAAAAGAAAAGAAAAAGAAAGAAGAGTTCTTTTAGGTTCACAGCGAATATCAGTCAAAAGTACAGTGTTCCTGTATCCTTCCTCCTTCCCCTAGACAGCCTCCCTGCCATCGACATCCAGAATCTTTAGCACATTTGTTACAGCTTGCACTAGGTTTAATACTAGATTTTAAACTGAGGTTTGCTCTGTTAAATTGATAATATATGCTTTCTTCAAGTTGGAGCCCAGACTGGGCAATTTAGTGACACAGTTAGACCCTGTCTTAAAATAAAAAATATAAAAAGGCCTGGGGTAGAGAAGGGTGTATAGATCTGTGCAAAGGCTCTAAGTTTAATCCCCAGTATCACAACAAAAGGAATCTAACAGTAACAAATTTTTATTATTTTCAAGCAATAGTATGAATTCTTTCTCCTAATATCCCAATGACTGTAAATTTCCAGAGGCAAGCAAATTCTTAACCAAATAATATTTTTCATAAACAGTGTCTATTATACTATCTGTGATAAAGTAGCATGGTTCTGTTTTATAAGTTTTTTAAATGTATTAGATCAATGGTTATGGGGAGTTTGCAATATATTATATATATTTATATAGTATATTAGGTTTACTTATTAGTACTACACTTAAATAAGTTTTTCTTTTTTAAGTTTCCTGTGTTCCTTTTTTGTTGAGTTCTTTTTTCTTTTCTTTTTTTGTTTTGGTACTGGAGATCAAACTCAAGTCCTTAACGCTTGCAAGGCAGTCGCCAGAACCACTGAGCTAAATCCCCGCCCCCCACTCCTTTTTTGGTACTGGGAATCAAACTTGGGTCTTTGTGCTTGCAAGGCAGGTGGAAGAACCACTGAGCTAAATCCCTGGCCCAGTTTAAACAAGTTTATAAAGAAAACAAGGGCCATTAATCTATATCTGTTGTTTTATATTCATCTCTAATTTATCAGTTTATAATACATATTGCATAGTTCTGATATCTTGCATATACTACTTTTGGCTGTTAGTATGTATATTCAATTGTATCTTCAAGTTTATATGGTTGCCATTTTTAATATCCATATAATTAAACAATATGGAATCATCATACTGGCTTTTTATTACTAGTTAGATCTTTCTATATTTTTATATTGAATCAAAGAGTATGAATACTGTCAAACAGTTTTCAAAAAAAAGTAAATCAATTTATAATACACTTTAAACCAAGCTAAATAACATATTCAAAATTTTTAATTTTCTTGGAAAAATTTTAATTTGTTGTTGGTGGTAGTGGTGATGATAGATTTTGAATTTTTCTTTTTTTCTTTTTGGTCCTGAGGGTTAGACCCAGAATTCTGTGCATGTTAAATTAGCACATGTTCTTATCACTGAGCTACACTCCCAGTCCTAGCTTTTTTTTTTCTTTTTACATTGTGATTGCTTTTTCCCACTTCCTACCTGTATTCTTTCATGTGTAAAAGTGTGTGTAACATTGTATTTTTCCAGTCTGTCTGCAACAAACTGGCCCACTCATTCTTCTTTGACACTACTCTCGTTGAGAAGTAACATCTGTCTTCAGTCCCTTGGCTGGCCTAGTGACACTGTGTGACTTCCACGGCAAGGTTATAAAATGCACTGCAGCTTCTGCTGGGTCCTTTTGCTACTCTTGCTCTGGAAAGTGAGCCATCATGCTGTGAAGAAGGCCAACCAACTCTTAAAGAGGCCCACCTGGTATATAATGGAGGGCCCAGACCCTAACTCTGGCTGAACCCAGCGGACAGCCAGAATCAACTTCTAGTTACCTGAGTGAGTCATTTTAAAAGTTGATATTTCAGTGCCCAAAGAGCCACCAACTGCTGATGGTTTAAGGGAAAGAGATAGTACATCCTTGCTGAGCCCCTTCCAAGCTAAAAATTTATGAGAAAAATAAATGATTGTTTTTGTCTGTTTTTCTGGAGTGCTTGGGATTAAACCTGGGGCCTGGTACATACATGTGAGGCTACCTGCCTGACCCTAGTGTTGTATTAAATCACAAAATGTGGGGCTGATTTCTTACCCAGCAATAGATAAATGATAAGCGTACATGTTTCTTTTATCCATGTGTGAAGTATAATTTGGAATACTAACATATTTATTCACTTCTTTATTTAGACTAGCCAGTTTTGTTTTGTTGCTTTTTTTTTTTTTGGTACCGGGGGTTGAACTCCGGCCCTTGTGCTTGCAGAGAAAGTGGAGAAACCACTGAGCTAAATCCCCGCCCCCAAAGACACAGGTTTATAGACTGACCAGTTTTTAATCAGAAAGAAAATTAGAGATATTAAAGGCAATCTATATAATGTATAAAAATATTCTGGAATTAGACAGCATGGGCTCAAATCCTAGTTCTGTCAATTATTAGCAAATTACCAACACATATTTTGTTATCTGTTAGATGGAGATGATCATGGTAACCACCGCATTAGAAGTATTGTGAAATTAAGTGAGTTAACATATAGATCAAGTACTTAGCTCAATACCCAACCCATAATAAATCCTATTTATTGTTAGCCATTCCTACTAGCTACATATTTTATATATATATTCCCTATTTTGTTTATTTTTCTTTTTTTTAAAATTACATTATAACATATAACATATACTTTTTCTTTCCAGCACTGGGCATTGAACCCAGGACCTTTGCATTACACTACATTGCCATCCCTTTTTATTTTATTATTTATTTTGAGACAGGGTCTCACAAAGTTGCTAAGTTGCTCAGGCTGAGCTGAAACTTGTGATCCTCCTACCTCAGACTCCCAGACTACTGGCATTATAGGCATGTCCTACCACAAATGGTTGCCTGTTATATTTTGTATCAAGCAAGATTCTTCGTAGTATGAGAATAGAAAACCCAATAAAGACAGTTTTTAAAAAGAAGGAAATATCTAAAGTAGCTTTAAAGGTCTGAGTAGGGCAAAATCCACAGTTGTTCAGTATTTTATTTCAATAATACTACCAAAGAGCCAGGTTCCATCCTCCTCTTCAATTTGCAAATACTGTATCGGTAGCCAAGTAGCTAAGTAATCCCAATAACTATATGGCAAAGTATAGAATCCAGATGTGGCAAAGTCTAGAAGAAGGGAGGCCATCTACTATTTTCATTCTCTTATAAAAGCAAAATGCTTTTCCTACAGATTTAAACTATTTGGCAAAACTTGAGGATGTGCCCAGTTCAGAACCAAAACTCTGGCAGTACAATTGGAGTGAAATAGATGTTAAAATACCAACCAAAATGCTCATGAACATATTCAAGCATTATAACTTGTTTTTCCTAACATACCCTGTTTTACCAATAGTTTTGATTTCTTCTTGGACTCAGGTGTCATTGAAATGCATGTTCTATGCATTCCAGGTGGCTGGTTATTTTTAAACTCTACACTTTTTGTTAAAATTACAAGCAAATGACATGCAGAATTATGGTCTTCTGTGTTTATTATGCATCTTCCAATCTCTACTTATCAAGGAGAAAATCCGTGTTTTTTAATTATACTTAATTTCATTGTTCAGTTACATAATCAATTAG
This sequence comes from Fukomys damarensis, assembly GCF_012274545.1. Taxonomy (NCBI): domain Eukaryota; kingdom Metazoa; phylum Chordata; class Mammalia; order Rodentia; family Bathyergidae; genus Fukomys; species Fukomys damarensis. The sequence goes on along the minus strand of NW_022900950.1, from coordinate 48,455,422 downwards.
TTGTTTAATTGTTAGGCCATCTTGATGGTGAAATTTTAAAGTCATCAATTGCAAGTATGCTCATATTCATTTCTTCTTACATTTCTATTAGCTTGTTTCGGCATTTGTTCCATCTCTTGGGATACTGATAGTTAATATGGTTAATATTTTGTGTTTTAATATAGGTTTCACCATTACATAAGATTCTTGTTTCTCTTTTAATATTTTAGTTCTTTTTTTTTTCTTTGGTACCGGGGATTGAACTCAGGTCCTTGCGCTTGCAAGGCAGGCCACCGAACCGCTGAGGTAAATCCCCGGCCCATATTTTAGTTCTTGTTTCATTCTGATACTACAGTAGTCATCCTGTTTCTGGTCTCCTCCCTCTCTCCCCTATGCATCCCTCAGATATCTTTACTTTGTCTTTGGACAAACATGTTGAGACTCAATTTCTCAATAGTCCTCTTATTTCTCTCTTATAACAATGGATGACAATAATAACTTATACCTTAGATCATTATTGATTATACATATTTTTATGGCTGTTCTACTTCTTAGAGCTGTAAGCGCACATAAGCCGGTACAGAAATTCATCTTTCACAAACCACTTTGCACTTGAGTATGGAGTGTCATCAACAATATATTTGGTTAGGGTTATAAAAGGTGAAGGGTATGGGTGTGGCTCAGTAGCAGAGTGCTCATTTAATACGAATAAGGTCATGAGTTGCATCCCCACCAGAGACTGAAAGAATATGGAATTCCCCAAAAATGGAAAACATGGGTTGTTTCTAAAAAAACTGTAAGCTTTAAATTGCTAATATTTTTTAAATAAAGAGCCCCCTTTAAAAAAAAACTTTATAACACTTATAATCTATACTATTTGACTTTCCTCTGTGCCTTAGTTTTGCTAAGACAAAATGCCTAATGCTTAAAAGTTAAAGGAAGAAATGCTTATTTAGCCCACAGTCTGTAGAGGTTTCAGTTCGTAACTGGCTGACTCCAAGGCAGAGTGGCACATGGCAGAGCGGCATTACAGTGGAGAAACAGTTTATTATAGGCAAAAACAGAGAAAGCAACAAGGGACATTAACAACATTTTTGGATCCCTTTTATCTTATCTAGACTACTTAGGGCAGGTAGTACTTATACCTTTAATCCTAATGCCCTTTAGCTTAGCATTGTGTCATGAATCACTCCCAGAATTTTATATTCTATATCCAGCCATCTCTGAAAAAGCTCCACCAATGACCGAATAAGGCTAAAACATGGGCCATAACATTTCACCCCTGGTAGGCAAAGATCCATGCATATCCCTTTATGTAAAAAAGCATTTAGCCTATCTTCAAGAGTTGCCAAAGTCACCAGGCATGGTGGTGCATGCCTATAATCCCAGCACTTGGGAGGCTGAGGCAGGAGGATCTCTGTGAGTTCCACCAGCCGGGGCTACAAAGTGAGTTCCAGGTCAGTCTCAACTACATAGTGAGACCGTCTCAAACAAACAAACAAACAAACAAAGAGTTGCCAAAGTCTTAACAGATTCAGCATTGCTAAAAAGTCGAAGTCCAAAAACAAAAGTCTAAATCCAAAGTCTCTTCTGAGATTTAAGGCAAATTCTTAGCTGCAAACCACTGTACAAATAAAAAGAAAATTAAATATTTCTAATACTTTTTTTTTGTAAGATCAAACTCGGATCCTTGTGCTTGTGAAGCCGGCAGCAGAACCACTGAGCTAAATCCTTGGCCCACATTTCTAATACTTAATTGTACAAGATAGACATTTCTATTCTAAAGGTTATAAACAAGGGGATAAAAAAGAAATGGGAACAATGCAAGTCTGAAATTAGCAATGCACTTTTCCTTTTAGCCTCTTTGGCAATCTGTGGCAAGTTGTGAATTCTAAAGGGCTTGGTTGGCTCTGCCCATAAGGCACTGCTGGTGGTTGTAGCTATCACGGCTTCTCTCTGGTCTGGTTTTACTTTCTATTTGAGGCTTTCTTCAGATGATCTATGTTCCCGGATTTTTTTTTTTTTTAACTTTTGGGGTCTCTGCTGCACCATTGGCTTTGCACTCACAGTTCTACACACTGCCATCTCAGGGGCACACTGTCTGGCCTGCCAGGCCTTCTGAAATCTGACTTCACAACTCTTGTATTCTGCGTGGACCTAAAACCAGCACCACCTGGTCTGCTAACACATGGCATAATAGCCAGGCTGTTTTTTCTTTTGGCTGTAGGTATTGAGTGCCTGGATCCCTGAGCCCTCTGAACACAAACCCCAAGGTCATTGCCATTCTGGATCATGTTTCCCTGGGGCTTTTTAAAGAAAAGCATTTTACCTTTGCAACTCTGAGGCTGCAAAGGTTAGAGTCTTGTTGTGTTGGTTCTTGTGTGTCTTCAGGCCATCTTTTCTGGGGTTTTATTGTTTGTTTGGGGTGTTGTTGTTTGTTTGTTTTGCTAGTCTCCTTAGCAACCAATTTCTCCTCTGTTCTATCTTTTCAGGCTGCAACTTTACTGGAGCTTCCCTTTCTGGCCAAACTCAAAACAGTTTAAATCATTCTACTGGGCTCTTTGGTCTTGATTCTCAGCAAAAATCTGGCTAACAGCCCCCAACAGCAGCCATGCCACCACCTCAACATTAGAATGCCTTGAAATTTCTTCTGCCAGATTTATTAGTCCACCACCCTTCACCTCAGTCTCAGGCAGGCTCTAGACACAAGCAAAATGCAGACAAACTTTCTGCCAAACCATAACACACATTGTCTGGAGTCCAACAGCCAGTGCAGTCCTTCTTCCTAATAGAAACCTCCTGAGCCTGGTCTTTCCTGGCATGATTTCTCTCAGCCTTCTAGTCTTCTGAGCTCTGACTGGAATCACCCACAGGGTACAGCCTAAGGTATTCCAGCTTCATATTTTCAACTGGCATCTCTGAACCTTTCCAAATTCTTCCCTTCCCCACAAGCCAGTTCCAGATGATCTTGAGCTACATGACCAGATAATGTCACAACAACAATCCTACTCTTGGTACCAAGTTTTGTCTCATTGCTGAGACAAAAATACCTGACACTCAAAGTTAAAGGGGAAAAGGTTTATTTAGCTTGCAATTTGTAGAGGTTTCAGTCCACAATTGGCAGGCTCCAAGAAAATCACACATGGCAGAAGGACTTCACAAAAGAAAAAGAGTTTATTACAGGCAAAAATAGCAAAAGAAACAAGGAAACCTTAACAGCATTTTCTGTCCGTTCATCTTATTTAGACTACTTAAAAAAAGAGCCAGGCATGGTGACGCACGCTGGTAATCCCAGCACTCGGGAGGCTGAGGCAGGAGGATCACTGTGAGTTCGAGACTAGCCTGGGCTGAGAGAGAGAGAGCACTCACACCTTTAGTCTTCATGCACTTAAACCTAACATTTTAAATCAGTCAATCTAAGCATCAAACACTCTAGATCCAGTCACCCCACCTACGACCATATGAAGCTTTAGAGACATCTGAGAGATACAGTAGCCTGAAAGTTAAGTGTGATAAAATCACAAACCAAGGAATATCAATGTTATGGCTCATGTCTAGATGTTCCCCTAAAGGCTCATGTAGTTATACATAGGGCTTTTTTACAGGTAGCTGGATCGTGTGCTCGCTTCAGCAGCACATGTACTAAAAAAGAGGTGGCAGGATCTAGAGTGTGTGACACTGGGATTGATTCATGATGTGGTGCTAGCCTCAAGGGTACTAGGATTAATGGTGTGAGTGCTACCCGCCCTAAGTAGCCTAGATAAGATATAAGGCATAGAAAGAGCTGTGGTTGCCCCTTATTGTTTTGCTACCTTCTGTCCACCATGAACTGTTGCCCTTCTGCTATGTATCACTTTGCCTTGGAGTCAGCGATTATGGACTGAAACCTCTACAGACTTTGAGCTAAATAAGCATTTCCTCTTTTAACTTTGAGGGTCAGGTATTTTGTCGCAGGAATGAGATAAGTAACTAATATGGTCAACAACCACCAGAAATTTAAAAGAGGCAAGGAACAGATTCTCTCCTAGAACTTCTGGAATAAACACTGCTTTGCCAAAACCTTGACAGCAGCCAGGTAGTACTGATTTAAGACTTCTAGTTTTCAGAACTGTGAAATAATATGTTTTAAGGCAAACAATACATGAAATTTGTTAGAGCAGTCATAGGAAACTAAAACAATGCCAATCAGTACATTTTGTTATTGGGAAATTTAAGAGTCATGCAACTGGAATGTCTTGTTTTCTTTCTCTGCCCTAATAGCACCATTGCATTGTTGACTGTGCAAAAGAAGTTACTCTGCAACACCTTTTAGTGCATGTTATTATGTGTGTTGAGTAATTTCTTAAGGAGGCTCAATAATATTTAGAGCAGCAGGCATTTCCACCCACTGTTCCAACCAGTCCCACATAGGTTGATCTCCACCTCTCAAATTCTCTGTTCTTTTAGGAGGAGAACCTCCTAGAGTTCTGTGATAACAGCAGGGATCTTGACATAGTGCATAAGGGCAACTTTCATACCTAATGTGAAACCAAAGTACCTTATGAAAGTAGCCCAATGGTAAAATTGGATTATGTGCAAAGCCACAAGAAAACTCTGATAGCTTATTGCGGTGGTTTGACTGTGTCCACCAAAATTCATGTTTTGGAATCTTAATCTCCAAATTCATATGTTGATAGTATGTGAGGTGAGACCTTTAGAAGGTAACTGCAATTAGATGAGGTCATAAAAATGGACCCTATGATGGGATTAGTGTCATTATAAAAAGAGGAGGTCACCTGAGCTTGCACACACATTCTTTCACTATGTTATGTTGTTATAGCTTGGGTCTAGATGTCCCTACAAAACCTCATGCATTGATAGGTGGCTTTCTCACAGATGGCTGAATCTAAAGTGTGTGATGCTGGGATTAAGGGCATGTGATTACTAAACCACTACATTGATTGACTTGGCACTGCTCTAACCCAGTAGTCTGGATAAAGGGGGCAGAAAGATGCTGATAAGGTTTCCTTGTTTCTTTTGCTACCATGTGGGTACCACAAACTGTGTTTCTTTGGTGATACCCTTCTGCCATGTGCCACTCTCCCTTGGAATCAGCTGATAATGGACTGAAACCTCTACAAATTGCAAGCTAAATAAACCTTTTCCCCTTTAACTTTGAGTGTCAGGTATTTTTGTCTCAGCAATGAGACAAAACTTGGTACCAAGAGTAGGGTTGTTGTTGTGACATTATCTGGTCATGTAGCTCAAGGTCATCTGGAACTGGCTTGTGGGGAAGGGAAGAATTTGGAAAGGTTCAGAGATGCCAGTTGAAAATATGAAGCTGGAATACCTTAGGCTGTACCCTGTGGGTGATTCCAGTCAGAGCTCAGAAGACTAGAAGGCTGAGAGAAATCATGCCAGGAAAGACCAGGCTCAGGAGGTTTCTATTAGGAAGAATCCAGTAACCAGTAAAGTTGCAGCCTGAAAAGATAAAACAGGAGAGTAGAAAAGATAGTCTGAGGACATCACAAGAGGTAGCAGTACTCCACCCCTTTGCAGCCTCAAAATTTAAAAAGTGAAAAACTGAGAAGAGAGCCCAGTAGAATGATTTAAACTGTTTTGAGTTTGGCCAGAAAGGGAAGCTCCAGTAAAGTTGCAGCCTGAAAAGATAGAACAGGAGAGTAGAAAAGATAGTCTGAGGACATCACAAGAGGTAGCAGTACTCCACCCCTTTGCAGCCTCAAAATTTAAAAAGTGAAAAACTTTTCTTTGAGAAAAGAGTTCCAGAGCACCAGGTTCCAGAATGGCAGAAGCCTAGGGAAGCTTTTCCTGAGGATTTGGTTCATAGGCCTTGGACCCCTTACAGCCAAGAGAAAAGGAAGCCTGGCCACTACTCCATCTGGCAGCAGATCCTGGCATTATCCATATGGTGCTGGTTTTAGGCCCACATAGAATGCAAGAGTTGTGGGGTTAGGAAGGCTTCCAGCCAGATTTCAGAAGGCCTGGGAGGCCAGGCAGTGTGTCCCTCAGAAGGCAATGTGTGGAGCTATGAGTGTGAAGCCAAAGATACACTGGAGACCCCCAGAAGTTTGGAAAAGTCAGGAACGTGGATTGTCTGAGGAAAACTTCAAAGAGGCAGAGCCAGCCCCAGAGAGAAGCCATGGGAGCTCCAACCATTGGCAGTGTCATAGGGGCAGGGTCACCCAAGCCCTTTCATATCACAAATTGCCTTGGATGCTGCACATGGAACTATAGGCTTTAATGTTTGCCCAGTTAGATTTTGGACTTACTTCGGTCCCATTCCTTTGTCTCCCCTCTTTTGTATCTTTTGGAATAGTAATGTTTATCTTGTGCCATTGTCTGTTGAAAGTGTTTAACTTTCTTTTCATTTCTACAGGGGCTCACAGGTAAGAGTTTGCCTTAAGTCTTAGAGAAGACCTGGAACTTACACTTTTCAGCAACGCTGAAACTGTTAGGACTTTGGCAACTCTTGGAGATGGACTAATTGCCTTTTGCGTAAAGGGATGTGCATGAGTCTTTGGGGGTCCAGGAGAAGAATGTTATGGCCTGTATTTAGATGTCCCCCAAAGCCTCATGCAGTCATAGGGCTTTATTTAGAGGTGTCTGGATTAAGAGTGGGGGGTTACTAAATCAGACCACTGATTGGTTTGGCACTGCCATCATCCCCATAGTCTGGATAAGATAAAAAGGGGCAGAAAGATGCTGTTAAGGCACCTTGTTGCTTTTGCTACTTTGGGCACCATGAACTGTTTCTCCTCTGTACCACACCACTGCTATGTGCCACGGCACCACCCAATTATGGAATGAAACTTCTATAAACTGTACACTAAATAAATCCTTTCCCCTTTCACTTTGGGTGTTGGGTATTTTGTCTCAGGAATGAGAGAAAAGTATCTAAGACAGATGACCTTTACCATGTTAAACTCAGCACAAAGTCCTCACCACTGACCTACTTCCTAGGCTCCAGAACCTTGAGCCAATATATTTCTTTTCTTTTTACATCATCTGATCTCAGGCATTCTGCTAGAAGAGCACAAGCAGAATCAACCACTTCCTAAATTAAATTTGCTTTCCTTTCCTCAAGAAGAATATGGAAATTCTCTTGTTTTAGTAAAATCCAAGATGAAAAAAACTTCCTGTCTATAAAATACAAATTGAATGAAACCTAAAATAGAATGTGGTTGTACAAGGCATGTCATTTCTCTGTTCACAGGGCATCAGAGTCTTTTGTTTAGGTCACTCTAGAATGAGCTGGGGCTTGTGGACACTGGAGACATATCCAAGTACTTTGCTGTGCTTCGAGGACTCGTTTCCTTAAAAAAAAAAAAAAAAAAAAAAAAAAGTTTCTGTTTTTGTTTTTAAAACCAGGAAAGCAGCTTGATTTTCCAAGGTCATTAACTTCATCTCAAGTCTTTTCATGGCCATCTTGTTTTGTTTTCTTTAACCTGAAAAAAACCCCCACAAATGTAATGTTTATCTTTCAAAATAGCAGCTGAAAAAAAAAGCACAGGATGTGTGAGACTAAAAGCACTCTTTTGGCTTCCTCTCCTTTTTTGTGTGACTTTCCTCAGGTTCCTCTCAGAGGGAGCCTACTGTAAGTAACATCCTTCATTTTGGCTGAGAGGAAAGTCCCCCAAATGAGGACAGCATTTAGGAACACAATCTTTTGGGCTCTCACTGGGCTCAGGTTTACGTGAAGTTTGGCAATGATTCTTCACTGTCATGTTTTATTCATCACTTCATGTCTTCTCAGTTGTTTCAAAATACCATTTGACAGGCCAGGGATTTAGCTCAGTGGTTCTGCTGCCTGCCTTGCAAGCACAAGGACCCGAGTTTGATCCCCGGTACCACAAAAAAAAAAAAAAAAAAAACAAACAAAAAAAAAAACACAAATAAACACCATTTGACTATGGCTACCAGAGCTTCTGAAATACTGGCTTTCCTTAGAAACTCTATAAGAAAAATTTCTTGGAAATCTGTCTTCAACCAACTAAACTGTTGATTCTTTTTTGGTGTATTCCATTAGGCAGAAGGATTTGTTACATCAAATTTCTGCCTCATGGAACTAATTGTTCTTTTTTGTTGTTCTTAATTATGTGAGTCTGTTCTTGTATTTCTCATACCCTACATCCTCTTTGTTTCTCTATTCCTTTCTCTATTCTTGCAGTCTTCTGCAACCAAGCACCTAGAAGCCCCATTACTAAGGGATGTTTCTTGCCCCCATTACAATGAATATGATTTATAAAGTATGTAAGTAATTTTGCAAAGGGTTTTCAAGACACTGAATTGAACTGCTTTGAGTAAATGCCAGTAAAACTCCTTGCCAAGTATATATCTATATCTGTATCTATCTATTCTTTTATATTCACTCCAATTTTACATAAAATTTAACACCAGGGTCTCAGAATGATGGTCATGCCATTTCTTGGTAATTGCTACAATGCAGTATTTTATTTTGCCTCCGAAGTATCATCTTTCTTCTTCTAAAATGTAACTTGATAACTTTCAGAAAGAAATGAGTATCAAAGTCTTAAAACAATGTTTAAAAAAAAAAGGAAAAACTAGTTAAAGCCTATCTGGAACAATGTGTTCCATCATGGTTGGACCCACAGTATGAAAGACAAGGGCACTAAAAGTGTCAAATTGAACAAACAGGTCTCATCCTAATATCACTGCACCGTCACCCTAAGATACTGCCTTCCATTTAGTAACTTACGTGGTTTTAACTGAGACTAGACTACATTGGGAAATTTCCTGGGCATAGGCTTGTTTCTCAAACCCATAGCAACATTTGTTTCTTCTCTGTTGAGTAAAGTTTACTTGCAGTTGTACCCAATTTTATCTTTTCAAGGAATGTCTTATTGTGTGTGCTCCTCTAATTTCTAAGCCTTGAAATATTGCCCTGATCTGAGTATTTAGAAAGGAGAAGAAGGTGCAGACTTTTAAATTTTCTTTTTGGTTTTCACTGTTAGATCCAGAAGCAGACCACATCCTTCATGTATCTTCTAGCATCTATTCAAATTCTGTTACAACATTTTTTTTTAACCCACTGTGTGGTCTTTTAAAGCAAACAGCAGTTAAACATGCTATTTCTGGTGTAGGCCATACACTTTCAAGATGAAATTTATAAGGTTTTTTTATACAGTATGATAAACCAGGCCCAAGAATAAACTAAGGAGAGATTCCTGTTTTTTCCTATATCTACATCCATGAATTATCATTGGCCTTTAAAAGGTATATCCTGGGCCAGGGATTTAGCTCAGTAGTTCTGTCTGCCTTGCAAGCACAAGGTCCTGAGTTCAATCCCCAATATCTAAATATATAAATAAATAAATAAATAAATAAGAAAAGGTATATTTTGATTCTGTTCTTATTTTATCTGTCTCAAACATCCTTAAAGAGAAATGTAAAAAGAAATAGGAAGAGTTTTTTGCATAAATATTAGTATTTTGATTCTCTGGTACTTAAATCAAACTTTTTCCCCTTGTCTTAAACCAGAGGAAAACTAGATAAAAGATGATATAAACCAGTTTCTTTAGATGCTTTCTTTTTCTTTTTTCCTCATTGAGTTTATTGTTACATTTTAGGTATACAGTACAGTTACATTCATTATTGGGATCTTGTAACTTTACATGACAGGTCTTGGTTCTCATTTTTTCCCCTTGTCCCTGCCCTCCCTTCACCCTCTGTAGATGCTTTCTGACTCAGAGTATAATTTTCTTACTGTTATTCAATGAGTTGAACTATAAGGAAGTTGACTGTTTATACCCAATTCAAAGTAACAACCCAATTAAATTTCTCATGCCTTTGGTGGGCTTGTTTGCATTTTCCATATTCTTTTGTAAATTAGCTGGAGTAGTCCAGAATCTAAGCATGGGGAAATGACCCCTTCCACCAACCTGAGTGCACGTTTAGGAAACAACCTTATAACAAAAAGACTCTGAAACACTTCTTCCAGGCCTTGTTTTGTCCCTAGAATGGGTCACACAATACAGTTCATTTCTTACATTTTCATTCCACCTGGAGCTCCTTTGGTTAAAGCTCCCAATTTGTCTTGTCACTATCATTTCATTAAATGATAGTTTAACAGTTTAACAGTTTCCTCTTCACCCTTAAAACAAATGCTAAAAAATCTTAAAAGAGAAAATATTACGGCAGAACCTAAGGAAAACAAACAAACAAAACAAAAACAAAAAACAAGTTCTGTCCATCTGCCCAGAGATCTTTCATGTTTCCCCAAGTCTGAAAAACATCGCTTTTAAGTACACGCTTTAGCCTCACTTGTCCTAGGAACAATACAAAGTGTCTGATCTAGAAAACACGGACTAATAGTATCAGTCGCCTCTAAGAGTTTATTTGTAAGCAACTCATTGAGAAGTCTTTCCCAAGCCTATGAGTCATCCAGCAGCTGGAAATGGAGGACAGTTAGGAATAGACTGCCATGCTGATCTAGGAAATGATCCTTTTTTTTTCCTCATTGAGTTTATCGGTACATTTTAGGTATACAGTACAGTTACATTCATCATTGGGATCCTGTACCTTTACACGACAGATCTTGGTTCTCATTTTTTCCCCATACCCCAGCCCTCCCTTCACTCCCTCCATCTTGCCCTGTTTACAAAGACTTTGTTTCCATTTTTTCCTTTTCCCTTTAGGAAATGATCCTTGAGTTAATAGCAAACAGCCCCGCAGTACCACCCAGAAGCTCTGAAGACTAAGTGTGGAATAAAGCCCTTACTGTTTTTATTCCATTAATTATGCTGCTTTATGAATGCTTTCCTTGCTTAATAACTATTGCCAGATGTCTTAAGGTCCCAAGTCAAAAAGATCACTTTAGTACCTGCCCACATAAAGCTGCCACTGACCACAGCTCTGCAGGAAACAAAAATAGTTTAACCTTTTCTTTCATATTAGAATAGTTTTGTTAAAGGATCATAAGAAAAGTGATTTTGTTGTTCCTTAAAAAAATAAAACAAAAAACAAGTCTGCCTAATTAAGCATGACCTTCCCATTACATTAGACTAGGATTGTAATCTGTTCTTGGACCAGAAAGAAAAAAGAACTATCAGAGACTTCTTAAAGTTGTTTCTAGTACTTTGATTCCATTAGCTAGAACACTGAACACAAGGCAAAAACCTGTGACTATTAAGTCTGAGAACATGAAATTTCAAATTCATGGTTTTCAGAGATTTGTTTCCCAAACCAGCCAAGGTTTTTCCCCCCTTCTCAACACCTTTTTTCTTTTTAAATTTAGATTTAAATTGTACATATGCTTCAGATATAATTAATAGGTCTGTACAAAATGGAAGATATACAAACAATATTTGTAGACTATGTAAATCATACTAATAAAGGTTGCAGACAAGTTAATTTTAAGTTGCTTAGCAGTTAGATCTATAAAACTATGCCCAAGAAATAATGTATGTTGTCATAAGTTCCACTTAGGGCAGGGGATTTAGCTCAGTGGTTTTGCCACCTGCCTCACAAGCACAAGGACCTGAGTTCGATCCCCAATACCAAAAAAAAAAAAAAGACCCCATATAATCCCTAAGTATTTTTTTCTTCCTTTTTTTTTTTTTTTTTGTACTGGGGATCAGACTTGGGGCCTTTTTTTTTTAAGGGGGGGGGGGGGACCCCTAAGTTAAATCCCTGGCCTTTTTTCTTCCTTTTTTTTTTTTTTTTTGGTATACTGGGGATTGAACTTGGGCCCTTGTGCTTGCAAGGCAGGCAATGGAACCACTGAGCCAAATCCCCAGCCCTATATGAGGACTTTGAACTGGAACCTAGGATAATTAATACATCTTTAAAAATCGGAGTTAGATGGAGTTCTCCAGGTACACATTTGTGTGCTACTATAGACATGTCAGGATTCTCTCAGTTCAGAAAAATACCCCCCACCAAAATAGTACTTTCTCAGAAATTTAGACAACATAAAAGAATCTCATTGAGGGCTGGGGATTTAGCTCAGCGGTTCCGCTGCTTGCATTGCAAGTGCAAGGTCCCAAGTTTGATCTCCAGTACCAAAAAAAAAAAAAAAAATTTATTTCTTATTATTAATTTCATATTCCTCTTTTGTTAGAACAGAATTTGTTGCATGCTTTATCTTAATGATAGTAATAATTTTGATGAAGATATAAGCAGGGAAAACACTGAAGACTGAATAGAATCAACTGGAGACAGTACACAAGAGATAATAAGTGGGTTTGGTGGGATTTCAACAGGTTCTGGAGGGCCATGAAAAACAGAGTTTAGGTTACACACACACGCTCACACACACACACACACATTTTGCATGAGGATATGTGTATATAGTCATAACAGAAAAATATGCCTCTTCCTACATTCCATGTTACCAAAATAATGGCTGTGACAACAACACTTTCAGGCCATTAGCCTGGAAGCCCAAAGCTTTTCTGGATGAAGCCCACTATGATATAGTAAAGTTCAAGGGAAGTAGAACTGAATTTTCAATACTAGCCTTGGTATATATGTCTTCTACCTCATTTAATTAGTAACCACATATACTTTCATTATACATAATTCTTAGTTATGTTGGATTTATATATAGTATTCCTTTTTTAAAAAAATAATAGATGTTTAGAAACTTTTTATTTAATTGAAGTTTGTTTGTTTTTTGGGTACTGGGGATCAAACTTGGGTCCTTGACGCTTGCAAGGCAGGCAGCGGAACCACTGAGCTAAATCCCTGGCCAACTTTTTCTTCTTTTAAAAAAGAGGGTAGCTGCTTGAACTTCCCTTTCTGCCTCTGGCACTTCCTTTTCTTCCTCACCCAAAATAAGAGATCAATATTTATACAGTAGTTTTTATTTTTATTTTTTATTTTTGGTATCAGGGATCGAACGCCGGCCCTAGTGCTTGCAAGGCAGGCAGCAGAACCACTGAGCCAAACCCCCAGCCCAATAGTTTTTATTTTAAAACAATATTTTCAGGACCAAGGAGTTAGCTCAGTGGTGCTGGGCCTACCTCACAAGTGCAAGGTCCTGAGTTTAATCCCCAGTACCAAAAAGCAAAAACAAAAAGAATATTTTCAGAAACTTAAATCAAGCCCCTTGAATATGGAGTCTATAGTACTAATTCAAACACAAAGCTACAATTTGGACTTTAAAGGTCCCTCAAAAAGCCCATGTACTAAAAAAACAAAAAAAAAGTCCATGTATTGAAAGCCTTGGCACATTCAAAAGGTGTAGCCTAGAGGGAGGTTCTTATGTCACTAGGATATACCTTCAAAGGGTGTATGGGGCCCTGGTCTCCTCCTCTTCCTCTTTTCTTTCTAGACACCATGAGGTAAGCATGTGCTCCCACCATAATTTGCTGCCTTGACACAGGACCCAAACCAACAAAGCAACTAACCACAGGCTGAAAAAACTGAACCAAACCTTTGCTCTTTAAAAACTTATTATTTCAGATATTTGTTATAGTAATGGAAAGCTAACAGACACACAACCTACACACTTTATGGCTCTATCCCCTTTCAGCTGTGTTTGCCACAATTACTCAGCAGATGCCTGAGAATGGTTTCCTCTTGATCCAGTCCTCTCTCCTGGGCTTGGTTCTCTTTTTCATACCCTTCCCGCTACTCAGGTCATTTTTCTTCTTCGTCTATATCCAAATCCTTTCTACCATCTTCTGTATGAAACTTTACCAGGCCACCAAAACTCGTTCTAGACTCCAACTTCATACTATGAATAGCTGCTTTGTTTGCAGATTTTGTATCCATGGATTCAATCAAGGGAAGTTTGAAAATATTTGAGAAAAAAAAAACTGCATCATTATTGTTTATGAACAGATTTTTTTTCTTCTTGTCATGATTTCCTAAGCAATATAGCATAAGTACTTATATAACATTTGTATTACATTAGGTTTTATAAGTATCCTAGAGATAATTAAAAGTATACAGGAGTTGGGCTGGGGACTTAGCTCAGTGGTTCTGCTGCCTGCCTTGCAAGCGCAAGGACCTCAGTTCAATTTCTGGCACCAAAAACCCCCCAAAAACGCCCAAAACAAGAAAAAGTATATAGTAGGACGTAAATTATATGCAAGTACTACACGAGTTAACACATGGAACTTGAGCATGTAAGGATTTTGTTATCCATGGGTGATCCTGAAGCCAAACCCCATGCATACAAAGACAACTACTATCAGTGAAAAAGTATGATGAAGCTTAAGAAAGATACTCAAAATGACCTGAGCTTTCTCAGCGAGTTTTATCCATTGGACCGTTGTTATGCCATTTCTTTTCCTTTCCTAATTAACTTGACTATCTAGGGAAATTTTAGTTTTGCAGCAAAACTGAGCAAGAAAGCACAGTGAGTTTCTGTGTATTCTTCTCCCTACATACATATAACTTCCCCCCATCAACATCCTATACCAGACTTGTACACTTGTTACAATCCATAAACCTACACTGACATGTCATTATCACCCAATGCCTAAAGTTTATTTTAGGGTTCACTCTTAGTGCTGTATGTTTATGGATTTTACTAAATGTGTAATAATATATATCTACCACTATAGTGTCAGAGAGAACAGTTTCATTTTCCTAAAAATCCCATGTGTATCCCTATTAATTCTTCCCAGTTCCCAAACTCTGGATACTACTGATTTTTTAATATCTCGATAGTTTTACCTTTTCCAGAATGTATACAGTTGGACTCATACATTTTGAAGCTTTTAAAATTGCCTTCTTTCAATTAATGATATACATTTGTTTCCACATCTTTTTTTTTTTTTTGTACCAGGGATTGAACTTGGGATCTTGTACTTGTGAAGCAGGTGATGGAACAAATGAGCTAAATCCCTGGCCCTGTTTCCATATCTTGATCATTTCTTTTCAGTGCTGAATCACAGTCCATTCCTAGATATAACATAGTTCATCTACTAAAGGATACTTTGCTTCCAAATTTTGGCAAGTATGAACAAAACAGCTATGCAGATGCATATATATATATATATTTTTTTTTAATGGACATAATTTTTCAAATCCTTGGAGTAAATATCAAGAAGCATGATTGAAATATTTCCTTTATAAACGCTGAGACAAAGCCACAAGAGTCCTAGCTAAAAAACACACATTGAGCTGTTGAGGGGCTATGCCTAAAGCACATTTCAAAGGGCATAGTCAGTGATGTTGTTTCACCAAAGACTCTATATTTGCAAAAATGTTTTCCAATTACTCTGCTAAACCTCAGTAAGTTTCTCTGATGAAGAAGGAACTGCTTCCTCGAGAAAGAACAGAGGGAATGGAAATGTGAAAAAAAGAAAAGAAAACCCCAAGTACATCACAGAAATCTAAATGAACTAAGGTTCTAGAATTTAGTACCCCAATTCTGTTTTGTCTTCCTCCCAGTTAAGCAGAAAAACAAACTTGGATACTAGTGAAATCTAAAGCTGGTGTCACTCTCAAAGGGAGATTTTTCCTGCTCTCTCCAAAGCACATGAAAAAGAAAAACAAAGTTATTCTAACACTGCCTTTACATTTTGTAGTTAGTGTTAACGTATGATTATGTTTTTAACTTTTTGTTGAGTCATGGACTTTCCTCCGCCCCAACTCCTAGTTTCCAGGGTCAATGGGCAATCTTTTATAAATCACGAGACTGACTTTGCTATGCTTGGTCTTGATCCAGCTTCTTTATTATCCCTGCTGTTGTGCACCACACAGTTCTGTAGACAAACCAGATAAAATGAAGAAACAAAACCAGGAGATTATTCCCAGACTGTTTGCCAACTGATTTTACACTGTTGCTTACTGCTGGTACACAAAATAATGAAAGGTCTTTTATTCACAAGACTTTTAAAACAGAAATTCTGCAGCACAGGAGGATTTCTGGTTCTGTAAACATCATTTGCTCTTTCTTTGTCTCAGTTTCCTAATCTGTTTAGTGGTATCCAGTAAGAATTTCTCTCTCTCTCTCTCTCTCTCTCTCTCTTACTACAAATGCCTTATTCTTCTAACATTTTATCCTAACAGAGCAATAGTTAGAAAGTGAGGCCAGGGATTTAGCTCAGTGGTTCTGCCACCTGCCTCACAAGCACAAGGTCCTGAGTTCGATCCCCAGTACCAAAAACAAAACAAAACAAACAAATAACAATAACAAAAAGGGCCAGGGATTTAGGTTCTGTCTCCTGCCTCACAAGCACAAGGACCGGAGTTCAATTCCCCATACCAAAAAAAAAAAGAAAAAGAAAGTGAAAATTATAGGAACTCCTTGTTTTGTACTTAAACCCCCGCACAAGGCACAACAGAGTAGACTAAAACTAAAAATGGAGTCACTCACAATAAAATTCTACATCTTCAAGCTGTAATGAAGCTATACATTTGTCCTGAAACATCAGGATTGTAGAAATAACTGTCAACTTTCTCAACAGGCTTCTTGTATCAATTGGCATGAGAATGAAGTTCCCTCTACCTTAATCTTTACACAAAAAGGTAACCAATTAGTCAACCAATTAGTTATTTTTCTCTTGTTCTCTTTGCCCCTGCTTTACAAGGAAAATAACTGAAACAACCAATCCACTTTTTTTGTTGTTGTTCTTGTTTCTGCTTTCTTCAGCCTTTTATTTTCTTCTTTTTTTTTTCTTCATAAAACCTATCTTCTCTGCTGGGCTTATTGGAACACATTCTATTTTATGGAATGAATTCTAAAAAATTCTAATAAAATTAAAACTAATCTAATAAAACTAAAACTAATTAAGATCTTTAACCAAACTTATAATTTTGTCTTTTGACAGATTTATGTATGTACAATTATTTATAATCCTCTAGATCTTTCTTCCAGAATTTCCTGGTCTTCAATTATAATATCTCAAGATTGTATGAAACTAGGGAGCTGGCGGCAGTAGTTAACTTTAAGGAATTAGGTTCCATTTTTTACTATCCAATGTATTTCACAAAGTGATCACCACAGAATTGATGTGGGGTTCTGAACAAGTGAGACCAACCCAAAAAGCTAATGTTAATTGCTGTAAACCACATGGCTAGCTACTGTTAAAACTCACAAGAATTGGAACCCAACTCTTTCCACTCTCACCTGAACAATTCTTTTGTTTTGTTTTGTTTTGTTGAGACAGGGTCTCATTACATAGTTGAGACTGACCTGGAACTCACTATGTAGCCCAGGCTGATCTCGAACTCACAGCGATCCTCCTGCCTCAGCCTCTCGAGTGCTGGAATTACAGGAATGCACCACCACACCCCGACTCTGAAGGTTGTTTTTGAATGGAATTTTACAATACCCAAAAAGACTCATGGTCTGTACTGTGTTTCTCAACCCAGGATGTTTCTGAAATTCACACATCTTGGTCTGTTTCTCAGGGATGTATGATGTGACATTGCTATGGATACCTAACTCCTTGCTTAAGTAGAGCCAAACCCCAAAAACCTTAGGCTCAATTTACTTTCTGCAAGAAATACTGACAGCTGGGCCTGGGATTTGGTTCAGTGGTTTCACCGCCTGCCTTGCAACCACAAGGGCCCAAGTTCTATCCCCTGTACCAAAAAAAAAAAAAAAAAAAGAAAGAAAGAAAGAAAAAGAAATACTGACATCTAACAGCTGGGAACTTCTATAGCACAGCCACAATTCTGGGTAAACTAGAATAGGAAGGGGTAGAAGTGTACAGGATCAATCATCTGCCCAAAGGGCCATCTGTTGGCACTGTCATAAATCCCACAAAAGTGTGGACCAGTGTCCTACCCTATAACTTGTACGTGACACTTATTCAAAATATGATAATTTTGCTTTATCTTTAAATGAGCGATTCTTCATTTTGCAGAAAAATAAGAACTTATCGAAAACCTGAATAACAGCTCTGGGGATATATGGATTTTTTTCCAAGTCTGCACTAGAGTGTGTGATGTTTGAAATACAAATCTGCTGAGTTCCTCCGAAGTGGCCTGGGAGTAGGCAGGACAGGCACTGACCAAGCCAGCTGGGAGAGAAGACCAGGCAAGTGTGAGTCAGGCAACGCCCTTGGGTGAGGTCTTTGGAAGATAAGTCATCACAATAGAGCTTTAAACATTTCTGTTCTCTGAGTCTGCTCACTAGTTCAATGAGAAAATGGAGCTTTTTCTCACACAAAAATTCCATGCTCTTTAGGCTGAAGGAGCGGGGAGAAGGACGAGGAAGAGGCAGCCCTGGCACTGGCAGAGATGAACCCACTGTAGGCTGCGAAAAAGGAATGATCACAGCGATTTTGCTACCAACCTGAAACAGTAAGCCCGGAGGTAAACTCATTGAGAGCTAATTGAGAACAGGAAATTCTAGGCGGTCAGGAAAGGCAACGGCCCTCACCCAGGCACGCCCCTCGGTCCCTTCAGGCTCCATTCCGGGCGGGGCCGTGCCCCCCTTCAAAGTCGGGCGCAGTGCCCGGCCCCGCCCCTTC
>NW_022900950.1:48436647-48436956 GCF_012274545.1 Fukomys damarensis | reverse complement strand
GCGCCAGAGCGGGGAGACTGCGAGAGCCGGGCTGCAGTACCGACTTTAGCAGCCGCGCAGCCGCTCGACTCCAGTCAGCTGTTGCGGAGTCGCAGCCCGAGTCGGGTCGAGGAGGCTGCATCTGCAGCCGGGATCCCATAGCCCGCGCCCCCAGCCCGCCCCGGGGCGCTCCAGGCCGCACCATGGTGAAGGTGACGTTCAACTCGGCTCTGGCCCAGAAGGAGGCCAAGAAGGACGAGCCCAAGAGCGGCGAGGAGGCGCTCATCATCCCTCCGGACGCCGTCGCCGTGGATTGCAAGGTCCAAGCCC
>NW_022900950.1:48425423-48434727 GCF_012274545.1 Fukomys damarensis | reverse complement strand
CCTGAGAGCGCAGCCCCGGAGGCTTGCGCCGAGGTCCTGTCGCTTGTGCCGGTAGGGTTCCGTGCCGGACTTCGCCTGGGACCAGCAGCGACAGGCAAAACTGCACTGCCGACTTTGGCACTCCCTTTCCCAGTGTAAATAATGTGCCTAAAATGGCTGACATCATTCCAAGCTGTGTAAACCTCGGTTGTTTCCTACTTTCGTTTCTAGGCTGAACGACACTTGGACTAAGTCCAGCAACTGTGCAATCGCCTTAATTTTAAAAGCAGTTTTTTCTTTACTTCCCTTTTCCACGGCTGCTTGGTGCTGGTGTATGAACTTCACCCGGAGGTCCGGGGAAGCGGGGGAATGGGGACGACAAGTCAGCGGAGGTCCGACGATTTTATAGTTAAAACATACTCCAAGAAAGACAAGTAATTATCACATGGCTGTTGGTGTATAGCTATGAAACCAAACGTAAATGGTCTGCTCCCGTCCCACAAAAATTCTCCATTTTACAAAATCCACTTTAGTCCTAGGTAAAAGTCTAGACTATAGCTGTTGTTGCGTTAACTTTTAGTTGCTTAATTATAGATTGAGAAGTTGCCTCTTCCTACTATGTCCTTTGTGAGGCTGCAAAATTTCAGTCCCCTAGAAATTAACCATACAGTTTCTGTTACTTAGCTGAGTTTTGGGGTAGCACCTCTCCTGACCTATTATCAGTATAGTAATTCTAGTTCTAACGTAAAATCATCTGTGCCAGATTGAATACAAAATTTTTATATGGTCTAATGAAAATTACCCCCGAAAAATAGGTCACTAATAAACTATAAAATTTAGATATACTATGCTGTTAACCTGGACGTGTCTGTACTTATGTTCTAAATAAATGTCTTGGGTTGATTTTTCTTTTTTAATGACTGCTTGGCCTTGAAATAGGAACAGCGAACTTACTCTCTAACAAGATTAAAGGTTTCCTGAACCCATTGCAAACAGCCTTGTTCTTGAAAATGTTTGGAATGCACAGGCAAAAACTACAGTAGCAAATTACCTTAGCTCTTTATCTAACGTTGTAGCTAAAATAGATAATAGACAAGTACCCAGTCACAACAACCTCAAATATATATTAGTGCTATTGTATATATATAATTGTAATTCTTTTAAACAAATATAACTGCAATCAAAGAAAAGGAGAAAGCTTTGGCATCAGATGATGTCATTTCATACAGATTTTCTCTGTTCCTCTGTGGTTAAGATTTGAAACTCTGAACACATCCGAATTAAATTTGCTTGCATCCGGGGATTTAGCCTTGTGGCTCCTCTGCCTTCCTCTCAAGCGCAAGGTCCTGAGTTTAATCTCAGGTACAAAAAAAAAAAAAAAAAAGAAATTTGCGGGGCAGCTTTAAAATTAACTTTTTAACAAAATGTTATTTATGATATAGTGATCCTGTTTTCAGATTCTTACAATTTCTCACAAGTTTGCCATAAATTAAATTTTGTGCTATTTCTTATTTTCTTAAATTCCATATCCAAAGAAAAATACTGAGGCTAAGCAGTGAAGGCCAGGCTTCCTTTGTAACACACAGCAGTCACAGATGAACACTCAGTGGGGGACAAAATAATTCTCTACATTAAAAACAATCTTTTATCAGTCACTTGAGGGCAAAGGAAAACCTTAGTGATAGACATTTCTGAGAGAACTTCTGACCTCATCTTAAAGCTTGAGCAGTGATTATATAATGTTCTTTGGCTCCTTGGGGGTGACTAGGTGGCAACCACCTTGTCCGACTGCCTGGGCTGGAAACAGAATCAGCCTTAATTTGTTTTGCTTGGGGGGGGCATTTCCTTTGGCTGGTTAGTTGAAAGGGTCAGACTAAACTAGTTGTGGCCCAGAACTCCTTGAACTAGAATTTTTAATACATTTTTAACTTGTAGGCTGCAGTATCTATAGGCTAGTCTTTTTCAAAATGTGCTCTTCAGGACCACCTGCTCTGGTGTCATCTGGAATTCTAGTTTTAAAATTCACATTCTGCTCCCTTATGCAGCAAGAATCCTGATTACTGTATCAGCTGTCTTATATAACATGCATTCCAGTACTTTCACACTGCTCCTGTCTTGCCGTTTTTTCTCTCTGCAGGAGGAGAACCCTACAGAAGCAATTCCTTTCCGTTGGTATGGTTTACAGCTGTAACTACTAATCCCTGTAGCTATTTCTATTGATCATATTGTCTTAACTAGCTTGCATTTTTTCCCCCTGCATTTTCCTTTCAATTATTTTCACCTTCCTGCCTTGGTAGGCGCAAAGCTCTTAGAGAGGAGTAGAAATAGCAAAGAATCATTTTGTTTAATGAAGGTGAGTTTGAAATGATAGACAAATCTTATGTTCTAGGGTAGCAGTCTTTTTTGAATCTTGAAAATAACTGTATATGTACAAATATCAAATACTGTGCTGATTGGAAGTCTCAGATTTTTCATTACATAACTGCTTGATCTTGGACTTAAATTTTAGTTTTCTTGTCTGTGAGATAAGAGGGTAGGACCAGATGGTCTGTAAGGACTCTTCCAGTTTTAAAAACCTATGAAGATGTTAGGATTGCATAATTATATTTTGGAAAGAATTAAATTGTTTTAACAGAAAAACAACAGCTACCTCCTCACCCTAACCAGACTGTTCCCTTTTTTGTTTTAATGTTTAACTTCTTACATTCTTCCCTCATATTAAGTAGGAGTGGGTCAAAGAAAAAGGAGATGAATGGAGGTATTATGTAATAAAGCAACTTTTCTTTTTTGGTTACCTTACTATAAGAATAGACAATTGTCAACAGCTCTTCTGTTGGAAGGCCAGTTTATGAAACCCTTTGCTCAGTATCAAGTCTTCCAGAAAGCCTAAGCTTCGTATCCCCACACACCATTTTGCTGATACATAGTGTTGTTTCCTTGTTTTTTTCTTACCCTACCTTGTAGATGTTTGTAAATGAGAGAGAAGTAAATGCTTGTGTAAGAGAAAATGGGGTAGGGTAGGAGCATGGGTGAAAGTGAAAGGCATCGCAAAATGGCTTCTTGAACCCTACTACTTTGTACCTTCTATTTGCACAAGCAGGAGTGAAGGGTTTGATTATAGGTTTTGTTAGTGGTTTTTATTTTTTGTGTGTGTTTGAGGGGCGGGAAGAAGAATGTAAATATGACCTGACATTTCCTGAAATATGTTGATCTTTAGAAAAGGGATGGAGAGCTTGGTTCTTTTTCACTAAAATATATCTCATTACCTAGTTATATAATTTCATATTTGCAGACATTGGCCAGTAAAATGTTTATAGTTGTTACATTTTGGTGGAAGGTATGGGTGTCTGAAATAAAAGGTTTAGTGCTAAGAGATAAATGAATTGCCTCTGCATTTCAAGCTTTTACTCTGGCCTCCCGCGTGGGCACACAACCCCGGTACACGTCCCAAATGAGACACACTGCTGCTGTTGATGTTGACAACATTGCACATTGCATGACTGGAGGACACCTTAGCTGCCAGAAGTCTCCCCAAGATTGTTGTCTTCCCAGTTAGACTAGCTAGCTGCCTGCTGTATTATCTTTGGCATAATCTAAGCCCATAAGACCTCATGGAATTGAACTCTCCATATAAGAGGTTTATGGGGGATGAAAGTATTTCTTATCTAGAAATATCCCAAACACATTTATGGTACAGGCCTATTTAAGATAATTTAGAATTTCAACTTCTGAAGTGTTTGTTATGCATTGCTAAAATGTTACTTGTATGTAAATGTCCCTAGAAAAATAAATTATGCAGCAATTTGGAGGCATTTTCTTGTAGTTTTATCATACCAAACTCAAATACCTGGAGTATCTCTTCAAAAGCCATACTCAATTTCCAAAAGGAAATACTTTACTAATATTTTAACTAAAGCTTATTGAATTGTTATAAAACATTGTGTCAGTAAAGAAAGATTCTGAAAAAAATTGTGTCTTTAAGACAAAATTAGCTTAACTCTTAAACTTTTTAGCAAATGTGCCACTTTTTTGTTAGAGCTTAGACTGAAGCAGAAATTAGAGATTTCCTCACCAAAGGATTTCAGGCTGTAATTGCTACTTGTTAAAATTAAGGATTTGACAATTCTCTATCTGAATTTGTTATTTGTCTAAATGATGTAGATGCTGGAATTATTTCAATAATTATTCTGTATAAAGGTAGTTATTGCCAGACTGTTAATTTTTTGTATAGTTTAACAATGAAGATCTTCCTCAAGGTAGACAATTAAAAATTAGATTGCAGATATAACCCTAAAGACATTAAAATATTCATTTAATTGTGTTTATCCCTGTTAATCAGTCATTGTGGTATTCTTAGTGTCTTTACAGAAATCTATAATATGTGTTACCAACATTTCAAAGAATAAAATAACTTTTTGCATTATTTCTATAATTGTGTCATTTTGGGGGGGAAATCAAGTAAAATTGAACATAGCTTTTTAAATTCCTAAACAAAAGCTTGAATCTTATATTGCAAAAATAAGAAAATTACCCTTTTTATGACAAATACTCTGATGTTTTCACTTAATGCTTTATCTTCAATGCTGATATGTTTCCAGCAGTAATTTTATAATTCAGAGCTAGTATAAATAACAGAAGAGAAATTGATGTTGAAATAAACTCGTAGTTTATAAATACTACCACTTAAGTTAAATATCCTGGGGATTTATTTGGGGAATTGTTAAGTATAATACTAGATAATTAATATTTTGAAATTTTTAAATGTTTGCCTGAACCTTTTATGACTTAATTTCATACTCTGAGCAACATGAAGTTTTGGTGAATTCTTGCATATTTGAATGTTCATTTTGCGGCATTTTTTTCTTTTTGAGACAGGCTCTTACTGTGTAGTTCAGGCTGGTCTTGAGCTTACTATGTAGTCAAAGCTGGCTTCAAACTTGGCGGCTATTCCTCCTGCCTTAGCCTCCCAAGTGCTGCTGCCACCATGCCCAACTCCAAAATTATTTGTAAAAATTTGGTTTTGAGAATAAGTTAAGGGTAAAGTTTAACTTTTATTTTATTTTCTCTACTTACATATGATTTTAATAATATATAATTATAATGTGTAATATATAAAAACCAAAAAGGGAGGTTGCTTTGTTAATTAAATCACTTGGATTGTTGCAGCATCTGACAGAAGATCTATCTTTATGCTGGGAAAAATGATTTTGACTTTAAGGGTCAATCTGTTTAATTCTGTTTCATCAGTTTTTAGTTTTTCATTTTATAGCTTTCTCCTTTGATTTATTTTTTCTTGGCTTTTATTTTTCTACTGGGATGTAGCATTTCCCAAGTCCATCAGTTTCAACTAGGACAGTGCTAGGCATGTTAAGCAGTGATAAGCAAAAGCACCAAGTAGGTGAATTAATGAAGCTGAGCTTTTCCCATGTTAAAACAAGAATTTACTTGGTTTTCATTTAAGAATTGGGTCCAATGTTGCCCTTTTTTTTTTTTGGTTCTGCGGTTTGGACCCCCAGAACTTCCCACATGCTCAGCCTGCACTCTGCCAACTGAGCTACACCCCAGCCCTGTAATCCTTCAGAGGTAAACTGGAAATCCTTTAAATAAATGTAAACTAGAAATTAGGGTTTTTATTTGAAGTTATATAAATTAGCCAAATACATTGAATGTTCGACTTGGGCTGCCATCTTAGTCTCCTTTAAAGTTGAAAGCAAAGATGACAAACTATAACCCACATGATAAAACGTAGCTTTGTTTGTTTTTCTATAGGCTTATGAGGTAAGAATGATTTCTGTATTTTAAATGGTTAAAGGAGAAAAATCAAAAGATATTTCTCCTTTTTGCTTAGCACCCTCATTGAACGGGTGGGGGAGTGCAGTTCAGGAAGCAGTACTGTCTAGTAATTGAGAACTCAGGCGGTCATACTTTAAGATTTAAATGTTGCCTCTGTCACCTCTATCACTTCCTGTGCTATTTTGGGCAAGTTATTTCAGTTTTCTGTGCATCAGTTTTTCCATCAGTAAAATAGGAAATATAGTATAATCTATAAACTCCTACTCCCTCCCACTCCCATCATTCCTGTTTTGGAATATTATTATTATTTTTTTTAAGAGTAGGAAAGTTTATTGAAAGAAAGACAGCTTCTGTCTAATAATAGAAAAGGGGAACCAGAAACTTGTTTGCAGGCTCACCCAACTTCTCAAAGGTGTTTTATGGCACAAAGCCATGAAGTGAGGCATGTTTCAAGGTGGGACCAAACTATAGTCAACTAATAAGATTACAGGTATAGTTGCTTAGGTAATTTTGATTAAATGGGGATCCAGTGGGGAAACAAGTCAACTAGCAAGAGTACAAGGAATGAGCAGGGATTTTCAGTGGTAAGGGCTGGGTCAGGGATCTTTCATAAAATATCTTTGTCCCCCACCCAAGTGATTGATACATACTTAGAATATCAGTCACTGCTGTTCACCCTTGGAGGGGGCACATGGGTGTGGTAGTTTCTCTTCTTTTACAATACTGGCTTTCATTGAATGTATCTTGGTTGTCCTTCTATGTTGTCTTCTCAACTGTCCTCCATGTTGGTTCCTTGAAGGCTGGCCCTGTCAACTGCCTGCAAGATACCTAATTAACTTACCTATCTACAATATGCTGTATTTCTTCTTGTGTTACTGTGGTGCTTATCTCCACCTCTTGTGTTAGTTGCATCTTAATATTGTTGATACTTGTTTTCCAACAAAATAGTGTGAGGATGGATTCCTGCAATACAAAAACCCTTAGGAGTTAGTGTGTTTCTCCAATGCATGATAGGTGTTAGTAGAATTTTTTTAAGTTTAATTTTGGGTTTTACCAAAGTAATACTTAGTTTTGAAATGCAAATAGTCTTGCCTCATTTCAGAAAAATACATTTTTTAAAAAATTGTATCACAGTAAAATGCATATACTGTGTCTTTAGTGTACAGTTATTTTTAAATGTATACACCTGAACTAACCCCCCATGAAAATAGAACAATGTGATCAGCTGAGAAAGTTACCTGATTTTTGTTTGTTTTTCGTTTTGGGTACCTGGGGTCCAACTGCGGACCTTGTGCAGACCTTGTGCTTGCAAGGCAGGCGGCATAACCACTGAGCTAAATCCCCAGCCCTTCCTGACGTTCGTTTACCATTTGTCCTCTGTCCTTAGAGGCAATCACTATTCTAGTTTTTAAAAGCCCATTGGTTATATAGGGCATTGTGTTCACTCCGTAGCAGCTTCTGGCCTTTTATTGACAGGGTGGTCTGTAGACCATACTATGCCTTTGTGCAAAGGAGAGAGTTGCTCTCTCTGAAGTTTTGGTAAACAGAGCATTGACTTGGTTCTAGTCCCACTGATCCCCTTGGCTAGCATCTCTGTGCTAGAAACAACCTGCTAACTATATACATGGTGATCTGAACTCCACACTTCTCTAAATGAATGGTTCTCAAACCTGTTGATCTCATACTCCCTGTATAAAAATTTAAAATTGATCAGAATTGCAAAGATCTTTTGCTTTAGGCCAGTCATATATGATGTTTCCTGTATTATAAATTAAAACAAAATTCTTAAAATAACTATCACATGTTAACATAACATTTTTATGAATAAAGATTTCTAAAGAGCTAAAATGGTTTAAGAAGGCCAAGTATAGGATTGTTTTATATTGTCATAGTATTCTTTAACTGAGTAGTTTATGCCGCTGTAGTGGCACACACCTGTAATCCCAGTACTCAGGAGGCTGAGGCAGGAGGATCACTGAGTTCAAGACCAGCCTGGGCTGCATAGTTCCAAGAGTTCCAAGTCATTCTCAACTACATAGTGAGACCTTGTCTCCAAAAAAAAAAAAAAATGAGTAACTTAATAGAAGATAGTTGGATTCTTAGCAGCTTCTCAACTCATTCTGTTGTGATAACATGTTTAGCTTCTGGAAAAATCCATAGTGAAAATGAAAGAGAAATAATGTAGTGAGTTCTGCCATGAAAGTGATTTGACCTTGTGGACCCCTGAAAGGGTATTCTGGACTACATTTGAAGAACAACTCCTCAAAATACTTGTTTATTGCTGTTCTTTAGTGGGTTTTTTTATTTTTTGTAGTTTTGGGTATTATCTATCCATTGGAAGTATCAAAATGGAAGTTTATTTAACCTTTATTTTATTTTACTTTATTTTATTGAGACAGGGTCTCACTAGGTAGTTGAGACTGACCTGGAACTCACTATGTAGCCCAGACTGGTCTTGAACTCACAGCAATCCTCCTGCCTCAGCTTCCCAAGTGCTGGGATTACAGGCTTGCACCACCACACCCTGCCTACCTTTTCTTTATAGTTACACACTACACACAGTCTGTTCACTTGGTTTAGTTATTCCAATTTGTTTAATATTCAGTGCTTTTATTAGGTTTAACATAAATATTATTTACATCTGGATGATACACTTTTATTGTACTTCCTTTATGGTATAACTTTTTTTTTCTTTTTTGAAAGTGCCTCACTGTGTAGTCCAGGCTGGCCATGAACTCACTATCCTCCCACCTCAACCTCCTAAGTGCTAAGATTAGAGTGTGCCCACCATGCCTTCTTCTAAAAACTTCTTATCTTTCCTGGGTTTGATCATTACTTCTTGAGGCTAGAGAGAAGGTTGCTTAATTTTCTATGTATTTTTTACTAACTCATCCTCAAATTCTCTGACAGCAATGTAGTTGCTTTTCTTTGTCTTCAGATACAGTAGGTACCTTACAGAGTTAACTTTTCGTACCTGTCATTCTTGAGTCTTTTAGCTGAGACTTTGCAGTCTAAGGCATGTTGTTGTAACTAATGCCCTGAGAGTCATCCAGGAATTGCCTTTGTCTCCATCCCATATTGGAATAGCAGTTTTGTTAAAGAAGAAAAAGGGTTTGTGATACATGTTTTTAAAGCTTACGTGTCTGAGAATCTTTACCCTTACATTTAATCATTTATCTGGGTACAAAATTCTAGATTAGTAGTAATTTTCTTAGTGTTTTCATAGCACTGCTCTGTTATCTTCTAGTGTGATGTCTTTGTGATTCTTAGTTCTTTGTGCATCCCTCCCCCACCAGAAGCTTGAGATTTAACACTTGTGCTTTGGTGCTTGTTCTTATGCTTTCAGCTTTCAAACTATTTATTAACGTACCTGTCTGCTGTCATTTGCATTTTTATGTGATTAAATGTTTATCCCTTTACTGTCATTTAATTAAGCTTTTAGAGAAGAAATTAAGATAAATCTAGTTAACTGAAAATGAATTCTAGGGCTTCCAACTCAGCTATCTTGATAATTTTTTTTTTTTTTTTTTTT
>NW_022900950.1:48353480-48425348 GCF_012274545.1 Fukomys damarensis | reverse complement strand
TTTTTTTTTTTTTTTTTTTTTTTTGGTACCAGGGATTGAACTGGGGACCTTGCACTTACAAAGCAGGTGGCAGAAACCACTGAGCTAAATCTGTGGCCCTTGATAACTTTTGAAAGATTAGACTGTTTCCTTTTACACTAAGAATGGACATAATGATAATAATGGAAACCATATGAATTATTGTAAGCACTAATTTAAGACAAGACATGATGACCTAGAAAGATGGGCATCTGGTCTTTTCAAAGTGCCAAGGCTCTCCTTCATGTGCAATTTTAGAGGTAGTTCACTACCAACTTTGAATTTGCTTTATGTCTTTATTGCTCTATATTTAAGTTTAATTTTCATAATTAATAGCTTGCCTTCACTTGTCTTGAAGTACTTTTATGTTATATGTTTGGATATCAAAATATTTTCCCTTGTTTTTGTTTCATGTATATATGATTTTTTTTTTGGTACCAAGGACTGAACTCAGGACCTTTTGCTTGCGAGAGGCAGGGGGTGGAACCACTGAACTAAATCCCTGGCCCTCATGTATATATGATTTTAAGACTTGTTACTATCCATTACAATTTGATAAGTCCTGTTTGTCAATATGTTAAAGTAGTATTACTATTGTAATAGTTAACATACGTAATACTTATTAGGAAGTGTATCTATGTTTAGATTAGCTTCTTAAAATGGCAAAATTCTACAGAAACTCAAGCTATGTAGATCTTGTTTGGCATTTTTTTTTGTTTGTTATGTTTTTTTTGTTTTGTTTTGAGACAGGGTCTCACTATGTGCTTGAGACTGACCTGGAACTCACTATGTAGCCCAGGCTGGTCTTGAACTCACAGAGAGCTTCTTGCCTCAGCCACCCGAGTGCTGGGATTACAGGCATGCGCCACCATGCCCAGCTGTGTCACTTCATTTATTACCAGAATTAATTTGTCAGTTCTGTTAGCCATCGACCTAATAGCTTCATGTTTTTCTTCACTTAAGTTACACAGAGACACATGATAATTGGGCCTTCTTAGCACCAAATATTTGTGGTATTACACAAGTGCTTTGACTTGTCTGCACCTTTTATGTTTATCTGTAGAATGATGTATTGGATGAATTGACCCTTCATGGTACTTCCTAGGATATCTTTTTTTTTTTTCTGAGAACTTACCTGATGACATATTCAGAAGCCTGGCCAGACACGCTATATTAGGGCTTTAAAACTACGAAACATCCCTACTTAAAAGAAGTACATAACCTGTCTAAGAAAGATCAACCAGTTATGTAAACTGATAAAATTAATCATAGCCTACTTGACTGTCTATGTCTGCTTTCATAAGAAAATTATGTCCCTGGGTTCATAAGACAGAAAGGTGTAGTAAGGAAGCAAGATCCAGTGTTTCCACCGAATGTGTGTGGTGCACACATGCATCAGTGGTCAGTAGAATCCATAGGGTAACAGTACTTTAAATCTGATCACTGTAGAGAGGCAATATCCCTGATCCCAAGAACTGCAATTGTTTTTCCTAGTATGTAGTCATTTTGTATAACTTTCAAAATTCCAAATTTGTATGGAAAATATCTGTAACTGTCTTTTTTGGTACCAGGGATCAAACTCAGGCCCTTGGGCTTGCAAGGCAGTCAGTGGAACCACTGAGCCAAATCTTTGGTCCAGTATCTAACTTTCCACATTTATTTGTTTTCTGTTTTGTTTTTTGAGATAGGGTCTCACTATGTAGTTGAGACTGACCTGGAACTCACTTTGTAGACCAGGCTGGTCTGGAACACAGCGATCCTCCTGCCTCAGCCTCCCGAGTGCTGGGATTATAGGGGAGTGCTGGGATTGAGGGCCATCAAGCCCAGCATTTCCACATTTAAATTATTATCTAGGCTGGGGAATGTAGCTTAGTGGTAGAGTGAATGAATCCTTGCATTTGGTCTCCAGCACTACAGTAAATTGATACTTTCATAAAAAGCAGTTGGAATTTTTCTCACCAAGATTTTGAATTTTAAATGAAATTACCTGTATTTGATTATGAATGTGTAATGATTACCTTGTCCAGTGGCTTTAAAGTCCAACATTTGTACACAAAGCAAGTCCAGAACAGCTTTGCTTTTTTACCCCAGTCTTGACACTTAATTTTATGATAAATTATATGAGAATAGAGAATTCCTATTGTGCTTTAAATTTTCAGGAAGACAGTCGATATTAGAAACAGCATGCTCCCAGTACAGTTTGGCCAGTAGTAGAAAAGTCTTTACTTGGTAAAGGATATTAGCCAGTTTGTGTTGGTCCAGGCTTTCTTTCTTTTTGCTATTTAATGATTTTTAACTCACCAATATGAATTTTAAAATCTTTAAAAATTTTGTTTTATGAAATATCACTATTACAGTTTTATTCAGCATAGACCGAGTAAACACTGTAGAAACGATGATCATTTTATACAAAAATGATTATGTTATAATCCAGCCCTAAATGGATTTATCCCCCTCCCCTTTGGCTTTTGAGGCAAGGTTTCCCTTTGTAGCCTAGGCTGGCCTTGAACTCACAGTGATCCTCCTGCCTCACCCTCCCAAGTGCTGGGATTACAGATGTCCGCCACCACACCCATCTCCCCCCACCTTAGTTCTGACATTTTTCTTTAACCTGGGCTTATGCTGATTTTGTGTGATACTGATAATTTGGTTCAGAGTTCAAAAATTTATTAAAAGTTAAATTGTTTGGCAAGAGCTTTAAAGTTTTATTTTTCTTTTATTATTGTTTGTATATCGTAGGATTTGTTAACAAAAAAAGTATATTAAAGTGAAATTTGTAGACATAATTTGAGATTGTTTTCCTTTTTGTAACCTTCACCCCCTTCAAATACAAATGATGCAATAACTACTAATCATAATGTGTTGGTGTATATTCCTAGTTTTGACTCAATACTAATTAACTTGGCTAAGCAAAAGCCAATACTTATAAAAGATCAGAGGCCTTTGGGAAATAACGGCATCTACAAATATAAAGAGCAATCTTTCTGTTTTTTATCTGCATAATGCCAATCACTTGGAAAACTGCTTGTTTATATGTCAAATGTAGTATTTCTCACTCAGACTTGCTCACCATGGTTGAGGGGGTTTTTTTGGTACCGGGGATCAAACCTTGTGCTTGCGAGGTAGGCAGTGGAACCACTGAGCTAAATTCCCCGCCCCAACCATAGTTGAAATAATAGCAGTTCTCTTTGAAAAGGCAAATTAGGAAGCAAAATTCAGACACTGATTTAAGTGAATAAGAGAAAATAAAAACAAGTGTTTTTTGTCTTATTGTATTGGCAGTGTTTTAACCAGAGATTTGTTTTACACATAGCAGGTATATTCGGTAATCCTGTGAATAATGGACAGAGCCTTAGATCACGTCTTTTTAATGCTTCCAGAGGAAAGTGAATAAAACATCTATCAGCTTCTGAAACCCAGAACTTGAAATCTTTTATATGAAGAAGTGGTTTAGAGTAAATTAGATTCTCAGAAGAAGGGATATATACCCAGTCATCACTGGAAATGAAGATTTGAGTTTAAAAGTCAGCAGTATGGTAGAAAAGAATGTGGTATATTTGGTCTTCACGTAGGGAAAAAATTATGAGGAGTTGAGAATACTAGAATATTGATGAGAAATCTATTTTTTTAAATGTGAATCAGATTTTTCAAATATGAGCAGTTAATATTCTAGGTTGGAAAACGTTATACAGTCTAACAAAACACCAGGCAGCTTGCCTGTGTACAGTTGTATTTACCTATGTTATCTCAGTATGTATTAAAATGTACACATTTCTGAGTAAATCTACAAATGTAGCAACTCATGATATTCAGAATACATTATAGTGGTTCTCCCCTACTTTTTTTAGTCTTATGTTTACACTTAAAGTGTTTTTATGCCATTGCATTCTCTTTCTTTTTCATACTGTACATTTTTAACCCAAAAAGAGATTTTCCTTTTTAGTATTCTGGTTTCTAAAGCATTTCTGTTGCATTTTCTATAATAATGAAAAATTGCATATCTGAGGGCTTTGAAAAATAATCTCTTAAGCTTCATTCATCATATTAAAATAGAGTAGCTAAGGATGTATTTTCTTAGTTTTAAGAACAGAATAAAAAGTATATGGGAAAAAACTCACATTTTATTTCATAATTGAAACACTTTTACTAAAATCTCTTAGGGAACTGATTGAGGTGACCTAATTCTTATTTAACTGAAGTCACAGAACACAATTTATCCTGCATTTTGATTAAGATATAGTTTAAGTATTTTTCTTTATTGTCTGATAAAATTTATTTGAACCAGAAATTAGTATGGTGGGAAAATGAGAATGCTTCTGAAAGCTGTGTCTTTCTGTAACTGCTTTTGAGGGGGTAGTTATAGGCCATTCTGTGCTTCACTGACTTCATTTGTAAATTGGGCTAAAATCTTGGTGTTTCAGGAAGATTAATGAGATGATAATTGTACAGCACTTAAGGGAGTTCTGTTACCTTACAATTTACCAGCACAGTTTAAGGTGCTGCACCAGTTTTATTGTAGCACAAAGGGGGAGGAAATGTTTGTGACTTTTAAAGTAGGCCAGGTAAAATTACATACCCTAGTGAAGAAGCTCCTGATTATTAATATTTTTTCTTTTTCTTTTCTTTAATCATGAAATAGTCTAAACATACAAAAATTTAGAGAATCCATAGACTAATACTTTATTCTGCTCTTGATGGACAATTAGATTATTTTTTATTTTTTCTTATTGGTAATTGTACGCTGAACATTATTAAGCATACTTCGTTATGCACAAGTACAATGGGAATTTTAGCCCCAGATTTGAAATTGTTTGGTCATAAGATATGTGTATTTTTATTAGTTTCTGCCAGTTGTTCTCCAAAGAAATGGTGCCGTCTCCTGTCAACTGTGTGAAAAAGTTCCTAGGTTCCCTTGGTTCAACCCTTTCCTCAGGACTTGTTATTCTTAGACTTTGCTTTTATTGCATGGTGTGTAGGAACTCAGTCGATTGCTTTCCTGCTGTTGTTGAAATTTACATGTAATAAAACATCAGTTTTGAGTGTATAGTTTTTACTGAATTCATGTAATTGTACAGAGTTGTGTGTCCACTGTAAAGGTCATGATAGGAGACATTTCTATCACCCTCAAATGTTTCTTTTTACCCCCTCACAGTCAGTTCTCCCCCTTCTCAATACTTTCCAGTGATAGCCAAAAAACTGCTTGTCATCAAGGTTTGCCTTTTCTAAAATTCCATAATGGAATCTCTTTTGAACTTCTTTCACTTAGGATGATTTTGAGATCTAGCCATGATAGGGCATGTTAATTTTCTGCTTTCTTATTGCTATTTCATGGTATAAATATATCACAGTTTGTCCATGTATCAGTTGGTGGATATTGGAGTTTTAAGTTTAGGACTGTTCTAATGATGCCATGAATTAGTAATGTACAAATCTTTGATTTGGTTGATTATTCAAAATTTGATCTTTAGCAATCTTGATAAGTTCTTAACAGTTTGATTAATTCTATTAGGTTTTTCTGTATAGATCAGTTAAATCTTTTTCTAATCTTGTACTCTTCTTTGCTAGAATCTCTAGTAGAGAATTGAATGGAAACAAAGAATCAGTTTTAATGGACATCCTTGAGCTCCTGACTTGAAAGGGGATATGCATCTAAAATTTCACTATAAATATGGGATTCGCTTTAGAATTTTAATTTTAATCATTTACTTCATTTGTTAAGAATTTCACCTCTTTCTACTTTGCAAAGACATTAGAAGTGGGAGTTGAATTATTGTCAAATACGTTTTCTATTGAGAAGATTGTGGGGCATTTCTTCAACTAAAGGTTATTTCAAGTATTAAAATTTAATAATTTTTTGAAAACTTCTAATTAAAAGCTTACAAATCTAGAATGTACTTTAATTTCTTTTCCAAGATTCAAATTGCAATATGGGATAAAATTTATTTGGCATAGATAGTGTTAGCTGTTCAGATGAACCATGTCTAAACACATTTGAATTTCCCATAGGATCTAGCACAGTCTCTTAATAAATGTTGAGCGACGCTAAGTAGGGCTACTGTTCTTGCTAAATAGCAAGCTTATTGTGCACCATGAATTATTGTGTTATACCCCCACTATGTTGCTGGCTACTGATGTAAATTTTGTGAATCATAAAAGATTAAATAGCTGTGCTTTATTTTAAAGTGTCTACATTTTATTTGCTCTTCAAATATTTGCATCCCATTTAAGTGCCAAGCTTGACATAGAGCTCCCAGTAATGCAAAATGAATATGAATGAATACTCACAAAGACCTTATAGCCTGTTAGGAAGAGATGAGTACTATGTGTGGATTATTCTAATACAAGGCAAAAATGATCTCTAGGAATTTGAATGGGGAAAAGAGTAAATAGACTTGAAAGACTTGATATCTAGTCAGTTTCTTGACTGTGGCACGTAGACTTTGGATCCATAATTTGGCTGTTCAGAGATTCTTATTTCCTTGTTTGTAAGCCATGTTTCACATTGTTGAGGTGCTGAATAAATGACTTGTGGATAAGTGAAGTATTGTATAAGCTAGATGTTCAAGAAATTGATGCTTTTTTATTTATTGTAATCCTGAAAAATGATTGAATAACATGAGACTTGAACTCCATACCACATTCTACAGAGGCCCTTTGTGGTCTGCCCTAATTAAATCTCATCTTCATCTTTTGTGTCCTTGCCCACCACATGGAGTACTCCAGCCATCATGCATGTGGCCCTTGGGAATGTCTTGCATTCTGGCTGCATGATTTTGTTCTTTGCCTTACACATAATTTCCTTTAATTCTACCTGGGTAAGAGTATTTATCCTTTAGCATTCCATTCAAGTGTTTTTTCCCCTGAGAAGTCTTCACCAAAACTGTCTCTGATACGCTGTGTTCGTATTTTCCTGTTAGAGCCCATATCATACCTATTTCCTAGACTGGTGATCCAGCCAATATTTTTCTGGGCAGAGGCTGTATTCAGTGCATAGCACAACTCTTGGCATATAGCAGACATTTATAATTTCTCAAAAGGTTTTTTTTTTGTTGAGCAGTTTAAAATGATTTATTAAAAAGCCTGAAAACTTGTCATCAGTTTGGCAGTTGAGGCTCCATCTTATTATTTGATAGCTACTGTATCTGCCTGTGGTCTTTGACTATTCATGTATATACTATTAGAGAGATACTGCCACATAGGATGGGTGTGTGTACATATTTGTCTGTCTCAGAAGCTGATATCAGATATTGGAAATGACTTTCCATCTGTCATTTCCACCCCTGCCTCCACCCTGAAATTAATTACGTTAGAAAAAATTTATGTGCTTCAGTATTTATGTCAGACTCAAGCAAAACATGTATACTTTAATGTTCATGTTTCATAGTACTACATGACTCCATGGAATTCTTGTATCTTTTCACAACTGGGATGTCTTAAATGGCTTGATAAATTCTTTTAACCTTGTTCTCATTACATACAATGTCCTTGCAATGCCTTAAGTATGCATACACAATATATGGACAAGTACTACAGCCAAGTGTAATGCTTTCACAGCATTTGATCTGATCCTTAGATTAAGCAGTATTGTTCTGTGTTAAGTTCTGTGCTTAAAGGTAGAACCTCAACCCAGGAGTGTATTACCTAACATTTATTGTTCTTGGTTGCCACAACATCTGGGATTTGACTTTTTTCAGTAGTAGCAAAATGAAATTCTTCATTTTAGAATGAAAACATACAACTTTAGCTTTTATTCCTAACAACTTTGGCTTTTATTCCTAAGTGAATTCTCATTTCAGCCAGTCTGTTTTCTTTTGCCTGAACCCACCCTGATTTTTTGTGCATCATTCATACAGTTTTTCTAGCACCTATATAGGATTAAGTATACTTTTTCCCTGAAGCTGCTCCATGTTGGATTTTACTCTTTATTATTCAGTTCATTTTTTAATTAATAAATCATGTTTTTTTCTAATGCTTCTATTTTAAAAAAGTACTTTACCAGACTGGGATTTAGGGTAGGGCAGTGAGATTATAAACAACTTTGTCCTTTTCTTTAAAAATCTAATTGAAGAATTTTATTGTCATATTATTTGTTCTGTCCTTTTTTTCCTTTTGGTTTTTCTTGTGGCTTGTTAGGAATCGCTTTTATCTGGTATAAAATATGAAATACTTGTAACAGGCTAGTGCAGTTTTATGATGATATGATAAAGAGATGTCCTGGATCTTTCATACATGAATCTCAGTATCATAATACTGTATGACAAAGTTGTATTGTAACTTTATTTGAATGTCTCAATGTTAGGAGATCACCAAAAGTTGTGCATGGAAATAGAAATTATGGATTGGATCATTGCTTTAGATATGGTTAGTAGGTAGGGTGTTGAGAATTAGAAGTAGTCAGAATTCTCCTTGGGGCCCAATGTCTCCCAGCCAAAGAAGCACTGGGGTGAGTCCTGGTACCACCATTAAATTGCTCATGGGTCGATTTTGATAGGGCCTTAACTCCTTTGGTGTTTATATCATCACTTCTTTTAATAAAAATCCTTAAAGTATTTCTGATCCTGAGCCTTCTCCTTCAAAATACATATCAATTGTCTTTTTTTCATATTTTAGGACCCCGATGATGTGGTACCAGTTGGCCAAAGAAGAGCCTGGTGTTGGTGCATGTGCTTTGGACTAGCATTTATGCTTGCAGGAGTCATTCTAGGAGGAGCATACCTATACAAATATTTTGCACTTCAAGTAAGTATCTTTTTTTCCTAAATGAGACAAGATCTCACTAAGTTGCTGAGGTTGGGCTCAGACTTGTTTATCCTCTTCCTCAGCCTCAGAGTGCTGTGATTATAGACCTGCTTGCCACCATATATTTTGTCTTTGTCTTTGTCTCTCTTTTTTTGCCTTTCTATCAGATGTTTTAGAAAATTTTCCCTAATTTGTTCCAAGCTTGTGCTTTTCTGTGGTCTTTAAGCAGAAGAGTGGTCCTGATTTAAAGCTGTGTTTAAAAATCTGATCGTGTTTGCCACGCGTAAAATAGATACTCAGTCTTTAAAAGCAGAATAATAGTATTTTGAGATGTGGCTGACAAAAGGGTTTAGATTATTGGGTGACCCCCCAATCAGCTAACCTTCATTCGCCTATCATAATTAATGGCTAAAGTGTATAGTAATGTGAATTGCCATTTGAATAAATACATTTGCCA
Organism: Fukomys damarensis; assembly: GCF_012274545.1. Taxonomy (NCBI): domain Eukaryota; kingdom Metazoa; phylum Chordata; class Mammalia; order Rodentia; family Bathyergidae; genus Fukomys; species Fukomys damarensis. The sequence continues at coordinate 48,416,134 of NW_022900950.1, read as the reverse complement.
TAAACATTGTAATGTTGATATAACTATTTAATAGCCAATTCTAGCCACTCTCATAATACCCTTTGCCCTTGGGTCCAGAGAACATGGTACCACATCTCTCTGCTGCTTGCTAGTCATTGGTTTCTCTAAAGAGTTGGGTGACTTCAGCAGTGATGTTGAAATAACTTAGGGTGAAAGTTGCTTATAATTTACAGTGTTAAAGCATTTGGTTAAAACAGATTTTTCTTCTGATTATGGTCTGTGATATCTGCTGTGTGATATTTCTCTTGGCAGTAACTCAGTATTCCTCTTAAGGAATCTTGAAGGGAAATTTACTTTGAGCTTTTATAACTAGTTCACTTGTTTTAAACTTGAAATTTGGAAAAACAGTTGACAACTAGAAGCCTTTTTAAAAATTAAGTAATTTGAAATATTCTGCCAGAGGATATATAAATTTTATAAATTCATTTTCTATATTATTCAAGATAATGGCTTGTCAACAAATAAACATTATTGAAATATTGATCACCTTTTATATTTTATGCGACATATATACAATACAGAAAAAAAAATTCATGATTCCACTGTCTAGAAGTAAGATTTGGTGCCAAAATATTTATTATACAGTTCCCAATCTTTTGTTTATATGTATACTTTATTTTCCATTTGACTGTGATAAAGTTTTACGAAAAGATCAGACTTACCTCTATGCATATGAAAATTTCAGAAAAGTTATTCTTTTCCTCTTTTGGGCTGATAAAGGGGAAAGTTATTTGAGGGGTGGGAGTACTATGGATTAGACTCAGGGCTTCATGCGTGCGGATGATGTGAGGCACGTGTTCTGCCACTGAGCTATATCCCAAAGAGGGGCGAGGATCATTTCATAAGTTAACTTTGTCAAAATTTTGAAAGTTTGTTTTTTCTTAAAGATACTACTTTTCTCTGAATATATTCTTTTGTGAAAAACAATACCTACTGGTAAAGTAGGCCTGTGTGTTTGTTCAAATATACTTGTCACCAGGTAGATAATTGCTTTTATACTCTGTTTTTATCTACCACAAAAAGAAAAGGGAAAATCAGCTACTTTTCTCCTTCCAAAGTCATTTTTTATAATACTTCAAAACCTGATCTTAAAGAATGTGCTAACTCTGTAATTAAACTGTCTGACTTGTCATCTAAAAGTAAGAGTTTGCAAGCAAAATGCTATTTGGATAGAGGTGGCAGCTTAAGTAATGCTTACATTTAAAAACTTGTCTCACACTGCATTGCTGAAATGAGTCTTTAAATCTCTACAGCCAGATGATGTGTACTACTGTGGAATAAAGTACATCAAAGATGATGTCATCTTAAATGAGCCTTCTGCAGATGTCCCAGCTGCTCGCTACCAGACAATTGAAGAAAATATTAAGATCTTTAAAGAAGATGAGGTTGAATTCATCAGTGTGCCTGTCCCAGAATTTGCAGATAGTGATCCTGCAAACATTGTTCATGACTTTAACAAGGTGGGCCAATTGTCCAACATTGTAAAAAATATAATTACAGGTATAAAATAGAGGTTTTGAATTTATATATTTTTGTGATTTTTAATTTAGTACTCAATTATTCTATTTAGGTTTTAGTTTTTTCTTAAATAACGGGCTTGGGTTTCTCTGCATTACGAGATAAGCTATCAGTGTTTGGTGGCTCTGCTTTATCTGAAACATACCCTTTTCTCACATCTTCCTTCCTTTCTTTGATCCCTTGGCCTCACCTATTCTGAAAGCCTTTCATGACTTTGTCTTCCTTTACTAGCAAGTTATTATTTCTTACTTTCACATTGCCCTAGTAAAAGCTCATTTGTGTTTCCATTTCTTTGTAGCATTTTCAGAAGTTAATAATTTGTTAATCTGTTTATAAGTTCTCATTCTGCATTTTCCCCTAGCTTTTCAAATTTTATGCAGCCTAGAGGAGTTGAAGTCATAACCAAATATTCCTCCTGGCTTACAACTTTTTCCATACCTGCTTCATCTCTTTTTCTGTCATTTGCCACATTTACCCCTAAATACTTGTTAGCTCTTAAGTATGAGGATGATCTCCCACGTTACCAGATGATTGTCACACTTAAAGAAATACAGTATTATTTAATATCTAGTTTATATTTAAATTTCTCCAATTTTTTTTTCCCAAGAGCTTGTTTTTTCAAACCAAGATCCAGAGATTTAAAAGTTCTCTTGCCTTTCATTCTTATGTCATTGTATAAGCTTGCTATTTTGAACACTCACTGAATTTAGCTTTGGAAATGGGCCTTTTATGTGTGATATATATATTTATAAACCAGTTTAAAAAACTGCTTAAAGGTAATAAGCTTTATCCTAAGCAAATAGTAAATAGTAATACTTACTGAGCTCTTGGGAATCTCATAAGTGGTTACATGTCTTAGTTTAACTCAATTCTTGAAACTATCTTCCTCAGCTGGAGATGTCTTCCTCAGCTGGAATTTTCATCTAAACTACAGAAGACAAATTATTTAAGACTTTTCTAGTTTTCTAAGGATGGTATTAATTCAGATTTATAGGAGAGAAAATATTGTTTGCATTAACAATGTATAGGGCTGGGGATTTAGCTTAATGTTTCCGCCACCTGCCTGGCAAACACAAGGACCAGAGTTAGATCCCCAGTACCAAAAAAAAAAGTGTAGATACTTTGTGGAGGAGTATTTGGGATTATAAGTGAGGGAACTAATAAATACATCAGATAACAGGTATTTATAGTTAATCTTAATAAGTATTACTATTACTTACAAAAATTCCTGACAAGGATTGTATTTACTAACAATTGTTTTTTCATCCTCATTCCTTTGTCTGTGCCTATTCTCCAGATTCCTGATTTTTATAAATCTTTTATCAAGTTTATTGGTACATTTTAGGTATACAGTTCAGTTTCATTCATCATTGGGATCTTGTATTTTACATGACTTACTTTGGTTCTTATTTTTTCCCATTCCTCTATCCTTCCTTCACCCACTCCACCCTTCCCTGTTTATAAAGACATTATTTCCATGTTTTTCCATTTCATATATTTTTTCTTTTCCCTTTTTACCTTTCCCTACCCCTCCCACTTCCTCTACTCTTTTAAACCTTTTCTTCCTATTACACAATATCAGTTATACATTTTGATCCTTATTTACACTCCTGGTTTTTCACATCAGAGAAACTATTCAGTATTTACACCTATGTGACTTATTAATTTCACTTAAGAGTATGGCCTGAGTGTGCATCCACTTAGCTGCACATATTTTGAGTTTCTCATTCTTTATGTCTGAGTAGTACTCCATTATAGAAAACACACACACATACACATCTTTATCCAGTCTCCAGTAGATGGGCAGTGAAACCCAAAGCTCATACAAGGGAGGAAATTATAAAGATCAGAGCAGAAATCAATGGAATGGAGATGAAGAGAAGAATACAAAAAATCAACAGATCGAAGAGTTGAGTTTTTTGAAAGAATAAATAAAATCGATAAACCCGTAACCAACCTTATCCAGAAAAGGAAAGAAAAGGCTCAAATTCATGCATTTAGGAATGAGAATGGTGAAGTTACAACAGATCCAGCAGAAATCCAGAGTACTGTCAATACTTTGAGGACCTGTACTCTATGGAGATCACAGATTCCTGATTTTTTGAAATGCAGATGATTTATGCATTCTAAAGCCAGCCTGTTTTAATGATACCAATTATTTAAAATTTAGTTGCTGCCTCTGTTAAAGATACTAATATAACTAAAATGTCTTCTTTTCTTTGCCAGAAACTCACTGCCTATTTAGATCTTAACCTGGATAAATGCTACGTGATCCCTCTGAATACTTCCATTGTTATGCCTCCCAGAAACTTGTTGGAATTACTCATTAACATCAAGGTATCAAATTAGTACTTTTTTTTTTTCTTTTGTTTTTTTGAGACAGGGTCTCACTATGTACTTGAGACTGACCTAGAACTCACTGTGTAGCCCAGGCTGGTCTTGAACTCACAGCTGATCCTCCTGCCTCAGCCTCCTGAATGCTGGGATTACAGGTGTTGTGCCACCACGCCCAGCAGTACTGTTTTTGATTAATGGTGCTGTTAGTGTCTGGAAATTCCCTTGTTGAGAAAGTAGCTGTGCTGGAACACATCTTAACAATATAGCCAAGAATTTTGCAAAAAAAAAAAAAAAGAACTAAGACTTAGAATCTTTAAAAAAAATTTTTTTTTTTTTTTTTTGGTTTTTTGAGACAGGGTCTCACTATGTAGTTGAGTCTGACCTGGAACTCACTATGTAGCCCAGGCTGGCCTCAAACTCCCAGAGATCCTCCTGCCTCAGCCTCCCACATGCTGGGATTACAGGTGTGCACCACCACGCCCGACAAATGTTTTTTATTTTGAAATTAAAATATTTGTTACATTATGTTTGTTTTCCTAAAAGACTGGAGAGTAAATATTGGCCAGCTGCTTTATTCTAATGCCATAGACAATATGTAAATAAATAGGCATAGCTATATTGTGCCTGTAGTTCCAGCTACTCAGGAGTCTGAGGCAGGAAGATTACTTGAGCTTAGGAGCTAACAGCCAGACTAGGAAAGATGGTGAGACTCTGTCTTTTTTAAAAAAAAAAGTTGCATAGAATAGATGGTAGTTTGGTCTCTGTTCACTAATGTAGTATCTAAGAATTTTAGTCTGTGTTTCTAGTTTGTTCAGTGTATATTTTGAGATACTCAAATTTCTTTTCTAAATGTAGGCTGGAACCTATTTGCCTCAGTCATACCTGATTCATGAACATATGGTTATTACTGATCGAATTGAAAACATTGATCACCTGGGTTTCTTTATTTATCGACTGTGTCATGACAAGGAAACTTATAAATTGCAACGCAGAGAAACTATTAAAGGTAATACATTTTAATATTAACACTGGCAGAAAAGTTTATTGTGCCATTTTGTGTTACATAATTTAGACAAAGCCTAGTCATTGTATATATATCTATACTTGTCATGAGGTTTCAGTGAATCATTTGAGTTTTAAATCTGCTCTTTTCTGATAGTGAGAGGCCAGGGTGAAATGAGATGCTGGTACTGTACATAGCGAGCCATGCATTCTGATTTTCCATCACCATTGTAGCTCAGCAGTACTAAGTGTGGAGTCTTTATTTTCCAGGTCTCTTGACTAGCTCTTCACTTGTATACTGACGTCTGGATTCTTTTTGAGTGTGTGTGGTACCGGGGATTGAACTCATGACCTTGTACTTGTGAGGCAGGCGAGGTGCCACTGAGCTAAAGCCCTGGCCCTTGAAATCTGAATTCTAATCAAGCTCTTTGCCTTTTGAATCACATTGAGGATAAACATTTAGGTTAATAAGAAAGGAATTTGAGTAAGGAATAAAAAACATTACACAACTAATTTTTAGCTTTATAAAGTCATCACTTAACCTTTGTTTCTGCGCCTAAAAAAATGATAACAATATATCCTATTTCCTTTCCTTTGTAAAAATAAAATGAGAGTATATTTGACAACTGTAGAAGTATCATTTAAATACACTGTAGTGTGATTTCTCTGTGATCATATCACCCAATGAAAGTGCTTTCCTGGCTTTTCAATAGTTTTAAAAAATATTGTCCTTTCACTTTGGGCTGATGAGTTATCCAAAATCTACAGCTTGCTTTTTTAGACTTAAAATTAACTTAGTTCATAATTTGTTTAAACTCAGATTGATATCTACAATGAAATTCGCCCTAATTAGTGTACAGATTTGCATTATACAAAATTTACTTATGGTCATACAACGCCATAGTCTAGAAAGAGGACATTTCCATTACCTTCAGGTTTATAAATTTGTAAGCAATATGTAAGGCATTATTATTGTGATCTGAACATACATAGTTCAGAAAAAGAAAAAATATTTTCTCCAGTGTAAAAAATTAAAACACTTTGTTTATGGAGTGTAGTGTGAAATACTTAACATATATATATGAAAAATAAGTAAGGATTAATGTGAATATTTGTTACAGTAGCACCAAAAATTAACCCTTTTTCCTGCCAAACAGGTATTCAGAAACGTGAAGCCAGCAATTGTGTCACAATTCGGCATTTTGAAAACAAATTTGCTGTGGAAACTTTAATTTGCTCTTGAACAGTCAAGAAAAACATGGAGAAAAATTTAATGCCACAGCATAACCCCACCCTTTGTGTTTTGTGCAGTGATTATTTTTTTTAATCTTCTTTCATGTAAGTAGCAAACAGGGCCTCACTATCTTTTCATCTCATTAATTCAATTAAAACCATTATCTTTAAAAAGTATTTCCTTCTTTCTAAGTGTGGTGTCTTTTATATTTGAATTAGTATATGAAGTCATAGATAATAGTACACTTTGCCATAGATCTTAAGTATTAGAAAAAATTAAAATTTCTTTGTCATTTATCTGGATTTGTATGTTTTAATTATGCATTTTCAAGAGGAGGGATTATATAAAGAATAATCATATATATGCATACATTAAAATGGACCACAGTGACTTATTTGTAGTGTTAGTTGCCCTGCTACCTAGTTTAGAGCATTTAAGCACAGGTTTTCCTTTAATTAAAATGTGCAGTATTTTCATTGTTGCATTTATCTATTTAGAGTATGATTTCCACTTTGATGTTTTTAATATCCTAAGCATTTGCTGTAATAATATTTTAGAAAATGTTTGGAATTCAAGAAATGCTTTGTGTTACTAATTTGTATAACCTATATCTGCAATAGAATATAAATATCACAAAGTTGTTTGACTAGACTGTGTGTTGTTTTTCCCCTATAATAAAGCTATAATAATGGTTTTCATATCTTAAGATAATTCACATAAAGAAACTATTTGTTTTTGTAATGCAGTTCTTTATATATAATCGTTAAGGTCATAGACTTTTTTTTTTTTTTTGGTGCTGGTGATCAAACTCAGGACCTTGGACTTGCGAGGCAGGTGTAGTGCCACTGAGCTAAATCCCTGGCCCAGACTTTTTTTTTTTTTTTTAATAAAAATAGGCCATTAATACCTAAACCATATTCTTTGTAAATACTACTAGAGTAACATTTAAGGCTCAACTCGAAATGATGCTATTTAAGATAAAATGCTGTGGCTTTGTTTTATTTTGTTTTGTTTTTGGTGAATAGAAAGGCTATGAATAAACCCTAAAGTTTCCAAGGAGCGTAAAATACTGTTTTGTTTTTTTCTGAAAATGTGTCCCTCACAACTGGGGCATTTTAAATTAAAGTAGTGATTTTTGTTTGTTTTTGAGATGGAGATTCCTGTGTTACACAGTGCTGACAGTGATTCTTTTAACTTCTCCTGAGTAGCTGGGTTTATAGGCATGTACCATGGTGCCTGGCAACTTTATAGTAGTGATTTTTACATTTCAGGGCTGCTTCTTATCTGAAGTAATTCATAATCCACAACCACTTAAAAATACCTGAGAATAATTTCACCATGAATTCCTGAAAAATATTTTCAATTCTGACTTTAGGGGATCAATTTTTTAAAAGTTTTAAAAACGCATAAAGAATCTTTTGGGGTTTTTTTGTTTTTGTTTTTGTTTTTTTGAGACAGGGTCTCACTATATAGTTGAGACTGACCTGGAACTCATTATTTAGCCCAGGCTGGCCTCAAACTCACAACGATCCTCCTGCTTCAGCCTCCCGGATGCTAGGATTACAGGTGTGCGCCACCATGCCCGGCCCCATAAAGAATCTTGATTTAGAAATGAATTCTGGTCCAAAAGGGTATTATTTAACTAATGGCCCTTGGTTTCATTTCAAGAATATTGTCAGTAATAGGTCAGCTAGGTGAATATTGAGGGAATGAAAATTTATTTCTGAAGGGATTATGTTCTAAAAAAATAAGAATAGCTTTTTTCGTACTTTCCAGGCTTTAAATTTTTATGATTTTCTTTCCAGGGGCCTATAAGAATTTCGGAGTACTGTATATCATTCATTTAGCAATACTCACTGATCATCTTTGATTTGCCCAATACATAATAATATTAAGTGTTAGAGATACATCTACAGAGGAGAAAAAACAACCACCTTTGAGGAGATTGACAACTAGTAAAAGAGACTGGTGAATCACCAACTAGTGCATTGTGATCAGTAGTACTGTGAGGGAGGAAAATAAGCCCAAACCAGTCCAAGCATTCTAGAAACATTTAGGCAAGTCAGTGAGACTTTGTAAAGTGCATGGGACCAGTAATGGAGGACCTTGTACACTTTCTTTCCTCTTTTTTTCCATGCTGGGCATTGAATCCAGAACCTTGCACATGCTAGGCTAGTGCTATACTACTGAGCCAGATCCCTGTTCTCTTAAAATGCCGCCTGAAGGACTTCATTCAGTACTCTGTAGACTATTTACTGAAGGTTTGTATTTTGGAATAAGATGTTTCTGTATTCCCATTGATTAAAATGCCATATTAGTGAAGTGAACTGTGGAAACAACCTCAGCTTCTCAATGGCTACTCACTATAAGTGTTTCCTTGTTTTCATCAAAGTCCAGCGTCAGGTAGGCTTCAAGTTCTCAGAAGCACATTCATGCTTTTACTATAACATAATTCTTTCTGTAGAGTTTTATAAGGTTTTTATACAATCATTCCAGTAAAACACTTGATGCTTCTTCAGAACATATACAGTCATTCATTTGGCCAGAGTGATCTAAGATGGTGCCCAGAACTTGTATTTCCATTACCATTACAATTTCCCCTACTTGGAGTCAGTTGAAAAGAGAATGCCCTTCTCACCCAAGCTTCGTCACTCATATGCCTCCCAGGATTCTGGAACTCAGATCTATGCCGTTCCCTTTTACTCATGTGCCACGCTGGAGTCTGCAGTCTTTGTGTGGCTTGGAGAAACCACACCATACAGATTAAGAGAATGAAACAGAAAGGAATATGGTTTTTTACTGGTTTCCAGGGAGATTGGGATGCTCTTCCCTGACATTGAAATTTTACTGCATTGGGGCTGCTACAACAAAGTGCAGCTTGAGTGTCTTAATGTATAGAAATTTGTTTCTCATGGTCTGTACACTGGAAAGCCCAAGATCAGGGTGCCTGGAGGTTCAGTGTCCCAGGACATACTTCACACATGGACAGCTCTCCTCTCATGACGCCCCACTCCACATGGCAGGTCTGTCGAGTTAGACGAACCTAATCATAGTTCTCCTTAAAGTCGACAGTAAGCCTAAACATTGAATTTGATCCAGTTCTTGTTGGACTTGACAATCACGGTTTGCAACCAGAATCATGGAAGAATTAAGTTCATGAACTTAAGTACCACTGTATATCAATAAAAGATATAATTGGGATATATATGATATGGGGATACAATAGTGTGGGGTATATCTTTATATAGGATATAATGTATATGGATATATAGTGTGTGTCTCAATAAAAAGGCCCTGGTCTGTGTGTCTCTCCATATTTACATTTTTTTACAAAATACTGTGGTTCATGCATTTTTTTCCTGCACATAACATACAGCTCATATCCATTCCCTCCATTCATTGCCTTCCCCCGCTCGCCCCTTGGGGCCTCATAAAGGCACTAATTCTATCCTTCCCAAAGGTCCCAACTTGATGCCATCATGTTAGGACTTCAACATGAATTTTGGAGAGGCAAACATTCAGATAAGGCACCCTATCGTGTGTATGAATGAATTTATCAAAGATGGGTCTAGCCTTGCTGATTGGCAGCATTTTTATTGGCCCTCTTTGACCTAAAGAACATGGAGGTAAGAAAATAGTATTGGGGAAATTGGTAGGATTCAACTGCTCATCTGTGACACAAGAATGAGACTGGCTAAAAAGGTGGTTAATAAACTAATGGGTATGGAAATGATTTATGGAGGTCTCAACAATTGTCATTGCTTTTTAAACCCCATCACTATTAGCAAATAATCTTATTTTTAAATTCACAGTGTTTTCATTTCTGCTTTCCCTAGATCTTTTTTATATTTCTCACCATTCTTAGTAGAATACCAAAAAGTATAAAATGTTTGGAGTGGTGTTTGTCTCAAGCATAGAATTTAAAGAGACTTAATTATGCAAACGGGTTATAGAAAAGTCAAGTCCAGATTCCACTTTTGGATGTGGTTGAGTTAACGCTGGCTGGACCTGTAAAATTGTAACTACACTGACTAGTTTACTAGATGATCCCATTTCTAGCTAACAAAGATGTCTTTGTTCCTCATAATAAATCCTAGTCTGTCTTGGACACTAGTCCTTTCACTTTTTACTCAGACTGTTTCCTGGATAAGAACATGTATCTATATAGAGAAATATTCTTAATCCCCATGGACTCATCAAGTTGTTGATGGTTTTGTCCAGTCGTTGGCAGCTTCTCTCCTGGTCTCTGGTTAATACAGTACTTGCTTGGGGAAGAAATGTGATTTAGTTAGCTCTCTGACCATCCTTTTAGGTTTTTGTTTTTTTTTTTTTAAATAACAGTTGAAAGCTTTTTGAAATACTGATTTTTAAAGCAATAAATAATTTCCATATAATTATCCATTTGTGGGGTGTGGAGCCTATCCTTTTTAATTCTTCTGGCCTTCTATTGTATAAATTATAAGCTGCAGAAACGATGTGAAATAGGCTCTTCAGAACTCAAAATTCCGTCCTAGGTGGCATAAAATAATCCCTAGCTGTCCATTTACATTTATAAATATATTTGATGGGATTCCTATATTTGCTTTTTGTTTTGTGGTACTGGGGGTTGAGCCCGTGGTCCTCACCACTGAGTTACACCTTTATTTTGAGATGGTCTTGCTACGTTGCCCATACTGTACTCAAACTGGTGATCCTTCTGCTTCAGCCTCTTGAGTAGCTGAAATTAACAAACCTGGACTGCTGCACCTGGCTCCTATGTTTGTTTTTTAAACTTATTTATATTTTAATTGTAAAAATAATCAAATATAAAACTGTTAAAATGTGAATGTTTCCCTTTCTATCACTTCCCAAGGGAGACTTGTCTTTTTTTTGAGACAAGGCCTTGCTGTGTCCAGGCTGGCCTTGAATGCAGTAGTGATCTGTGTCAGCCTCCCAAGTACTGAAATTACAGGCCTGTATCACCACACCCAGCCTGTTGTCAACAGTTTAATGTGTAATACAATTTTTAGATGACTTGGCTCTTATCCTAAGAACTACAATGAAAATGACTTCTAGTCTGATGATACCATCAAAACTGGGAGTTTGTGAGAGTCGAGCTAGAATAGAAACCACTCTGGAGGACAGTCACCAAATCATCTAAAAAATAATTGCCTGATCTTTGCAATCATGTCTTAACCCACTTCACGCATCCCTGTATCCCTATAATCCATTCTCCACATTTTAACCATAAGGATCTTTTCAAAACATGAATTTAATTTTTTCATTACTATACTCCTTGACACACTGTCATGGCTTCCTCTGGTTCCTAAGGTAAAGCCCAAAATAACAGGCCAGACCCAACTCTCCAGATAATACCTATTTGGTAGTAATAAGCATTGAGCCCCTTGGCCTTTATAGAGCCATAGCCCCAGCGCCCCAGCTCCCAGCTGTATTTTATTTTGATAAAAGTTGTCAATAAGTCACTAAGTTGCCCAGGCTGAGGTCAACCTTTTGATTCTCCCTCTGCCTCCCAGAATGCTGGCATTATAAGCTTGTGCCACAGTGCCCAGTGGTCCAGCCATATCTTGATCAAACTCCTATGCTCTCAGCATCCTAACACTGGCTGCCTTACTATTTCTTTTCTTAGTAAATGTTATTCTCCCTTGAAAAATATTCCTATGTGCTGCCCCCTCCCCACCGCAGGCCCTTTGGTTAGATTTTACTCAACCTCAGGTTTTAGTTCAGGTATCCATTTATCAAGGGAATCCTTTCCTGAACCAATAAGAGGTTATACTGTTTCTCAGCATTGTTGCCTTATATATTTCTCCTTTGTGGCATAAAGGTTTTGTCATTATTGCTTATTTGGTCAAAATACTTTCTACACTACCCTTGGGTTAATGGTTTGTTTTGCATTGCTGCGGATGAAACCCAGGGCCTCAAGCTAGGCACATGTTCCACTAGTGCCCCTGCATGTCTTAATATGTTCCCTGGCACATATTTGGAGGTCTTAATTATTTATAAAATCAATTATTCCTTCCTGTGTGTCATGCTTACCTTTCCCACAGTCATCTTTAGCTGACAAAACATTTCAAAAAAAATTGTCTATTTCTTTCAAAAATCTATGTTGGCCTCGTCTATAGCACAATTTAGTTGTGTTGCCTTAAATGTAAAGCTTTACGTTTAAATTCTATGTTTGGTTTTGTTGTTGTTTTTTGCTGCATTTAGGGGAAAAAGTCCATTGCCTTATTAAGCCTGAAAATTCTAATCCTACACTTCTTTTCTCACCATTTGTTTGTATCCTAACCGCTTTCTATTTCATCTAAGCTGGCGGTCCTGCCTGACACTGTTTTTTAACCCCTTCCATCCATCCCTTTCCCTCCACAAACGAGGTTAGGGCCAGGGATTTAACTCAGTGGCACTGCGCCTGCCTCGGAAGTGCAAAGTTCTGAGTTCGAACCCTGGTACTGAATGCATGGATGGATGTAGTTTAGCTCACTGGTGCTGCGCCTGCCTTGCAAGCACAAGGTCCTGAGTTCAATTCGGGTACCAAATAAATAAATAAATGGATGTGGTTAACACTTCATCCCTCAGATCTCAGTTTCCTCAGAGAGGCCATTGTGCCTCTCTTATGGCTTACATGTTAACTTTAACTGTGCAGATGCGGTTCTCCACTAGACCATAACATTAAATAAAGGAATAAACATCTTGGGCAACTGCAGCTAGGAAAAAAGTACAATGTTAACTTCACTAAAACCAAAGTCATTTTTTGGCAGACTATTTTCAGCATTCAAATGGGCAATTCAATTCTTGTTTGTTGAATGAATGAATCAACTTTTTGTGGATCAGCTCATTCAGCTAGTAAGAGTTTTACTTGGAGGTTATTTCAGTCTAGCAGGCTTGTGCAAGCATAGCCTCATTCTAAGTAAAATGTTCTGTGGGAGCCTTACTAAGATTTTTATATGACAGAAATAGATGACATACCACAAATGTTTCAAACCAAAATTACATTTTACATGCTGTACCAGGCATAGTATTTTTATTCAGATGCTTTTTCCATATTGAAAAGGATACTGACATTCTTTTAAGACCTAATGATTATAAAAAATTATTAGTAATAAATTTTAGAATGTATTAAGTATTTTTTGTTGTCACATGACCAGAAACCGTTTGTGTTTAGTAAATGGGGCCTGGATGTTAAATGTCTTAAAAGTAGGGATTAGGGATTTCTGTACAACACATTATTGCCCTGAACAATCTGACAATTATGCCCCCGCGGAAGCATGAAAGGAGACTCAGGAGATTGCAGAATGGAGCTTTCAGGATCCCAGGGAAAAAGGTATACATTTAATACCTAGACTAAGTAGAGGCAGGAATGATTTTCCATTTGGGTATGAATATGGCAAGTTTTTAGAATATTTAACGCCTAAAATTAGTCAAGCACAAATTGAGTAGCTAAAACTCACGTACCTAGATTTAATCAACTACAGAGAAAATTACACTTTAACCCCGAGTATCCAACCTTAATCATAAACTCCGCCAAAACATCTAGAAAGGTGGATGAGCCTGTGAAATGTGAGAACTGTTCGTCTAGGATGATTTTCTAGACATTCTTCTGCAGCTAGCTGATACTCTAGAACACTACGACTACCTTCCTTCAACTCCCCAAAGAGAAGACTTCACAGAATCATTTAATATTTCTTGTATTTTCATAAGAATTGATAAAGAGCCCAGAATATTCCTTCAACTTTTATAAAAGTGCTAGTGAAAGCACTTTTTTAAAATAGTAATTTAAACCTAAGCATCTTAAATTTAATGTTAGGAAAACTTTATCTTCTAATACATGGTGATAGTAGGTAATGGAACTACATAATTTCTTTCCTTTTGCTTCAGTTGCTGGGAAACTCAAAGGTTAAATTAATTACTTCTAGCCTGTGTTTTGCAGAATACAATCTTTTTAGTAGGATTTGAAGTAACCCCTCAGTTGGCTCATATTTTCTTGTATATTTCAGGTATAATTTACACACAATAAAAATGTACAATTAAGTATTCAGATCAATGAATTTTTCTTTTTTTGAGACAGGGTCTCACTATGTAATTGAGACTGACCTGGAACTCACTATGTAGTCCAGGCTGTTCTCAAACTCACAGCGATCCTCCTGCCTCAGCCTCCCAAGTGCTGGGATTACAGGCATGCACCACCACACCCCGCTGATCAATGAATTTTAACAGTTTTATGTATCCATGTTAATCAGAACGTTTTACCATGCTAAAAAATTTCCTTGTCCCCCTTTCTAGTCAATACTCCCATCTGTTGTAACTGCTCTCTGATAACTATGATCATAGATTAATTTTTGGCTGTTCTTGAATTTCACTTGAATGGAATCATACAGTATGTAATCTTTTTTTCCACTCAGAATATTCCTGACATCCATGTTGTTGCATGAATCCATGATAGTTTCTTTTCAGTTATGGAGTAGTATTCTTTTTTGCCCATACACACAATTTCTTTATCATTTCTTCTGTTTACGGGTTTTTTGGTGTTGCCAGTTTGGAGCTATTATGAACAAAGTTGCTATGAGCATTCAAGTATAAGTCTTTGTGGATAGCTCATGTCTGAAAATCTGTCTAATGTCTTGCAGTACATGTTGTTTTACATGCTCTTTTTTTTTTTTTTTTAAACTGGGGATCAAACCCAGGTCCTTGCACTTGCAAGGCAGGCGGCAGAACCTCTGAACTAAATGCCTGGCACTGTCTAATATCTTTAGCCTCATATCTTTTGGGGAGATTGATAAAATATGAATGATAAATATATGAAAATAATAAGTATTATTAGATTTATAATCATAGCTTAACCACTAAGAACTACTTATAAATTTGTTCCCCATTATTTTAGAATTTAAAAACTATCCAACTATATTACGTATACTTTCACGTAAACTCATGAAATTTGCTCACCAT
The DNA here is from genome assembly GCF_012274545.1 of Fukomys damarensis. Taxonomy (NCBI): domain Eukaryota; kingdom Metazoa; phylum Chordata; class Mammalia; order Rodentia; family Bathyergidae; genus Fukomys; species Fukomys damarensis. The sequence continues at coordinate 48,401,085 of NW_022900950.1, read as the reverse complement.
TTCATTTAAATTCCCTGTAGGTATGTCCGGTCTGTGGACCATGGATTGGACACCCTTGGCTCACCTGGGCCATACATAATTTATAATACAGTTCATGTATATAAGTAACAAAACTTTATTTTTATTTATTTTTTTGTTGTAACAGGCATGTCCCACCCATGGGTCAATGGTCGTGTTTGCAAGGTATAGGTTGCTATCTTTTCCAGTCTCCATTTTGCCTGTCCGGTGGGTATTATCAGACCTAACATTATTCAAAGCCAAACTTGGTTTTCTTCTTCACATCTAGCTTTCCCATAGTTTCCTCATCTCAACTCTTCCCCCTCTCCCGCCATTGCTCAGTCTAAACATGTGGAGTCATCCTTAGTTCCAGGAGCCTTCGTGAGAAAACAAGTACGGAAAACCTTTTCCCAGTTACTCTATTAGCTTGTTTATTCTCTCATTTTGCATTAACCTAGGACTCCTGTGCGTGTGCATGAGCGTGTGTGTGTGTGTGTGTGTGTGTGTGTGTGTGTGTTAGGATTGGACTCCAGGCTCCATATATGTTAAATGTGCTCTACCACGGAGCTATGGTCCTAGCCCTCACTTTTTCATAATCTAATCCATTAGCAAATCTGGTGCACTCTATTTTAAAAATACAGATTACTCAGAATTCAATCACTTCCTGCTCTCTACTGCTAAAATGTTAGTGCAAACCACCATCGTCTTTTCTTTTGGATTAGTGCCATACCTTGGTAACTGGTCTTATTTCTATACTTGGTCCTTAGGATCTATTCCCCAACAGAATAGAATCTAAACCACACCATTCAGAATAAAAGCCGAAGTTCCTACAGTGGCTGACAGAACCATAAATAATCTGGCATCCCAGTATCTCTACATCATCCCCTACCGCTTTCCCCCTTTCCCATGCCTCTGCAGGCACGTGGCTGCCTCACTTTCCTTTGAACATACCAAGAGCAATCCCGTCCCAGAGCCTTTCTACTTGCTGTTTGCAGGTCAGGAATTCCATGTCTTCCCTCCCCCACACATATCCCAAGGCTTACTGCAGTGTTTCATTCACGTCTCTGCTCAAATAACTCATTAGTTAGGTCTTGCCTGGTCACGTTTTCTAAAGTAAGTCCCACTTCCACCCCCAGCACTGCCAATGTCTGTTTATACTGAATTCTTAAAATATTTCCCCCGACCCTGGTCAGACTGTGAAGATTACTTCAAGTTCAAGGATGGTAAAAATGACACCTAGGACTTGGCTTTGGATTTCTAAAACAAGACTGTAGTATATATAGCACATGTTTAGCATGTATGAGGTCCAGAGTTCAATCTACACTCCCAACACACACACACACACAAGTACTAAAGCAGTGAGAAATGAAAGAATAAGCTGAGAGTAACTGGGACAAGCCCCAGCCTCATTTTCTCATGAAGCCTCCAGGAATTTGGTGGTCTCCATGGCCCACATGGAATGAGGTGTCCATCAGAGGAGAGGAGCATAGAACTGTGAGCTGTTTCTTTCCCCACTCCTCCCTGACGTACAGCCATTCAAAAACCAGAAACAGTCTGTACTATCTTCTCATCTTGCTGCACAGCAAATCAAAATAAGGCTTATGCCCAGGTGTCCCTGCCAATATGACTAGGCTCCTTATCTATACCTATGCTTTAAGACTGCATTCTGCACCCTTAGGCACCTATCTAGCCATGACCAATCACACTGCCTTAGTTCTCCATAGTTCTTATCACCATTTAAAATAGTACAGACTTGCTTTTTTTCCCCCTTTGGTACTGGGTATTGAACGTGGGACCTTGTGCTTGCAAGGCAGGAGTGGTACCACTGAGCTAAATCCCCAGCCCAACTTGTTATCTTTGTTCTCTGTCTCTCCCAGTTAAATGTAAATTCCTAAGAACCGGGACTTAGCTTTTTTGTTTTGTTGGTGCTGTAGCCCTACCTCCAAGAATGGCATCTAACACCTATTAAATGCTCAGTAAATATTTACTGAATTTTAATTTTGTTCAAGATTTAACAAGATTCTTTGTAGTCTTCCTTTTCCAAGTTGGCTTTATTGTGTAGACTGCAGTGGCTGTTGATGTCAAATAAAACTAAACCTCCTTTTTGCTTTAGAATTTTATCTGGCGTTGGATTGGCCACAGGAATGCAAGCTACACACACCTCAGACTTGGTACTAGTTATGTTGCCATGTTGAAAGTTGGGCATTTTGTCTTCAGTAGACAGAGAAGGAATCCAATGTCTTATTTTAATGTTTACATTCAAATTACACCTAATAAGAGATTCCTTGAATATTACAGTTCTGAATCATACTGGTGGAGAAAAATGGCAGAGTATTGAAATTCAGACTGATTCACAAAGAAATGTCCCCTGAAGACAACATTCCGAGAAAGATTTTGCTTGTTTAAGTCTACACATTTTATTTGGGGTCTGGGTAGGTTCAAATAGTGTAGTGACTCAAAATAGAAATTGAGAACTTTTTCTCATTTATTCATTCCAATAAATTTTAAATTTCTAGTATGTCAGATACTCATTTCAATTACATAATTCTAATTCTGTCCTTTTTTTTTGTCAGCATTACCATTACCATGGTAAAACATTTTTTAATAGGTGACCCAGAAAATCTAATTTTCTGATGGTCAGTAAGTAACATTCAGTAAACGGCCATGTGTGTTGATTACAGGGCTAAGCTCTGCCCTAAAAGAGCTTGCCAATTATAGTTACCTGTGGGGTATTGGTTGAAAGGAGAATAATAATTAGGAGTATCTTTTCTTTAAGTTCCTGCTTCCAGTGAAAGAAAAGATGTTCACTGATAAAACTATTTTAAAGATTATCTCATGGATAATATAGAAACAACTAGCATAAATATATGTCAGATTTTGGCAAGATTTTTACACTTGATCTTAGCCAAAAGGCTGAGAAGCGAAGGCAGGATTTTTGATATAAACATAATCTCACATTTGATACTATGTCTACTCATTTTGTTTTTTGTTTTGTTTTGTTTTGTTTTGTTTTTTGACACAGGATCTTCCTATGTAGTTGGGACTGGCCTGGAACATACTGTAGCCCAGGCTGATCTCGAACTCACAGTGATCCTCCTGCCTCAGCCTCCTGAGTGCTGGGATTACAGGCATGCGCTACCACACCCGGTCTGTCTACTCATTTTGGAGTCAGTTATTGAGGTCAGGCCTGGGAGAGTTGTGAATCATATATATATTTAATTCATCTTCCTCAGATGGTTAAAACAGTGTGATCAGAAATATGCTGCTTATGGCTGTTCCCAGCACAGGGCATTCCACTCATCAATTTCTAGTTAGAAATAATAAACAGAGAAAACAAAGTAATTGTCTTTTTAAGTAGCCAAGTAAGCCATATACCCATGTAACCGCATAGCCTTGCAGCCAAGAAGCCATGAAGACAGAATCTGCAGTTGAAAATTATGTGAGTCCCATGAAGGGCTTTGCTAAATTAAACAAATCTAACATAGAGCAACTCTTAAGTAAGTACAGAGTTTGGCCAGGGATGGGGAGTACCAGCTAGTAGATACATAAAAGTGTGTACACACACCTGTAATCCCAGCACTAGGGAGGCTGAGGCAGAAGGATCTGCAAGTTCAAAAACAGCCTGGGCTACATAGTGGGTTTAAGGCCAGCTTGAACTACACAGTGAGACCCTGTCTCAAAAAACCCAAACAAACAAGAAGTGTATACAGACAGGGACAATTTAACTCTGAATGGAAAAGTCCCTGGAAGAGTTCAAACTGATCACAAGAAGCAAAACAACAGCCAACTTCACCCAAAGACACAAAGTAGCAGACATAAAATTAAAATAAGGCTCACCTTTGATTACTCACTCAAAAGGAAAAACTTAAATCCTGACCTGTTGACCTGTTATCTCTCAAAGAATAAATCCTTCACCAGAAAATGGCAGGTCCTTTCTCCTGTGAGTCATGTTACCTAGATGCCTTGAGCTTTCTGGAACAACGGCTAAAAATCAAGATCCCTGGCAATGACTTGGAAACAGTTTTATCTTATTGACCTACCCAGCTACAATGAGAAGTACAATGGATGTGGGCATGTGTTGTATCATCAAAATACAGGACAAGGCACGCAGCACAGCACGAAGAGGCCAGAAACAGAAGAGGTGGTTTTACCCACCACCCGCTTCTTTTTGTAAAGATCATATTTTTAAAAATTTTATTTTTGTTGTTCATTTGTTTTTGTTCTTAGCCAGGCTCTCACTTTATGTTGCTAAAGCTGTCCTTGAACTCACAATGTAACCCAGGCTGCCCTTGAACTCATGGTGAGTCTCTTGCCTCAGCCTCCCGTGTGCTGGGATTACAGGTCTGTGCCATCACACAGGCACCGTACCTCTTTATTTTATTTTTATTTATGCTGGAGTATTCCAAACAAATTCCAAACATATCAGCCATAAGTGTGGTGACATCCTCTCTCCCTCTCCTATTGGGGATTAAACCCAGCACCTCTCTCCTGCTTGGCAAGAGATCTACCACTGAGCTACGTTCCCCCCCTCCTTTCTAAGCTTTACTTTAAGCCAGTCTCAGCCAGGCTTGTCTTGAACTTCTGATTCTCTTGCCTCAGCTTCCTGAGTAGCCAGTGTTACAGGCACGTGCCACCAAGCCCCATTCTCTTTTCTACACAATCACAATATTATTATTCCTAAACAAAATCAACACTAATTCTTGTCATTTTATCACATCTAAATCTACATTCAGATTTTCTCTGTTTAAAAGCAACCATTTATAGTGGTTTTTTTTTGGGGGGGTTGAGACAGGGTCTCACTATATAGTTGTGATTGACCTGGAACTCACTATGTAGCCCAGGTGGTCTCAAACTCACAGTGATCCTCCTGCCTCAGCCTCCCGAGTGCTGGGATTACAGGCGTGCGCCACCACGCCTGGCAGCAACCATTTATAGTTTTATTTGAATTGGAATTCAAAGTTCATATTTTGCATTAAATTTGTTTTAATGTGAGTTCCCTCATTTATTTACTTGTTTGTATTCATTCATTCATTCATTCATGGTGCTGGAGATCAACCCAAGGCCTCATAAAATACTAAACAAATGCTGCACCACTGAGCTATGCCCTCAGACCTTTTGTGGCCATTCATTGATGGAAAAATGGGTCATGGGCCTTTTAGAATATCCTACATTATAGACTTTTCTGATTGAATTTCCATGGTATCCTTTTAAATGTTCTCATATCCCTTTTGGCTTTGATAAGCAGATAGTTGGGACTGTAGGAGGGATTCAGTGTCAGTTATTTATTTACTTATTGGCAAGCATATTTCATGGGCCGAGCTGAAATCCTATTGCATCACATTACTAGGAAGTGATGTTCAGCTTACAGGTTTGCGTAATTATGTAGGTTTACGTAATTTATTTGAAATTCTTAATTATGAGTGTAATATATCCTTTGTGGGAAAATTAGAAAATACAGTTAGCAGCAAAGAAGAAATGAAGTAAAAACCACATGTATTCCCATAACCCCAAAATTACTACTGTTTACATTTGGTATATTTCTTTTTGCATCTTTTTTTTTACTTTGATCAGTCTTGAGATGTTCACCTTCCTCTCCCTTACTGGACTTACGTTGACTTTTTAATATCATACAATGAGTCTGTGGTTAACAGATATTTTGTGGTGGCTATTATTTTCACAATTTTGGAAAGAAGGAAATGAGGAAGAAAATACAGTCTGAGTACCTGATATGCAGCAACTGCTTTTCCAATATTTTTTACTTATCTTCACAATGACCTTGTCAGGGTGGTAGGATTATACTCCTACTTTATAGGGAAAGGACATTGAGAGGCCACTTGTAGGCTTTAAGTCCAAACAGTCTTAAAGTCTTCTGATTCTAAGTCCAAGTCCTAACATTCATTTCTTTCCTGAATGTCATGGGGCTGATGTAAAATAAGACCACTTTAACCAGTAAGTTAAGAATGTACTTGATGGGCATGCAAAAACTTAAAACGCTTGAAAGATTTTATTTCATATTTAGCCAGGCAAATTCACTTAAGCATATGAACAAACAAAAAGTACAGAAAGTTCTTCAGTTTTGTAGATTTAATAGAGAGTTTTGTATGTTTTCCATATACTGCTTCCTGTTTCTCTGTTGATTATTTCTTGTAGTACTGGTTGTTCTTTTTTGGGGGGGTGCCAGGAATTGAACTCCGGCCCTTGAGCATGGAGGACATTAGGTGTTAGCTTACCTATAAAACTTATATCACAGCAATTCCTAATTGCATTATTTAATTCAAATTGCATAGGATGTTAAAATAGGAAGATGTCTTAAAGATGACATGCTGAGACATACTCCATGTGGAATAAAGAGTCCAAAGCCCCAGTGGGTTGAGTGATCTTCACCAGATCACCTAACTACTTTGACATCAAGATGTGATTTGAACTCGATACCGTCTATCTTTCCATAATATTGCTGTTGTGTGACCTTAACCTGTTTTGAGCATTTTTCCCCCTCAATAAATAGAAGGGAAAGCTAAATAATCTTTTCACTGCACTTAGGGTGGGTGCTGGATTTACTGGATTTAGAACCATGTCTGTCCTACTGTTATAAGACAAGTGCCAAGACTGGTTTCCTACTATTGTGAAAGCTGAGGGCCAGGATACAAAGAGGCATGTTGAACACGGAGCAAAAATGTATTTGAAATGAAATTATGGTTATAATTTTTTCTTGAGTTTTTCAAAACATAATTGTCTATATGGATACATTTGAGTAAATGTGCCTTTTAAGAACAATTCAAATATTTAGTTCCAAAAGGTAGAAGCATATTACGCTTGTTTATAATGTTACTGATTATACTTTTTTTATAGAAATGCTTGAATATAGAAAAGTACAGATATGTAAAACTCAGAGAAAATTCAAGAAAAATCTTTCATTATGCTGTACTTTAAAATGCAAACATAACAGAAATAAATGGCAGGAAACAGCTAATTGTCCCTTCAACAACAAACTCTTGGGACAATGGTTTGAAGCAGCTAGATGATGTGCTTAGTATCCAGTTTCCTACCATTTCTTATAAACATTGCTTCTCTGTTTCCTTCATGGATAAATTTAACCTTAACCTCAGTCTCGGTGTCTCCAGTGCTGTCCTGTTTGCAGGATAATAATCAGTTCACAGGTTTTGATACTTTGTGGTTTACGGGATATCTTTCAGCAGACAGACATATGCATTACTTACCCATAATGTTATTTCTGGACTGTGTACAGGGACTGATGGTGCCAGGTGGAACACAGTATTTATTCTGGCTTTGGGGCAACTGAAATGCAAGGAACTGCTTAGTTCCATGGTATTGGACAGAAGGAAACAGATTTATTAGAAAAGATTGAAAACAAGCATGTCATTGTAAGCTGAGAGTAAATTAACACAAATGTAGCATCTTTTCTATATGCATTTCCAGTAGAAAAGAGTAATACCAGATACCACCCATATTCAAAGAAAAAGAAAAAATATATAGAGAGGCTGCCAAAAAATATATACGCTTCAGGAAAAGAAAAACTTTTCCTATTTTAATACTTTAATACTAAACTTATTGAGACATCATGAGATTAATACAAGTCACCTTTGGTTTTGCAATTTACAAGAAGTGCTCCAAGTGCTGGCCATGAGCTTCCAGACTTTATTACTACGGTGAACTGCTGTTTCGTCATCGAGACTGCTGCACATGCATATTCAGTTTTTTCTCTAAGGGCCAGCAGTGCAGTGACTTTTCTGCAATATATACAATGCTTTCTTGGTTCCCCATATGAGAGTAACACCATCTGTTTAAATAAATCATGCTATTTTTCTTTTCTTGAAATGTGTATACATTTTTTGACTCTGACCCCCTCCCATATTCCTCAGTAGGAGAGAGAGGATATCAGTACACTTATGGGTAAAATGATATGTTTGGAATTTGTTTGAAATACTCCAGCATAAATAACAGATATATAAAGAGGTACACAGCCTGTGTGGTAGCGCATGCCTGTAATCCCAGCCCACAGGAGGGTGAGGCAGGAGACTCACCATGAGTTCAAGGACAGCCTTAGCAACATAACATGAGACCCTGGCTAAAAATAGAAACAAACAAACAAGCAAACTAACAACAAAAACAAATTTTATATATGAGGCCAGCTCTGGTGCTGCATGCTATAATCCCAGCACTCTGGGAGGCCAAGGCAGGAGAACTGACAGTTTAAGCCCAACCTAGCAACCAACCGACTTAGCAAGAACCTGTTTAAAAATAAAAAATATAAAAGGGCTGGGGATGCAGTGCAGTAAAAATGCCCTGGATTCACCCAGTGCCACTATATCTATCTATCTATCTATCTAGGAGGAAAAAGGAGCTCGTATGTACCCATTAATCAACTTCAACAGTTAAAGACTCATGTTGAATCTGTCTCATCGATATTCCCATTCACTCTCTCACTCTGACTATATTAAAGCTAATTCAGATGTTAAGCTATTTTAGACATAAATATTTTAGTATTCATTTCCAGAAGACAGAGACTTTAAAAAGACAACACCAATCTGGGTGATCTGTAATCCACCACTTTCTGAGGCAGGAAGATTGCTGTGAATTCAAGGCCAGCCTGGAATACACAGCAAGACACTCTCTCTCTCTTAAAAAAAAGAATAAAAGACATATCTGAAAAGTAGACAATAATAATTTAATATCATTCTGTCATTACTCTTAACATTTCCTGAAGTCTCATAAGCTTTTTTGTTTTCTTTTTGACTTTGTATATTTGCATCAGTCTAAATAAGAGGGCTGGGGATTTAGCTCAGTGGTGCCACCACCTGCCTCACAAGAGCAAGGTCCTGAGTTCCGTCCCCAGTACAGAAAAAAAAAAAAAAAAAAAAGAAGTTTAAATGTTTAAATAAGATATATTCATTGCAACTGAATGATAATGTTTTTAAATTAAACATTTGAGATGCTTATTCATGGTAAATATCTAAAACTTAAAAATTGACCATCTTAAGCCTTTTAAAGTATGTAGTTACTTTAGTAGTGCTAAGAATGTTCACATTGTGGTACAACCAGTATTTCTTCAGCTTTTCGTCTTGCAAAACTGAAGTTCCATATCCATCAAACAACAACCCTATTGTCCCTGCTGGCCCTGGTGACTATCATTCTACTTTATGTCTCTATGAATGTGACTTCTCGAAGTCCCTCACATAATTACAATTATACAGTATTTGTCTTTTTGTGACTGCCTTGCAACACTTTGCATAATGTTCTCAAGTTTTATCTTAGTGTGTCATGTGTCAGTATTTCCTTCCTTTTTAAGGTTGAGTAATAGTCCAATGTGTACATATTATATTTTGTTTTGCTGTTTATCTGTCAATGGGCATTTGGGAGAATTAACACCTTTATGATATTGGATTTTCTAGTCCATGAACATTGTATGGTTTCTAATTTATTTAAGCCAGTGAATCAGAATTAACTGGAAGGTTTATTCGAACACAGGTTACTCCCAGGGTTTTGGTTTAGTGTGTTTGTGGTGGGGCCAGAGAATGTGCATTTCTAATAATTTCCAGACGATGCTGCAGCTGCTCTTGCCATATAATTTTGAAGATTTAGAAAGATTTAGATTTCCTCAAATTAAAAACTAGTAAAGCATATATTTCCATTCTATTAAGATTTATTTTAAGCCAGGCATGGTGGCACATGCCTGTAATCCCAGCACTCGGGAGACTGAGGCAGGAGGATGGCTGTGAGTTCAAGACCAGCCTGGGCTGTATAGTGAGTTCCAGGTCAGTTTCAACTACATAGTGAGACCCTGTCTCAAAAAAAAAAAATTATTTTAAATGACAGATATATAAAGAGAAGACACTGAAATATAAAATTGAAAGATTTTCCTTTACTAAAGTATATATAGTTGTTTATGCTCTTTGCCAGGTAATCATTGAAACCAGGAGGCATATGGCTACAAATAAGTTTATGATCTTTGCGGAAATAAAAGATTTAAAGGTCCTTTATCTCCCTCTAGCCTCTAACTCAAATTTTGCATGCTCTACACTTGCTCCAAGAAGCAGAAAAAAAAAGCAATTAGAGAGATTCTTAAAATTGGAGAAAGCTGAATGAAAGGCCATTTAAATATAAAAGTTGATTCAAACGGTATGGACAAAAAACAAAAAAAGATAAATGGTATGGACATAAGATGATACTACCAAACCTAAAAAGGAGCCAGAGAAGGAGATTGGAAGAAAAAGGCTCATTGTCTTATCTATGCCGTCTCTTATCTTATTTTATTTTTCCTCATTGAGTTTATTGGTACATTTTAGGTATACAGTACAGTTACATTCATCATTGGGATTTTGTACCTTTACATGACAAGTCTTGGTTCTCATTTTTTCCCCTTATCCCTACTTAGTTTAAATTCAGTTAAGCACCCAATCTAAGGGTTTGAGATTTCCCCTTTTATTTATACATGTAGCACTCAGAGTCCTAAATTGTTGGGCTGGATGGGAAATACATGGGAGGCAGGAAAGGTAACAGCATTTTCCTTTCCTAGCAGTAAAACTGTATCACTGTTCTTTCATGGGGCATGGATAGAAATGGCAACCAAGAAAGTGACTCAGTTTTACTGTGATCTTCAGTTTGTGTTGAAGAGATCAGGGGAGACAGATCCACCTCTCTTACCTTCATGTCTGACTAGGCAAAACTTGCAATGCTAATCAACTCCCCAGGTCCTCTGAACTTCCCAACAATCTAATGGAGATCATCTATCTGCCATCTTTCACTGTAAGCCCAGGACAGTGGTTGTCACAGTGTGAATTGAAGATTTCTGATACTACCTGTGATCCTCTGAGATCATTTCAAAGACTCTTTGTGGTCCAACTATTTCTTGATGATGCTGCTGAGACATTATTTCCCCTTTTCTCTCTATTCTTTTGAGTATAATGGAATTTTCCAGAAGCTATAGGACAGGATTTTTTTTTTACTTCATAGAACACAGCAGCAGATAGGAGAATTCAGCTGTCATCTACTGAGAGATTTCCTAAAACGACATGCTACTCTCCTTATTAAATATGTTTTATTTTAGAAAGTAATCATAAACTGTTTTTTGTTAACATGTAATGAATGGGCTTATTATTGCTGTTTTAAGTAAATTAATAAGTGTATATTTAAAATTTTCCTAATTTTAATTTCTATGAGAGTAAATATTATAGATATACATGACCAAAAGCTGTATGGAGCCCACAATAATGTTTAAGGATATAGAGAGACTTATAATAAAATACTTGAGAACTGCTTGCCTAGAATTGTTCAAGTCTCCCTGGTGCATATGCAGATTACCTCAAAGTCATCCAGTTATCACTAACCTCCCACCACAAGCCTGTATTTGCTTCTTTTTTCTTTCTTTCTTTTTTTTTTCTTTTTTTTTTTTTGGTACCAGGGATTGAACTCGGGTCCTTGTGCTTGCTGTATTTGCTTTTAATTTCAGCCAATCCTCAATATTGGGGAGTATTCATGCTAGAATTATTAAGAACTGCACAGGAATCAACGTTCAAATTCCCTTAGCCACTTACCAGTTTTGTAACTAAGCAATTTACTTTGCCTTTTAAAAGTCCCAGATTTCTCATTTATAAAGGGGATATATAGTAGTAATAAACTTATAAATCTGTGAGAATTAAAGGAGAAGGCACATGTTAAATTTACCTTTAGGAGATGATTGTTTGTGAAGATCTAATACGAGGATTGAGAAGAAAAAGTAAAGTGCATGCCATGTGTTTAACTTCTTGGAAAAAGAGAAATGAGATATTCTAAAGGTTAGTCAATGTTTGGTTTAAAAGGCACAGTGAGCGAGAAATACTTTGTGCAGGTCAGCTCAATCTTGCCGGAAAAATGTTTCGATTTCTTGCAGTTTAATGTCAGATCTTGTTTCACTGCATTTGATAAGCACTGCACTGCTACTGAGGTGGCCTTGGTGTAGAGGAGTCAAAAGGACGTTGGCACTGTGGGGATGGACCCACAGGGATGGAGCTCCGTAGGCGCGTGGCTACCGAGCTTCACGTCTTTCTTGTACATACAATGCTTTCAAACCCACCCTAACTTCCAACAAATACCAGGCTAAACCAAGGAAAATAGGGCTCAGAGCCTGCAATGGCAACCACGGCTATCTTGCAGAGGAACGTCCATGTTGCGAGCATCTGCCACCAGAAGTGAAACATGAGAAAGATGTTGATCTCTTTTCTGAGCTATGGGCTTTATCCAAATATCTAGTGACCTCTTTTATTTTCAAAATGCTGGTGTTTATGCGCTCAGCTTGATAGAACCTAGTGAAAGGAGTACGAAGTGGAATTTTTTTATGGTAGTTCTTGTCTTGGCACAGAAGCCTTGTGTTCTACCTTTCTCTTCTGCTTCTTGGATAGTAGTTTGAACTTTCCTCTTGCTTCTATCTATATATCTGTCTGCTCTTTTTTGCTGCCAGATCTTGCTTCTTTCTAGGAGTTATTTTCCTACTTATATGTGTCTCATAGGCAAAACTGTAGAGAATCTAATAACATATCTAGCTAACCTACATGCAGAAAAATTTCTATGTTGGCACAAACAAAAGACTTCTCTATAGGTCCTATGGTTCTGACATGCGGCTTATTGCCTGGTGTCAATAGCCAAGCCCCATACTGAGCCCTGAACACTTTTTTCTTTTTTTGTACCAGGGATCATGCTTGTGCTTTTCAAGGCATTACTGGCCCTTAGAGTCCATTTTTTAGCTGTGCCAAAGTCTCACATATAATCAGTTTTCTGTTGGACTGGGAGGAAGATCATTAGCTTCCTGTGAATTTAAGCAGATTGCTAGATGCAGTCCAATACATGCCTTTGCATAGATTTTTGCAATCCATAAGAACTGGTCTGCAATTTCATTCACCAGAATTCTGTAACCTTCATCTCCTGGACCCGTATACATCTCCTGCACCCACAAACTTTACTGCATGACTAATTCCAGAAGTCATTCACTGACCCTCTCCTGGAAGAGGCTACAACTCCCCAATTTAATCAGGCAACAATAACAGCCAAATTGAAAGTTTGACATCAGCCCAAGTTTTCTTCATTCAGGGGGCTCAAGTACTGAAGACTGACATCTCTAGCCCTTAATAACCAAGAAGTTTATCTCCCACCCTTAAGTCAATATAGCTTGTACCATTTCCCAGCTCTGTCACTATGGAATGGTCTTGATTCCACATGAAAAGATCCCTGTCTCTTTTACTTCAGTCATTTGGTCTTAGACACTGTTTCCTGCAATCCATCTGCAGAATCCCTGCATCCTGCACAGGCCATCAGAGATTTCGGTGCTCCGAGAGACTTTATTAACTAAACTGTGTCTTGCAAGATTGGCTGCCAGCCCAAAGATGGTGCCACAGAGCTTACCTAATGAGCTCCTGCTCTAGTGAAGCCCATCATGCAGAAGACCTTGCACTTGGAGGTCCAGACAAAAGATGAGGGTATATTTCCTATCAGGTTCTGACACTCTGGCCTCCTAACTGGTCTACTCATGTCCATTCCTTTCATCTTCTCAATCATCCACACAGCAGTGAGGAAGTATGAATGTCTTGATGATTGTCTTGATATAAAATTCTTTCCCATGTCCCACACTGTGACCTGCATGGTCTTGCCTTTGTCGACTTCTCTGGTCTCATCTCATGCCACTTTTTTCCTTGCTTACTGAGTTCCAACCTCATGATCCTTCTTTAAATCTCTCATGTGCCTCAAGGCATTTCCACCTCACCGAGCAGTCACTTTGACTCACTAATCCCTGCACATCCATGAGCTCAGCTCCAAGAGACTACCCTGGAGTTCCAGAGTAGAGCACACCCCATTAACACATTTATTAGCTTTGCATCCTATTTCTTCCCAGTGTGTAATGCTGAATTTGAGTAATTTTCATATCTGCCTCCCCTATCAAGTTCTATGCTTTATGAAGCCAAGATCTATGGCCCTCAGGTTTCTCTTGGGGGCTGGGAATGTAGCTCAGTGATGAGCATTTGCCTAGCACACGTGAAACCCTGGTTTCATCCATAGAAACGAAAAGAAAGGAAGGTTCTCTTTCCGACTTTGAATATTCACGTGGTAGAGGTTGATAAATATGTATTAGATGAATATATCAACAAAAATAAATCTAGAAAAGTTACTGTCATAGGCTGCTCCAGCTGGTGGGTACGGATATAGTTTCATAACTTCATGTACTTTCAATAGCTTCATCACATTTGTGACAGCTAGACATTTTTCCTTATATATGACATACAGATATTAGACAGCTGCAAGAGTGGGTGGCTATATTCTCCTCCAGTTGCTTCAACTCAATCTCTCTCCCCTCAAAATAGACACACAGGCTCTCTCTCTCTCTCTCTCTCTCTCTCGCACGTGCACACACTCTGGCACATGCATACACACACACACACACACACACACCTTGTAAGGATAGGTTGATCCTTTTCTTTTCTTTCTTTCTTTCTTTCTTTCTTTCTTTCTTTCTTTCTTTCTTTCTTTCTTAAACAGAGTCTCTCACTATGTAGTTCAGGCTGGTCTTGAACTCACTATGTAGCCCAGGCTGGCCTCAAAACTCTTGGCAATCCTCTTGCCTCAGCTCCTGAATGCTGAGATTCCCGGCATGTGATACCACATCAGGCTTGTTTAGTGAGATCCTTGATTGGCCACTTTTTGTACACTTTTAAAACATTAATACAAAATTCACACCTGCACTTGATCTTAGCCAAGAGGCCAAGAGGTGATAGTATAACATTTCTTTCTTTCTTTTTTTTTTTTTTTTTTTTTTTTTTTTTTTTTTTCCGTACTGGGAATCAAACTCAGGACTTTGTGCTTGCGAGGCAGGCGGTGGAACCACTGAGCTAAATCCCCGACCCTAACATTTCTTTAAGATTTACAAATTTCTTGAAAGTCCAGCTTCCTAGAAAGCTTAATAAAAACTTTCATACCAGGTTGAGCGTATAACTCAGGTGTAGAGCATTTACCTAGCATGCTCAAGGCTCTGGTTTCAAACCCCAACATTGCAAAATCAAACAATAATAACAACAAAACAAAAAGCCTCATTTCATTTTTTTTCTTTTTATTGAGTTTATTGGTACATTTTAGGTATACAGTACAGTTACAGCCACTATTGGGATCTTGTATCTTTACATGACAGGTCTTGGTTTCATTTCACTTGTAATAATTTTCAGAAGCACATTTTCAGCCACACTCATTGCTTAACTTTTCACATAATTCTATAATTTATTTTCTAAAAATATTGTAAGTTTCTTAAGGAGAGGGTTTATGGGTCTTCTTGCTTTATAACCCCCCACACACCTGTGCATAAAATGTGCCTATCCAATTTTTCTTGATTGTTTTAGGAAACAAAATTAAACAAAAAAGAAGAAATGAACTAACCTTTAGAACAAGGCTTTCCACTATTATATATCCTGTAATTGTATCTCAGACCCTATAACAAAGGAAAATGATGTCTGTAGACAAGAAGATAAAGCTGTGCTCTACCAACTTGAAGTAAAAGCCATGTTAATTTTGAAAAGAAAATGTTAATTATTACCTTTCATAGCAGAAAGATGATAGATGCAGAAGTCATCTTTTTTTTTTTTTTTTTTTTTTTTTTTTTTTTTTTTTTTTTTTTTTTTTTTTTGCTACAGGGAATCAAACTTCCAGGCAGGTACAGTACCACTGAGCTAAATCTCCAGCTCAGAAATTATCCTCTTAATAGCAAATTATTTTCACAAACTGCTCTTGATTGAAAAGTTCCTATGGCAGCCAGGTATGCTGGCACAGAGCTATAATCCTAGCACTCTGGGAGTCTGAGGCAGGAGGCTCTCAAGTTTGAGCTCAGTTTGGGACACTCAGCAAATTAATACTATTCTATCTCAAAGTACAAAAATAAAAAGGGATGGTGGTGTAGCTCAGTGTGAAGACCCTGGTTTCACTCCCCAGTTCTGCAAAAAGAAAAGAAAAAAATGGCTTAAAAATTCTGTGATAGTCAACTTACATGTGCAACATTTTTTTGTTCTTAAGTTCTTATAAAAACACTGAAAGTGTAAATGAGGATCAAAATATATACTAGATAATGTGAAATAGGAAGAAAAGGTCCAAATGGGAAGGAGAGGGTAAGTAGGAGGGGTAGGGAAAAGGAAAGAAGGGAAAGGAAAAAATATGAGAAAAAACCCTATGAGGAGGACTCAGAATACAAATATTTAGAAAATAGAATTATGTTAAAGTGAATCAGGGCAAAGCTTCTTAATTTGAAACTAAGGATTCCCTGAGCTGTGGAGAAAGGAAAGTGCAGACGGCAAAGAGATAATGTCACCGAGAGGAGCCCTGAGCTGCCCCAGTAGACGTGACAAGTTTGTGGTACTGAGAGGACAGGCCAACTAGAGTGCACTCAGGCTGAGGCCCAAGGTGACCCCAAAGCTCAGAAAAGAAGGGCTGTGTGGTGGATGTCATTCTGGGACAATTCAGAGTGTCATGTGTCACAGTATAAACTGAAAGCAAATGTCCTGAACCTTAGGTAGCGCCCCAGTTTCTCTGTCTCAGCCTAGTAGTGGAATGAAGTCTTGTGTACTCTGGAGGCTATAAAGAAGTGTATAGAAGAGCTTGCAAACTCCAGAGACCTCTTTAAGATATGATCATGGGGACAATGCAGCAATCACCAGCATGTCGGTGCATGAGTAATGAATCAGATGACGGACAGGGAGGTAACAACAGATCCTCAAGAAATAGGAGCCTTGGCTCCCTGTGCTTTGACACTCCACAAATCAGATCCATCCCTCTGGTTATTAATAACTAAATTTGTCACCACATGTAAGTGTCAAGGTGGGTAACAGATAAGTAATAGAGAAAAACAGTTACTGTTTCTTGCACAACTATATTTATGGGCTGAAATGTAAAGCCATTACACAAACATATGTCTCATATTACTTGGACAAGGTGTTTCCTTTTTATCAATAGCATCCCCTAACCTAGTTCTATTGTTGAAAAGTAAGTCTGACTGAGTGGGACAAGGGGCACTAGTAAAGGAAGAGACAGGGAAAAAGGAAGAAAGAAAATGGTCAAATGAATGTCCAATATTGTTTTTTTTTTTATCATGATTCTCATACAGAATTCATGAGAGTTCCTATTTTTCTATCATATTTATTGTAAATACTTTGACTTAAATTAAATTACTGGATCTGGAATTTCATCCAAAGCATGTAAAAGAGAATGATAGGTTTAAAATCCCAACCGTAGCTGTATCTGATGATACATGGGTACAATCCTAGTACTTTGGGAAGCTTAGGCAGGAAATTTGCAAGTTCAAACCCAGCCTGGGGAAATTAGTAACTCAGCAAGACACTGCCTTAAAACAAAACATAGACAAAGGGTTGGGGTGTGGCTCAGTGTCAAAGCCCTGAGTTCCATCCCCAGTACTGCAAAATAAAATAAAATAAAATAAATCACAACCCAGATTGAATTTTTTGGCTTTGCCAATTCTTAGATGTGTGACTTTGAGCAGCCTCTTAATTTTGAATCTCAGTTTCTTCAATTACAAAAAGAATGTAATAAAATGCACCTCACCGAATTACTGTGAGAATTAAAGCATATATTGAAAAAGCATTGTAAGTAGTAAAAAGCTGGATGCAGGAGGTATTATTTTGTGGTGGAGAAAAGAATGGGGAAAGAAATAATATAAGTAAGAGGGACATCTGGGGTCTAACAACAGACAACACAAGAATATTAGATAAAATTTCTTCAGAAGAGGAGAAAAGGGAAAAAGGAATTATTTGTGCATTAGAAACAAACCCAGATATCCGGCCTCAATGTCTAGTACTTACAACATTGAACTCTCTTTGCTTCTTGCTCATTTATCTTTCAGATCTCCTTAGAATTGATATGAGGTATATTGCCTTGCCCTTATAGTTTCCAACTAGACAGTCACTTTCCAATGCCTTCAATATAAGAAATTAATAATAATTGGGGAATCATAAAGCAATAGCTAATCTTTTATTAGATACCCTTCTTAGTTATTGCCCTTACTGTGAAAGAGTTTCTTGTGTTCGACTAGTGCTTCTTGCTTTGTGACATCTCAGGAAGATTAGCACACGTGTGGGAAAATCTTTGTCAATCTTGTTTGAAATTTGAGAATTAGGAAGTAAGTAGTCTTTGAATCAAGCTTCAGATGACATACATTAAGGTTAGACATAACAACAGTCTTAAATTTAGTGCAATGTTGGGAATTCTCTAAATGTGGAGTGAGATGCAGAAAACTCCATTCCTCAGAATTCTTGTGAAGTCGTGCTTGGTTGGAATATTTTTTGTTATGTTACCCAGGATAGTAGGAACTATATTTCGAAACACGTGCTCAGGTTGCACATGGTAGTCACTAAACTGTTTTCTTAGGAGAGTGGTAGACCTTGTTAACTAAAACCCTCTAGATTTCACTGATGATGGGGCCAACATCCATTTGCCCTAGCCACCCAAGTTCCTGGAGTGGCTGCTCCCAATTACCTGAGCTTCAGGAACAATCATAGCTCAAATCCCATATTCTATTGCCATCCTGCCCGCTCTGCTAGGACCCCACTGTACTTGGTTATAGCTGTTTCACAACAAAACCTCAGCCATTGCTATGTTGCCACCCAGCTGCTGCTGCTCAACTATTCTTGCTTCCCCAATCTCAGGCTCCCTTTCACCTCACCCAACCTAAGCTCATCCCACTAATCCTCCATAAAAACCAACTCAATAAACATCCAGCAGACTCTCCTTTGGAATTATTCCCAGAGGTCTTGCTTGGAATCCTAAATTTAGGTTGGTTGTGTCTTTTTGCTGGGTCATTTTACTTAACAATTGAAAAATTTGATTGGTTTAGAGGTAGAAGCCAAGAAGAGGTAAATGTTTGTACAATAGTGAGGAAACTTGTTTAGCAGCAGAAACAGAAAGTCTTGTGGAAAACTCCAGAGCCATCAAAGCAGGGCAGGGCTATGGAAAAAGTATCAAAGACAGAGACTCCGAAGGGAGGGCAGGGACAAGGGGAAAAAATGAGAACCAAGACTTGTCATGTAAAGGTACAGGATCCCAGTAACGAATGTAACTGTATTGTATACCTAGATTGTACCAATAAACTCAATTAAAAAAAAAAAAAGACAGAGACTCCTGGTAGTGGGGAGCCAACTGTGAGTTCTGAAGAATACACATATTAAGATGGATTGCTACGAATGTTTTATTTTTTAAAATTTCAGACCTTTAAAAGAAAATAGTATAATAAATACTTGTATACCCTTTACATGTAGTAGAGGAAGGAAAGGAGGGAAGAGGAAGGGGAGAAAGAGAGAAAGCAAGAGAGACAGAGAGAGAATATATTTGTATGAATATGTGTAGATATACATTTTGTATGTAGATACAAAGATAAATATAGACAGAATGTGCACATGTTTTTTGGGGGGGTGCTGGGGATTGAACTTTGGACCTTGCGCTTGCAAAGTAGGCGGTGGCACCACTGAGCTAAATCCCCAGCCCACGCATGTATGTATTTTGAACCATTTGAGAGTTGGTTGTAGCCATCATGACACTTAACTACTAATATTTTTGGTGTGTGTCTCTTAAGAACAAGACCATTTTTCTATATGACCATAAGATAATTATTCCATTTAGGAATAAAGTACAATAGGTAATATCCAATCTGTGTCTAAATTTCCCCAGCATCCCAGCAAGAGCCTTGTAACTCTCCAACTTTAAAGGAATTAAAACACATTTTCCAGGTTTGACATATATGCCTTCTCCATTTTTTTCTACCAAATCATCAAAAACAGCTAGAATTCCTATTAACATTTTTATGCCTGTAATTTCTTTGGTGAAATTTGCACATGTCCCATTCAGATAGGTTGGGGATAGAACAGAAATAACCAGAGCTGGCAGAAAAGGGTCTGATAGATACTGCTTGCCTTTTGAAGCAACTATTTGGAGGGAAAAGCACCTGTTCTGTTCTTGGGATGCTGGTCTATTTCTTTTGACCTCACATTTTCATCTTGTCCTCTCTCAGTCTTTATATGTGATACGTTTCTTACGGTGCTTGTCTTTCAGATGTTACTATTAAATCATACAAACAGCTTGCTCTCATAATTCTTTTCTTAAAAATAGATTTTATTTTTAAAACATTTTTTAATTTGCAGAAAAGTTGAGAACATTGTAAAATACCCACATATCTCCCTAATTCCCCAATCCCCCACAGTTTCTCCTATTATTAATACTTTACATTAGTGTGGTAATGAACCGATATTTATACTCCATTGTTAGCTAAAGTTTATGCTTTATTCAGATTCAGACCTAATGTCTTTTTTCTGCTCCAAGATCCCATCCAGGATACCAAATTACATTTAGTTGTCTTTCTCCTCAGGCTCCTTAAATTCTGATAGTTTTTCAGATTTTTGTTTTTAATGTCTTTGAATTTTTGCTCTCATAGGTCATTAAATAATTCAATCTGTGTATATTATTTGACAGAACATCCCAGTAAATATTACTTTGAAATATTATCTCTAGTGAAAATCAAATCCTGTTTGAGATAGTTTGGTGTTAAGATTGATGAAATTAGCTTTGAAACTTTGAGCTGCCTTGATTGTGTATAGGACATGTCATAACTATTATTGGTTATATATGTAATACAGAGTTTGTAACATTCATTGGTGAAATGATTTTACTTAGGTGGATTGAATCAATGAAGTTCAAGGCAAAAAGACCAATTGAGAGGGCAGAACCAATCAGAAGGCGCCTTTCCATGTGGAACTTTTTGGTTTTAAAGGTCCCACATGCAGCAGGTAATCTATCCTTTTTTCTTTGAGATAAAGTATCTTGAGATAATTTGGCTGATGAATTATATTATTCTTTAGGAAACAGGTAGTTCCTTTCTGCTTTTTTGTTTTATTTTTTAAAAAAGTTTAAGCATAGTTTACATATAGTAATTAATATAGCTCATAAATGCACTGTTTAAAAGTTTTGGCAAATGCATATAGCTATGTGACCAACACCTCTAGACACAGACATGTTCATCATTGTAGAAAGTTATTTCATGCCCTTTCCAAGTAAATGCCTGCCTTCAGTTCCAGAGAATACACTGGTCCAATTTCTTTCACCAGAGATTGTCTTTGCTAGTATAAAACTTCATATTAGTGAATGCATACATTTAATATACTCTCTTTTACCTGGTTTTCTTAGTTTAGCATAAGGTTTTTGAGATTCATTCATGTTTGCAAGTTCAAAGTTTCTTTTTACTGCTGAGTAGTATTTTTTGTTTTATATTAACAAACTATAAATTTTTATCCATTTTAATATTGATGAATTTTTTTCTGATTGGTAGTGATTAATAATTATGAGCATTTTTGTAGAGGTTTTTTTTTAAGAACCTATTTTCTACTATCTTGGGTATAAAATTGCTGGGACGTATGGTTGATGTATATTTAATGTAATAAAAAAAGTCAAACCATTTTCCAGAGTGATTGTACCATTTTAGTAGGTATCTCTTGCTGTGTAAAATATTACTACAAACAGCTAAAACAATACATATTTATTATCTCATAGTTTTTATGGATCTGAGCATAGCTTAGTAGATCTTTTGCAAGGTTACAATCAAAGTTTCAGCCAATACTGAGTTTTTATATGGTAGCTCACCTGGGAAAGGATCCACTTCCAAACTCCTGTGGTTGTTGACAGAATTCATATCCTTGGTTGTACAACCCAGGGAATCAATTTCTTGCTGGATAATCAATTTGTTGTTGTTTTTAGTTCCTAGAGACTGTCTACAGTTCAAATAAAGTAACTGTGTTGTAGAAGTGATTGCCTTACTTCAAAAACCTCAGGGCTATGCTTCGTACTGAGACTTGCCATATAACACTTACATGTACCACATATACTTCTGGCACCATTTGATCTGTGGGATTATATAGTTCAAGTGGCAGAGAAGCTTGCACTGAAGCCTAAATCTGATCACAGAAAGTCTTTGGTTTTGGTACCTATTTGCAACTGAAAACTTCCTAAGTCATCTGATAAATGAGTTGGAATTGTATTCCCAAAGATAGTGTATGCTGTCCTCAAAATCCAAAGAGTGCCACTAAATGATGTGTATCTTTTTTAGTGGTGTGACAACAGAGGTTCAACAATTTGTCCTTATGTTAAAGATGCTGTTCCCAATGTACACAGAGCATCGGATCCTGAAAACTTCATCAGTGGGCCAGGGATTTAGCTCAGCGGTGCCGCAGCCTGCCTCCTAAGTGCAAGGTCCTGAGTTCGATCCCTGGTACAAAAAAAACAAAACAAAACAAAACAAAAAACCTTCATTGGTGCCATAAACCCTTGATTATTGCAGTTTGTCTTCCATTCTTTGATGTGCATGTATTTCACCAGGCCATACAGACTACATTACTCTAAGTGTAGTTTAGAGACCAGTATTGGTTGGTGAATAGTTGTCTACTACTAGTCCACAAAAAGATAAATTCATAAATTGAAAATTTTTGTTTGGAAATGTTTTAGCAATTTAATATTGCTGTGAGTTCCAAGCAGGTGATCATAAGAATCACTGAACAAGGTATAGATCATTTTGGTCACTGTCAAACTCAAGTGGTGATTTGCATGTACACCAAGGTATATACTGCTCAAGTTTAGCGATTTCCAAGAGAAATGCTCTAAGACAATTTGTGAGAGAAAAAGAGAAAAAACTAGTCTGATACCACACGTCTGCAAAGCATTGATATACTGCACTTATCCTTTTGTGCTCACAAGAACAGGGGGAAGAAGAGTTCAGATAGCTCTGCAGAAAGTAATTGTGTACTTCTATTGTTCACCTATAAAGGCAAACTGCTTTTGATTCTTCCTACTGATGATAATGAAAACTTGCATTCATCAAATTACCAACTGCTTACAAAATGCTAAAGCATTTGTGTTGATCTGCTCAAGGAAGATACCACTTACTGCCTGTACATAGGAAGATACTACATGCTACATGGCAGTTTCTTTTAAGTATGCAGTTATGTACCTTCACGTGTCATGATTTTATTTTTGCAGGTGTCAGACAGAAGAATCAAATGCAAACTAAAACCTATTTATCTTCTGAATATTTAACAGTGCTATAAGTTTTCACAGTTCTTCCTAAGGTGCTGTCTTGCTTCTGATTTACTAATTTGGATGGAGATAATAGTGGCATATGCAGAGGCCTCTACCTGGCCCAGTTACATAATGGATATTACTCCACAGGTCAAGGAAATAATGTGAGAGTTCTATCAGACAAAATGACCTATCTTTATTATACAGTCAGTGATTTAACTATACATATTCATGGGCCCATTGCAGCCACTGTAAGAGTGGAGTCAAACCTCCACTGGTCCTCCTTTTAACTGGGGAATCATGATGTATCTATCTTGGGCCTGGGATTTAACTCAGTGGTTCCGCGGCCTGCCTTGCAAGTGCAAGGGCCTGAGTTCAATTCGGGTACCAAAACAAAAACCAAAACCAAAACCCTGTATCTAAACATTTCTTTTATTCATTTATTTATTTATTTTTGTACTGGGGATCCACCTAGGGACCTCACACCTGAGAGGCAGGCAGCAGAGCCACTGAGCTAACCTCTGGCCCATCTAAGCATTTCTTTATACTCTGGGTATTCCCTTTCCCCAGTGCGTTTTGTTTTTCTGGCAAATTGTCAGAAGTTATTTCCAAGATGCCACCTTTCAGAAATAGGCATTTCACGGTTGCCAGGCAAGAGAAAACTCGTGCAGAGCTGGAGCTGGAGGTGATGCTTCTGCCAGGCAAGCATGGGTAGATTAGAATTGCCTCCTAACAGCTTGTAGGAGCCAATTATGTACATTTCTTCTGAACTCTGTGTTTAGTGACATTTTGTTGGTAGCTTTAAATTGACCGAAGTATGGGCGACTCCTCTGCGGGCAGCGTTTGCTCCTGGCCCCGGTGCCCTAGAGCCTGGCCTCGCTGGGGCTGGAGAGGGAGGGCCCGGGCGGGCCGGCCACGTCGGAGGGGACCCGCGGTCTGCAGCGCTGGGGCGCCAGGTTTAAGAGAGGCGCCGACTTCGACTCTTGGAGCCAGCTGGTGGAGGTGATAGATGAGTATCAGATACTAGCAAGATATCTACAAGTTCAACACAATGATTCTGAATTCACAGGACAAAAGAACCCCGTAGGCAAAATTGCAGCAGGCTTAGAATAGCAGAGTGCAGCTTTACAGTTCAAGAATTTAAACTGGAGGATCTGAGAAGCTAGAACCAATCCTAAAGGATATTCTTACGTATAATAAAGAATTCCCGTGTGATATTCGGCCTGTCCCATGAAGAAGAATTTTAGCACCTGGTGAAGAAGAGAATTTGGAATTTGAAGAAGATGAAGAAGAGAGTTGGTGCTGGAGCAGGGTCTCCGGATTCCTTTCCTGCTCGAGTCCCGGGTGCTTTATTACCGAGGTTGCCGTCAGAGCCAGGCATGACATTATTCACCATCAGAATCGAGAAAACAGAGCTGAAAGAAGACGGGCGGTGCATCGGTCCCTATGTTACAGTCAGCGTAGAGGATCTGAACGGCATAGATTGAACGCCTGTGCAAGACACTCCTCCGGTGGCTTCAAGAAAAGGAAGACACCTATGCTCATTTCAGCGTGGACATCGGGCTCCAGAAGCACATGGAGAAGTTGACCAAAGGTGCAGCTATCTTCTTTGAATTCAAACACTACAAGCCTAGGAAGAGGTTCACCACTTTCTCACACCACTTCCCCCTGAAAACCGGTTGTTACATTTTTTTCAAGCACATTGCAAAAGGAAACTTTGAGGGATTCCACATTCTCAAGCTTGTACATTCAAATGATCCATCCTAGGTCTTAGTGTAATATTCTGATTCCTTTTCAGGGAACTGATGATTAATTAGGAGAACCTGCAAGTCTATGCATTTAGTTTTCTTTTCAATTCTTCTGCCCTTCCAATCAAAGACATGCCTGCTTTTTAGCATAGTTTGCTTTTGGCTACAGAAAATCACAGTGTTACTAAAAATTGCCAGTAGAGGTCCCTCTGGCTCTCACAGTGTCCTTAGAGTGACAGATGACTGCCGTGAAGAATCATTTACTTTTGCAAGGTGCACAATTCCATCAGTAGAATTCAACTCACTTCATAATTCTTAAATTATTCCTATACTGTACAAATATCATGGCCACCACCTTCTACAGTACTCAAAATAATAAATGAACTTTGCACTGCAAGAAACTTTAAAAAGAAGAGAGAAATTAAGCCCAAAGTTCGCAGAAAAAGAAGGAAATAACAAAGATTGGAGAAAAAAATAAATAATAGAGTACATATAATAGAAAAAAATCCAGAGTTGCTTTTCAAAAATAAAAACAAAATTGATAAGTCTTTAGATAGATTAAGAAAAAAACTGCAATAAATGAAATTAGAAATGAAGCAAAAGATATAAATGATGGCACAAAAGTAAAATAGAATTGTCATGGTCAAATGTAGTCCTCTCAGAACTAGTTGTGATAAAATCTGACATAAAAATTCGTAAGACTAGTAAGTGAAAAGGTACAGAAATGCACCTATTGAAGGGTGATCATTATAGCCTGGAAGACAGGAAACAACTGGAGATCATCATGAAAGTGAAATAAGTCAGACACTGAAAGTTACATATCACATGATTTCTCTTATAGGATACAATGAAAATAAAATATAATAAGTGGATAAGATAAAGGAAAGATGACAGACTTTTGGAGATGGAAAAGAGGACTAAGGGGAGGGAGGAAATAAAGGATTAAAAGTAATCACAATGTGCTATATGCAGGTACCAATTCTCCAAAACAAACATCACTGTTGGGTAAAAACACAGACAGTAGACACAAGGAGATGTTACTCCTGTTCTGATAAAAGACAAAGTGAGTATAATTCTCAAACAGAAAGCAGAAATTGCTGTGTGAGCCTTAGAGATTTGATGACAGAGATAAATTGCAGATATTATGTCAATAACTGAAACAATTTTAATACTTTTGCAATACCCATTGCCTTGGAAAGATGCTAGAGTGAACAGGAGTTCCTCGTATGAATATTTCAATGGACTTGAAAAAGTACTATCATGATTCCCATCACTTCCCTTTACCAGAAAAAGCAACTCTGGATTTTTTTCTATTATATGTACTCTATTATTTATTTTTTTCTCCAATCTTTGTTATTCATGCTCCTCTTCAAGAATATTGAGCTACAACTTTCCAAGAATACTGAACTATTCCTCTCCCTTTCCCCTTTTTGATGTAAAAACTGCAATGCTGATAACTCATTGGAACACTCAATTTCAAAATTGAACTTCTGTATTTCAATTTACAAATCTAGTCTACACTTAATAAAATTGCATCTGCTTTTATTAAAAGATTGATTATATTGCCTAATTATATTGTAGTTTAGTTTGTGTATGTATACTCTGTGATGTTTGCATAATGGCAAATTTTCCTAATAAGATCTTTTCAGAACCATTTTCCCATCATTAAGCAACATATAAAAAAAACTAGCTACTTCTTAGTATCAAGCCCAGGTATTTGTAGAGTGTCATGGAAGTATAGTTTGAGAGATCATATGAGCATTTGTGTTTCAGGATAGTCTTTCTGGATAGAAGAAGGGAGAGGAATTTATTTGTATGGTCCCTCTCTATTGATTAAGGGGGTCCATGGCCATTAACACTGATCCACATCTAGCCTGCTCATACATTACAGCCTATGGTTAGGTGACATTTCATCTTTCCTGAGGTGGGAGGTAAGCTGTATATGACTTGGGGATTTGGGTGGGGAGCTATTGGAATGTGCTGATGTGAAGTCTATTGCTTTAGTGGTGGCTGGGGAGAGCCCGTGCAGAGTTGGTTGCTGGAGGAAATAAACCTCCAGTGGCCCTGAAGTCATGTTAGCCTTGTAGGTTGCACATATAAGTGCTTAAAGAATCTAATAAAATGCTCTTCTTGAATTTTAGTTTTCAGTATTTTTTTCCATGTAGAATTCTTCCAATAAATTATCATTTTTTGCTTAAATTAGCCAGAGCCTCTTTTTGTTTTATGAAGCTAATGAAACACTTTCAAGCAATATGGTACACCCTTTCTAATGCTCCAAACACTGCTTTGTACATGTTTGGTATTTACTAAGTGCTTGATGAACTGCAGAATCTTTTCTAGGAACTATATCATTCATCTGTTTCCATAATAACAAACTGTCCCCAAGATGAATTACTAAGAGCAAAAGTGATCAACTTATTGACCAAATAGTTCTGCTGGTCTCCCCTGGTAGATCAGTGGGGTCTAAACTCAGTTGAGATGTTAAATCTCTTTCTTCACATAGTCTGTCATCTTGATAGGGACTAACTCTTGCTTCTTGCATAGCACCTGGGTTCCATGAACCTACAAGCTCTTATCAAGGTACTGCTTGATAGTTGCTGAGATCCCATTGACCAAACGTGCCATGAGGTCAATTTCAGCATAACAATGGGAGGGAATTACACCAGGCCGTGAAGGTCGTGGACATAATTCACTGGAGGCCACCAGTATAACATTCTATCTTGAGGAACATCTGTTTCAGTGTGTCCAATTGATGGGTATTTACTTTGCTACTTATGGCAGAGACTTGTGGTTTCCCCTCAGCAGTTCTCCCTTATGTCTACATTAATCGAATCATGGCCTCTTATAAATTTTTTTCTCTGCATCGCATAGAAAGATAGAGCTTTGGGTCCAAATTTTGACCAATGGGATGTAAGTAAAAGTATATTGTTACAATTTTCAGGAACTCCACTTAAATAAGAACTGACATGAAGCCTGGCCTTTTCTTCAGTGCCTCCCTCATTCTGAATGTGGCTTTTGGTTGCCTTCTTAGACTTTGAGCACAGGACAGGAATGACAGTTTTAGACTGAAGGTGCATGTGTCCCTGAGGACTTTGTTGACCAGAACTTTCACTCATCCTGGAATTCTCACCTCTAGATTTTTACCTGATATAAAAATAACCTTCTATTTCTTTTAACTCATTGTTATTTGCATTCTTTTTTTTGGCGGGTAACATAATTCTGGTTGATTGTCATACTATTACAATATATCTCCATGGTCTTCAGACCATGCTTCATAGTATGTGCTTTCTTAGTTTTCATTTACTTTACCAAAAAAATGATCGGTCTCAAGCTGATAGATTGCTACAACAGAAGCCAGTGGAACAAAGCTACTATAGAATTTCTTCTCATGGTGCAATATCTTGGTTCCTTGGCTTAACTTGAATAATCTAATAGTTTGCAGCTTTGGTTACCCCCCTGGCCTTTACCACTGTGAGGGAGAGCTGGGCCTACAATGAAGGCCTTGCAAACATTATAAGGAAGGCTTTAATTTTTGTCTTTTTTATAAGGCAATCAGTTATCTTTACACCTCTGTACCCCTAAGATATGAGCTATAGCCTATATGATAACCATATTTGTTTAAATATTTAATTTCATCATCTGTTTTGAGAAACATCTAACCTCTTTATCAGAGGAGAGCTTACCATCTTCCCAACATTCCTGTCCCAGGTGTAATGGGCTAAATAGTATTCCCCCCAATTCGTAATGCTGAAATCCTAACTCCCAATACTTCAGAATGTGACTGTATTTGGAAATAAGTTCTTCAAGGATGTAATTAAATTAAAATAAGGTACTTACGGTCATTCATCTAACATATATTTGCTAAGGTTCTCCATGAACCAGGAACAGGCTAGGCTTGTAGATACACTCGTAACAGAAAAAATGTAGACCTACTCTCACTGACTGGCTGGCTTTGTGGGCACATAAGTCATGAAGTCATAAATGGCTTTGGCCGTTTTGATGTCATCATCTTGATATTATTAATAATTTTTCTTTTAGTACCAGGGATGAAACTCAGGACCTTGCACTTGTGAGGCAGGCATGGTGCTGTGGAGCTAAATCCCTGGCCCAATAATTTTTCAACTAGAAGCCCTGCACTTTGATTTTGCTCTGGCCCTGCAAATAACGTAATTGGAGCACCTTATGGAAATCAGAGGTTAGAAGGAGACTGAATCACACTCTCTACTGAGGAGTATGAGTCAGTGGCATGGAGAGAAGGTTAGTGTTGCAGAAGCGGTGAGCATAGATAAAGAAGAATAATGCTCACAGTGGTGAGGAGAAGGGGCCGACTGGCTGGAGAAGGCAAGATACATGTGAGTCGACATCAAGGACTTTTTCTGTTGTTATTTTCTTTACCTTTTTTCTCTAAACTCGTCGTTAACCCTGAGTAATTCAGATAAACCAAGCAGGTCTCTGTTTTCTTAAACCTGAGTCTGCAAAGTATACACGTGTGAAGTAATTTAAATAATGGGATTGAAACTGAGCAAAAAAGAGAAATGAAGACCTTTGAAGACCAGTGTTTCTCACATTACCTGTGGAACTTTTCATTCTTTTAAATTCCCCATTTGTCATGAACCCATAATTTTGGAATGTAAAATAAAAACAAATTGCTAGAAAAATGAATGAAAAGAGATAAAAAGACACATTGAATACAAGCTCAAAATTTTCAGATTAAACAAAAATCATATTACATTCCATAAATATTGTCAGGACAAATGTAATATAAAATGAAAGACAAAATTACAAAAATGCATGTTGTTTACTGAACATGTCCATATAAATAATGAATATAGAGAACTGTTATTACACTTCTAATTTTTTGTCACTTCACAGCCATAACAACTAATACAAAGTTGTAAATAAAACAGCAATTTCTCATATTAAAAACTATACAAATAGCACGGATATTATTTTAAAATTTTTGATGCAAAAAATGAGTACATTCCTTGCTACTTAAATTATCTGATCTAGATTGGTTGGATTGGTGACATGATTCTTGCTGGAGATAATGTACAACTAAACTGTTTTATGTTTTATTTTAATAACACTAATACTAGAGAAAATGTCTCTCACAGATAGGCTGGAAATGGAAGAAATGTAAAGGAATTTCAGTAAGATCAGGATATTTGCTTTTACCTTTCATCCATAGTGAAAAATGATTTTTATTTTTTTAAAAAATCAACTTCAATCAGAACCAGTCTTTAAAATATTCTTCAGGGCTGGGGATTTAGCTCAGTGATTCTGCTGCCTACCTCGCAAGCAGAAAGTCCTGAGTTCGATCCCTGGTACAAAAAAAGAAAGAAAAAAATTGTCCAAAAATCCCAGTACTTGGGAGGCTGAGGCAGGAAGATCTTTGTGAGTTTGAAGCCAGTGTGGGCTACATAGTGAGTTCAGGGACAGCCTGAATTACACAGCAGGATCCTGCCTCAAAAATAAATTACAATAAATAAATAAAATAGAAGTGGTTAAGATGGCAACTTTTATGTAAAAAGAAAATGAGCTTCTGCTTTGAGAAAAATTGTCCTATAAAGTTACAGTTACATTTAAATTATCTTTTAAAGAGAGAGAGAGAAAAAAGCAATGAATCCACATTTACTCTCTTAACCTCTGACTGGCTACATCTAACTTGTGTCCAACTTCAGCTGATAGTTTTTCATAAAGACTCCATTGGGTCTGAAGCCTAGAAAGACGGGCTTAGTCTTGGGGCAACAAGACATCTCAAATGCCCAGGTGCACATATAAGTATAATATAAGTTCTGAGAGCAAGTAGGCTTGCACCAGATGTGGGATGCACCCCACCCCTCAATACAAGGGCAAAACCATTTGCCAACTTCAAGCTGGCTCTACAATTTGCTTTGTCTTGGCATTGGACAGCAGGGACAGCTGACTCTGGACAAGGACAATGGCCAGGAAGAGAAGGGAGCAACCAGACCTTGTGACTGCTGACCCTAAGTCTAACAGTCCATTTGAATCCCTGCCCCATAGCCTACAACTGGCGGGGACCAGAGAACTGATCAAATTTCCCATCTACCAATGGGAGCAAGGATACCTTGGTTTAGATGGTAACCACAGTTCCCAAAGTTGCAGATACTAGAATGAAATTGTTCATTCAAAAACACATGCTGGATATTGTGATACACACCTATAATCCCAGCATTTGGGAAACCGAAACAGCAGGATTGCCATCAGTTCAAGGCCAATCTGAGCTACAAGTTCAAGGCCAGTGTGAATTACATAGTGAGACCCCATCTCAAAAAAACAAACACAACAAAAACCACAGAGGCTTTTTTTTTTAAACTCAATCTTTTAAAAATTTTAACAATTTTTAAATTATTTCTATGTTTCCTCCATCATTTTTTTGGCGGGGGGGTTGTTTGTTTTTGGTTTTTCGAGACAGGGTCTCATTATGTAGTTGAGACTGACTGGAACTCACTGTGTAGCCCAGGCTGGTCTCAAACTCACAGCGATCCTCCTGCCTCAGCCTCCTAAGTGCTGGGATTACAGGCATGCGCCACCACACCTGGCTCAGGGGGGATTGCAGTTTTTATCTCCATTTGTCATCCTCTTTTATTTTCTTCTCTCCCTTTTCTCTTTTCCCCTTTCAACATTCTCTCTGTATTATCTCTTTTATTTCCTGTATTTTGCTCCCTGGTTATTCTTCTTCCTTTTTTGTTCATTGGTTCCTGAAACTTGTCTGTAATAGTATTGATTTCCTTATAGTCCTTAATAGCTCTCCCTCTCTCATTTTTTTCTCTCTGCCTTCTCATATGCCATTGATTAATTTATTGAATTTTACTTTTTTCATTGTCTGGTTCCCCATTTCCTCTACCTTGACTAGTACAATTACTAAACTGTATGTACCTCTAGATAGCTACTCAAAGTTACACTATTGCTGTTGAATACTGTTAGTAAAGCTAAAGTTGCTCCATTTAAAACATATTATTGTAAGTCAATAGTAGGTCAATGCTTTGTTTGTCTAGTGTTCATACTATAATTATAGATACCTTTTCTATGGTTATGGTTGGCCTTTTGTTCGTAGGGGTTTGTCAATACTCAATTTGTATTTGACACTATAATTGATGCCAATTTTATTACTATAACAAGGTGACATATCTGTTATTATAACTGATTTCTTGGGATGCCAGTAACTGGATTACCTTGGGGTCATTAACAATACTGTGGTCCCTTCCTGGAGAACTGGGTATTGGACCAAAGACTCTGCAACCTCTCATTCCAAGTAAACAAAGGTGGTTGGATCCTTGTACAGAGGCGAAAGCCTATAGTTAGCTATACCCAGAAGACACTACTGAAATGTAGACATCAATTACAGATGTCTCCATAGTAAAAACAAAATGTTCCACTATAATCAACTTGCAAGCTTTAGCAGAAAAAACTGAAAAGGAGAAGACATGGAAAGAATGAGAAGACAAGCAAAGAAAATGCATCCCCAAACTCCCAACTCCCCCAAAGTTGGTCCACGGGGCATCAAAGAGGAGAAACCAAAAACCACACACCTGACTTATTTCAAATGATATTGGGGAGATAAAAAAGCAGAACAATAAGGCATTTGAGAAGCTCGCTGAAGATTTAAGTAATAAGCTATTGGGCCAAACAAACAAAATGATCAGTGAGTTTACAGGAGGCAAAAAGATGCAGAACATGAATGACCAGTACAGAAAAGAATTAGAAATAGAAATAAAATAGAAAGCTAAGACATTAAAAATTCTAACAGAATATAGGCAGCAGAAATGACCAGTGTGAGGACAGAGTGTCAGAACTAGCAGACAGGGCTGCTGGTGGTGGCTAATTAATGACAGATACTTTAAAAACAAGAAAGAAAATGAAATATAGATCCAACAGCTCTTAGATGATGCAAAGTCTAATCTAAGATTAATTGGAATTGGTGAAAAATCAGAAGACTGTAACAATGGCATAAAATAACTGTTTACAGAACTAATAGCAGCTAACTTTCTGCATAAAGGGAAAGAATTCAACATATAGATAAATGAGGCAAGTAGAACCCTAAATAATCATAATCAGAAAAGAACCTCTTCATAATGCATCATAGTCAAAATCCCATAAATCTAACAGAAGAACAGAATCCTAAAAGCGGTTAAGGAAAAGCAACAAATCATTCATAAAGTTAAACCCATTACAATTACAAGAGACTTCTCAACACAATCTTAAAGGTCAGGAGACCTTGGAGTGAAGTCTTTCAAACCCTAAAAGAAAACACTTTCCAACACAAGCTGATGTATTCTGCAAAAATACCTATTAATAATGGAGAAATGAGATATTCTTATGATAAAGGGCACCTAAAGAAATTCATGGCCACTATATTAATTAGTGCTTACAAGAGCTTGCAGGGTTAGGGCGGCAAGCTCTTCAAAAGATTGCACATGCTCTAAATCAGATTTAATGCAGGACACAGAAATCTTCAAGACTGGCCTACAGTGGCCACCCACAGAGTCAAATGTAGAAGAGTGAAAAAGACCCATCACTGTACTAGAGATCTGAAGGATCCAGCTGAAGGCCTGGAGCTCACAGCAGTGTCTGGTCAGAGTCTGCATCAGGAGGTCAGAAGATCTACAGTGGAAGACCTAGGAGTCTGTACTAGGAGGTTGAAGGGTCAGCAGTAAAAGCTAAAGAGTCTGAACCTGCAGGCCGAAAGGCCAGTGCTGGAAGCTGAAAAATCTGCACCAAAAGACAGGAGATGATGCAAAAGGTAAAGTTGAAGACTAGAGGACCTCCACAAAAAAGTCAATATCCTTTGTGTACACAAACATTAGACTTACTGAGAGAGGAACTGAAGAAAAAACTCCTTTTACAGTAGATCCAAAAAGATAAAATACCTGGGAATCAATCTAATGAAAGAAATAAGAGACCTTTACTCTGCAAACTATAGCACTCTGAAAAAAGAGATTGAAGAGAATATCAGAAAATGGAAACATATCCCTTGCTCCTGGATAAGAAGAACCAATATACTGAAAATGGCCATACTTCCAAAACTGCTATATAGATTCAGTACAATCCCAATTGAAATTCCAACAGCATACTTCGCAAACCTTGAGAAAACAATCCAAAAATTCATTTGGAACAAGAAGAGACCTAGAATAGCAAAAGCAATTCTACAAAACAAGGACAAGGTAGGGGGCATCACAATTTCCAGCTTTAAACTATACTACAAAGCTACTGTGATAAAACAGCATAATACTGGCAAAGAAACAAACCTGAGGATCGGTAGAACCAAGTAGAAAATGAAGAAACAACTCCAGATACACTCAACCACCTCATCTTTGACAAAGGAGCCAAACACCCTCCCTGGATGAAAGGTCAGTTCTTTAATAAATGGTGCTGGAAAAATTGGGTTTTAATTTGCCAAAGATTAAAACTAGACCTATATTTTTCACCATGCACTAAACTAAAATCGAAATGGATTAAAGATCTAAATATTAAAACAGAAACACTAAACCAGCTGGAATAGAGGTTAGGTAGAACTCTCGAAGACACTAGCAAAGGAAAAGGCTTCATGAACAAAACCTCAGTCACACATGAACTAGTGCAAAGAATCAACAAGTGTGATCTCATCTTATTAACAAGCTTCTGCACAGCAAGGGAAACTACCAAAAGCATGAAGAGGCAACCCCTAATGAGGGAAAAAAATTAAGCAGCTGTTCCTCAAAGGTCTACTATCTAGAATATATAAAGAATTTTTTACAATCAGACCTCCTAAATATAAAGACCCAATCCAAAAATGTGCATCTGAAATGAACAGACATTTCTCAGACAAAGAAGTAGAAATAGCAAATAAACATATGAAAAAATGTTCAACATCACTGGTCACTGGAGAGATGCAAATGGAAACAGTACAGAGATTGCACCTTACTCCACAAAGAATGGCTGCTATGAAAAAATCAACCAATAACAAATGCTGGCAGGGTTGTGGGGAGATAGGAACCCTTCTCTACTGTTGGTCAGAGTGTACACTGGTGCAACCACTGTGAAAATTAATATGGAGATACCTCAAGCAACTAGGATTAGAGGTCCATTTGACCCAGCTATTCCCCTGCTGTATATCTATCTTGCCAAAAGAATTAAAAGAATCATACCACAGTGATATATGTGCATCCATGTTCACAGTGGCACAGTTTATAATAACTAAAATTTGGAAATAGCCCAATTTCCCATCAACTGGAGACAGGATAAAGAAAATGTGGGGGTTTCTTTCTTTGGTACTGTTTAGGTATACAGTACATTCATCATTGGGATCTTGTGGCTTTACATGATGTATTTTAGTTCTTATTTTTCCCCCATTCCCCTGCCCTCCTTTCACCCCCTTCACCTTTCCCTATTTACAAAGACTTTGTTTCCATTTTTCCTTTTTTCATATTTTCCCCTTATTTCCTTTTCCCTACCCTTCCCACTTCCCCTACTCCTTTAGACCTTTTCTTCCAACTTCACATTATCAGTTATATCGTTTGAACCTTATTCACACTTTTGGTTTTTCACACGAGAGAAACTATTCGGTATTTACACATGGGTGTCCTATTTACTTCACTTAAGAATGTGTTCTCAATGTGTGTCCCTTTAGCTATAAATGTCTCTAGTTTCTTGTTCTTTATGGCTGAGTAGTACTCAATTTTAGAGAAAAAGCACGTTTTCTTTATCCACTCTCCAGTGGATGGACAATTGGGCTGTTTCCAAGTTTTAGCTGTTACAAACTGTGCCACTATAAACATGGGTGTGAATATATCGCTGTGGTATGATTCTTTTAATTCTTTCGGAAAGATACCAAGCAGAGGGAAAGATGGGTCAATGGGACCTCTAATTCTAGTTGTTTGAGGTATCTCCATATTGATTTCCACAGTGGTAGCACCAGTCTGCACTCTCACCAACAACGAAGGATCCTTTCTCCCCATAAACCCATCAGCATTTGTCATTGGTTGATTTCTTGATAGCAGCCATTCTTTCTGGGGTGAGGTGGAATCTCAGCATTGTTTTCATCTGCATCTCTTGAATGACCAGTTATGTTAACGTTTTTTCATATATTTATTTGTTGCTTTTACTTGTTTGTCTAAAAAATATTTGTTCATTTCAGATGCCCATTTTTGAATCGGGTCTTTATATTTGGGGTAATATGATTTTTTAGTTGTTTATATATTCTAGATAGTAGACCTTTTTCTGAAGAACAGCTGGTAAACTTTTTTCCCACATTGTAGGATGTCTTTTAGCTCTGTTGATGGTTTCTCTTGCAGTGCAAAAGCTTTTTAATAAGATGAGATCCCGCTTGTTGATACTTTGTGCTAGTTCCCGTGCTACTGATGATTTGTTTATAAAGTGTTTTCCTATGCCAATGTCTTTGAAAGTTCTACCTAAGTTATCTTCCAGCAAGTTTAGTGTTTCTGTTTTAATATTTAGATCTTTAATTCACTTTGATTTTAATTTAGTGCCTGGTGAAAGATAAGGGTCTAGTTTTAATCTTTGGCAGGTTGAAATACAGTTTTTCCATTACAATTTATTGAAGATGCTATCTTTCCTCCAGTGAGGACGGTTGGCTCCTTTTTTTTAATTTAGTTTATTGGTACATTTTAGGTATACAGTACAGTGACATTCATTATTGGGATCTTGTACCCTTACATGACAGGTCTTGGTTCTCATTTTTTCCCCTTGTCCTTGCCCTCCCTTCACCTCCTTGTTGGCTCCTGTGTAAAAGTTGAGGTAGATGAGTTTGTCTGGAGTTCTTTCTGCATCGTTTTTTTTTTTCTTACAGTCCTTTTATACCATTTCAACAACAATCTTCCTTTAAGAGAGTCTTCCATGCTCAGAACCATGCTGACTCTATTCAGTTTGGTGTTCCCCATTCAAGTTGACAATTAATCAATTAACTACCACAACAACCAAGCCAGCACTTACAAAAATTCTGAAGGTTATCCTAGAAAGAGACAATGAAGTTAACAATGACAAAATGTCTAGTGGAATAAATACACAAAGTAAGGTGAGCAGCTAAGTAGGGAAAGATGAAGAGTCAGCAAAAGGAAAATAAAGTAATGACAGGAATAAGTCAATACCTATCAGTAACAACTCAATGTCAATGGTCTCAATTCCCCTGTGAAAAGACACAGACTGAAAGAATAGATCAAGAAAAAATTTAATGGTAAGCTGTATATAAGAAATATATTTAACCTGAAAAGAAACTCAGATTAAAAATCAAAGGATGGAAAACAATATTCCATGCCATAGGAACCAGAAAAAAAGCAAATGTAGTTATCCCATATTTTAAAAAAATGGTCTTCAAGCTAAAACTGATCTTATGAGGCAAAGAAGATCACTACATATTGGTTAGGGGAACAATCCAACAGGGAGGAATAACAATCATTACTATATATGCACCAAATAATACCACACTCTACTTCATAAAACAAGTTCCATTGCATATAAAAGATCGGATAAACATAAACACAATTATAGTGGCAGATCTCAATACCCCACTATCACAAATAGACAGATCACCCACACAAAATAATCAACAACAAAAAAATCAGCATTGAATAAAATCTTCAAACAAAAGGACTTTGTAGATATCCACAGAATGTTCCACCCAACAACAGAATACACATTCTTCTTACCAGCGCATGGAACTTTCTCCAAAATAGACCACACACTAGCCAATAAAGAAAGCTTAAGTTAAATGTAAAAGAATTGAAATTATACTATGTTTATTAACAAATTATAGTGCAATGAAAGTAGAAATCAATGGCAAAAGAAAATAGAAATTATGAAAATACATAGAAACTAAATAGTACACTCTTAAATAACAGGTTACAGAAAAATTAAGGAAGATTTAAGACAGTTACAACTAAACAATAATTCCAATAGAACATACAAAAATTTATGGGACACAATGAAAGTAGTCTTAAGAGAGAAGTTTATAGCTGTGAATGCCCATGTCACAAAAATCGAGCTCAGATAAATAAACTAGTTATGTACCTCAAGGTACTACAAAAACAAAAGCAATCTATACTCAAAGCTATTACAAGGAAGGAAATTATAAAAATCAGAGCAGAATTTAATGAAATTGAGCCTTAAAAAAGTACAACAAAACAATTAATTGAAGCTTTGGTTCTTCAAAACAATAAATAAAAGGGCAAGGGATTTAGCTCAGTGGTTCTGCCACCTGCCTCACAAGTGCAATGTCTAGAGTTTGACTCCCACCCCCCCAAAACAAAACAAAACAAAACAATAAATGAAATGGGCAATGCCCTTAGAATGTTAGGCATCTAACAAAACCAAAAAAAATGGTAGGAAAATATCCAAACCAATGTAATTAGAAATTAAAATGTGAAATCACAGTGGACACTGCCAAAATAAAAGATTATAAACAACTATTTTACAAACCTATACACCAATAAATTGTGGAATTGAGAAGAAATAGATTTCTAGATACATATGAATTGCCAAAACCATGAAGATTAAAAAATCCTGAATAGTTCAATAATAGGCATAAAATTGAAAGAGTATTGAAAAAACCTGCCAACAAATGAAAGCTCAGGTTAGGATTCACTGCTAAATTCTACAGAAACCTCAAGGAAGATCTAGGCAGCACCAATGCTCCTCAAGTTCTTTAATGTAATTGCAAAGCAAGAAGTAAACTCAAAGCCATCCCTGGAAGCTATCATTACCCTGATTGCAAAACCAAACAAGGATCCAACCAAAAAAAGAGAATTACAGACCAATCGTTCTAATGAATGTAGATACAAAATTCTTCAACTAGATACTGGCAAAAAGAATGCAATTAATCATCAAGAAGATCATACATTATGACCACATAGGCTTCATCTCAGAGATGCAAGGATGGTTCAACATATGCAAATTAATAAATGTAGTACATCACATAAATAGAAGCAAGGACAAAAACCACATGATCATCTCATTAGATACAGAAAAAGCCTTTGATGAGGTTCAATGATAAAATTTCATGATTAAAAATATGCAAGAAATTAGATATTGAAGGATCTTATCTCAATCTGATAAAAGCCATTTATTAACCTACTTCCAACATCATATCAAATTATGTGTGGGAAAACTGAAAGATTTTCCTCTAAAATAAGGAACAAGAGAAGGATGTATACTATTACCATTTCTGTTCAACATAGTACTTGAAACATTAGCAAGAGAAATTAGGCAAGAAAAAGAAATAAAAGTGACATGTGTAGGAAAGGAAAAAGTTAAATTATCATAATTTGCAGTGATCCTCTGTGTAGAAATAGAAGACCCCAAAATTTCCACAAAAATATTCTTAAATAAATAATCAAATTCAGTAATGTAGCAGGATATTATATTAATACAAAAGTCAATAGAATTCCTGTACACCAATAATGAACCCATTGAGAAAGAAATTATAAAAAATATAATTCACAATAATACCAAGAAAATATTAAATACTTAGGAATTAACCTAACTAAGGAAGTAAAAGACCTCTACAAAGAAAACTGCAGTGCTCTGAAACAGGAAATCAAATAGGACATCAGAAAATGGGAAGCTATCCCAACTTCCTGGATTGGCAGGACCAATAGTCAAAATGGCCATACTTCCAAGTTTGATATACAGATTTAATGCAATCCCAAATAAAAATACCAATAGCCTTATTCACAGAACTGGAGAACACAATCCTAAAATTCACATGGAGCAAGAGGAGACCCAGAATAGTAAAACAAATCCTGGAGAAAAAGAGCAAAGTGGGAGGCATCACAATCCTTCACTTAAAGTTATATTGCAATGCTATAGTGATAGAAACAGCATGATACTGGCACAAAAACAGGCATACAGTTCAATGGAACAGAAAATAGAGGATTCAGAAATGATCCTTAGCACATTCAACTATTTGATTTTTGAAAAAAGGGCCATAAACATTCACTGGAGAACAGATAACCTCTTTAAAAAACGGCATTGTGAAAAGTGGCTATCCACATATAGAAGATTGAATCTAGACCCATATATTTAACCATATGCTAAACTGAAACCAAAATAGATCAAAGAACTAAATGTTAAAACCAAAACAACATGCTGAAACTATAATAGGTAAAACTCTTAAAGAGAGAAGTAGGCAAGGCCTTTCTGACAAGAATCCTGGTCGCACAGGAAACAGTGCTGAGAATCAAATGGAATCATATTAAATTTAAAAGCTTCTGCACAGCAAAAAGAACAACCAACAGAGTGAAATGAAAACCCACAGAATGAGAAAAAAATTTACCAACTATTGCTCAGGCAGAGTATTTACATCTATAAAAAGGAACTAAAAAATTAGATACCCCCAAAATAAAAGACCCAATCAAAAAATGGTCTACTGAAGTGAATAGATACTTTACAGAAGACAAGTACAAATGACCAATAAATGCATTAAGAAACTCTCAGTATCACTGGCCATTAGAGAAATGCAAATTGAAACAACACTGAGATTCCACTATACTCCAGGAAAAATGGCCATCATCAAATGAATATAAATCAAATAATAACAAATGCTAGTGAGGCTGCAGGGAAAAAGGAACCCTACTACAATGTGGGTAGGAATGTAAACTAGTACAACCACTATGGAAATCAGTGTTGAGATTTCTCAAAAAACTGAAGCTAGAAATTTCATTTGACCAAGTTATTCCCTCTAGGTGTCTGCCCAAGAGTTAAAACATTATATTACAATGATACATACTTATGTTTATAGCAGCACATGAATAATATCTAAATCTTGAAAGCAGCCTATATGTCCATCAATAGATAAATGGATAAGGAAAATGGTATTTACACCCTTCTTCTGCCAGGAAGAAGGATAAATTTGAGTCATCTGTAGGAA
Source organism: Fukomys damarensis (assembly GCF_012274545.1). NCBI lineage: Eukaryota > Metazoa > Chordata > Mammalia > Rodentia > Bathyergidae > Fukomys > Fukomys damarensis. The sequence goes on along the minus strand of NW_022900950.1, from coordinate 48,360,372 downwards.
AATGGACACACCTTGAGGCTATAATGTAAAGTGCAATACATTAGACATAAAGCTTAAATATTGTGTGTTTTCTTATATGAGAAACTCAAAATTTAAATAAACAGCAAAATAAAAGATAATAGAAAGTAGGGAGATTTATCTTTCTCAATTGGGAAGGAGATCAAGAGATAGAGGGAGAGGTGAAGGGGAAAAAAAGGGGACTGAAAAGGAATTAAGATGTGTTATGCACATGTAACAACTCTACACAAGGAATATAAACATTATGTCCTGCAAACATACAAATAAAAAAATTAAAAATATAAAAAGTAAGTAATCGTTCAATGAAAAATATATTCTGGATTCATAAATTTCTTATATTTATAACTTATTTTTACTGTAAGATAAACATTCAAAATGTTCTAGAAAATTCATAATTATTTTCTTTATATTGTATATTTACCTTGTCATTTAAGTTTGATGTTTTTTTTTGTTTGTTTGTTTTTGTTTTGTTTTTTTGAGACAGGGTCTCACTATGTAGTTCATACTGCCCTGGAACTCACTGTGTAGTCCAGGCTGGTCTTGAACTTGCAGTGATCCTCCTGCCTCAGCCTCCCCAGTGCTGGGATTACAGGCGTGCACCACCACGCCCAGCCAAGTTTGATGTCTTTATTGCTTCATTAATCACCACATGATTCTAGAACTTCACTATGTGTTATGCCTATAAATTTAATCTAATGGTGGGCTACATTTCTGAGTAAAATTAATACAAATTCTTAGGTTTTAATTCCTTGTAATCCCTTCTATGATTATTGTTTAGTTTAATATTACTAACAGTATACAATATACCTGTTTCTTTTATTGATAAGACAGTGAGGCATCACTATCTATAATATAGGGTTTAATATAAATGAAAAACTTTACTTCTTCAGCTATGAATTTTAAAATATTAAAACTACTGTAAAAAATAAGTAAATAAATATTTGTATCTTCAAAGTAGTTTACTCACTTTTGAGTTGCAGGAGACAAAGTAGCATTAAAATTTCACACAATATAATGTGATCCTATTGCACATGACGAGAACACAGTCATGCCACCTGCAATTCACCACATAAGGTGGAGAGCATCTCAGATGTTCCATATTCTGTTTGATGGGACGTGTCCAGTGACCATGTGCTTGTATATTGCCGATATATCAAACTGCTTTAAATGTCTTTAAACACTTACTCTTAGTTTCTATACTGAATTCCTTGTGGGCTAAACACAAGCAGGCGGCAGATAGCACTGGTGCAAGGAGCATACTTGGTGTAGCATTGCTCTAGGGAATACTTGCACTGAAGAGATTGGCAGGGAAAGAACTGGAGAAAGGCTTTGTGATGTCAGAGAAGGAAGGAGACCACAGATTTTTGGAAGGCTGGGAAATTTCAAGGAAGGAGAAATGGTTAATATTGATTGCAAGAAAGGGAAAGTAAGTGGAGGGCCAAAAATAAGCTATTAAATTAACAAGAGGATATTAGTGACTTTCGAAGGAGTTTTTTCAAGAGTGTGCTGGTGGTAGTGAAGAAAGCCAGCTACTAGTGGGCTGAGGAACTGGCAAAGTAGTGTAAACCAATGAGGACTATCTTTTCAAGAAGCGAGGCCATAAATAAAAATAGTGCGCAATTTTGGAGGTGCAAACACATCAAAGAAACATTTGTTAGATTAGAATATTTGTTAGAATATTTGGGAGACCTAAAATAATAGTCTAATGGTGCATGGCTGTAATCCTAGTGCTCTGAGGGGGCTAAGGCAGGAGGATTATAAATTTGAGTCCAGCCTGGGCCACTCAGTGAGATTCTGACTTAGTGAGATCTGTTTCAAATTTAAAAAGGACTGGGGATTTAGCTCAGCAGCACTATGTCTGCCTCGCAAGTGCAAGGTCCTGAGTTCGATCCCTGGTTCAAAAAAGAAAAAAAGAAAAGAGCCTAGGAATGTAGCTTAGTGCAGGCCTGAGTTTAATCCCCAGTACCAAAAAAAAAAAGAAAATCTATAATGTCAATGAAGCAATATCAAGCTGAAGAGAATTTCCTTTCTTTGGTATTGTCACAGAAAGCTACAGTGGGGAATTTAAGAATTTTTATAACCTCAGGTGCTCCTGGTTTATACAGAAAGAAAATATATTTTAAGTGCCATGTTAAAGATATACATCATTTTGTAAATTGAGAGGTCTCTCTTTGATTTATCATTATTGTGGCTAGTTCACATATTGAAAAAATAGGTTTAATAAAGCAAGTATATCTACATGTGAAGAGTTTACTTCAGTTCTCATAATGTTTTGGCTCTTTCACCCTCCCCATTTCTAGTGAGCATTTACTGTGTGCCCAACACTATGCGAGGCACTGAGCCTACAACTATGTCTAAGATTTAGACTCTATCCAGAGTCTATGTTATGGTCTATGAGCCCAAGAGCCTCATGTGCTCATCAATGGGCTTTTCAAAGGTGACTAGATTATGGAGACATTGTAGCTGACTTGTTAGGAGGTATGGTCTGGTAGAAAAAAAGTGTGTCTCCAGGGGTGTGACCTGATAGGGTATATCTTCCTTCCCTGCTTCTTTCTTTGTCCTCTCAGCTCCTGCTTGCCATGCCATGAGTAGCCATCTGCTGCCATGTCCATCTGTCATGCTGCTGCCTTGGAGCTAGTGGACTACAGACTGTGAGCCAAAATAAACCTCTCCTTCCTTAAGTTGTGGGTTTCTTATACTGTGTCTTAGTGACAAGAAAAGTGAGGGCCGGGGATTTAGCTCAGTGGTTCTGCTGCGTGCCTTACAAGCACAAGGTCCTGAATTCAATCTCCAGTACAAAAAAAAAAAAAAGTGATTAAAATAGATTTTGGTATCAGACAAGTGGGTCATTGTTCTGATGCTATATTACTATGAGGTTCAGAAGCCTTTGGAAATGGCTTGTGTGAGAAGTTGGAAGAATTTAGTGATGCTGGACAGAAAAGCACTAGTATGCTGTAAGTTGAGCTTGATGGGAGACTCTGGTCAGAGCTCAGAAGACCAGAATGTTGGTTTTAAAAAAGCAGATGGAAAAGATCAGATTTGGAGGTTTATTTGTTTGTTTGTTTTATGGTACCGGGGATTGAACTCTGAACTTGGGTCCTTGTGCTTGCAAGGCAGGCCACCAAACCACTGAGCTAAATCCCAGGCCCCCAGATTAGGAGGTTTAATTTGAGAACAAGGACTCCATTGGCAGTTTGACTCCAGGCTATGTGTGTTATGATCTGGCGCAAAATGTGTCTACATTTTGCTTGTGTCTTGAGACCTTGGAGGAGGCTGAAATTAAGGGTGGTGGACTGATAAATCTGGCAAAAGAAATTTCATAGCGGCTGCTATAGCATGGATAGTGCTTATTGCTTTTAGCCAGGTTTATACTGAAAATCAGGGGCAAACAGCCCATCTGAAAAGCTCTCAGTTTCTCCAGGAATGAAGGGTCAGTAAAGTAGGAGCAGATGAGATCTTGGTTGAGAATTGAATAGGGCATGTGAGGAATCAGCAAGACTTGTCCCTTTGCAGGCTCCAAGTTGCAAAAGTGAAAGGCATTTCTTAGAGAAGAAAGCCCCAGGGCACCCTGTTCCAGGATAAGAATTGTTGCCTAGGAATCTACTCCCTGGGATTTGATTCAAAGTACTCAGCCATCCAGACACTCAGAGACCTCTGTATTTGTAATGCAAAAAAGCCCAGCTACTGCTTGAGCAAGTGGCAGATATTTCATCATGTACTTGGTGTTAGTTTTATAGGCATGTAAAATGTAAGAGTTGTGGGCTCAGGGAAGCTTCCACCTAGATTTCAGAAAGTCTGGGAGGCTAGGCAGTGTGCTCCTAAGATGGCAGTATGTGAAGTTGTGAGAGTGAAGTCAAAAATAGAGTGGAGAACCCAGGAAGCTGAAGAAGCCAGAAATATGGAATGTCTGAGGAAAGCTAGTTCAAGAGAGACGCCATGAGGGCTATAACCCTGGGCAATGCCATAGGATCAGGGCCACACAAGTACTTTGTGATCACATCTCGCCACAACTTGCCCCAGGTGCTGGACATGAAGTACAAAATTTAGTTTGCCCTGCCAGGTTTTGGTCTTGTTTTGGTCCAGTTTTTTCCTATTTCCTTGTTCCTCATTTTTGGAACGGGAATGTTTACCCTGTGCCTTTGTATGTCAACAGTGCTTAAGTTTCTTTTTTATAATTACAGGGGCTCACAACTAAGAGTTTGCTTTGAATCTCAGAGGAGACTCTGGACTTGGGCTTGACATTGTTAAGATTTTGGTGACTCTAGACATGGATGAACGCATTTTGTACAAGGAGATGCACATGAGTCTTTTGGGGGCCACGTGTGGAATGTTACAGTTTATATTTAGATATCCCCTAAGAGCCTCATGCATTCATTGTTGGAGCTTTTTAAAGGTGACTAGATTTTGAGGGCATTAAAACTGATTCACTGTTAGAAGGTGAGGTATGGTAGGAAGAGTTGGGTCACCAGAGGTGTGACCTAGAAAGGTGTGTGTCCTCTCTCCACTCACCCCCTCATTCTCTGCTCCTGATCATCATGACTTCAGCAGTCCTCCTTGGCCAAGTCAGTTTGCCACATTATCCTTTCTCGGAGATGTCAGACTATGGACAGAAATCTCTAAAGACTTTTACTCAAAATAAGCCTCTTCTTCCTTAAATTGTGAGTGTCATTGTCTAGGTACCTTCCTTAAAGAATTAAAGACATACTACAGTGATGTATTCATACTCATGTTTATAGCAGCACGATTCATAATATCTAAATCTTGGAAGCAACCTATACGTCCATCAACAGATGAATGGATAAAGAAGGATAAGCTTCTTTAGAAAATTGGGTGTACCTTGAGACAATAATGTTAAGTGAAATAGACACAGCTTAAACATCATATGGTTTTTCTTATGAGAATCTCAGTAAAGTGCAAAAAAAAAAGAAAAAAGTTATTGTAATTCCGCATGGACAATGTACTGTATCTAAAAGTGTACTTGCTTTAGTATAATTATCTTATGTGTTTTATTTTTCTTGGCTTGTTAGTCTGGCTATTAATCTGTATATATGTCAATCGACTTTATAAGGATTTATACAATAAATAAGTGAATCTGATGCTGATAAAAAGGGGGTGGAGGGGAAGGGGAAAAACAAGAATCGAGAAGTGTTATGTACGAATTACCCATAATGAATGTAATCATTATGTACCGCAAACATCTAATAATATATAATAGATAATCTAATAATAATAGATATAAAATTTTAAAAAAAGTTGTAAGGGTCATGTACTGTGTCTCACTGACCGGAAAGGTGACTAAGGCAGCGATAATGCTTTCTGGTCCAAATAGCTAAAAAGAGCAGCTGAGGGAAGCTTACAGACGGTTAAATCAGAAGCTCTGGTATGCTACTAAGGACACAGATTCTATCAATATTTGTACTAATCTTAGTATTTCTGCCTTATCCATAAGGTGGCCTGCCTCAGGTCACAACAGCTACAGCAATTGGCCATTCCCACATTCTCATGATAATAGCTATGGGGTAAAACCAAGCCATCCCTGTATCTCACTTTAGGGGCTTCCAACCATCCATGTTTCAAAGACTAAACACTGTAATCCTGAGTTTTTTGTGAAAACCAGGTCAAGGTGAAGGAAACTACCACTTTAATCACAGTAATTCTCTGTGGCTGGACCTGGGCCAAGGCCCTACCTCCCGACAAATATTTGGCCCCCTAAATAGAAGGTCTCTGAAGGTAAGCAAGATTGGCCATTGAATGAATGAGTGCTTGCGGAGCTTTCACACATTGTGGTGTACGTCACGGTAGACAGGGAAAACCATAGTCGGTCGTACACTGTACTGCACTAGACCCAGGTTGACAGCCCATTTGAAGTTTCTTGCTGCCTCAGTTCTTGCTCAGCTGTTCTAGATAAGAACATTTACATCAGAGCACAACTGTACTTTATTCATAGCACCTCATTTGGGGATTTCGGCACGGACAATTGACAGTGCATGTCAAAGATAGAGAATCATGCACTTAAGTGAGATATTTATTAATATTAATACCAAGAGACAGAAGAGCTACAGCTTCTAACCTAATGTTTGATGGTGGTGGTTTCAGCAAGATCTTTTCTGATGTCTTTATGCTTTTGCAACACAGTGTAATCAGCAAGTGGGGTCAAATGTATGCGAGATCATGTCTTCTGTCACCCATCTATTTTGTGATATAGAACAAATGAACTCTTCTGAGTCTCCTTCCTGATTTGTGTCGTGCAAAACTAATAATACCCATTCTGATGGGGTGCTTCTTAGGAATAAATAAAATTATGTAAAGCGATCAGCGCTGGAACCTACCATAGTAAGCCTGCCGGGCAAAGTTCTACTTAAATGCCATGGCTCCTCTGAAGATCTCTCTTGCACGTTTAGATGGTGCTTTCCTGTTTTGACACCGCTAACACCTTTTATTACACTATTATTTGTTCACTGTCCATAGCGCCCTTTTTCTAACCCGGGATCCTCAAAAGGCCAGGAACAGCCCTACACTTTGTAATGCCTAGCGAATGGCAAAGCTCGGCCCCGGCTCAGCGCTCCACGTTTGTTTTTGTTTTGGCTGACAGTGCTTATCGGATTGGGCTGCAGGAGCCCAAGATAGGGGCGCGGCACGAGGCGGGAGGGGGGCGTGCCTACACAGTGCGCTCGCCTGATATGCCCCAAGGGTATCAGCGTCAGTCCCGCAGATCAGCCGCGCTGGTAGAGATGGGGGACCCCGAGGTCACCCATCAGGCTCTTTGTAAAGCCGTCTTAGAGACTCGCCGGCCTCGAGGGGGGCGCCCGGGTAGAAGCGGGTAGAAGCGCGTGCAGGCGGCAGCGCTCGCCTAAGGGGCGGTCCGGCCTTCCCG
>NW_022900950.1:48324120-48352742 GCF_012274545.1 Fukomys damarensis | reverse complement strand
AAATGACTTGTAGAGTTTTTCTTCCGTGGAGATCTGGAGTATCCCGGGGTCGTTTGACTTTCTGCTTGGTCTTCCGCGATGCAACAGTTGGGAGTCTTTTCCTCTCGGCGTGCACTGCATCCACACAGCACAGCCCTGCGAGAGGCCTTGGATGTGAAATGAAGGGTCGTGGGTGTCAGTTGCCCACGGGCTACTCGGCTGAGGGGCTTTGTGAGGTTTCCTTAGAACAATGCCTTGAGGCCCTGGAGGCTTAAGCCCATCTGTGGTGACTGGTAGAGCATAACTCTTTAGAGGAACTGGTATAATTGGCAAAAGTTTCGTGAGACATTTGAGGCACAGTGCTTAGAAGTTACTAAACTTCTCTTTTTCTCCCCATTGCATACGACCCTTTTTGCATCTTAGTCGACCTCAGCACGCCTCATTATTTCTTCCATTTTTGCTTTTGCTTTTGAACCAACAAGGATCCTGGTGTCTCTTCCTTTTGGTTGTTTTGCTGGTACAAAGTTAGTAGTGTTCTTGTTCTTACAAGGAATTTCTCCCCTCTTATTAAATAAAATTTGAATTTAAACAAGTCCTTGTGGATGCAGTAGAACACGACAAGGAGGTATTTACTGTATTTCAAATCTTATTTTTATGTACTGGGCTACATTATGGTTAAGCAGCTAAAATTGAAGGGGTGTAATTGTCATTATTGTCAACAATTATTTTGCTTTGATGCTACAGATCTGTTGCAGGAAAATAGGACTTGTTCTTTTCAAATCTCTCTTTCTCCCTTCTAAGTCCTTCACCAAGTCCCATTTTATCCTCTGAATAGTACCTCTCTTTCCACTACCCTAGCAGAATTCAGGCCAAATTGTGAAAGATTGAAATAAGATTTTGGAAATGGACTGTGCAAGGCTATTTAAAATTCAGATATTTAAACGGACTCTCTTATAGGCCAATTAAAATTATATTGGTTAGAAAAAACCAGTATAGGTTTGGGGAATGTTTTAGGAGAAAATATTACTTTAACTTTTTATTAAACTGATATATCCTGTGCTTGAAAATTTCCCTTTGTGACGCACAGTGATATCTACTCTAGTGAATTCTTTGACCTTCACACAGCTTTGGAAGTATTTTTGGTTATTATAGAGTAAGCAGAAATTTTGAAGTTTTTGCTATCACTTGGAAAAGAAGGACCTTGTTTCTTTCATTTTTTCTCAGCATATTATTTTATATAGCTTTACATAATGAAATTATCAGAAATTATTCTATAAAACAAATTCATATAAGATGTAGTCTATTCTTGTTTTTCCATACCTACAGAAGTTTTCATTAGCACAGATCTCTATATAGGTTAACTGCAATTCTGTGTGCCTAATCACAGGGAACTGCATCATTTGGTGAATATTGTGCAAACATCAGAGTGCACTTATACAAACCCATTTAGTATAGGTCAGTTACTTCATATAGCTTCTTGCTATAATCAGAATGTGTGAAGCTCTTGTTAGCATAATACAGCATACTGTTTTACAGTAAACTTTTTTTAAAAGTAGGAGTAAGCTCTAAAGTAATGATAAAAATTAGTATGGTAAATACATAATCAAGTAACAGTCATTTTTTAAAAGTATTATGTCCTGTACATAGTGGAATGTGCTATACTGGCAGCACACTAGATTTATGTTAGCATCACTAAAAACATGTGAATAATGACATTGCGCTATGACCTTATGTTAGCTAAGCTGTCATTAGGTGGTGGAACTTTTCAGTTCCATTATAATATTATGGGACAACTGTTGTCTACTGACTGTGTCATTGATTGAAATGTTATGTGGCACATGACTATAGTTAGCAAGGGCAAGACCACCATCTGGCAATTGGAAGCTGAGAAACTTGCATAGGGATGGATTCAGGGTCCTGTCCCACTGCACTTGCAGTGACAGAGTCCATTTCTATCTGAAACATGAGGTGTAATTTCTGTTGCATTATCTCTGGCCTAAGTGATGTAGTTGGAAGGGAAACTGAGGGGAACAGCATGCTATACCTTCAACGGCATGTGTTGAGGAAGACAACCTAGAATGGTGGGCAAGGATTACCATAGTCTTTTGGGTTTATATCATGGTTTCTTCTTTCTTGGCTATGACCTCAAGTCAGTGCTTTAGCTGGTTTGGCAGACATCTATAAAACAAAGATAATTAGAGTACTGGCTTAATATAGCTGATGTGGGTAGTCAGTGAAACCATGCATCTGAGACACTTTGTAAATAGTCATAGTAAGTACTCACAAGTTAAGTTATGCCTTGTATTATTAGTACTACTACTGTGAGAGGTGATATAGATATTAAATAAATGAAAAAAGAGCCAACAGAGATTTATTGAAACTTATCTTGGTTAAGAAAGATCAAGGAGAAAGAGCTGAAATAAGTGATGCAAAAATTAGTATAAAGTTAATTATGAGAAATATTAATAGGAAGATTATATTAAATACTGACAAATACAGAGTACAGTTTAGAAAAGTCACTGACCTTGAAGTGCATGTTTAATATTACCTATGGATTTTTCTCTTCTTGATGTTATAATTATCCCATTTTCCCAAACAGTGTTGACTATTATATTTATTTTCTTTCTCATTGCTGTTTTGCTGTTTTGGAGTATATTTGATTCACCATACCAACAGATATTTTTACTGTGTAATATTTTTATTTTGGGAAGACTGTGAAAAAGATAAACATATATTTAAATTCTGAGTGTAATTTTTAAAAAGATAAAATAAGTTCTGAATATACTTGATGTTTTCTTTCTGAATAGTACTATTATATTCCAACTATTGAAAAAAATATTTAATCAGTTTGATTTGTAAATGTGTACCTATTTTATGATTATTTTCATTTGGCAGGCTTGAGTTCGAAGAAACTGAAGAACCTGATTTTACTGCATTATGTCAGAAATTAAAGATAGCAGATTGTGTCAGAGAAAGAGCTTGGTTAACTTGGGAAAAAGTTTCATCTGTGGATGGAGTATTGGTAAGAATTTTCTTAAAAGTTTTTTGAAGTTTATTTTTCTCATTTTAAAAATAGTTTCAAATTGCTGTAGAAAATTTAAAAAATAGAAAATGTAAAGAAAATAAAAGCCAGTAATAATTCCATTAACCAGATGAAACTTATATCTGATAACATTAAAAATGTTTAGGGAAAAAAAACTCCTTACATAAACTTTGCATAAAGTATTTAAAAGCAAATATTAGAAATCATATTTGATTCATAAATACCTCAATATAAGGACTTTAAAGAAACTTTAAACTTTAAAGAAACACACATGTCTTAAAAGTAATTTTTTTTTTGTACTGTGGATCGAACTTGGGCCTTTGTGCTTGTGAGGCAGGTGGTGGAACCACTGAACCAAGTCCCTGGCCCTTAAAAGTAATTTTTAATATCTTCTAATATGCAGTTAGTGCTCAGATTTCCTCATTGTTTCAGAGTTAGTTTTTTAGAATTTATGATAGTACCTTGATATGTTTCTTTCAATTTTTCTTTGCATATATGTGTAATAATAGCAGGAAATAATTATTGTTTTTATATGTACTTAGGGAATATTGTAAATATTTTGCAAATAATAATATATATTTACATGTAGTTTTTTTGTTTAACATTTTCCTATGTTACATATATTTGGCAATATAGTTTTTAGTGGCAGTATAGTATTTTATTTGCTGGATATATTCTAATATAACTCTAAATGGACATTTAGTTTTTTCCGAAGTTTTTTCTGCAGTAAAATAATATGGTATAAATCCTTGTTCATAAAAGTAGTGCCCGGCAAAAAATAAGTCCTTGATAATTTGTTAAATGAATGAATTAATAATCTGATATTTTTATTAGAATAAATTCCTGAATGTTGGATTATTGAGTGAAAAGATATGAACATTTTTATGATTTGATAATTATTGTTAAATTTCACTCCAGATAGACACTTGGAATGAATTTTCTTTCTTATTATCACAGTATAAAAAAAACTTTTAAAAAGCTCTTTTTTTTTTTTTTTTGAGACAGGGCCTCGCTATCTAGCTGTGTGTAGCCCAGGCTGGCCTTAAACTCTAGGCTATCCTTCTGCCTCAGCTTCCTGAGTGCTGGGATTACAGGCATGTGCCACCATGCCCGGCTAAAAGGCATTTTTTAAAAGTCTCTGGTGATTCATACAAACAAAAAAGAGAATACAAGTTTCATAATTCCAAGAATTTGAACACAGTCTCAACTCCTTCCATATCTAAAATGAGAAGAGCACTGAAGTATCTAGATATATGACTTGGGTATAATCATTCCAGAGTATCTAAAGTATATTTCTACCTACTTTATGTATAAAGCTATTTTTTGGTCATATGCAGTTGAAGGGAGTCATAGCTCTATCCATCCCTCCTCTTCTACTATTAGGCTTTTAATTTTCAGAAAATCAGAATGGGGTAGCTACTTATATGGAATATTCGTGAGTATAGCTAGTTTCTAGTTTGAAAGCATGTTGTGCTCCAAATCTGTTTTCAAATGCAATATGGTAATGAGATTTCTATCTGAATTCACACAACTTTTTGGTACTGAACTGTAATAGCTTTAATAGTAGAGGCCCTTTTAGGCTCCAGACTTGAATATTTAAGTTTATAAATGCATCTAATTTCTTATCTTACTCTTGTCTCTTCTTGGCTTTGTTGCTACCTTCCCTGAGATATGGTATAATTTAAATTGCATTTCCTAAAGAAGCTGTGATGGGAACAAAGATATGTGAAATCATTCTTGGTTGTGTGCTAGAGGGAAGACAAGAAAGAATTTAATGTTACCTTTGAGATTGGGGGTATTGTTTTGAAAGGGAGAAGATGACAGAAGATGATGTCTTTTTGTCTTGTTATAATTCAATAGAGTTTTCCTTGAAATATTATTTTAAGTGATATTTTAATTTCTGAGGGTTGGTCTGAGAATTTAGCCTTTATTTTTACAGTAATTTTTAAGAGAGAGAGCCGGTGATTTAGCTCAGTGGTTCTGGCTCCTGCCTTGCAAATGCAAGGACCCGAGTTAGATCTCCGGTACCAAAGAAAAAAGAGAGGATGTGATGGGGAATGTGTAGAGAAGCACATGTAGTGACAGAATGAATCCATGTCCACATGTCCAGTGCAGCTCATCTAGTGGTAGCTGTCTATCTTATCTGAAACAAAAAGAAAAGGATAGTAACTTGGAGAAATCCTTTTTTGGTGTTTATTGGACTACAGAATGGGTTAAAATTTGGAATTAGTTGGGCATGGTGGAGTATACCTGTAATTCCAGATACTTCAGAGGGTGAGGCAGGAGGATGGCAAGTTTGAGATCAGCCTGGGCAAATCAGTGAGACCCTAGCTCAAAATAAAAATAAAAAAGATTGGGACTACAGGTCAGTGGTAGAGTGCATACCTAGCTTGAGTAAACCCCCATGTTCTGTCACTGTACTGGTGATTACAAAAACTCCATAATTTTAAACAAATTACCTAAAATCTCCAAGCCTTAGTTTTATTATGTATAAAAAAGACTAACAAAATTTTCTGGATCTTGGGCACACTGTTCAGATTAAATACATCAGTGCACATTAAGCATTAATTAGTATCAGTGAATACCAATATGAATGGCTATGTATTCAAGCAGAATAATCACTTAAAGACTAATCTGGTTTGTTTTATTAGTAGTATAAGTTTTAGAAGAACTTGAGAATCAGTTAAATGATTGTTTGTTTGTGTCATTGGAGATCAAACCCAGGTCCTTGCACATGCTGGCAAGTACTCTACTACTAAGCTACATCCCCAGCCTCTAAATGGTTGAATTTTTAAATTTATGAGTATTGATTTTGTTAAAATTTTTATTTTTAAGTCCTTAGAGTTAGGAAAATTATTTATACATTCACAAAAGTCTCTAACAAAAATTTTATGGTAGCTTATTTAGAAAATTGTTTTTTAAAAATAAACATTTATAAGACATAATCTGTGATTGCTATCACAATTAGATTTTGTTCATGCTGCACTCATAGCATATGAATAAGGAACTTTTCATTAAGAAATTGTCTGGGAATGATGTTCTTGTTGCTCAAAGTGAATCAGTTGTTAGAATTTTGGTTTTCTTTCTGCACTGCAAATGGCAGTACAGTAAGATAGAAAAGGCCTTCGATATCAAGGCAGAAAACTTCAGTTGTATGTCAGTCTCCCCTTATCTGAGATTTTGCTTTCCATAGTTTTAGTTACCTGTCATCAACTACAATTCAAAAACCTTAAATGGAAAATTCCAGAAATAAACAATTCCTAAGTTTTAAATTATGTTTTGAGTAGTGTGATGAAACTTCTATTTGTCTCAGTTTACCTGCCTGGGTTGTGAATCATTTTTCTTTCTAGTGTTTCTGTGCTATATATGCTACTTGCCTGTTAGTCACATATATCCATCTTGGTTATCAGATTAAATGTCATGGTATGTGTTTAAATACAGTAACCCTTATTTTGCTTAATAATGGCTCCAAAGCCTAAGAGTGGTGGTGCTGATGATTTGGATATATCAAAGTTTGCTGTACTAGGTGAAAGGTAAAAATTTATCATAGGTATATATCTATAGACTACCTTGGAGATATTACAAGTTTGGTTCCACACCACTGCAATGAGATAAATATTACAATAAAATGAATTAATACAAAATTTTTTTCCTAGTGCATATAAAAGGTAATTCATACTGTACTGTAATTATTTGCTGTGCAATAGCATTATGTCCAAAAAGTATATACAGGAACTTAATTAAAATACTTTATTGCTAAAATATACTAACGCTCATCTGAACTTAAAGCAAGTTGTAATATTTTGTGGCTTCAATGTTGACAGCTACTGACTAAGGTGGTGAATGCTAAAGGTTGGAATGGTGATGGCAGTTTCTTAAAATAAGGTAACAGTGAAATTTGATGCATATTGACTTCCTTTCATTAAAGATTTTTCTGTAGCATGTAGTGCTATTTTGTCCATAGTAGAGCTTCTATCAAAACTGGAGTCATTTCTCTTAAATCTTGCTGCTACTCTATCAACTAAATTTATGTGACATTTTAAATCTTTTGTCATTTTAACAATTTTCACAGTGTCCTCATTAGCGATAGAATCCATCTCAGGGAATCACTTTCTCTACTCATCCCAGTAAGCAGCTCCTCCTCCACTACATTTTATCAGGAGATTGCAGTCATTCACATCTTGAGGCTCCATTTCTAGTTCTCTTGCTATTTCCGCCACCCACATTTGCAGTTAGTTCCTCCATTAAAGACTTAAATCCCTCCAAATTACCATGAGAGATGAAATAAATTTCTTCAACTTCTATCAATGTTGGTATTTTTATCTCTTCCTATAATTCATAAAAGTTTTTTTTTTGTTTTGTTTTTTTGTTTTTTTGAGACAGGGTCTCACTATGTAGTTGAGACTGACTGGGAACTCACTATGTAGCCCAGGGTGGTCTCGAACTCATAGCAGCCCTCCTGTCTCATACTCCCAAGTGCTGGGATTAAAGGTGTGCGCCATCACCCCCAGCCATAAAAGTTCATAATGGCATCTAGAATAGTGAATTGTTTCTATAAAATTCTTAATTTTCTTTGTCTAGATTCCCATCAGAGGAATCAGTCACTATATGGAAGCCAGCCTTTAAAAAAAAAAATTATATATATATATATGGAAGCCAGCCTTAAAAAGTGTATATATATTTTTTTGTGTGGGGGGGGTGGTATGGAGATTCAACCCAGGGCCTGTCAATTTTGTCTTACATCCCCAGCTCTTTTATTTTACTTTTAAATTTGAGACAGGGTCTTGCTAAGTAGCTGAGTACCTAGGCATAGCTTAAATTTAGGAACCTCCTCCCTCAGCCTCTTGGAGTCTTAGCTGGTGCCACAACACCTGGCTTAAAATGTATTTCTTTCTTTCTTTTTTTTTTTTTTTTTTCTTTGGTACTAGGGATTGAACTCTGGACCTTGTGCTTGCAAGGCAGGCGACGGAACCACTGAGCTAAATCCCTGGCCCAAAATATATTTCTTAAATAAAATTGAGAGTAAAAGTTATTCCTTTACTCATAGTCTGCTTAATGGATTTTATATTAATAGGCATGAAAAGAATATTAATCTTGTATATCTCCACCAGAGTTTTTGCATGACTAGATTGTATTGTTGATGAGCAATAATGATTTAAAAGGAATCTTTTTCTAAGCAATAAGCCTTAACAGTGGGCTTTAAATGAACATGTTTAAACCATGTTTTAGTAAACCATGTTGTAAACAAATGCATTGTCATCCAGTCTTTGTTTCATTTATAGATAACAGGCAGAGTATAATTTTTAGAATAATTGTTAAAGGACCTAAGATTTTCAGAATGGTAAATAAACATTGGCTTCAACTCATCAGCTGCATTAGTCCTTAATAGGAGAGTCAGTCTGTTCTTGGAAGATTTTAAGCCAGGCCTTAGCTTCTCTCTAGCTATGAAAGTGCCAGATGGCATCTTCTTTCCAGATAAGACTGCTTGTCTCTATTGAAAATCTGTTGCAGCCTTATCAGTTATAGCAACTAGATCTCCTGAGTAACTTGGTACATCTTCCACATCAGCACTTGCTGCTTCACTTTCTACTTTGCTGTTGTGGAGATGGCTTCTTTCCTTAAACCTCATAATCCAGCCTCTGCTACCTTCCGATTTTCCTTCTGCGGCTTCCTCACCTCTCAGCTCTTTTAGTCACTTTCTTGTTGCTGGGACAAAATACACTGTAGCAAATACAAGAGTAAAAAACAAAAAAAACAAAAACAAAAAAAACAACCAACCAAACTAATAAACCAAAATAGGCTATAGCCCTGACTTGAGGGAGGCGAGCTTTATTTGACTCATAGTTTAATCCATGCATGGTAGGCTGGCTCCAGGGCAGAAACAGCATAGGGTAAGGGCATGGTACAGGACATCTGTTGAGCCCATGGTAGCTAGGCGGTAGAGAGTGAGAAGAAGGGAGAAGCCTGGCATAAGAATACATCCTTCCAGGTCTGAGGTCATTCCCCCAATGACCCATAGCCTCCATCCAGTCTACATCTTCTAATGATGCATTCAGCTATGAACTTGTCAGTGGATTAATTCACTGATGAATATAGCACCCCATGAGCCAATCATTTTGCAGGAGTCCCACCTCTGAACACACGAAACTTTTGGAGGACTTTTGAAATCTAAACCATAATACTCCACTCCTGGCTTCCCAAAAGACTCATGTCCATCTCATTAGGCAAAATGTATTTAGTCCATCTCTGAATCACCAAAGTCTTAACAGTTCCAGAATTGCTGAAAAGTCCATATCTAGTTTTCTCTGAGATTCAAGGCATCTTAATCTATAGTTGTGAGCACCTATAAAAATAAAACAGAAAATTACATAGTCCAGCATGCAATGGCACAGGATAAATATTCTCATTCCAAAAGAGAGAAAGAGAGGGATAGAAAGGAATAAAAACAAAAGCAAAACTTAAATCCAGCAGGCAAAACATCAAATTATATAGCTTCATGTCCAGCATCTAGATAAGCTTATATGAGATATGAGCTCCAAAGGGCTTCTCTGCCCTTATAGCCCTGCCGGTTACAGCCTGTATGACCTCTCTTGGGCTAGGTTTGCTCACTACCTGTGATTTTTCTTAGTAGATGTTCCATGTCCCTGGCACCTCCAGCTTTCTGACATGTCCACTCACTGCATCTTTAGCTTCACTTCTATAGTTTTATGCATTGCTCTCTTTTGGACTCCTGGCAGGGATTCTGTCATACACCTGCATTTCCTGACTTCCCAAGCCTTCCTTCAGAATCTAGGTGGAATCCTCCATGAACCCATAGCTTTTGTATTTTGCATGTCTCCAGGGCCAGAAATATATGGATGATGCCAAGATCTGCAGCCAGCTCAAGCAGTAGTCAGGCCCATATGGACTATGACTGCAACAACTTATGAGTACTTGGGTATATACTTTCTTAGGACACCCTGAATGAGCAAGGAATCTTTGGGCTCTTTTGTCACAGCAATGTCTTTCAAGCAACTTTATATTTTTACACCATTGAGCCAGCTATGGGTGGAATTCGGCTGATTCCAGAGATGGCTCAAGGCCTGTTTTCTGTTGTCATGGTGTAAAGTACTTGACTTCTTTTTTAATGACATGAATCTTTTCAGCAACTACACTTTTGTTGCTCTAAACTTTAGAGGTGCTTTCTTTCTGGGAAAACCACGTTTTTCACATCATTTGTTCCTACTTTTAGGTCCTGATTCTCATTATAGATTTAGCTAAAAGCAGCCAGGAGTACCCATATCACTGCATGGATGTTGGATTGCCTTAAAATACCCTCTATCAGATTAATTTGTCTCTGATGTTTAAAATCAGCATCATAGAAAGTCTTAGGGCATAGGTCTGGGGATTTAGCTCAGGGTTCTGCCACCTGCCTTGCAAGTGCAAGGAGCCAAGTTTGATCTCTGGTACCAATAAAACAAAGTCTTAGGGCATGGGCAAAATGAAGACAAGTTCTTTGCCAGAATGTGACACCCGTAGCCTCAAATCTATTTCCCAATAGAATCCTAAATTCCTGTCTAAAACTTCATAAATCTAACCTTTATCCACATTATTATTAGCACTCTGCTTCTGAGCTTTAGCCAGAACTGCCCATTAAGCTCTGCTTAACAGCTTTCCATACTTCCTTTTGCTTTGTTTTCCATACATTTCCAAATTTTGTCCTACAAACCATGTCTGAAGGCTTCTGAAGCACAGGGTCAATTAGGGATACAGCAAAAACCCTACTCCTAGTATCATATTTCTGTATTAGTAACTTTCCCATTGATGGGATAAAATACCACTGCAATTTAAAGAAGAGGTTTATTTGGCTCAATTTCCACTGGATTCAATTCATGCATGGCTAGCTGGCTCCAAGGCAGAAATAGCATGGTAGAAGGGCCTGGCACAGGACAATTGCCCAACCCATGGCAGCCAGGAAGCAGAGAGAGAGAAGAGGGGAGCCAGGAATGAGGAAACACTCTTCCAGGTCATGCACCCAATGACCCAATCCCTCAAACCAGGCCCTGCCTCCTAAGGGCACATTCACCTACGAATTCATCAACTGATTAATTTAGTAATGAGTAAGTACTCCAGTGATCCAGTCATTTTCCACAAGCCCACCTCTGAAAATATGAGACTTTCAGAGGACATTTTAGATCTACACCCTAACATTCAGCCCTTATATACTTAAAGAGAATTAGACCTTTGATCTGACTTAGGCTTTAAGGGTAGGTTGTGACTGGTTTGATCATATATGCAGCCTACTAAAACTTTATCCATATCAGCAATAGAGCTGTTTCACCTTCTTATCATTCATGTGTTCACTGGATTAGCATTGTTATGGCTTATATCTAGATGTCCCCTCAAAGCCTCATGTGCTCATAGGTGGGGCTTTTGGGAGGTGACTGGATCCATGGGTGTAATACTGGATCATGGGTGTGTGGTACTGGATTAGTCCACTTATGGGTTTATAGCTGGGTCAGATGTTGGAAGGTAAAGTCTTGAGGGAAGAGGTAGGTCACTGTGGCTGTGACCTGTAATATGTACATACATACATAATATATATATTATATTTTTTTTTTTTTTTCATCTTCCCTTGGTGGCTGTTGCTTCCTGCCTACTATATATTAGCTCTTTCTCCTTTGCCATGTCCCTTTGCTATATCACCCTGCCTTGGGCTCAGTTAAGGACTGAAACCTCTGCAAACTATGAGCCAAAATAAACCTTTCCTTGTTTAAATTGTTAGTGTCAAGTATTGTACCTCAGCATTGAGAAAGTAATTAAGACAAGCACTTTTAATTTCCTTCAACTTTTATTAGTCACTTTCCCATTGCTAGGACAAATTACCTGACGCCTACAATTTAAAGGAGGAGAGGTTTATTGACTCACATTTTCTAGTGGTTAGTTCAAGGTCAGTGGCTCTGAAGCAGAAACTCATGGTGGAAAACCCAGTGGAGCAGGAAAGGGGGAGAAGGAAGGGGAGAGGAGAGGGAGAGAAGAACCCAGGGACAAGAATATACCCTTCTAAGTCATGCCACCAATGACTCACCTCCAATGAGGCCCTGTTTCCTAACAGCACATTTAACTAGTGAATTCACAAATGAATACATCCACTGATGAGTATAATACCCCCATGATCCAGTTACCTTCCAAACACATGGAATGTTTGAGGGATATTTTAGATCTAAACCGTAACATTTCTTCTCTGATCCCCAGAAGACCCATTGTGTAAAAAGCATTTGGTCCATTTCTGAGAGTTACCAAAATTTTAAGAGTTCCAGCATTGCTGAAAAGTCCAAGTCCAAAGTCTCCTCTGAGATTTAAGGTAAACTCTTCACTGTACGTTCTTGTAAAAATAAACAGAAATACTTTCAGCATACAATGTCATAAGATAAATATTGCTATTCCAAAAGGGAGGGATAATGGGATAGAAAGGAATTGGGACCAAAGCAAGACTAAAACCCCACAGAGCACACATTGTTGTAGCTTTATGCCCAGTACCTGGGGTAAGTTGTGAAGAGATGTTGGCTCCAAAGGACTGGGTCAGCCCTGCCTCTTTGGCTCTGCTGATTGCAGGCTACATGACCTCTTTCTTGGGTTTGCTCTGCTTGCAACTTTTCTAAGGAGACATTCCACATTCCTGATATTTCCAACATCTTGGGATCTCCTCTGCACTTTTGGCATCAGTCTCATAGCTGCATGCATTTCTCTCTGAGAAGCATACTGCTTGGCTTCCCAGATCTTCTTTCAAATGTGTATGGAATCCTCCATGACTTCGCAACTCTTGCATTCTTCATGCCTGAAAAACCACTGTCATGTGGATGAGGTCCAGGTCTGCTGCCAGCTAGAGAAGTAGTGCCAGCCCCTCCCCGCATGGCTGCAGCAGCTCTTGAGTACTTGGATAGATGAAATCTGGGAAACACTTTCCTAGGTATACCTGAGTGATCTAGGGTCCATGTGGCTTTCAAACATTCACTTTTGCACCTTTGAGCCTGCGGTAGGTATTTCTTACTGATTCCTGAGATGTGTTTAAGTCATCTTTCCTATTGTCCAGATGAAAAGCACTTGGTTTCTTTTTAATGTTCATCTTTTCATTAACTACTTTGCAGGTACTTTATGGCCAGATTACAAGTGTTTCAAATCATTCAACTCTTCTTTCCTTTTTGATTTTTATTGTAGATGTGGCTAAGAGCACCCAGCAATCCTTGTGCCACAGCGTAAACATTGGGCTGCCTCAAAATTTCCTCTGCCAGATTAAGTAGTCCACCATCTTAAATTTAGCCTTATACAAAGTCTTAGGACACTGGCAAAGTATAGACTGAAAGTAACACATATGGCCTGTAGTCCAACTGCTAATGGAGTCTTTGTTCCTAACTGAAACCTGTGAGCTTGTCCTTTATTGTCTGCATTCTTACTAGCATTCTGATTCTCTGAGCTCTGACCAGAATCCCCCAACAGTATCTGCTTATAGCAATATAGGACTTCTCTAGCTCACTTCTCCAAATTTTTCTGAACTCCTCCTGCAAACAAATTCCAGAGGCTTCTAAACCACATGGTCAGATACAGTCACAGCAGTAACCACACTCCTGGCACCAGTTTTCTCTATTAGTAACTTTTCTGTTGCTAGGATACCCACAGCTAAAAGTAGGAGAGGTTTTATCTGGCTTGCTAGGTTCAGTCTAAAGTTGGCTGGCTTCAAGGCAGAAACATGGTGGAGGGGCCTGGCAGAGGAAAGCTGTTCAATCCCATGGCAGCATAAAGCAGAGAGAGAGGGAAAGAGGAAAGGATCCTTCAGGTTATATCCCAGTGACCCATTTCTCACCAGATCCTACCTCCTAACAGTACATTTAACTACTGACCTCATGTATTCATCTGCTGATGAACATAGCACCTCCATGTTGCTTTGTTGACTTTCAAACATATGAGTCTTTTTGTGGAACATTTTAGATCTAAACCATAACATCAAGCCTTCACAAAAGTTAGCAGAGTTAGATCCTTGCTCTGCACTTGTCTTTGATTTAAGGGAAAATGGTGACAGGTTTGATTGTGTATCTAGCCTATTAAAAGTTTTCCATATCAGCAAAAAACTGTTCTTCTTTCTTATCATTTGTATGTTCACTAGAGTAGCACTTTTAGTTTCTTTCAATAACTTTTCCTTTGTATTCACAACTTGGTTGTTTGATGCAAGAGCTTAGTGTTCAGCTTATCTTGGCTTTTGGCTTGTTTTCCTGACTAAGCTAAGCTTAGTTATTTCTGGCTTTAGGTTTAAGATGAAATGTGTGCTGCTGCCTTTCACTTGAACACTCAGAGGTTATTGTAGTGTTACTAATTGGCATAATTTGAATATTGTGTCTCAGGTAATAGGGAGGCCTCGGTGTGTGTGTGTGTGTGTGTGTGTGTGTGTGTGTGTAGAGAGAGAGGGAGAGAGAAACAGAGAGACAGAGAGAATATAAATGAACATAGATAAATACAGAATATGAGGGAACAGTCCTGAATCAGAACACACACACACATTTTTTGAGACAGGGTCTTGCTATGTAGTTCAGTTTGGCCTTGAACTAAGTACGTAGCCCAGCTTGTCCTCAAATTTGCGACAATCTTCCTGCTTCAGCCTCCCAAGTGCTGGGATTACAGATGTGTGCCACCACACCCAGCAAGGACACAGATTTATTGACTAAGTACATTGTTTTATATGGTATAGTTTTTAGCTTTCCAAAAGTAGTTATAAAGTAACATCAAAGATCACTGATCACATATCATCATAATAGATAAAATAATAATGAGAAACTGAAATATTGAGAGAATTACCAAAACATGACAAAAAAGATATGAAATGAGCACAGTGCTCTGGGAAGTAGGCTTGCCCTATGCGGGATTTCTGTAAACCTTCCATATGTAAAAATTGTAATATCTGTGAAGTGCAGTAAAACAAAACAGTAAAACAAGGTATGCATATGTAGCATACCTTGGTTATGGTTAACCAGAGCATAACCTTTGGTTATGGTTTTGTATACTAGAAGTCCAAGATCCACATCTGATGAGAGTCTTGTGCTATGCTTCTTAACATGGTGAAAAAGCAGAAGGACAAGAAGAAGCATGCAGAAGAGAAGGAATGTGAGGGATGATCTCATTTTATAACAACTTGCTATTGTAGTAATTAATCCAGTCTCACCAGAATTAAGAACTGGCTCTTAGAGAATTAACCCAGTCTCATGAGACGGCATTACTTCCTCCTAATGGTCTAATCACCTCTTAAAGTTTGGCTTTGCCTTTTGTCTTTGCCACAATGGCAATCAAATTGCAACGTGAGTTTCAGAGGAGACAAAACAAATTCACACTACAGCAAGGTACATTCATTACCAGTTCTGTCTAGCCAGTATATAATGATCATTATTTTTCTTTATTTCTTCCTTCTTACCCTGCTGCCTGGAATCTTTCTCTAGCGTGTTAGTTTGAGTATATGTAGGACTCACATGGTATAATTGCTTTCTAGAGTCTTGAGTTATTTCAAAGTTTTTTCTGGATATTTAGTTATTTCAGGCCAAACAGTATGTCTGATCTCTGTTACAACTTGAGGCAAAAATCCCCAGTCAAATACTTTTTGTAATTTTTTGTGCCTTCCCCTTTGCCAGTATCTCCACCAGAAAGGTACATTTGAGGGCCAGGGATTTAGCTCAGTGGTTCCACCGCCTGCCTTGCAAGCACAAGGACCTGAGTTCGATCCCCGGTACCAAAAAGAAAAAAAGAAAGGCACATTTGAGGGCCAGGGATTTAGCTCAGTGGTTCCACCGCCTGCCTTGCAAGCACAAGGACCTGAGTTCGATCCCCGGTACCAAAAAGAAAAAAAGAAAGGCACATTTGATATTGATAAATATCAAATGTACATAAGTTACATCAGGGTTCACTCTTGGTATGTACATTCTGTGGATTTTGACAAATGTATAATGGCATGTACCTACCATTATATTACCATACAGAATATGTAGTTTCATTGCCCTAAGGAACTCTGTGCTTTGCCTATTCATTTTATCTTCCCTCCAGCCCCTGACAGCCTCTGATCCTTTTTCTATTGCCATAGTTTTGCCTTTTTAGAATAAAATATGGCAACCAAACAGTGTATAGCCATTTCATTATAGCTTTCTGCTATGACTTTCACTGAGTAATATGCATTTTAACTTTCATTCATGTCTTTTCATGGCTTGGTGGATCGTTTCTTTTTAGTTTTGAATAGTATTCTATTGTCTAGATGTAACACAGTCTGTTCTACTATAAAGGACATCTTCATTTTGTCCACATTTTAGCAATTGTGTATAAATATAAATGTGTGGATTTTATTTTTATGGATGTAAGTCTTTAGCTCCTTGGAGCATAATGGATGAATTGTATGATATGAGTATAACCTTGTAAGAAACTGACAACTGAGTTTCTAAGTACACCGTCTTGTATTCCCTAAATATAGAATGGTTATTATCAGTATTTTCAGTATTTTGGATTTTTTTGTCCTAACAAGTAATGTAATGGTATCTTGTTTGAATTTGCAATTTTTTGATCTCATATGATATTGAGCAGCTTTTCATATCTTATTTGCCATTCTTCCTTGGTGAGGTGTTTGTTCAGATCTTTTTTTTTTTTTGATGGTGTTCTTATCAAATTTTAAGATTTCTTTGCATATTTTGGATAATAGTCCTTTATCATATATTTTTTTTTGCAAATACTTTCAGCATATAGCTTCTTCCCTTAAAGTTTTGCAGGCTGAATTTTAAAATTTTAACATAGTATAGCTTATCAGTATTTTGTTTGTATGTCATGCCTTGCTCTTTGGTATCTAAATGCTATGAGAAACTCCAGGCCAACTAGATTTTCTCCTGTGTTGCCTTCCAGAGGTTTTATAGTTATACATTTTGTATTTCAGTCTCTCATCCATTTTGAATTAATTTTTGTGAAAAGTGTATAGTCCGAGTCTCTTAATTTTTTGGGATGTGGATGTCCAGTTGTTTCAGCACTGTTGAAAAGATAGTTTCTTCATTATTTACTTTTGCTTTATCAAACATCAGATGACATTTATATATATGTGACTTTATTTCTGAGAACTTACCATTTTCTCTTGGTCAATTTGTCTTTTTTCACCAATGCCTCACCATTACTATTATAGCTTTATAGTAAGTTTTGTTTACTGACTAATGTCCAAACTTAGTTCTGCTCCTTCAGTATTTAAAAAAAGTTTTAGTACATGTTAGCAGTACACAATAACTTTCCTTATTATTATGGGGAGATGTGGTACATGTGCATAACCCTCTTATTACTTTTTCATCCCCTTCCCTCCCTTTCTCCTCCCTCTATCTCTTTGTTCCTTTCTCTTTTGCAAAAGATTTATCTCCCTACTTTCTACTACCTGTCTTTTGTTTTGCTCTTTACTTTTCAGGTTTCTCATATAAGAGGAAGCATACAACATTTAAGCTTGTGTGTGTGATTTATTTCACTTAAACTTATGGTCTCAAGGTACACCATGTTTTCTACAAATGACTCATTTATTTGTCTTTATGGTAGTACTCTATTGTAAATAAATACTTTACTTTCTTTAGCCATTCATCTGTTTATGGACATATAGGCTGCTAAGATTTTGCTAGTATGAATTCTGCTGCTATAAACACGGGTATGCATGTAATTTGCATGTTTTGGATTGTAGTCCTTTATCATATATGGTTTTTGCAAATATTTTCTCTCAGTGTGTAGCTTGTTGTCTTTTTTAAAAAAAGGTTTTGAAGGCAGAATTTTTACGTAATGTCTTTAATCAGGAATATATCAGAAGAAGAATAGCTGGGTCAAATAGAATTTCTAGTTTTAGTGTTTTGAGGAATCTCCATACTGATTTCCAAGGTGGTTATACTAGTTTATAGTCTTAGCAAAAATGTGGAAGGGTTCCCTTTTCCCCGCAATCTCTCCAGCATGTTATTGTTTGATTTTTTTGTTTGTTTGTTTTTTTGAAACAGGGTCTCTCTATGTAGTTCACACTTCTCTAGAACTCACTGTGTAGCCCAGGATGGTCTCGAACTCACAGCAATCTTCCTGCCTCAGCCTTCCGAGTGCTGGGATTACAGGCATGCGACACCACGCCCAGCTGTTGTTTGATTTCTTGATGATGGCCACTCTTTCTGGAGTAAGATAGTATCTCAGTGTTGTTTCAATTTGCATTTCTAATGACCAGAGATGTAGAGCACTTTTCCATGTATTTTTTGGTCATTTATACTTCTTCTGAGAAGTGTATATTTATTTCAATTGTCCATTTTTTGATTGGGTCTTTTATTTTGCAGGGCCTACTTTTTTTGTTAGTTATATATTCTAGATATTAGTCCTCTATCTGAGGAATAGCTGGTAGAAATTTTTCCTATGTAAGTTATCTCTTCAGTCTGTTGGTCATTTCCTTTGCTGTGTAGAAGCTTTTTAGTATGATACCCCATTTGTTGATGCTTGGTATTATTTTATTAGGTCTCTGTTCAGAAAGTCTTTGCCCATGTCTATGTCTTTAAGAGTTTTTATCTACTTTATCTTATAGGAGATTAAGTGTTTCATTTTAATATTTAGATCTCTGATCCATTTAGATTTTAGTTTGGTACATAGCAAGAGATATGGGTCTAGATTCAAACTTCTATATATGGATAGCCAGTTTTCCTTGCACCATTGTTAAAGAGTCTGTCTTTTCTCCGGTGTATGTTTTTGGCCCCTTTGTCAAAGATCAAATAGCTAAATGAGCCTGGAGTTGTTCTGCATCCTGTATTTTGTTTCATGATCTACACATCTGTTTTTTTGTCAGTACTATGCTGTTTTTATCACTGTAGCTTTTATAATATAGCAAAGTTTGGGATTGGAATGTCTCTTGCTTTGCTGTTATTGCCTAGGATTGCTTTTACTATTTTAGGTCCTTTTTTTTGTCCCATGTGAATTTTAGAATTATTTTCTCTGTGAGGAATGCTATTGATATTTTGATTACAACTATGTAATATCTGTATATCAATTTTATAAGTGTAGCTGTGACATTAATGGTTCTGTCTGTCCACGAGCAGGGGATGTCTTTCAATTTTCTAATATCTCCTCAGTCTTCTTTCTCAGAGTAGTATAGTTTTCTTTATGGAGGTCTTTCACTTCCATTCCTAAGTGTGTGTGTGTGTGTGTGTGTGTGTGTGTGTGTGTGTGTGTATGGTGATAATGTTTTCCTAATTTCATTTTAGGAACATCATTGATTTTTATGTGTTTATTTATATCCTGCAACACTACTGAATTTGGTTATTCTCGAGTCTTTTGATAGAATTTCTGAATCTTCTACGTAGAGGGTCATCTGCAAATAATAATAATTTGACTTCGTCCTTTCCTACACATATACCCTTTCATTTCTTTCTCATGTCTTACTGCTCTGGTTAATGTTTCAAGTACTATACCAAACAGGAGTGGTTATAGTGGATATATTTTGTTCCTGATTTTAGAGAGGAAGCTTTCAGTTTTTCCCCATTTAGTATGATGTTGGCAGTTGACTTATCATAATGGCTTTTATTAGATGAAGATATGATCTTCCTATACCTATTTTTTAAAAATCCTGAATAAATGTTTTATTTTTCTCAAAGGATTTTTCTGTGTCTATTGAGATGATACTGTTTATGTGGTATATTGCATTTAATGATTTCCATGTTGAAACATCCTTGAGTCCCTTGAAGTCTTCCGGGTCACGATGTATGATCTTTTTGTTGCATTCTTTTTGCTAATATCTTGTTGACTATTTTTGCATCTGTATTCATTAAAGAACTTAACCTGTAGTTCTCTTTTTTAGTGGGTCCTTCTCTCTTTAGAAACAGGGTAATGCTATCATCCAGAATGACATTGGGAGTACTCCTTCCTTTTCAGTTTCAGACTTTGAAGAGTATTGATATTAGATATTCTCTGAAGTTATGTTAGAATTCAGCAGTGACTGTCAGGTCCTGGGCTTTTCTTAGTTGGTAGGTTTTGGAGTTTTTGTTTTTGTTGTTGTTCTTTTTAGTTTTGATTAGTGGTTCAGTTTCACTGCCTCCTATTGGATTATTAAGGATTTTTATATCTTCTTGGTTTAGTTTTGGCAATTCATATGTATCTAGGAATGTGTCTCTTGAATACTCCAATTTATTATAATACAGTTTTAAAAAAGTAGTTGCTACTCTGAATTTTGGCAATGTCTCTTGTTAATTCACCTTTTTCATTTCTAATTCCATAGATTTGGATGTATTCTTTCCCAATTTTTTGGTAAGATTAGTTAAGATTTTGTTTATTCTTTCAAAGAACCAGCTCTTCAATTCATTGATGTGTTATATTCTTAGTGTTGATTTCATTAATTTTTTCTCTAATCTGTATAATTTTCTTCCTCGTGCTAGCTTTTTAAACATTCATTAAGTTCTTTGGTACATTTTAGGTATACAGTATGATGACATTCATCATTGGGAATTTGTACCTTTACATGCTATATCTTGGTTTTTATTTTTTCCCCATTCCCTTCCCCACCTTCCCTCCCTATTTACAAAGACTTTGTTTTCCTTTCCCTTCTTTTTTTTCATCTACCCCTCTCACTTCCCCTTCCCCTTTGGACCTTTTCTTCCTATTTAACATGATCTATTTTACATTTTGATCTTTACTTACACTTTCAATTTCTCACACCAGAGAAACTATTTGGTATTTACGTATGTGTATCCTGAAAGGGAATAGTGATGCTCAACAACTAGGCCACACACACACACCAAGAGGTCCGACGGGAGATTTTATTCAAGGGGTGGGAGAAGAGAGAGCAGAGAGAAAGAGCAGAGAGAGAGAGAGAGCAGAGACAGAGAAGAGGAAGAATAGAGGAAGAGAAGAGAAGAAAAAGAACAAAGAAAGGCAGGTCCTTCTATTGGTTTTGGGCCTGGCTATTGCTTATTCATGAGGAGTGGGCTACTTTTAACCTGTCACAGGCCAGTTTGTCTTTTATGCGTTCAGCCCTTCAGAAACAGGTTTCAACTTCTCTGTCTTGCTGTGGCCTTGGTGGGAGGGAAACTAAAGATAAGGGCATGAAGTCATTTTAGGAGACAAGAAGCACCAGGAAAATGCAGCCTGTGCTGGCGGCATCACAGAATACTTTAACATGATCAATTCCCTAACATATCCTATTTATTTCGCTTAGGAATATGGCCTCCATATGCATTCATTTAGCTGTAAATGTCTCTAGTTTATCATGGCTGACTACTACTCCATTTTATAGAAAAATGACATCTTTGTCACCAGTCGATGGGCTATTGGGCTGTTTCCAAGTTTTAGCTATTATGAACTGTGCCACTATAAACATGGGTGTGCATATATCACTGGTATGATTCTTCTAATTCTTTTGGGAAGATACCCAGCAGGGGAAGAGCTGGGTCAAATGGGATCTGTAATCCTAGTTTTTTGAGGTATCTTCATATTGGTTTTCACAGTGGCTGCACCAGTCTACACTTTCACCAGCAGTGGAGAAGTGTTCCTCCTTTCCCACAACTCTACCAGCATTTGTTATTGGTTATTTTCTTGATAGCAGCCATTCTTTCTGAGGTGAGGTGGAATCTCAGCACTGTTTTCATTTGCATCACTTGAATGACCATCAATGTTTAACATTTTTTCATGTGTTTATTTGCTGCTTCTACTTCTTTGTCTGAGAAATGTCTGTTCATTTTAGATGCCCATTTTTGGATTGGGTCTTTAATTCTTCATATAGTCTAGATAGTAGACCTTTGTCTGAGAAACATCTGGTAAAAAATTTTTCCCACATTGTAGTTTCACACTGTTGGTGGTTTCTCTCCTTTTTTTTTTTTTTTTTTTTTTTTTGTGTGTGTGTGTGTGTGTGTGTGTGTATGTGGTATTGGGGATCAAACTCGGGTCCTTGCTCTTGTGAGGCAGGCTCCGGAACCACTGGGCTAAATCCCCAGCCCTGTTGCTGGTTTCTCTTGCTGTGAGAAGTCTTTTTAATAAGATGAGATCCCACCTATTAATTCTTTATGCTAGTTCATGTGCTGCTGAGGTTTTATTTGTGAAATCTTTTCCTACACTAGTGTCTTTTGGAGTTCTACCTAAACACTCTTTCAGATGGGTTAGTGTTTCTGTTTTAATATTTAGATCTTTTGAGCCATTTCGATTTTAGTTTAGTGCATAGTGAGAGATAAAGGTCTAGTTTTTATCTTTCGCAAGTTGAAAACAAATTTTTCCAGCACCATTTGTTCAAGAGGCTATTTTTCCTTCTTTGAGTGTGTTTGGCTCCTTTGTCAAAGATGAGGTGGCTGGGTGTGTCTGGAGTTAGTTCTGCATCTTCTAATCTGTTCCACTGGTCCTTGGGTCTGTTTCTTTGCCAGTACCGTGCTGTTTTTATCACAGTAACTTTGTAGTATAGCTTCAAGTTGGGAATTGTGATACCCCCTACCTTGTTTTGTTGCCTAGAGTTGCTGTTGCTATTCTGGGTGGGTCTCCTCTGGTACCAAATGAATTTTTGGATTGTTTTCTCAAGTTCTGTGAAATATACTGTTGGAATTTCAATTGGGATTGCATTGAATCTATAGAGCAGAATATGTGGCCATTTTCACTATTTTGGCTCTTCCTGCCCGGAAGCAAGGGATCTCTTTTTTTCAGAGTGCTGTAGTTTGCAGAGTAGAGGTCTCTTATTTCTTTCATTGAGCTAATCTTGTTGCATGTGTATAGGAAGGATATTGGTTTTTTTTTGTGTTGACCTTATATCCAGCTACGCTACTAAATTTGGTTATTTAAGTCTACAAGACTTTTTTTTTTTTGTACCAGGGAACGAACTCAGGACCTTGCACACTTGCAAGGCAGGAGGCAGAAGCAGAAACACTGAGCTAAATCCCTGGCCCAGTCTACAAAACTTTTGATGGAATTCTTGAGGTCTTCTATATAGAGTATCATGTCATCTGCAAATAATTACAATTTAACTTCTATGTTTCCTATCTTTATTCCTTTTATTTCTTTCTCTTGTCTAATTGCTGTGGCTAATGTTTTCATAACTGTATTGAACAGGAGTGGTGATAGTGGATATCCTAGTCTTGGTCCTGTTTTTAGTGTGAAGGATTTCAGTTTTTGACCATTTAATATGATGGTGGCTGTTGGTTTTTCATAGATGGCTTATGTCAGGTAGAGAGAGAGACCATCTATTCCAATTTTCTGTAGGGTTTTTATCATGAATGTGTGTTGGATTTTTTTCTGCATCTATTGAGATGATTATATGGTCTTTTTCCTTGGCTCTGTTAATAGAGTGTATTACATGTATTGATTTGCATATGTTGAACCATCTCTGTATCCCTGGGATAAATTCAACCTGGTCAAGTTGTATGATCTTCTGCATTCTGTTTGCCTGTGTCTTATTGAGGATTGTTGTATCTATGTTCATTAGGAAGATTGGCCTGTAGTTCTCTTCTTTGGTTGAGTCTTTCTCAGCTTTGGGGATGAAGGTGATGCTTCCAGGAATGAATTAGGGAGTATTGCTTCTCTTTCAATTTCACTGAAGAGTTTAAACAGTATTGGCAGTAGTTCTTCTCTAAATGTCTTGTAGAATTCAGCAGTCAAGCCATTAGAACCGGGGCTTTTCTTTGTTGGTCAGTTTTTATTTACCTTTTCAATTTTGTTGATTGATGTTGGTTTGTTTAAAATTTTTAGGTCTTTGTTCAACTTTGGTAATTCATATGTATCTAGAAACCTGTCTATTTCTTTTGTGTTTTGTCTTACTGGCATATAGGTTTTCACAGTAGGTATTGATCCTCTGGATTTCTGCTAGGTCTTTTGTAATTTCACCCTTTTCATTCTTAACTGCATGGATTTGGGTCTTTCCTTTGTTTCATAAGGTTGGCTAAGGGTTTGTCAATTTTGTTTATTCTAAGAACCAAATGTTTGCTTCATTAGTATTTTGTGTCATTCTCTCAGTCTCCTTTTAATTGCTTTCTGGTCTGATCTTTATAATTTCCTCCTTATACAAGCTTTAAAGGTTTGTCTTGCTCTTCTTTTTCTAGAAGCTTGATGTTCAGCATTAGGTTGTTTATTTGAGCTTGCTCTGTTTTCCTAATACGAGAATTCGCTGCTATGAATTTCCCTCATAAGACTGCTTTCATTGTATTCCATAGATGCTGATATGTTGTATTTGCATTGTTGTTTAATTGTAGAAACTGTTGGATTTCTTCTTTAATCTCCTCTCTGACCCATTGGTTGTTCAGAATTATGTTGTTCAATTTCCATGTGTTTGTGAAGTTCTTGTGACTTATTTTGCTACTGATCTCCAATTTCATCATACTATGATCTGATAGTATATAGGGGATAATTTTAATTTTTTTGCATTTTCTTAAACATGTTCTGTGAGCATGTATGTATTCTATTTTGGAGAACCACTGTGTGCAGCTGAAAAGAATGTGTATTCTGATTTTGTGGGGTGGAACACTCTGTAAACATCTGTTAAGTCCATTTGTTCAAGAATTTGGTTGAGTTCTAGTATTTTGTTGTTTATTTTCTGTCTGGTTGATCTATTTGTGAGTGTGGAGTACTGAGGTTCCCCACTACTATTAGTGCTTATTTGATTTTTCATGTCCCTTAATTTATACAGTTGGGTTCACTAGTGTTTGGTGCATATATATTTATGATTGTCATTGCTTTCTCTTGCATTGTTCCCTTTACAAGGATGCTGTGACCTTCCTTTTCTTAGTGTTGTTTTGAAATCCATTTTATCTGCAAATAGGATAGCTACTCCTGCTTCCTTATACTAGCTTTGGGATTGTTCTTGGTTTTCTACTACCTTGAGGGGCATTATTAGGTTATTTATTTGGATTTGTTCTATTTTTCTGATGTGGACGTTCATAGCTGTAAACTTCCTTCAGAGGACCACTTTTGTTATTTCCCGTAGGTTCTGGTATGATGCAGTTGCATTAGCATTTTAATGAAGGAACTGCCTTATTTCTTCCTTGATTTCTTTTGTGACCCACTGATTATTCAAGAATGTATTATATAATTTCCACATGTTTGTGGAAATATCTATAGTTTTTTTTTTTTTTTTTTTTGGCTGAGATTTGGAGGTTGATTATTATGGAAAGACTCTGTTGCTAGTGTTGAGACCTCTTCAGTTAGTATCTGCTTTTCAGTTTTGCACTCTGTGCATGCCTATCTATAGTCCTTTGCCTCTGTCCCAAGATCCAGCCACCTCTATAATTTGATAGGGGAGTATGCAGTGTAATTGGCCTACCACCCAGTTGTCCTAGAAAGGACCATAATGTTAAGAACACAAAGGCAATCCAGATATTGGCGTACAGAGAAAACCAGTTAATAACAACTCAGCCACTCTAGCAAAAGCAACAAAATCAACAACAATAATAGTGTCTGAGATAAAATGAATATAGACATACCATAAGAATTAATAATGTACCACCCTTAGTCATAGAACAGAGATCTGTAATTATAGTATAAACACAATGACAAACCAAATATTGACATAAAATAAATACTAACTGCAACAATTATACCTCCTCTAATAATAGAAAAGAATTCAGCATTACATAGTTAACTACCTAAACCTTAGTAGAGCTTAATGGTTATACTAGTAAAAATGGAGCAGGGAATAGGAGAATGAAAGAAATACATTTTTTAAAATTAGGCACTGAAAGATGAAAAGGATAGAAAAATGAGACAAAATATGCTGTTAAGGAATAAAAAATTAGTAAAATAGGACAGAAAGAATATTAAAAAGAAAGAAACCAAACAAAAACAAAGATCAAAGAAAAAAAGAGAAAAGATTAAAAGAAAAAAGGACAAAAACCCCTAAGCCCCCAAAATCATTGAAGAAAGAAAGAAAGAAAGAATTCCCCCCAAAAATTTCTTTTGTATTTTTGACTGGTTTCTTCCTAGAATCTGCAATTTTGCAGTCCAGCAATTCATGGTATTCTCCACCTAGCTTTATGGCCTATGGGTTTGTGATGTGCCCTCCTCCTGCTCCAGAGGTCCCTTTGTTCTTACAGTCTAGGCTGTGGCAACTGTTGAAGTCAAAGTGTGTCCTTGCTTAAGTTGGTAGATGGGAAAAGCAGTCAGAAAGCTGATCACTGTGCTGGATGTAGGCAGCTTGGTGGGGTTCAGGTATACTGCTGCTGGATTTACTGTCAGCACTTTCACATCCAGCTGTCTCTGAAAGCCACACACACAGGTCCTGGAATAGCCCATGTTCTTCCCAGACTTTGCTTCAAGTTCTCAGGGTGTCTTTATCTAGCCTGCACTCTCTCTGTGTCTGTCTCTTACGGTTGCCTCTCATCTAGTCACTGTGATAGGCTAACTCTGGAAACCTTGACATGAAGTTGTTTTGTAGTTCTTTGGCTTAGTTACCTTTTCTCAAATGTCTCCTGCTTACGTCCTGTCAGTATGATGGGTGCTACATTGAATTTATTTTCCACCTCTAGCCTGACATGCAAAAGGAGTCACTTTTGGAGTAAAATCCATGCTGTTTTTGCAGTGTACAATAACCACTGGCTTTTCTCAGGGTAGTGCTGCTGGCCCAGTCCATTGTTTGACCCTGGAGCTGCCAACCCTCTGGATTTGCCTATTCTTCTTGGACATTGGTCTTGTTTATGATCAAGTCAGTCACTTGGTCAGTGCTTCTGTTGCCCCATGCTGAGGGGAAACAAAATGCAGAGTGGGCTCAGAACTGGCCATTTGCCACGGCCAAGGTGTGGAATCCACTGGTACAAAGTTGGTCTTGGGTGAACATGGCTCTGGGAAGTTTCAGGGTGTCTGGTTCCTGGCCCATCTCTTTGAAATCCTGTTTACATTTTCTGTATATACTCTCTTGTCCTTCAACAGACATTCTCCCCAGGATTTGTTAAAATGTTTCAAGGATCTTGTTTTTGCCTAGTACCATCAACTATACCAAACAAGAAATGGGTCTTAATTAGCAAGATGGAGAAATCTGCAGGAGTAGTGGGTGGCTGTCTCTTTTCCTGCTGCCATTCAACATTGTTTCGGCTGTTTTGAGTGGTATGCTTTTTCTTATAAACTTTAGAATTATCTTGTTGATATGACCAAAATAAGTTGCTGGGATTTTGATTGGAATTATGTTGAATCTACAGATTGGCATACTGATGTCAAAGACAGATCTTGACAATATCGAGTCTTCTATCCGCGAGCATGAGACATTTCTCCGCTTAGTTTTTAAATTTCTTTTATTAGAGTTTATAGTTTTTCTCATACTGACCTTGAACACATTTTGTTAAGTATTTCAGTTTTGGGATGCTAATATAAACAGTAATGTGTTTTTATTTCAGGTTCCATTTGCTTATTGCTGGCATATAGTAAAGAAATTTTGTATACTAATCTTTTTTCCTGGAACCTTGTTATAATTGCTCATTTGTTCCTGTAGTTTTTGAAACTGATGGCTTTCATGAATGGATTGTCTACATAAATAGTCTTGTAATCTGCAAACAAAGGCAATTTTGTCTCATTTTATATGTCTTTTCTTCTTTCCATTTTAAATAACAAGAATTTCTAATAACAAGAATTCTAATGTGATGTTAAGAGGGTGTGATGAAATATGATATCCTTGCCTTTTTCCTAATCTTAGTAGGAAAGCTTCTAGTTTATCACCAGTAAATGTGATGTCAGCTGTTGGTTTTATGTAAATGTTCTTTAACAAATTAAAGATGTTCCACTTGATCTGTAATTTTGAGTGGTTTTTTAAAATCACAAATAGTTTTTGTCAAATGCTTTTTCTGCACATGTGAGTTTTCTTTCTGAATGTTGGTGTTATGGATTATATCATTTGAACACTGAATCTTGCAAGCAAGTGGGCCCTACATGTGCCACTTAATTTTTTTTTTTACATTGCTGGAATTGGGTTATTAGTATTTTAGTGTGACGTTGGTTTGTAGGTTTTTGTTTGTTTACTCTTGCTTCTAGTATCTGTCCAGTTTCAGTATTAGGGTAATTTTAGCATCATAGAATGAGTTAGTATTCCCTCTGCTTCTCTTGCTTGGGAGAGGTTGAGAAGCATCAATATAATTTGTTCCTTTTATGTTTAGTAGATTCACTGTAAACCCATCTGGGCTGGGTGCGTTCCAATTACTGATTCTATTGTCTATATATAGATAATAGGTTTATCGCATTGTGCATTTCTTCTTGCGTGAGTTTTGGCAGATTATGTCTTTCATGGACTTGACCATTTCACCTAAGGTTATCAGTATGTGGGCACAAAATTGTTCAAAAAGTATTCCTTTATTATCCTTTTGTGGTCAGAAGGTTCTATGATGATAGTGACATCTCACTTCATTTCTGATATTAGTAATTTCTTTTTTTCTAATTTTTCCTTTAAACTGGCTAGAAGCTTATTGATTATTTGATCTTTTTGATCATTGAGTCTCTTAATTTATTATTTTTAATTTTGTTCATTTCAGCTCTGTACTTTATTATTTCTTTTCTGCTTAGTTTGAATTTAATTATATTTTTCTTGTATCAATGAAGAAGCTTAGATTATTGATTATAGATCTTTCTGCTTATTAAATATATGGATTCCCTTTTTGCACTCCTTTTATTGCATCTCACA
>NW_022900950.1:48300687-48323982 GCF_012274545.1 Fukomys damarensis | reverse complement strand
TATATATATTTGTTGTTTTGTTGTTGTTCTGGAGTTTGGACTCTGGACATTGCACTTGCATGGCAGGTGGCAGAACCACTGAGCTAAATCCCTGGCCTTAGTTGTATTTTCATTTAGTTTAAATTTGTAACTTCACTTGAGATTTCTTCTTTGATCCATGTCATATTTAGAAATATTTTTGCATTTTTCAAGTATCTTTCAGTTCCTAATTTGTGGTTTCAATCCATTATGGTCTGAGACTATACATTGTATGATTTTCTTCTGGATTTTTAAAGAATTTTGTGGTTCAGAATATCTGTCTTAGTAAATATTCCATGTAAACTGGAGAATTTATATTCCAATAGTGTTGGAGAACTGGTTTATAGATGCCAGTTATACCCATTTAATTAATGATATATAAGAAGGGTTTTCATATTCTGCCTTCAAGATGCTTACCAACTAATTGAGATATGTAGGGACAAAAGAGCAAGGAAGCCAGAGTCCAGTTAAAAACTTAGGCCTGTGCTCTGAATTCTTAAGGGAAGATGTTTCAGGTACTCATATTTGGGCAGATGACTGGGTAGATCTGAACTTGCTAGGTATATGTTTTCCTGAGAGTAGAGTCATCTCTCCTCTCAAAAGTATTGTGTAACTAGATGATTGATCCAGCTGGTATTTACCCCAACATATTGTGTCAGAAATGTAATTAAGTTCAGGCAGGGCAAGCCTTTGTAATTCTCTTCATGACTGTGCTACTCCTGCATTTTGTTTCGGTGGATATACAAGAATATCTTTTAACAGACTGCTGTCAGCTAATGCTGTACAATTGAAAGGGGGAATTTCTGCCATTTTTTTCAGGTTACTCCTTTTGTTCATACATAAAACATAGAATTTAAAGGCAATATTTTCTCCTATTTTTCTCTTAATACCATTCTATAATATATTCACTGTAAACTTTATTACTTTTCACCCATTAGTCTGATGAATTAACTGTAAGAATGTATTCTTTTAATCCTGAGATACAGAACATTTTTCTAGTGGCTTATTTTCATCTTGTGTAGCTCAGAAAGTACAGGCTATTAAAAATATCATTTTTAACTTGTGAAATTGCAGTTCAATTTCAGTTTAAATTTTGAGTCTATAAGTATTTTTTTGTTTCCTTTATGATGCATGCCACCACTTGGTGGAGCTCTTTCACAAGTAAGTGTATTATAAAAATGCAGTATCATACAAGTTGTTGTTAATTAGGGGTTATCATTAGGGTGGTTCAAATGAACTCAGCTAAATGATACCACAATAGGGTAGCTTCTTTAAGTACTGAAGTAGATTTTGATTTAAATTTAATATATGTTAGGAAAAAAAGAGGATAAGAAACAGACACGAGCTCAACAGGACATTAAAATTTTGGTATTTTAAAGATTTTTTTTTTCTCAGTAGTACTCCTAAGTTTGCTCTACCCTGATTTATAAAAATTTAGTATTTTTTACTGACTTAACTTCTGTTTTACAATTGTAGATACCTTTTTGGTTTTTCACAATTTAGAATAAAAATGTGCAAATAATCTTATACCATATTCTAGTTCTTTCCCCCTTAGCCTTGTTATCTTGTCTATTTTCCCATGTCTTTATAATAGTAATTTCAAATGTTTTGCATTTGTATTATTCAATAATATAGCTCCATCATTTATTTAACCATTCTATTTTAAAATATTTAGGCATTTCCAACTATTTTTATGAATAATTCTTTGAACACCAGTTACAGTAAATCTTGACTCAGCTTTCCAGTTATTTTAAATAAATTTGTAGATATTAAACAACTTTTAAAGGATCTTTATATGTGTTAAAATGTCCTTTCCTTGACATTGTTTTGAGGTTCAGCATTTTCAAAAAGTCTTTGGAAAGGTATTTTTTTTTATTTTGCAAAATGCTTGTTCTTTGACCATTTTTCTCCCAAATTTTAGTATGACTTTTGGTAATTGATTTGGCTGCAAAAGAAGAATTATTTTTGTTTTTTAAAATAATTTTTAAAGTGCTGTTCTAAGGTAGTTGTCATATTTTCATTTACATTTGCAAGAAAATATATCAGTTACAGATTTTAGGTTGTAATCTTTTATTGGAAAATGAGACCTGGTCCTTAAAAAACTGTTACGCTGGAAAGGAGAATGAAACATGAGAACTACCTGTATAGAGATGAGGGGGATGCCCTAGGAATTTTTAAGATTGCTGGGAAAAATAGAGAATGGTGGAAAAGGGCCCTTGAAATTAAGAAACTCTTAAATGTTCAAAGATTAGAATGAGGATGAGGATGTTAGACTATTTTAACCACTAAGGAAAAAAAGTTTTGCAGAGTTAGATTGAAGGAGGGAAAAAAACCTTCAAGCATGTCTTTTGGGATGACACAAACAACAACAAAAAAAGCCATTCAGTTTAGAAAGCTCAAGATCTTTGAAAACCTAGTTAAGAATTTCAGTAGAGTAGTGTTTATACATTGATACAGTGTGTGCACACACTGTAGGAAATGTGTATGGTGAGTGTTGAGATGGGCATGTTTAGTCAGGGAGGGGCACGGGGGTGTTATGTTTTCCATCTAGATGTCCCCCTACAGCCTCAGGTTATCATAGGCAGGACCTTTGGAAGTTGGAGTATTTTTTTTTTTTTTTTTAGCTTTTTAAAAAATCACTGTTAAGAGATAGGGTATGATGGGTGGGGGTTTGCTATGAACATGACCTGGAATGTTATTATTTCCTTTCCTGGCTCCTTTCTTTGTCTTTTCTGCTTCCTGTCTGGCATAACATGAGCAGCTCTCCTCTCCTGGGACCCCCTGCCATGCCATCCTGCCTTGGAGCTAGAAGACTATGGACTGAGACCTCTACAAACTGTGAACTAAAATCTCTTCTTTTAAGTTGTGGGTCCTGGGTATTGTGTTCCAGCAGTGAGAAAGTGACTAAGATGGGGGAGTATGTATGAGTGTAATGAGAGTAGTATTTTAATAGAGTTCTGGGATTGAAAGACATTATTACTTTTAAGGTGATGCAAAGTTTATATCTAAGCAAAGAGGAAGTTTTGGAAGACTGTAAGAAAAATTTTAAAAAGACAGCAGGGTGGATTAATAAGCTACATCTTGAATATGAAAGGCAATGTGATCTAAAGTGGAAGGGATTTGAGTTTTTAATTTGAGAATTCATCAGAATGTCCATTTGTTAAAATTAGAAAATAAGCAATACCTAGATGCATTTTCATTGATGAAATGCAGACAGCTTTAGAAAGACCAGAAGGTTGCTGGGCATGGTAGTGCACGCCTGTAATCCCAGCACTCGGGAGGCTGAGGCAGGAGGATCACTGTGAGTTTGAAACCAGTCTGGGCTACATAGTGGGTTCCAGGTCAGTCTCAACTACGTAATGAGACCCTGTCTCAAAAAACAAAATAAAAACAAAAACAAAAAAACAAACAAAAAAGAAAGACTAGAAGGTCAATAGAAATTATTTGATGTGAAGAAGAATGTTGAGATTTTAGGTATTGTGGATTCTTCATCCTTTTCAATAAAATAGAAATCAAGACCACTGTTTAAAAGTACAGAACTCTTGGAGACAGTGATGAGATTAAAGATTTCAACAGTGAAAATTCTGAGAACATCAATGTAGACTTGTAGTAAGGGAAAACTCTTAAAGAAATGAAACCATAGTAACCTGAGTGTTAGGAGACTTGGGTTTCAGATCTGTGGCATTAACTGTGTTAAACAAACCTGACCTCTCTAGTTCTTAGTTTTTCAGTGCTCAGTGGGAGATTGAGTCAGATGGCTTTTCAGATAGAAAAATCTTGAATGAAATTCAACCTAAAATGAGTAAAACCATAATGAAAGCATTGGTGGTACTGGTAAAACGAAAGACATGTAGCTCAGCTGAACAGAATAGAAAATCCAGAAATAGAAGCACACATATACTGTCAGTTGAATTTCTGCAAAGGTGATAAGATAATTCAGTAGAGGAAGGATGGTCCTCTCAGTGAATGGAGCTGGATTAATCAGAACACTGTTAACTATGAATCATTTCCTACCTTGTACTATTTATAAAGATTAACCCAAATGAATCACAGACCTTAAGTTCTAGATGATGACGTAGGAGAATATTTTTGTGAACTTGGCATTAGAGAAAGATTCATAGACACTACCACTGAAAGCATTCTGTAAATTGAGGATATACTCCTAAGTGAAATCAATAAGTCACACATGTGTAAATACCGAATAGTTTCTCTGGTGTGAATAAACTATAATAGTACATAAGATCTTAATGATATAATGGACAATATGAAATAGGAAGAAAAGGGCTAAAGGTGCAGGGAAAGTGGGAGGGTAGGGGAAAGCTAATAGGGAAAAGAAAAAGATATGAGAAAACGAAAAAGTAGAAATGAAGTGTTTGTAAAAGGGAAGGGCAGGAGGGGTGAAGGGAGGGCAGGGACAAGGGGAAAAAATGAGAACCAAGACCTGTCATGTAAAGGTACAAGATCCCAATGATGAATGTAACTCTACTGTATACCTAAAATGTACCAATAAACTCAATGAGAAAAAAATTAATAGAGTTTAATCAAAATTAACTTTTGCTATTTAAAATAACTAAAAAAATGAAAATGACAAGCCATATCTGGAATTAAGGTCATATTTTGCTCATGGTAAAGTTCCTCATGTCCTTAAAAATCAGAACCTAGTTAGGGCCAGGGATTTCACCATGCCTGTCTCACAAGTGCAAAGTCCTGAGTTCAGTTCCTGGTACTGAAAAAAAAAATCAGAAAATTTTAATAATTTTAATTTTATAGAACATTTAACTTAGGTATTTTATATCAAACGATCTTGAGACAGAAGAGAAGGGACTGACATATCCCTAGAGTTTATTTTATATTTTATTTTTTCTTCTTTTGTGGCTGTCTCAAATGCCTCACAGCCAACCAGGTGCCCTATGGCTGCTCTGGGTGACATTTGCTTTGGCTGCAGCAAGCTTCTGTCCATTTCAGTTGACTCTACCTCTCTATAGCCATCCACAGTCAGGTCCCTGTGGAGCCCCTTTCCTATTCAGGACTAAACAGAAATTCTGACATTGCACATGTGTGAGCTGACCTTTCCCCCACATTAAGCAACCTCTCCATACTCTTAGCTGGTAGGTCTGTGTACTGTTTCTGCTTATACTGCAGTGTAAGTCCTAATAAAGCCTCTTTTAGATAGCATATGTTTACCTATTTGTGGTTTCTATCTCAAGTACAGTATCCTGAAATGGTTACACTAAAAGCTGGTTACACAAAGGCTGTTACACAAAGGTAACACCAGGAGTGGCCAGCGGCCAGGCTAGAAATACTGTAGGAGGCTATCATCTAGAGAATACGAAGAGCAATGCAGAATTCCTGGAAGCCACCATCTATAGTCCCTGTGTAGTCCTCTGAGAGCTGATAGTAGCTGGAGAGTGGTAGAGGGTTGCTAACACTTCAGAGGTATAGCTGCTGGCTTCCAAAGCTCAGGACTGTTAAGCTAAAAGAGATCCATTTTGCGTAATTGTGGTTTTTATCCAATTTTCAGCAAAAGAACCCTCAGCTGATTGGTTACGATCTTAAGTTGAATTGTGTGGTCTATGTCCTAATAAAACTGGGAGTTTAAAAAAATGATTAAACAACATAGTAACTCTTAGCTAATTTAGGTATATCATTTTACAGCCTTTAAAGGATGAAGATAAAACAAAACACAACTGGACTTGCTATAAGTAGATAAATCGAGAGGTAATAGCTTGAGGGCAAATAAGAAAGCCAATATTTAGTAACATGATGAGAAGTAAACATAAAATTTTTGAGAGTTAGACTCCATCACATAGATCAACAACCTTTCACATTGTAGTTCCTAAAAAACTGGCTTTATTAATATAAACCCACAAAAGCTGATGTTCATTTATTTTACTAAAGTATAGACTTAGTAGTCCTCAAAACAGTGATGAAGTATATATATGTTTATATTCTGTTTCAGAAATAGTAAGTATGTAATATAGTTTGGAGTAAATTCATTGTAGTATAATTTGCATAAAATATATCAGTTTTAAGTGCATGGTTCAATACATTTTGACAGATATGATTACCTTTATAATCATCACCATTAAGCTATAATGTACAGGGGATTGAACACAGGGCCTGTCTGAGCTACATCCTCAGCGCCTTTTTCAGCTTTTATTTTGAGACAATGTCTCACTGAGTCACTCACTTTAACCTAAAGCTTATATATAATTGAGATTTCATAACAATGTAAAAGTATATCACATGCTTTTTCTCTTTGAAACAACGTAAAATTTTATCACATAATTTTTTCTCAAGTCTGTTGTAATCTTCAGTTGAGAGTAAGCTAATAGTTCCAACTGTTTAGTAGACCATTAGAAAATTTAACATTTCTTTTGTTTTAAACAGTATAATTCAAACTTTACAAAATTTATATATGTATTTAGAAGGTAGTATATATGGTTGGGGAAAAAAAGTAGAATGATAATGATATTCATCATTCATTGAGTACTAAATAAATGCTGGACACTATTCTAACAGCTTCATAAGCACAATCTTTTTTTTTTTTTTTTTTTTTATTGGTTTTTTGAGACAGGGTCTTACTGTATAGTTGAGACTGACCTGGAGCTCACTATGTATCCCAGGCTGGTCTTGAACTCACAGCAATCCTCCTGCCTCAGCCTTCCGAGTGCTGGGATTACAGGCATGTGCCACCACGCCCAGCCTAATAGCACAATCTTATTTAATTCTTATAAAGTGGCTGTGTGTTATTTGTATTTTTACAGCTAAGGCACTTAAGGGAGCTAAGACATAAGAATTACACAAGGTTAGAATATATTTCTATGAACAAATTGATGAAAGCATAAATTAACAAGGAAGGATAATCAAATAAAGTGGGCTTGTCTTTTTTAAACAAGTAATGTTGGAGATTCTAA
Organism: Fukomys damarensis; assembly: GCF_012274545.1. NCBI lineage: Eukaryota > Metazoa > Chordata > Mammalia > Rodentia > Bathyergidae > Fukomys > Fukomys damarensis. The sequence goes on along the minus strand of NW_022900950.1, from coordinate 48,317,047 downwards.
TATCTTTTAGTGTGGCTATGATAATATTGGATTGTTGAAAAAGGAAACTATTTCAAAGAACAAACTCAAAGTTTCCACAAGAAGTTGTGATTTAGCCTCTTCATCTCTTAATTTTTAATCTTACAATCTAAAATTTAAGTGTTTATTTCATGTAGAATAAAATATTGTCAAGTATATGCCAATATGATTTAAAAACACATATATTTTGTTCTTAAATTAAAAAATCACATATAGCACAGTTTAAATGCAATAGTCAATGTGTGCATGATTTAATGAAATATTTGACCATTTTACTGTTGTTCACAGAAAGGTTATATTCAAAAGAAAACGGAACTGTGGGGAATCTGTATCTTTATTGCAGCGGTTGACCTAGATGAGATGCCATTCACTTTTACTGAGCTACAGAAAAATATAGAAACCAGGTAAATTTTCTTGTATAAATTTAGGTCTCTCCTATGAAAGAAAACGACCTTAAGACTTTATTCTTAAAGACTTTAAGTTAGTGAGAAATGCTAAGTTAAATAAAACAAAAAAGACGGGTCAAATAGTGATTGTCATTCTCTCATGGAGCCCTTAATGGAAGTTTATTTATGCTGACTTCTTAAAAATGTAGCAGTTTGTGTCCTGGGAAAATTTTTGTCATTATTCATTTGTAGATTGTCTTAATCATAACTGTTGGTAAGTTCTACAAAAGAACAAGGATTTATAAAGTAGGCCTATATATTAAAACTTTTATAAAAAAGTAATGTTGGGTCTAGTATAAAAGAATTTAAGTAAAATTTATTAAAATTTGAAATAGTAACAAAGTAGATATGATAATTAACATTATTTTACAGAATATTGTATATTCAGCTGAGTGTCTATTACAATACTTGCCCCCAAATATAATATGACAATAATACTTGTAGTTACTTAACAAATGTTTTGTTGACTTTATAAGCCTTGGAAGAATATACTAATTTGTTTCTAATAATTCACGAACTTTATCTTGCAAAACCTTCCAGGACTTCCAGTGATTCCTTTGCAACATATTTATAAAACAATAGTAAATAATTTTACCAGATAGGTAGTTAGTTGTATATGTTTCTACTTGAGTAAAACCCTCTAGAATTTAACCTAACTGGTATTTAATTTAAATTAGTTAGATAAAATTGTTATATTTTTACATTCATATATAGAAATTGTATCAATAACATAAATAATTCATAGAGCCTGTCCTTGTCTTTTTTTCCTTAGGTTACCTATAGAAGAAAGCTTTGTTATTAACAGTGCACAGTTTTCATGATACTCTAAGGACAGATATTGGCATATACGTTATAAAGACAGCAAGAGTGGTTCTTTAATAAATACTGTTCTGTGGTTGATTTTTCTTCCTCTTCTGGACTGTGCATATTTGCTCCATTCTTTTTTCTCTTTTAATCAACATCCTAATCTTCTCTATCTTCTAGCATTTCTTACTCCTTTATTTACTTTTCTACATGGTTATTAATGACTGCTCCCATCCGTTTCATATAATGGGAACTTTCTTCTTTTCAATGGGAATTGAACCCAGCACCTCACGCATACTAGGCAAGTGCTCTACCACTGCACTACAGCCAGCCCTTTAAATTTTTTTTTTTTTTTTTTGGTTCGGGGGATAGGTATATCTCATAAAAGCTTGAAGAAAAGACCTTGTGCTTGCCAGGCAGGTGCTACGCTACTGAGTTACATCCCTAGTTCTTTTTACTTTTTTTTTCAGGTACTGGGGATTGAACTCAGGACCTTGCACTGAACTAGGTCACTGGTCCAGCCATTTTAATTTTTGTTTCAAGACAGAATCTTACTAAATTGCCCAGGATGTCTTGAACTTTTGATCCACCTGCCTCAGTCTCTCAAGTAGCTGGGATTACAGGCATGTGCCTCTGCAGCCAGTTTATGTTATGAAAACTTTTAATGAGCATTTGTGGGTCCTTTTATTTTACTTTATAGACAAAGTTTCACTGTGTTGCCCAGACTGGTTTCAGACTCCTGAAATCAAAGGATCCTCCTCTGTCTCAGCCTTCAGATTGTTGGGTCTGCAGGTGCATGCCTCTGTACCTAACTTGAGACTTTTGTTGGTGACTGGACAGCCTGTCAGTGGGCCTAGTGACTAAGAATATTTGGTCCAGTTAGCTGCTTTGGTAAAATTCATTTTTCAAATTTGATTAGAAACTAGAGTATCGGATATAGTTGTAGGGTATCTCAATGTGGGCTCCTGGGTGTGCAATGTCAGAGATCAAGAGTGTGTGGGCAGTTAGTGTAGGGATCAGTACAAGGGAGATAAGGAGGGCTGCCTGTTGTGGGGAGTCAACCCTAGCAGGGTGAAGAAGAGATCTACTTGAAGGGGTGGGGGCAGTCTAGAAGACGGAGCCAGGAAGGAAGAATGTCTCTATGGGAGAGTAGGTTGCTTTGGAGAAGAGTTCTAAGCATGGAAAGAGAAACACGAGCATGAACCACATAGTTTTGTGTTGGAATGAAATAAATGGGTACAAACTTCAAAAAATTTTTTTCGTTTTGTCTTTTTTGCAGTGCTAGGGATTGAATCAAAGGCCTTGCACATGCCAGAAATTCATGGTCTTTACACATACAGATACAGGGTGACTCTTAATAGTGATTTTGTACTATAGGTGTATCTCATAAAAGCTTGAAAAAAAAGACTGAATACTTTGACCATAAAGAAGTGATAAATGTTTGAAGAGAGAGATATGTTTATCTTATCACATGATACATACATTTACTGAAATATCATGTGATACTCCATTAATAAACTTGCATTTTTATGTGTCATTTAAAAATAACTTTTAACAATCCATACAAATAGACTTAGCAATCAGTAGATATGTAGGTGTCCTTTCATGAACCTTGTCTTAAATGCTCAATCATAAATTGATGTAATATAGATAATGGGACATAGGTTGAGGCTGGTTGATTTTTTTCTTTTAAAATTCTAGAAAAATCAATAAATAATTCCCTCCAAAGAACATGAAAATGATTTGATGTAGAGCTAATAATCTTTCAAATTATAATGCGTGTGTTTTGAAAATAAAATAAATTTTAAAAATTACTTTCACTTTTTTATTCTTTTCTTTGTAGTGTCTATAAATTCTTTGATTTAGTAAAAGAAATTGATACCAGTACCAAAGTTGATAATGCTATATCAAGACTGTTGAAGAAATACAATGTATTATGTGCACTCTACAGCAAATTAGAAAGGTAAAGTAAGACTTTTCTTAGTGCTGTACCCTGATTTTTCATGTCACTGTTTAGAAATTGATACCATCTTGGAACTATTATATATTTATTACCCCTTAGACTTGTCTCTTTTGTGATTAGTTTTTCATTAGCCTTTTTATTCATTCAAGTACATTCTGAATGCTTTCTCCAAAATTGTTTTACTTTTCTTTTTTTTCTTTTTTTCTCCCACAAACTTAAAGCTTATTTCTCATTTGTCTTATTTGTCCAGAGTCTTCTAGTTCTGAATAGTTGCCTAAATTTTAACTGTTTCCATGGCATTTATTAGTTTGGAAGAAAAAAAGATTTTGGTAATGGAGGATGTATGTTACTGTAGTACCAGATTGTGATTTTGTGCTCCCAGTTGTGGCCTAGAAGAGATTTCACTGTTCCATAAGATAATAATGAATAAATGTGAATTAATTTTTAAAATATATTTTTCACACAAACTGTGGTCTCCTGTCCCAAGTGTTGTAGTCCTTAGTATGGAGTGTGCCTGTTACTATGTTTTGGGGTTCATTGCATTTGAGTACATGCATATGAAAGTTGATATTTTTAGCTAAAAAGCAATTACTTATTGGATGGTAAAGGGGTAGGTGTATGTCTTTAGATATTTTGAAGAGAATGAGGCTGGAGACCAATCTGGAAAGAAGCATCTTCTTAGAAGCATACATCTATTTTTTTTTCCTTCCCTTTATTTTGGTTGGTATGTGACTAAAAACTTCAGCAGTATGATGGAGGATGACAAAAGTAGAGGGAAAAAAAATCTAAGGGTTGGCCTCAGAGATTTGAAGGATTTTTTTTTCTTACATTTATTTAGTTTTGTTCTGTTTTGAAGATAAATAAGTGAAGTACTTAAGTAATTTCCATGAGAAATGTAAACTATAGAAATTACAGAAAGCCATAAATAAAATATGAATCAACCACAATTTCAGTTCTAGAGATAATCACTTTTTATACTTTAGAATATTTCTTCTTTTAGCATAATGTTTCATACTAAGTTGATCAGATTATTTATATAATGCTTATCCTTTTAAAATGTAATGGTGACTCTTTAAATTCTTTTCTGTCCTTTAAATTTGCTTATAACCCTTCATATCAGGGAACTTATCATAAAAATATAAGTATAAAAAGTTTTAGAGATTTTTGTTGTTATTTAGACCTCCAAAAAGTAGAAACTACCTATGTTGTCTAGGTATCTGCTTTAGTATTGGTTTCTGTTATACCTTTTTTCTTTACTCATCATACTTTCAACTAATGAATTGTATTTGATTCTTCTGGAGGCTAAGGAAGAGTTAGAGATGTTAGAGAATGTAATATACTAACAAGTAAATATGGACTTTATAGTTTACTTTTTAAGTTGTGGTATTTCTTCTTTTCCTATAAACAGAACATTGATCAATAGATAAGTGGCCAATATTCTTTCTTTTATGTTCAGATTTGTGTTAATATCCTATATATTTATTATATTTATTAAATATACATTTATTTTTGACTATATTTTTAATAGTATGAGTAGTTGGAAATTATGGGGAGAAGAACATTATAGAGAATTATTAAGATAGAAAATTCAGATCATAACATAAAGTCAAAGTTAAAAAATTGCAACTATTGCATATTGAAATCTGAAAGCTTAAAAATGTATGGACAAGGCTGGGCGTTGTGGTGCACACCTGTAATCCCAGCACTCGGGAGGCTGAGACAGGAGGATCGCTGTGAGTTTGAGACCAGCCTGGGCTACATAGTGAGTTCCAGGTCAGTCTTAACTATACAGTGAGACCCTGTCTCAAAAAACAAAACAACAACAACAACAACAAAATGTATGGACAGTCTGAAAGGCTCAAGATATTCCTACATCCTATTGCCTGTGTTTTTCCTAAAGGCTAGTTTTATGCAATGGTATTTCCAGATTACTAAATAGGATACAAGACTAGAGATCCTAAAGAACTTTCTGAAAAAGATAATGCCTTACCAATCAGTGGAAGCTGAAGGAGAATTTAGTAGAGAAGAGAATGTAGTCTTGAGTCAGACAGAATTGAATTGTAATCTGGACTCCAACATGTAGTAGGATGATCTTGGATAAGTGAGTTACCTAATTTTAGTGCTTAGTTTTCTAATGTACAAATCAAGTTGATATTAATACCTCCATACTAAAGTTGTTTTTTTGTTTTTTTGTTTTTTTGGTACCGGGGATTGAACTCAGGACCTTGTGCTTGCTAGGCAGGCTAACTCCCCAGCCCAATACTAAGTTTTTAATATATTAAGTGAGATGATGCAGAGATGGTTCTGGAATCTAGTGCCTGGTATAAACATACTAAACTTTCTGTGTATATTAACTTTTGAAAAAAAATTCTGCCCAGTTTAGGAAACTCTGCATACTCTATGCCCCCTTACACAGTCACAGTGTGCATTGGCGACCCAAGGTTCTCAGAAGGCCCATGGAATAAGTTGTTGGTTGAGTTCAGCATTTCCTGAACTTACTGGACTATTCATATATCTTTATATGTATTTAACATCAATTAAAATCTTATGAAAGAGTGGAAGCTCAAAAAAAAATCCTATGAAAGCATTGTGTACTTTTAAGAACCTACACTGTAAGCTCTTTTATTGTGAATTATTTACCAAACCACAACAGACAATAAGTGTAAGTACCTGGCCGTAAGTTAGGTATTGGAAATACAAAATTATACATCACTGTGATCATCAAAAAATTTATAGCAAATAAAATATATTTTTTTAGAAAAAGACAATAATGGATGTTATACTCTGATGTAGAAGATTAATTGTACTTAAGCAGAAATTATGTAGTAAGCAAAGTGTTACATTATATACATGTATCTGGTAAGAAGAGTAAGTCTAGTGATGATTTTGGTCAAGGAAAAAACTTACAGAAGAAGCAATGGCTGAATAGGGTTTAAAGGATAAATAGAAATTTGCCAAGCAAGATGAGTCGGAACTGGGACTGAGCATGCTAGACAGAGTGATTATCATTTGTAAGCCAGAGTAGTAGTGCAGGATGTGTTTTGATATTGTTAACGCTGAAAGGTGGGAAGGGACACCCTGGTGGTGAGTTTGAACTTTGCCTTGCAGGCAGTGGAGAATCTGAATGATTTTAAAGTAGGGAGGAACATAATCAGTTTTGGCCTTAAAAGACCACTCAGGCCTCTGTAAAAGGGATTTAAAATTTTAATTAACCCATCATCTGGGATAATTTAGTTAACCTTACTGTCCTTGGATCAGCAGGATTTTTTTTCTGCCTTATTTATACCTTTTTTGAAGAGTTATACGGAAAATTAAGTCTTATACCAAAGCGTATTTATTATAGGATTAACCATTTGAATGTATAACTATTAATTAATCATTAATTATGATCTAATTTGAGATTATAACCATATCATCAGTTATGAGTTAAAAATGAACCCATAGGGGATGGGGATTTAGCTCAGTGGTGCTGCTGCCTGCCTCACAAGCACAAGGTCCTGAGTTTGATCCCTGGTACCAAAAACAAAACAAAAACCCATGGAATCTTTTTGTTATTAGATATTACAGTGACCTAAAGTATCATATATTGGAGAAATGTACTTCAACTTTGCTTCATAATGCTGTATGTTTTTTTAAAATAAACACTTCTGGGGCCGGGGGTTTAGCTCAGTGGTTCCACCACCTCTCTTGCAAGCGCAATTCCTGGTATCAAAAACAAAACAAAACAAAACAAAAAAAAAAAACACTTCTTCAGAAACTTTTAAAAATTGCTGTGGTTTCTATAATATGAAAATATTTAAAAAGCCGAAATGTTAATAAAATTACTTCTTCCTTTCAGGACATGTGAACTTATATATTTGACACATCCCAGCAGTTCGTAAGTAGCACACAGTGTTTTCTTTTTCAAAAAGGTTTTTTTTAGAGCAATCTCAAGCATATTGGTAACACTAGAATTACTTTTTAGATGTGTATAGGCTGTTTCATAGGTTAAGGCCATAAAAGCCCTATGTCAATTATTTATCTTATAAAGAAATAATATAACCTGTACACCAAAGGACATGTAAAAAGGACATGTAAAAAGGTGATCTGTGCAGTAGGTAAAAATGAGTTCAGTGGAAAATGATTACTAACTCTGGGAATTATAATCAGTTGATTAAATATTTATTGAGTGTCACAGATATCTTATTAACAATACTCAAAACATTAATTTTGTTTAAGAATAGATATAAAGATTATATTAACATTGCCAAAGTATGGTCCATACTGTAACAGTATACTTGTGTAAGGGCTCCACAGTTTTTCTTTGGAAGCAGATAAGCTCTACAGATTTTCTGCCCCACTGAAGTAGTAGTGTTGAAGATGATTTGATATAATGGGTTGTATATATATTTATTAACTAATATGCATCTATTAATTCCAACAAGTGAGTGTCTGTAGAAAAAGTATCATGGCAGAATGTTAAATTGGCAAACCAGTCACCCAAAACTTTGTTTTTCTACTTACCATGTTGATTTTAATTAGAAAACAAAACGCAAATATTAAGGTAATTTGAAACCAAATACATTATAGAATGCTTTGTCCTGTAAATAGTTTAGATTAGAATTGAGATATCAGTATTTCCTTTTAAACATTTATTATTCTGTGGCCTAAATATAATACCTTGGTAGAAACACTAAGTGAATTGAAGGACAAATTGAGTTCTGGTGCAAGTTGTGCATTTAAAAGGTTCTGTATTCTCTTATGCACTTGTAATTAAGGTCTATAATTAAAAAGAAGAAGCCTGGGATTTAGCTCAGTGGTGCCCTGCCTGCCTAGCAAGCGTAAGGTTCTGAGTTCAATCCTCAGTACCAAAACAACAGTAACAAATCACCCCAAAGTATTTAGAAAACTTTGTCAGTGTTAAGTTTTTCTTTTTTATTCCTGTTTTCTATTTGTGCACTAGAATATCTGCTGAAATAAATTCTGCATTGGTGTTGAAAGTTTCTTGGATCACATTTTTACTAGCTAAAGGTAAATTCACTGTGTTTATTGCATGCTAGTGTTTCAAATGTAATAATTGAGTTAATGTTCTTTTGGATTAAGCACAACATTGTTATTGGGTTAATCCACCCCACATAACCATTCTCTGCATGGCTTAACTGTTAGAAACTTCTTGTGAGTTTTTAGTAGAAACAATTTTGGGACTGATGCATTTCATATCAATATTTTGTCCTCCCTCCCTTCCTTTTTTTGTCCTTCCTTTGTGTGGTGCTGGTTATGGAATCCAAGGCCTCACCCAGGTTAGACAAGCACTTTACCATTGAGCTGTACCCTAGCCCTCTTTTTTTTTTAAGGATAAATATCTACTCTTTTTATAAAAATATTTGTTCAAAATAAATAAACAGTAAAGTGCAAAGAAAAATTACATAAGACACACCCAAGAATAACCATCATTAAAATCATGTGATTATCATTCCAAATATATATTTGTGTATATGTTCTGACTGAACAGATGGGTAGATGAATACATTCACAAACATAATTTTCTAAAAATAGGCTGTGTCTTTAAAATAGTTTTAAATAGGATGTCTTTAAAATAGTACTGTCTTTCAAATATAAAAATTAATTTTACAGAAAAAAGGAAAATAAATATAAAAAATTGCTAGGAAATAAGACTTTTTGGTGTTGTTTTTCTTATGCTTGACATGATTATGGATCATGTCCATAGCTTTTCTACTCAAAGGACAACTTGGCTGCGTATCCTAATCTTAATTAAGTCATGCTTTGTCTCCCTTGTTTTTTGTTTTTGGCACATATCTTGAGAAATATGAGGCTAGTTTATAATTCCCTCTGCATTTAGTTCTCTGAATACTTAAAGAACTTTGTTTTTCCACCCTTCACTCTTAGGTTTAATGTGTTTGCCAAGATATCTCTGGATTTTTATTATTCTGCATGAGTTTTTCTTGGAACACCAAGATTCTTTTTAAACTTGAGATTCTACTTTTCTTTTCAGAGAAACTTTACTATACTATATTGTTCAATATTTAATTAGGTCATTTTTAACTGTTTCAAGAACATTAACTACCTTATGTTGGAAATTTTTTTTGGCCTCCATACTATTTTTGTCATAAGATTATAATTTTTTGACTTTTTATCTCAACTTTTCTATTTTGAGTTGAACTACTTAATGGTATTATTTGGTTCTTAATTTTTTTATTAGCTTGGCTTAATCCTTGTTTATATGTAACTTGAGTTTAAATCCTTAGTGCAAGACCCTTTAGGGGATTTTCTTCTTTTAAATTCTATTCTGTACTGAGTTTCCTGATTTTTTTCCCTTCCAATGATGTGATATTATTTTTAATTTAATATATTTTTTATCAAGTTTATTGATACTTTTTAGGTGTGTAATACAGTTGCATTCATCATTGGGATCTTGTACCCTTACATGATGTATCTTGATTCTAATTTTTTCCCCCATCCCCTACCCTCCCTTCACCCCCTCCACCCTTCCCTATTTACAAAGACTTTGTTTCCATTTTTTCCTTTTCTCATATTTTTTCTTTTCCCTTCTTTCCTTTCCCTACCCTTCCCACTTCCCCTATTCCTTTAGCCCTTTTCTTCCTATTTCACATTATCAGTTATAAAATTTGAACTTTATTTACACCTTTAGTTTTTCACCCCAGAGAAACTTTTCGGAATTTAAACATGTGCATCTTATTTATTTCACTTAAGAGTATGGCTTCAATGTGCATCCATTTAGCTATAAATGTCTGCAGTTTCTCATTTTTTTTTTGAATAGAAAATACTTTGTATTTTTTCAAAACTAATAAAACACATATGTCCACTAATTATAAATATTATTCACTGATTAGAGGAAGAAGGAAAATTAAAATCACATGTAGGTGTAATACAGTAGCAAATTACATCCAAAGCCACATTCTTTTTTAAAAAAAATTTTTATTGATACATTTTAGGTATACAATACAGTTCCATTCATCATCAGGATCTAATAGTTTTATTTTTTCATTCAGTTTATTGGTACTTTTTAGGTATATAGTACAGTTCCATTCATCATTGGGATCTTGTACCGTTACATGATGTATCTTGGTTTTAATTTTTCCCCATACCCCTGCTCTCCCTTTACCCCCTCCACCCTTCCCTATTTATAGAGACTTTGTTTCCATTTTTTCCTTTTCTGTTTTGTCTTTTCCCTTTGTACCTTTCCCCTACCTCTCCAACTTTCCCTACACCTTTAGACCTTTTCTTCCTATTACACAATATCAATTATACATTTTCACCCTTATTTACACTTTTAGTTTATCACACCAGAGAAACTAAATGGTATTTACACATGTGTGTTCTATTAATTTCACTTAAGAGCATGTCCTCAATGTGCATCCACTTAGCTATAAATGTCTCTAGTTTCTCTTTATGGCTGAGTATTACTCCATTTTATAGGGAAAAAATATCATCTTTATCCAGACTCCAGTTGATGGGTAATTGGGCTCTTTCCAAGTTTTAAGTATTACAAATCGGGCCACTATAAACATGGGTGAGCATATATCACTATGGTATGATTCTTTTAATTCTTTTGAAAAGATAACCAGCAGAGGAATACCTGGGTCAAATGGGACCTCTAAACCTAGTTTCTTGAGGTATATCCATATTGATTTCCACATTAGTTACATCAGTCTGTACTCCCACCAACAGTGGAGAAGGGTTCCTTTCTCCCCATAACCCTGACAGCATTTGTTATTGGTTGATTTCTTGGTAGCAGCCATTCTGTCTGGGGTCAGGGGGAATCTCAGCATTGTTTTCGTCTGCATCTCTCGAATGACCAGTGATGTTGAACATTTTTCTTATGTCTGTTTGATGCTTTTATTTGTTTGTCTGAGAAATGTCTGTTCATTTCAGATGCCCATTTTTGAATCAGGTTTCTGTATTTGGGAGGTCTGAGTTTTTTGAGTTATTTTCTAGACCTTGGTCTGTGGAACAGCTGGTAAAGATTTTTTCCCACATTGGAGGTTGTCTCTTAGCTCTGTTGGTGGCTTCTCTTGCAGCGCAGAAGCTTTTTAATAAGATGAGATACAAATTGCTGATTCTTTGTACTAGTTCCCATGCTATTGAGGATTTGTTCATAAAAGCTTTACCTACGCCAGTGTCTTTGAGAGTTCTACCTAACCTCTCTTCCAGCGAATTTAGTGTTTCTGTTTTAATATTTAGATCTTTAATCTACTTTGCTTTTAGTTTAGTGCGTGGTGAAAGATAAGAGTCTAGTTTTAATCTTCGTCAGATTGAAATCCAGTTTTCCCAACGTAATTTATTGAAGAGACTATCTATCCTCCAGTGAGGATGGTTGGCACCTTTGTCAAAGATGAGGTAACTGAATCTGTCTAGAGTTGTTTCTGCATCTTTTAATCTATTTCACTGATCCTCATGTCTGTTTTCCTAGTATGGGCATTCACTGCTATGAATTTTCCTTGTAGAACTGCTTTCATATTGTCCCATAGATTCCTTTATGTTGTATTGGCATTATTATTTATTTGTAAAAACTGTCTCATTTCTTCTTTAATTTCCTCTGTGACCCATTGATTGTTCAAGAGAGTGTTATTCGATTTCCATGTGTTTGTGAAGTTCCTGGGGTTTGTTATGCTATTGATCTCCAGTTGAATTACACTATAGTCTGATAACATAAAATTAAATTCCTTTGCATTTACTTAAGCATGTTCTATGAGCTAGTATATGGTGTATTTTGGAAAATGACCCCTGTGCAGCTGTAAAGAATGTATATTCTGATTTTGTGGGGTGGATCACTCTATAGATGTCTATTAAGTCCATTTGTTCAAAAGCTTGGTTCAGTTCTAGTATTTTGTTGTTGATTTTTTTTGTCTAGACGATCTGTCTATTTGTGACAGTGGATTATTGAGGCCCCATACTACAATTGTGTTGGTGCTTATTTGGTTTTTCATGTCCCTTAATATTTGTTTTGTATAGTTGGAGGCATTAGTATTTGGTGAGTATATATTTGTGATTGTCACTGTTCCTCTTGGATTGTTCACTTTACAAGGATGTAGTGACCTTCTTTGTCTCTCTTAATTAGTTTTGGTTTGAAATTTACTTTGTCCGCAGATAAGATAGCTACCTCTGCTTTCTTTTCAGGTTCCTGTCGCACAGAGAACTGTTTTCATCCTTTTTCTTTCAGTCTTTGAGTTTCTTTTTGAATTAGGTGTATTTCTTGCATACAGCATAATGTTGGATTTTGCTTCTTAATCCATTCAGGCAGTCTTTATTTCCATTTTTTCATTTTCTCTTATTTTTTTCTTTTCCCTTATTTCCTTTCCCCTACCCTTCCCACATCCCCTACATAGGTGTAGATTTTTTTTTTTTAATCATAGCTACTTGGAGTCCTATATGCCTCACTTACCTGTATGTCAAATTCTTTTCCTCTGTTTGGGAAGTTTTCTGTCTTTAATTCTGTGAACAGTTTTTTTTATGCATTTGTACTTTCTCTTGCTTTTTCACAGACTCCTATCCATCTTATATTATTCTTCTTTGTGTCATCTAGGAGCTGTTTCTCATGTTCCCTTACTATTTTTACGAGATCTCTCTTTGTCACTGACTGGATATCTGTTTGAATCTGTTTCATGGATTCCATTTCTTTCCTGTGTTGGGCATTCATGGCTTCTATCATGGTCCTGAATTCATCTATTTTTTAAATTTCTTTCTGTTCTAGAGTATCTAATCATGTCTTTCTTTGTGCTCACCATCTCTGCAGTTACCTGGGAAATTATTTCTGCTCTCAATTTTTCGAGAGCCTCGTTTATCTGTTTTGTCACTTCCCGTGCTATCAGTTCAGGGTGTCCAGGTGGTTGATTATCAGACTTTCCCTCCTTGTTTCCCCCAGAATTTGCTTTTGGTGAGCTGGAAGTCTGTGTGCCTTGCTTAAATGTCTTCTGATTTCTATTTTTGTTGTTGGTACTGTCCTTGTTTTAATTCCCAGATTAATACTTCAATCTTTCTGATACAGCTTCTTTTTAGGTTTTGAGTTTCTAATGACTCTGAGATAGTCTTATTTTCATTATACCAGGAAGGACAACTGATTAGATCATTCACAGCACCTTAGGCCAAGCGATGCAATCAGCAACACAGTAGCATCAAGTACAGCATAGAAAATGAAAATTTATGGTAGTTATGAATGTAATATATTTTTATAGCCACTTTTCTCCTACATCTTGCTGGAATTTTCTGTGGCTAACACTAATTCTGTGTTTCCTCAAATGTATGTGAGTGAAATCTCCCTTCACTTACTTTGTACTTCATCTGTGGCTTGCTTGTAATTCCTAAAGAATTACTGTATATTGGTATTTTTATTCTACCTATTTCAGTTAGAAGATAGATAGGGGAGAAAGTAAAATATGCATCTAGAGTACAGTGATTCTTTGTTGTTTAGTTTTTGTTAGAATGATTTCCATAATTCTTTTCTATAACAAGATTGTGTTGGGATTCAGATTGTTCCCAGGGACCATAGTAAACTGGCATCTTTTATGCTCATCATCTAGCTGTAGTTGTTTACTTCTTCCATTGTACTCCTTTATGAGCAATTTCTAGTTCTTCCAGTTTAGAAGAGGGGAAAAATGAGGATTTCTTTTAGTTACTTTCAAATTTAGAATGATACTGGCACTCAACCAGTGGGAAGTAAGAGATTCTTTCATCTGACCTTTCTATTATTTTTATCCCCAAATGCTTGGTGTCTTTCTTTGTCTCTCTGGTATTTCATAATAACTTCTAAATATATTGGAAACATATTTTTGTAGCTTATCTATGGATCTAGAAAACTTGCCTGATAGTTTTCTGAAATACTTTCTGCCTCTTTAGTATTTGTCAGGACTATTACTGGTTTAATAGTCAAGTACCCAGAAGATAAAAAAATGCATCAAATTAAACTTCTCTTTTAAAAAGAATAAAGCCGTAAACAAATGTGTAAAGGCTATATTTGATCTGTGATTTATTATGTGTAACTATACTATTTCTTTTCTCAGTTATGTATCATATACAATTATTTTTTCGTAGCCCGCTAGTTGTATATATAATATTAATTTTTAAAATTTTGTGCTAAATAATTATAGATGACCTTACAATTATATATCAGTTTTGTTATTTTCTTTCTTTTTTTTTTTTTTTTTTTTTTTTTTTTTTTTTTTTTTGGTACTGGGGGTCAAACTTCGGTTTTTTGGGCTTGTGGGGCAGGGGGGGGAACCCCTGAACTAAATCCCCGCCCCGTTTTTTTTTTTCTTTTTTTTTTTTTTTTTTTTTTTTTTTTTTTTTGGTACTGGGGATCAAACTTCGGTTTCTTGTGCTTGTGAGGCAGGTGGTGGAACCACTGAACTAAATCCCAGCCCAGTTTTGTTATTCCTTTTTTTTTTGTTTTGTTTTGCTTTGTTTTTTTGAGACAGAGTCTCACTATGTAGGTCAGACTGCTCTGGAAATCCCTGTATAGCCCAGGCTGGTCTCGAACTCACAGCGATCCTCCTGCCTCAGCCTCCCGAGGGCTGGGATTACAGGTGTGCGCCACCACGCCTGGCCAGTTTTGTTATTTCTTAATGGCTATGGTTAGTGTAATATTTTGGAGACAGTTCATTTTTAAAATATTTGAGGTTAAAAAAGAGAATATATATGAAGTTCATACATAATTAGAATTAAGGATTAGCATATATTGTACTTTTATAATTATTTTAATAAGTACTAAATTCTGTAGCTCATATCAAAACTGGACATAAGTTTTTTAAAAACAACATACAAATGGATTTTAGACATAAGAAATGAATTATTGGGGTAAATTAATACTTTATTCATTTCATAATTTTAAAGTTATGACAATTTTATGTAACATATAAAGTTATGAAATGAACTTTAGTTATAGTTTCATAACTTTATATGTTTTAAACCTGACTTTGATTTTTTTTTACAAAACATAAAACGGGAAAAGTCTGTTATGTCTCTAGTGTTATCAAATGAATGACTGTATGAATATACCTATACACACAATTGACTTAAAGTTATTCTTCTCTAACTTTTCTTAAATATATAAACCTGTTTTATTTTCAGGAGAAGTATTACAAATGGAAGATGACTTGGTGATTTCTTTTCAGTTAATGCTATGTGTGCTTGATTATTTTATAAAACTGTCACCTCCTGCACTCCTCAAAGAACCATATAGTAAGTATTTCAGATAGTTTATGTCCCTTCTTTATTGAGTGTGTAGAAGATCTAGTACAGTTTTTAAACTAAGAGGATGATAATAAATCAGACATAGATTATTCCCATGTATTTTCAGCTTTCTGTTATGTAACAGATATCCAAGATAATCAACTTATAAGAGGAAACATGCATTTTAGCTCACAGTTTTCCAAGTTCTGATCCATGATCAATAGGCCCCATTGCTTTGGGCCTGTGGCAAGGCGACACATTATGGCAGAAGCACATGCTTGAATAAAACCATTCATCTCATGACAGAGGAAAGAAAGATAAAGAGGTCGGAGTTGCTGTTGTCCTCTTCAAGAGTATGCTGCAGGGCCCAGGGATTTAGCTCAGTGGTTCCGCTGCCTGCCTTGCAAGCACAAGGGCCCGAGTTTGATCCCGGGTACCAAAAAAAATAGAGTATGCTGCAAATGCCCTTAAGATTTCCCAGTAGGCCCCACCTCTTGAAGTTTCCTCCATCTCTCAACAGCATCAAGCTGGGGACTTAAGTTTTCAACACATACACTCTGGGGACATTCCAGATCCAAACTATAGCAGCCCTCAAGTAGAATAAATTATAGAAGGAAAGATAAGATGCATTAAGCAAATAATAGAGAATATCCCAAAAAGTAGTCTAGGTCAAAATAAAGCAAATGCTGTGAGAGTTTAAGAGTTAATTTTTTTCCTGCTGTGGGAAACTAAAGACTACAGCATAGAAGAGTGGTATTTGAAATGAGTATTGAAGAGGAGGTAAAGTTGGGGAAGGCACTCCTTTGAAGAAGGATGGGGGAGAGTATTCCCCATAAAGAAGAGCAAGAGACAGGACAGAAATGAATAAAGCTAGTTGGGAAGCAGTGGCCCAGTCTATAGGCACAGATTAACTAAGTTTTTACTAGTATTGGGTACTATAATA
>NW_022900950.1:48252681-48300382 GCF_012274545.1 Fukomys damarensis | reverse complement strand
TATGACTTTTTGATATATGAACTGTAGTGTTAGTATCAGCGTATCAATGAATATTGGTGAATAATGAGATTGGAAATGTACTTAAATAAATGCTAATGTAATTAAATGCCATTAAGCATTAAATGTCTCTCCTCTTAGACTAAAATTGCAGCCTCAAGAGTAGGGTTCGAACCTCACATATACTCTAGAAATATGTACAGTTAACCAAGGCTGAACTAATTCCTTGCTCTTGAAATGATGAAAGTGTTTAATAGTAAAACTAAAAATAATAGATGAGGGATTAAAAACTTTGAAGTCTCAAAGTAGTGAAGTGGATGAAAGGCTGAAGCTCACTTAGTCTATGTGAACAGTAACAATGGAAAAATGAAGTCTGGAGTAGATTTTTTTTTTCTTTCTGGTACTGGGAATTGAACTTAGGACCTTATGCTTGCCTCATATTCATGGCACCACTGATATGGCACCACTGAGCTACATCCTAGGCCCTGCAGTAGATTTTAAAATTTTTGTTGACATGATTTGGCAGAAGAGGCCAAAACCTTCATTTAGCAGAAACTGTGCAAAGCAGAGGGAGAAATTTTAAAAATTATATATAGAAAGTAATAAATATTTCAAAAATTTCCCACTTATTAAAAATTTCCTTTATCTGCTTTTTTCTTACTTATTTTTCAGTGCTGCAACTTTATAAGTTGAGGTAGCATGTGACTTTAGGTTGATATCTCTTTTTTTTTTTTAGATAATTTAATCTGTAAATGCAATGTTAAGAGAAACCACAATGAAATACTGAATTGGCTAAGTATATGAATTTTTAATTAATTTTTGTTATGGAGATTTTTCAAATGAATACAAAAGTAGGCAGTGGTATAAGTCTTTATATGCTTATCACCTAGTTTCAACACAAACTTATGGCCAATTTATATAGTCTCATCTTCTGCCCAGTTCCCCAGCTATATTATTTGAAGTAAACTTTGCATACTATTTCATCCTTATTATTTCAGTGTATATCTGTAAATGATAAAGACTCTACAAAGCATAATGACTGTACCATTATAACATCTAAAATCCAATTAATAATGATTCTTCAATATTACTAAGTATATGTTAAGTATTCTTATTCTCAATTATCTCATAAATGTAATTTAAAAAATTTTTATAAACTGAATCAGAATGTAAATAAGATCTACAATTTGTAATCGGTTCATAAGCTTTTAAAACTTGTATAAAATTTCTTCTTTTAGCCTGGGGATGTAGTTCAGTAGTAGAGTAAGGGAAAGCCCTGAGTTCATTCAATCCATAGTGTGCACACACAACAAAAAAAGTTCCTCTCCTCCTCCCCAAATTAATTTATTGAATAAGGAGAATGGTAGAGTGCTCAGCATGTGGAAGGCCCTGGGTGCAATTCCTAAAACCAAAATAAATAACCAAACAAATAATCACTTTAGTATCCTGTTGAGTTTCCCACAGGAGTGTAGTTTAACATGCTTCTTGTAAGTTAGGATTAGAAACTTCTTGGTTGCGTCTAGAAACAAGAAACAGTTCTTTCACTTAATTGTCATTAGTAGTAATCTCTTTAGTAGTTGAATCTATATTCAGTTTTAATCTGTAATGTTGAAAATAATCCAGGGGATTTTTTAAAAATCAAAGCTTATTACTTTGGTGTATTTACATAGCTATCTTTGAAAAGCATCATTTATTAAAACTTCTAAAATTGTTTTTATACTCTATTTAGAAATTCAATCCATAAATACTTGCTATTATTTTTTAGGCTCTGATACAGAAAACGTGTTGTTTTTGGGGCCAGAGATTTAGCTCAGTGGCTCCAGTGCCTGCCTTGCAAGCACAAGTTTGGTCCCTGGTACCAAAAAAAAAGAAAAGAAAACATGTCTTTTTTTTTTTTTTCTTAAAAAATAAGTAGGACACACTTAGAATTTGTTTTTAAATTGGTTGTTTCTATGGACCTGTAGGTATTTAGGTATTTTACAGTTTTGGGGGGATATAAGGGACAGAAGAGTATAGGGATAGCAAAGGCTATCAGTAAATAATAATTTATTAGAAGTATTCAGTAAATAAGATGAAGTTGTTACTGTTATAATGAAGCCTAGTAAGAATAATCAGTAGTGCCAGGATTATTTCTCACTTTTCTAGTTATAATTAAAATATTAAAACAGTTTTACTATAATTAAAATATTTCATTATTTTATATGATGGAATGTGCAGTTCTTATCTAATTTACTATTTTTACAGAATCAGCTATAATTCCAATTAATGGTTCACCTCGAACACCCAGGCGAGGACAGAACAGGAGTGCACGGATAGCAAAACAACTAGAAAACGACACAAGAATTATTGAAGTTCTCTGTAAAGAACATGAATGTAATATAGATGAGGTAATTTTCCTTTGTGATTGCTTTAAAACAGCTAAAATAGATTTAGATATAAGTTCTTCCTAATGCATTGTATTTCTTGTGTGGTGAGTGAGCATGCTTTTTTTTTATTAGTGCCAACTCTTGCAGTAGAAAAATATTTAGGGAAAAAATTCTTTTTCATATCCAGTTACTTTGCTTTTAAAGAGAGTAGCTCCCTCACTGTGAAATGACTGAAATGTGTATTAAGACAGAAATCTTCACTTGTATTTCTTCTTTGATTCCACTGAGTTTACTAATAAAGTACCTCTAACATGATAAAATACTCTGCCAAGAAACTTAGTGTTTTGGTTCAGTGACAAGTGATACTGAAATGGAATTTATGTTCAGCTTTCTATAACTACCTTCTAAATATACTAAATGTTAGTGGCTGGTGTAGAATACACATACATAATTGGAAATTACTTAGCTTGTTCACAAATCTGAGATGTTGGAGTTGGAAAGAATCTTACAAGTAATATAATCAGCTTCTTTTTTAGTGATAAGTAAGCTACCAGAGATAGATAGCTCATTACTAACAGAATCTACACTGAAGTTTGGGATATCTGGTACTAGTGCTCCTTTCATTCTGCTGTGCTGTTCCTTCTTAGTTTGTGATATTGTTTGCCATTTCCTGCCACTGGATAGCTGTGTGAAATGTTGAAATTTCTCTGTCAACTCTGGGAAGAAATTAAGGGTATGTTTCCAAAATCTTAAGAAGTGCTAGAATGACTTATCAAGGGTACTGTGATTTATGTTAATTTCAATATATAATGATAAATTAAATTTGTGTAAATATACATATATACTTTTACTGTTCTAGAATCACGGTTACCTTTATAAATAAGTTGACATCTACAATGAAATGTTTCTTTTTATTCCAGATCTGTTGCTTATCCACAAAATAATAAACAGTAGTAAATGTAGATTTTCTGATTCCTGGTTGTTAATTCTCTGGATTTCATAAACATAAAATTTTAAGATTAGGAATAATTTTCTGAACTTTTCATCTTAGAATTTAGAGTCTATAGTTGTGAGTATAGTTAATTAAAAACTTTAGTAATATTTTAATTAACTGACAATTGTCTGAACTTAGCACTTAAGACTATGTAAATATTGTCTAGTCATACTAATAATTACCTCATAAATATTCTAGGTAAGTGGAAGTTAATTAGAAAACAAAAGTAGTAAGCATTTCAGAGACTTACTTCTTACAATTTATTTGTAGAGTAGAAGATAAGAACTGATATTAAATTACTCCTATCTTAATAACTGTAGACTTCAAGTTTGGAAAGGAAGCTAAATAAAGAAAAATAGGTTGTTTAAAATTCTATAATGCATTGCAAGTGTAAAATGACCAGGACTATAATAACTCCAGATGTTTTGAGTTTTTCAATCCATCGTTTACTGTATGGTACTTTTGTGTGAAGTAGTTGATAATCTCATGAAACACTTTTATTTGGTTTTAAAATGAATTGTTGAGTATTTTGTGTGCGAAATTGTTTTCCTAAATTTATGCTTAAAAAATTGACTTTGTTTTTGGCTAAATTGACTTTGCTGTCGAATGACCTAGGGTAAAGTGACTCAAAATGTGTGTTGTGAAAAAAAAACCACAGGCAGTATAAAGAAGTGAAAAAAATTCTGCTTCTGTAGTAAATTAGATTGTAACTCCAACTCTTATCACCTTTGCCTGTACAACTTTGGTCAAATTGCTTAATTTATCTGAGTGCCCTGTCTTTTGTCATTGGTTAAATGAAGAATATTGAACTTGATTTCAATGGCTTCTCTTCCTATAAATACTATTTCATTAAATATTCCCCATTTCCCTCTGTTTTAGGACTTAGAATCTGGCTCACACATGTTAAAAAGTAAACTAATTATAGGGGCCGGGGATTTATATCAGTGGTCCGCTGGCTGCCTTGCAAGTGCAAGGTCTTGAGTTCAATCCCTGGTACTCAAAAACAAAAACAAAAACTAGCTATAAATAAGTATTAGCTTGATGTATGTCACTGATCAAATGAGTTAACACTTTCATTCTTTTAAATGTTAATGGACATGTAACTTTATCTTTTTCAGGTGAAAAATGTTTATTTTAAAAACTTCATACCTTTTATGAATTCTCTTGGAATAGTAGCTTCTAATGGACTTCCAGAGGTAATTATGAAAATTTAATTAAAATAGATATGTTTGAGACTTTGGAGTATAGTTTTTTTTTTTTTTTTTGGTACCAACGATCAGACTCAGGACCTTGTGCTTGCAAGGCAGGTACCTCACCACTGAGCTACATCCCTAGCCCAGTTGTCTACATTTCTTAAGACCAGTTTTCTGTATATCAAAATTTTTTACTCAAATCTAGCTAAGTACAGTTATGAAATCAATTTTTGTATGATACCAGAAAAAAACTTTTGAACATATGCAAATGTATAAATAAATATCATTTTGCAATGTGTATTAGAAATTTATTTTAGCTAAAATTTTTTAAAAATCGGAGGAAACTGGATAAAGAAGATGTGATTTTCTATAAAATGGAATACTACTCAGCCATAAAGAATGATAAATTAGATTCATTCATAGGAAAATGGATACATATTGAGAATATACTCCTAAGTGAAATAAATAAGTCACACGTGTAAATACTGAATAGTTTTTCTGGTGTGAAAAACTATAATAGTACATAAGATCGTAATGAGATAATTGACCATGTGAAATAGGCAGAAAAGGACTAAAGGTGTAGGGAAAGTGGGAAGGGTAGGGGAAAGGTAATAAGGGAAAAGAAAAAATATTAGAAAATGAAAAAATGGAAATAAAGTGTTTGTAAATGGGAGGGGAGGAGGGGGAAGGGAGGACAGGGACAAGGGGAAAAAAGGAGAACCAAGACCTGTCATGTAAAGGTACAAGATCCCAATAATGAATGTAATTGTACTGTATACCTAAAATATACCAATAAACTTGATTTTAAAAAAAATTCTAAATGCCATTAAGTATCTAAATATGCATAAATAAATAGAAGCTAATTTCCTTTGCTAGGCATTATTAAGCATAGGATCCATGATTAACATTTTGTCATTGCTGTAATTTGGAATGTCTCCTTTGAGTTCTTTTCAAAACCACTTCAGCAGCAGGGGATTTAGCTTAGTGGTCCCGAGTTTGATCCCTGGTACTGAAAACAGAAACACTTCAGGTCATGAACAATGGTGCACACCTGTAATTCCAGCACTCTGGTTGGTTGAGGCAGGAGGAATACAAGTTCATGCCTAACCTGGGCAATTTAGTGAGACTCTATCTCAAAATAAAAGTAAAAAGGGATGGGGTTATAGGCAGTCTCTAGTTCCATAAAACAAAAAAACAACAAAATGGAGAAAGAAAAACCACTTTATTGAAAATAAATTTGGTTGAAGTGATTGATTGTATTGCAGAAATATTACCTAAGTGGTATACATTCTATATCTGCCTGTTTCTTTTCATATTTTGCCACAAATATCTTTTCAATGAGAACAGAACAACTGAGAACTTTAGATGGTAAAGTGAACTATATGGTGAAAAGATAATCAGTGATAAATGAAATCAGCGATAAAGCAGTGTTTTAGTATATATGCTGCTGAAGTGAGCACATAGAGCAGTGTTTTAGAAGTAGATAGTATTAATCACCAAGAGCAAGGACATGAAATTTGATAGCTACAAGTTTGATAGCTATTCTGTAGCCTGACTTGGTAGCTAATTCTCAAATTAGTTGACTTATTCAGCAAAAAATTGTTGACTGCTTAATATGTGCCAAGCATTGTGCTGGTAACTGTTAATACACAGATTAATTCTTGGTCACTATCTTTTGGATGTTAATGGGAGAGGCAAACAAGGAAATAGAACATTACAGAAGTCATTTGGGCTCAGTGGTTCCACCGCCTACCTTGCAAGAGCAAGGACCCGAGTTTGATCCCCGGTACCAAAAAAAAAAGAAGTTTCTTAAGTGTGCCCAAGGTTGTGATATTTCTGAAGAAAGCTATATAATCCAAACTGAGTTAGATAGGTTTCTTGGAAAATTGTTTGGAAGTTATGTGATGATTTCTGAGCTGAGTAAGCCTTATGAGACATGGCATTTCCAGGAGTTGGACTTTGTACCGTACATGAAAAGGCTTAGTGATATCTGATGGTATCGCCTCATCAGTAAACTCCATATAATCCTGTAACACTGGGATACAGGGCAGAAGAGTGGTAAAGATACCATACCAGAGAGGCAAAAAGGGACCAGGTATAGTATTAATGAATGTTGTTACTGCTTTTGTACCAAAAGATAGGCTATTTGCAACTTTAAAGAATCTTAGTTGTAGTAATCTTTTTTTTCCCCTTAGATAGGATAACAGTTTTAATAGAAATCTTAAAAACTAAGTTTTCCCCATATTTCATATATGACAGCTAATGAATAGATGATTGATTACTAGTGCTTCACTAATAGAGCAGGAATAATGTAAATTAACAAGCATGAATGACTTTTCTGCCTAATATACTTACACAGATAATCATAAAGTTTATATTTTACTAAATTCCCTCCTCATACACTATCATAGTTATTTTTTCGTCAATAAGACAAAATACCCAACACCTGCACTTTAAAGTGAGAGAGTTTTCTTTTGGCTTGAAGTTTCAGCCCTTGTTTGGCTAAATGCATGGTAAAAGTATGGCAGAGATAAAGGTACCTAGTATAAGGCACCAGAAAGCAGAGAAAAAGGAACTGGGAACAAGAATACTCCCTTCCAGTGACCCACCTCCAGCCAAGTCCCACTTCTGACAGCACTTGCAGTTACTGAATTCATTAGTGGATGAATCCACTAATAAAGATAGCATCCTCATGACCCAGTCACCTTCCAAATACATGATAATTTTATGGGACATTTTAGATCTAAACTGTAACGCACTACTTTTAGAATGCAATTTTAGTTCTCTCAGCTTGGAAACACTTTGGCTTTAAAAGTCAAAAGAGCAGCTGGGAGTGTAGCACAGTGATAGAGTAGCCTGCCTGAGGTCCTGGGTTTTATCCCAGCACCAACAAACAAAACAAAGGACACAGTAGCTTGCCTAGAGTTGTTTACTGGGCATTGATTTTCAACATATGATTAGAAAATCATAGATCAGTACTGTTAAATAATATAGATTCTGTCATTTGAAAACAGGTTCATGTCAGTTGGGCTAATTATTTGATCTGTTGCCTGAGATATTAAATTGAAAAGAGGTGGAGTGAGCCAAAAGATTTAGAAAAGATTGGTAGAATGAGAGGATTTGCTACAATATTTGAAAAAAACCCTGTATTTTATATTAATAAATGTAGAAGATTAAAAATGAATATATGTGACATTTGGACAATCTTGGAAGTTAACTGATTATTCTATAGGTTGAGAATCTCTAATCTGAAATGTGAAAAGCACTGTCAGATCTGGAATTTTTTTGAGCACTAATATAACCATAAGTAGAAAATTCTGTACCATGAAACATTGTTTCATGCACAAAATTATTAAATATATAAAATTACATTCATTCTATGCAATAATGTATATATAGCTTTGTTTTTATTTATTTATTTTTTTTAATTTTGGCACCAGGGATTGAATTTGGGTCCTTGTGTTTGCGAGGCAGACAGTGGAACCACTGAGCTAAATCCCCAGCGCCTAATAATGTATATATAAAACAAATGAATTTTGTTTTTAGATTTGGATCCAATCCCTGATATCTCATTTTATGTATACAAGTACTGTGTTTCAGAATTTTAAAAAATACGAAATCTGAAGCACTTTTGTTCCCATTTTGGACGAGCTACTCAATTTATGGTACCTATTTTTTTTTTTTTAATCTTAAGTACCATATTGTGGCATTAGTAGTCCTCCTCAACATCAAGTTGTAGTAAATGGAGTTCATGCATAAAGTAGGCTTAATGGCTGGGGATTTAGCTCAGTGGTTCTGCTGCCTGCCTTGCAAGCACAAGGATCTGGATTCCATCCCTGGTACCAAAAAATAAAAATAAATAAATAAATAAAATAAATTGAATAGGCTTAAAATCAAAGGGGAAAAATTTTGCAATTTTCTGTACTTTTAGATAGGCTTTAGTTATATATTATGCAAATTCAATGTGCACTGTAAAATTAAATGTATATTACACAAAAATTCTTTAATGAAATTTGTTTCTGTATGCTGTGAGATGTAATAACACAAAAGACTAATTGTAAGTATTTTTTCTTTTGAGGTTGAAAGTCTCTCTAAACGATATGAAGAAATTTATCTTAAAAACAAGGACATAGATGCAAGATTATTTTTGGATCATGATAGAACTCTTCAGACCGATCCTATAGACAGGTATTAGACATGGTATATTTTTATAGGTACGTTTTTGATAATAGCAATATAGGCAGATTAAGTTTTTATTAGCAGCAACTTAGAATTTATAAAGAAAAGATTAACAGTATTCCTATCATATAATTTAGTAACAAATAGCAATTTATGTGAATTGTGCTTCTCAGCTGTTACCTGTTTTCCCAGTAGCTTAATAATAATTTTTTTTTTTTTGGTACTGGGGATCCAATTTAGTATCTTGTGTTTGCAAGATAGGAACACCACCACTGAGCTAAATCCCTGGCCCAATAATAATTTTTAAAATGTGCATCAAAAGAAAATGGTTGAATTTATTAGTTTACTAAAGTGGTGGTCTCTTTTTTTTATTCATCTATAGTGGGTTACTTGGTTTTTGTAAATTAATGCAAAAATATATTCTCTTGAATTATTAATATATTTTTCTTGAAATGTAACTCTTGAATCATCCATCCTAAAATATGGATGGTTGGAACTAATTATAAAATGTTTTGCTGTTGTTTTTTTGGTGCCGGGAATCAAACCTTGCGCTTGTGGGGTAGACTGCGGAACCACTGTGCTAAATCCCTGGCCCAATAAAATGTTTTTGACTAATTAAAAGTAAAGTTAATTTTGTGTCTTTTGTATGAAATATTTTAATATAATTTTAAAATGTTAACATTTTGGAAATTAAATGCAGTAAAATGTTTTAAATTTTATTTTATTATTTTTAAGAGTAGGAAAATTTATTGGGGAATAGGAGTAGGTCCTGAGAGACAAAAGGAGTCCCAAATGGGTTGCTGAATGTTTTTAATTTTATGTAAGCAGAAATAAAGTGTTTAGAAGGCATCATGCATTGGAAAACTTGAGCTTCAATATTTTTGGCTTCTCAATAACTTGGTTGTTAATACCACTAGCAAAACAAATCTAAAACTTTCAAGAAAATACTTAATAGTTGGTGCAACTCTTTGTCATAAACCTAATGGAAAGAGACCCACACTGAAAAACAGTGGTGAAAACATAAAAATTTATTTAGGTACTGGTTGAATCACCTATTTCCTCTTTCTTCTGTCATTCACTACCATTTTATTTGAGATGTTATGAAGCAACAGCAGGTATCATATACCTTTTTTGATTCATAAGGCACAAATTGTAAATTTTCTGCTTGAATGACATTGCTTGTTATTTAGTTTTGAAATGCAGAGAACACCACAGAAAAGTAACCCTGATGAAGAGATAAATGTGATTGCCCCACATACTCCAGTTAGGTATGAATTGTCTAATTTTAATTTAAAATTCTTTAAGTTTGATGCTTTATAGTATTTTGGGTTTGTTTGTTTGACTTATTTTATATTTGTATATGCATATAACAAATATATGATGGATATTCTTTGTGTCCCATGTATTTTGTGAGTTGCTTATGTTACAAATATTAGACCTAGTTCTATCTATTCTTTTTTTTTTTCCATTGAGTTTATTGGTACTTTTTAGGTATACAGTAAGTTACATTCATCATTGGGATCTTGTACCTTTAAACGACAGACCTTGGTTCTCATTTTTTCCTCTTACCCCTTCCCTCCCTTTACCCCCTCCACCCTCCCCTATTTACAAAGACTTTGTTTCCGTTTTTTTCCTTTTTGCATATTTTTTCTTTTTCCTTATTTCCTTTTCCCTACCCTTCCTACTTCCTCTACACCTTTAGTCCATTTCTTCCTATTTCACATTATCACTTATACAGTTTCGATCTTACTTACATTTTTAGTTTTTCACACCAGAGAAACTATTCGGTATTTACACATGTGTGTACTATTTATTTCACTTAAGAGTATGGCCTCAATATGCATCCATTTTCCTACGAATGATTCTTGTTTCTCGTTCTTTATGGCTGAGTAGTATTCCATTTAATAGAAAAACCACATCTTCTTTAGCCAGTCTCCAATTGATGGGAAATTAGGCTGTTTCCAAGTTTTAACTTAGTTATTACAAACTGTGCTGCTATAAACATGGGTGTGCATATATCTCTGTGGTATAATTTCTTTAATTCTTTTGGGAAGATACCCAGCAGAGGGATAGCTGGGTCAAATGGAACCTGTAATCCTATTTTTTTTAGGTATCTTCATATTGATTTCCACAGTAGTGGCACCAGTTTGTGCTTGCACTAACAATGGAGAAGGTTCCTTACTCCCACAACCTCACTAGCATTTGTTATTGGTTGATTTCTTGATAGCAGCCATTCTTTCTGGGATGAGGTAAAATCTCAGCATTGTTTTCATCTGCATCTCTTGAATGACCAGTGATGTTGAATTGAACATTTTTTCATATATTTATTTGATGCTTTTACATGTTTGTCTGAGAAATTTCATTTAGGTTGCCTATTTTTTAATTGGGTCTTTATATTTGGAGGGGGCTGATTTTTTGAGTTCTTTATATATTCTAGATAATAGTCCTTTGTCTGAGGAACAGCTGGTAAAAAATTTTTCCCACATTGTAGGTTGTCTCTTAGCTCTGTTGGGGGTTTCTCTTGCAGTGCAGAAGCTTTTTTTTTTTCTTCATTGAGTTTATTGGTACATTTTAGGTATACAGTACAATTACATTCATTATTGGGATCCTGTACCTTTACATGATAGGTCTTGGTTCTTATTTTTTCCCCTTGTTTGTGCCCTCCTTCACCCCCTCCTCCCCTCTCCATTTACAAACATTTTATTTCCATTTTTTCATTTTCTCATTTTTTTTTCTTTTCCCTTATTACCTTTCCCCTACCCTTCCCCTTTTCCCTACACCTTTAGCCCTTTTCTTCCTATTTCACATTGTCAATTATCTCATTAGGATCTTACGTAGTATTACAGTTTGTTCACACCAGAGAAACTTTTCGGTATTTATACATGTGACTTATCAGAAGCTTTTTAATAAGATGAGATCCTAGTTGTTGATCCTTTGTGCTAGTTCCCATGCTACTGGGAATTTGTTCATAAAGTCTTTTCCTATGCTAGTGTCTTTGAGAGTTCTGCCTAACTTCCAGCAAATTTAGTGTTTCTGTTTTAATATTTAGATCTTTAATCCACTTTGAGTTTAGTTTAGTGCATGGTGAAAGATAAGGGTTAGTTTTAATCTTTGGCAGGTTGAAATCCAGTTTTTCTAACATCATTTATTAAAAAGGTTATCTTTCCTCCACTGAAAATGGTTGGGTCCTTTGTCAAATATGAGGTAGCTGAGTACATCTGGAGTTGTTTTTGTGCCTTCCAGTCTGTTCCACTGATCCTCAGGTCTGTTTCTTTGCCAGTACCATAGCTTTGTTATTTCATGTTGGCGATTGTGATATCCTCTGTTATGTCTCTGTTGCCTAGAATTGCTTTTGCTATTCTAGGTCTCTTCAGGTTCCAAATGAATTTTAGGATTATTTTCTGTAGTTTTGTTAAATATACTGTTGGAATTTCATTTGGGATTGCATTGAATCTGTACAGCAGTTTTGGTAGTATGGCCATTCTCACTGTTTATTCTTCCTACCCAGGAGCAGGGGATATCTTTCCATTTTCTTATATCCTCTTGGATCTCTTTTTCTAGAGTGCTGTAGTTTTCAGTATAGAGGTCTTTTGCTTCCTTTGTTAGGTTGATTCCTAGATACTTCATTTTTTTGGATGTTATTGTGAAAGGAATTGTTTCCCTAATTTCTCTCTCAGTGAGTCTGTTATTTGTGTACAAGAAGGCTATTTATTTTTTGAGTGCTGACCTTGTATCCAGCTACTCTGCTGAAAATGTCAATTAAATCTAGAAGTCTTTTAGTGGAGTTTTTTGGGTCTTCAATGTAGAGTATCATATCATCAGCAAATAATGACAGTTTAACTTCTTCTTTTCTTATCTTTACTGCTTTAATTTCTTTCTCATGTCTAGTTGCTGTGGCTAATGTTTCCAGAACTATGTTGAACAGGAGTGGTAATAGTGGACATCCTTGTCTTTTTCCTGATTTTAGTGTGAAGGTTTTCAGTTTTTGGCCATTTAATATGATGTTGGCTGTTGGTTTTTCATAGATAGGCTTTATCAAGTTGAGAAAAAGACCATCTATTCCATTTTTCTGCAGGATTTTCATCATGAAAGGACATTGAGTTTTGTTGAATGCTTTCTCTGCATCTGTTGAGATAATCATTTGGTTTTTGTCCTTGACTCTGTTAATATAGTGTATTACATTTATTGATTTGTGTATGTTGAACCATCCATGCATCCCTAGAATAAATCCGATTTGGTTAGGAGTATGATCTGCTTGACGACCCTGTCTATTCTGTGTGCTAGTATCTTACTGAGGATTTTTGCATATGTTCATTAGGGATATTGGCCTGTAGTTTTCTTTTTGGTTGGGTCTTTCCCTGGTTTGGGAATCAAAGTAACACTTGCATCCAGGAATGAATTTGAAAGTATTGCTTCCCTTTGAATTTCATTGAAGAGTTTAAAGGGTAGTGGCATTAGTTCTTTAAATTTCTTGTTGAATTCAGCAGTGAAGCCATCAGGACCTGGGCATTTCTTAGTTGGTAAATTTTAAATTACATTTTCAATTTCCCTGATTGTAATTGGGGAGTTTAGAATTTTTTATCTTCTTCGTTCAACTTTGGTAATTCATAAGTATCGAGAAATCTGTCCATTTCTTCTGTGTTTTCTATTTTATTAGAGTACAGGTTCTCAAAGTAGGTATTGATGATCCTCTGGATTTCTGCTAGATCTGTTGTGACTTCACCTTTTTCTTTCCCGATTGCATGGATCTGAGCCTTTTCTTTCCTTTTTCTGACAAGTTTGGCTAAGGGTTTATCAATTTTATTTACTCTTTCAAAAAACCAACTCTTTGATTGATTAATTTTTTTTTGTATCATTCTCTTAGTTTCCATTGCATTGGTTTCTGCTCTGATCTGTATAATTTCCTCCTTTGTATCAACTTTGGGTTTTTTGTGCTCTTCTTTTTCTAGGAGCTTATCATTCATCGTTAGGTTGTTTATTTGAGTTTGCTCTGTTTTCCTAGTGTGGGCATTCACTGCTGTGAATTTTCCACGTAGAACTGCTTTCATTGTGTCCTATACATTCCTGTATGTTGTATTGGCATTTTCATTTATTTGTAAAACATTAATATTTGGTGCATATGTATTTATGATTGTCATCTCTTCCTCTTGGGTTGTTCCCTTTACAAGGATGGTAGTGCCCTTCTTTGTCTCTCTTAATTAGTTTTGGTTTGAAATTTACTTTGTCTGAAGATAAGATAGCTACCTTTGCTTTCTTTCAGGTTCCTGTCGTATGGAGAACTGTTTCCATCCTTTTACTTTCAGTCTGTGAGTTTCTTTTTGAAATAGGTGTGTTTCTTCTGTACAACATATTGTTCGATTTTGCTTCTTAATCCATTCTACCAGTCTCTTTCTTTTGAATGGTGAATTGAGGCCATTATCATTGGTAGTTATAACCGATATATATGGGCTTATCGTTGTCATGTTATTGTCCTGTGGTTGGCTCTTTTTAATTCTTTCCCCTTCTCCATTTTTCCTCTGCTTTGCCTGATATATTTGCTCTGTTGGGCCTCATGATGGTATGATCTTCATTGTCTTTTTCTAGGACATTGTTTAAAATTGTTTAGAGTGCTGGTTTGGTATTCATGAAGTTTCTCAGGTGTTCTTTGTTAAGAAAGTATCTTATTTCCCCATCAAATTTGAAAAATACTTTTGCAGGATACATCCATCTAGGTTGGAGGTTGTTTTCTTTTAGGGCATGAAATGCCTCATTCCAGGGTCTCCTTGACTTGAGGGTTTGTGTTGCAAAGTCTGCTGTGATTCTGATGGGCTTTCCTTTGCATGTGATTTGTTTCTTTTTTCTAACTGCTTGTAGTATTTTGTTCTTCTGTTGGGTTTCTGGGATCTTGATTATTATATGTCTAGGTGTAGATTTTTTTTTTTTTATCATGGCTACTTGGAGTCATATGCCTCACTTATCTGTATGTGACATTCTTCCCCTGTTTGGGAAGTTTTCTGTCATTAATTCTGTGAACATTTTTTAAAGTTATTTGTACTTTCTCCTGCTACTTCATGGATTCCTCTCTTATATTATTCTTCTTTGCATCATCATCATCTAGGTATTGTTGGAATGATTTCTCATGTTCCCTTACTATTTTTAAGAGATCTTTCTTTTCATTGTCACTGGCTGCAATCCTGTCTTCTACATCTGAAATTCTCCCTTCACATTCGTTCATTCTGCTGAGAATGCTTTCTAGAGGGTTTGTTTTTTTTGTTTGTTTGTTTTGTTTTGTTTTTTAAGATCAATAAGCACTCTTGGCAGAGGTAAGGGGAAAAAATGAGAATCAAGACTTGTCATGTAGAGGTACAAGATCACAACAATGAATGTAACTGTACTGTATCCCTAAAATGTACCAATAAACTCAATTAAAGCTGAAAATAAAATAAAATAAAATAAAATAAAATAAAATAAAATATGCCTATAAAAAAATAAGCACTCTTTTTTATGGGGGGGATATCAGGGGTTGAACTCAGGTCCTTTTGCTTGCAAGGCAGGCGGTGAAACCACTGAGCCAAATCCTGGCCCTGCTTTGTAGAGTTTTTAATCTCCTGGATATCTGTTTGGATCTGTTTCATGGATTCCATTTCTTTCCTATGTTGGGCGTTCATGGCTTCTGTCATGGTCCTGAATTCATCTGTTTTTAAAATCTCTTTCTGTTCTAGAGTCTCTCATCATGTCTTTCATTGTGCTCACCATCTCTGTTGTTAGTTGGGAAATTGTTTCTGATTTGAATTTTTCTGTTTTATTACTTCCTGTGGTATGAGTTCAGGGTGTCCTGGTGGTTGAGTGCCAGACTTTTCCACCTCCTTTCCCCTAGAATTTGCCGTTGATTAACTGGAAGTCTGTATTTGTGACTTGCTTAAGTGTTTTCTCATTTTTATTTTTGTTGGTAGGCTGTCCTTGGTTTAATTCCCTTAGTACTTTGATCTTCCTGATATGTCTGCTCTTTAGGTTTTGAGTCTTTAAAGACTCAGAGACACTCTCATTTTCATAGTATCAGGAAGGACAGATTATTAAATCACTCACAACCCTTTAACCCAATTAATACAGTCAGCAATGCAGTAGCATCAAGCACAGCTTCGAAATTGACAATTTGTTGTAGTTATTAATCTATCATCTTTAATCATGTGAATTAAATTGAAATCGAGAACCAGCCCAAAATGTGTTTATAGTGAATAAACTCTTCAATATAGTAACTTTACCCTTCAGAATGGGGACTTAGAAGGAGTTGGGAGAAGAGGAATAGATACGTAAAACAATAGGAGAGGTTTTCAAGTGAAGCCAGAGGACACAGGATGATCACACAAACTCTAGAAATCTGTTGAAGACAAGCAGGAAAGACATAGTGCAAGAACAAAGACAAGAGTAGAACAACTTGACAATAATAGGGAAGCTATAAATTTTACTCATTTTCCTTTGAAACTAATGACAATTAAGCAAAGGAAAAAGAAGAAAAGAAAAAGAAGAAATCCGAATTACTTGAGGAAGAAGAACTAAAAGGGAGATGAAGAATAATGTGGGGGAGCAAGAGACTGAGTGGGAAAAAGAAAAAAAAGGGAAGAATTTGAAGAATGGGAAAAAATTAAAATTTAAAAATAAAACAAAATTTTGAATAGCCTCTTTCAGGGTGTATCTCTGCTGTCACAACAGACAATGTGGGCAACAGTGTGCAGAACTAAATCAGTTAGTCTCAGCTAGCAAACGGCAGACCCCTGAGATTTAGGCTGAATTCTGGCTGCAAGGCCCAAGTTGAGCTCCCT
Source organism: Fukomys damarensis (assembly GCF_012274545.1). Taxonomy (NCBI): domain Eukaryota; kingdom Metazoa; phylum Chordata; class Mammalia; order Rodentia; family Bathyergidae; genus Fukomys; species Fukomys damarensis. The sequence continues at coordinate 48,283,854 of NW_022900950.1, read as the reverse complement.
GAGCTTATGCAGGGTTGAACTTTGCAAGGTTGTACTGCAGGTTCGAGCTGCCCTTCCCCTGAAGGCAGTCCAAGTTCTGAAGATAGTCCAAGTTCTTATGAAAGGTAGTGATCCCTCCAACTTACCAACTACAGAGATCTAATGTGCCTTTATTGCAGTTGTTCACTTCTGTTCTATCTTCTGGATCTCAGTAAAATGGGCTTTTTGCCCACCTGTGCTTCTGCAGTGTGGATCCAAGTACCAGCACAACCAGGCAGCCTTGACATCACAGGGAGGGGAATGGGGATGATGAAGAAGTACCCACACAGCTGGGTGGTCCTCACTGGTCTGCTTTGATGAAGGCCTGGGGCACTGGAGGTCACTCAGTTCTGTCTATTCTTTTTTTAAAATTTAATTTATTGGTACATTCTAGGTAGACAGTACAGTTACATTCACTACTGAGATCTTGTACCTTTACATGCCAGGTCTTGGTTCTCATTTTTTCCCCTTGTCCCCACCCTCCCTTCACCCTCCCTCCCTTCCCCGCTTCAAACACTTTAATCCCATTTTTACATTTTCTCATATTTTTTTCCTTTTCCCTTATTCTCCCTTCCCTATCCTCACTGTCCCTACACCTTTGGTCCTTTTCTTCCTATTTGCTAATTGTCCCATTAGGATCTTGAGTCAGTTCTGTCTATTCTTAAGAACCTAAAATATGCATGTGTTCCACCGTAGTAAAGAAAAAAAGAAAATAATTTGCCATTTGATGTGCATATTTTCTTGAAGGATTTTAACTTATTTCTAATGCTCTTTTTATCACTCACTTTCTACATATTCATCTGTTGAATCTACTTCTAAACTACTTCTAGAATCTATTTACTTTTCTCCATTTCTAATCTCATCACTCTTGCCAAAGACATCTTTCTCTTGGATTTTTGTGTAGTAACCTGCAAATTGGTCTTCATGCTGCTGCTCTCATTTCTCTTTATCCATCCCACCATCAAATCTGCTCTCCACACAGCCTCATAAACAATATTTTAAAAAATCTAAATCGGATCATGTTAAAACTGGGTGCTTCCAGTTAAAATTGCAATGTAATGCAAATTCCTTAACACAATATATAAGACTTTCACATTGATCTTTCAGTTTCTTGGTATGTTACTTACTTTTCTCTCATTGCTGAGACAAAATACCTGACACCCAAAGTTAGAGGGGGGAAAGAGGTTTATTTGGCTCCATAATTGGCTGACTCCATGGCAGGCAGGCCTTCCAAAGTAGGTATTAGAGATCAACTAGAGAAGAAACCAGAAAGTAGCAAAAGTAACAAGAGAATTTAACAGTGTCTTTCTGTGCCTTCTATCCCATCCAGACTATTGGGATTAGGGCAGTGCCAAACCAGTCACTCATGTGGTTTAGTAATCTTATACCCTTAACTTCAGCAGTACACACTCTAGATTCTGCCCCATGTTATGACTGATTGTATGAGGCTTTGGGACAGTCTCTAGACAGAATACATAAGACTCAGACTCTCCAAGATCTTTTGTACTTGAAAGCCTTTGTAATTGATTCTTTTTTCTTAAAATTCTTCCTTTCCATGCCAGTGGTTATTTTTCCTTTAAGTTTAGCACAAACGATACTTTTTAATGTTTTTTTTTTGTACCGGGGGATCTAACTCGGGTCTTTGCACTTGCAAGGCAGGCAGCGGAACCACTGAGCTAAATCCCTGGCCTGAATGATGCTTTTTAAGAAACAGTTTTCTTAGAAGTGTTCTCCTTTTTGCTTTCTAACAACATCTTGTTCTGTTCTTTTATAGCTTGTGTCATAGTTTATAATTGTAAATTCATTTGTGTGTTTGTTTTTCACCAATATCCATAATAGTCTTTAAATTCTATTCATGAGACCATGACTTTTTGTTTGCCATTTAATAATAGTGCTTGGTACATACTAGACTATCAGTAATATATTTTAAGTGATTGCATAGACATAGAAACACACACATTTTTATATAAGAATGGTAACAGACTTATGGACAAGTTAATGAGATGACACAAGAGACTTTTCTTATGTTTATTCATTTTTACTAGTACATGTTTACAGTACAATATTTTTATATTCATCTCAGGGAGAGGAAGTAGGTACCTGTACTTGACATACCTTTTTTTTTCTCTTTCCTCTCCTTTCTACCTCTGTCTCTAGATTTCTTTCCCATTTGTGAAAGATCTGTTTCCTTGTTTCCTATTGTCTATATGTTATTTATTTATTTATTTATTTGATGCTGGGCATCGAACTTGGGACCTTGTGCTTGCACAGGTGGCAGGTGGTAGAACCACTGAGCTAAATCCCCGGCTCTATATGTTATTTTTTAAAATTACTTATACTTTGGGGTTCTCATATAAGGGAAGTTCTGCTATAAATTAAGCTTGTATTTCTGATTTATTTCACTTAACATGATGTTTATGGTTTATCCATTTTCCTGTGAATGAATCAAGTTTATCCTTCTTATGGCAGAGTAGTACTCCATTGCGTATGCATAACACATTTTCTTTATCGATTTATCTGTTGATGGATGGATATATATATATATATATATATATATATATATATATATATATGCCACTTCCAAGATTTGGGTATTATGAGTTTTGCTGTGATAAATATAGATGTGCATGTATCACTGAGGTACGATGTATTTAACTCTGGGGAAGATACCAAGAATGGGACTATCTGGGTAGAATAGCATTTCTATATTTAGTTTTCTGAGGACTTTCCATACTGATTACTTAGTGTTTTACTAATTTGCAACAGTGAGAAGGGTTCCTCCCACCCAGTCTTGCCAACATTTGTTATTGTTTGATTTTTTTAAAATGATAGCTAGTTTTTTAGAATAAGCTAAAATTTCAGTGTTTTATTTGCATTTCTCTGATGACTGGGAATGTTGAGCATTTTTTCATGTATTAATTGGCCATTTGTACTTCTTCTGAGAAATGTCTATATTAATTTCAGTTGCCCATCTTTTATTGGGTCTTCTATTTGGGGGTATGATTTTTTTGAAATCTTTGTAAATTCTAGATATTAATCTTCATGATCATCTCAAGAGATGTTTAAAAAGCCTTTGACAAAATCCAACATCCATTCTTGATAAAAATCATGAAGAAAATAGGTATAGAAGGACCTTATCTCAATACGATAAAAGTCATTTGTGAAAAACCTACTGCCAATATATTATTTTTTATTTTATTTTTTATTTTTATTCTTATTTTTTGGTACTGGGGATCAAACTTGGGTCCTTGTGCTTGCAAGGCAGGCGGTGGAAGCACTGAGGTAAATCCCTGGCCCGCCAATATATTAAATGGGAGAAAAATTGGAAGCTTTCCCTCTAAAACCAGGCACAAGACAAGGATGTCCACTACCACCACTTCTGTTCAGTGTACCCTCTTTTCCTGGAGATAAGACCTAGCCAATCTTGCCTTACTTGCTGGGAAAGGACTTTCTAAACAGAATGCTGATTGCACAAGAAGTAGGAACAAGAATCAATAAATGGGATCAAATAAAATTAAAAAGCTTTTGCATAATGAAGGAAATAATCAGTACAATGAAAAGAACCTACAGAATGGGAAAAAAAATTGTGCTAGCTACTCTCTGACAGAAGAGACTTTTTGAAGTACTATCTGCACTGAATTTTGAAACATCTATTTCATAGGACAGGCATTTTAGGGAGTGAGAATAGCATATACAAAGGCATGGAAGTTTGAAATACCATAATATATCTGGGCAATCATTAGCAACTCTCTGAAGAATAAGAAAAAGCAGTGGGGGAAAGTAGGTATTAGAGGCTTGGTATGCTACCTTGTGCATGATGTAGATTATGAAATAAATGAGTTATAAGCACGGGTAAAGTTAGACTTGATTTTTACAAGTTTATGTCAGTAGTTTGTGAGGGTATGGACTGAAGAGGACGGAAGAAGATAATGAATAGACCTGTCAATCTTTCTTGTCTTCTTAATCACATTAAAATCACTTGGTGAATTTTTTTTTTAGCATTCACATTTATAGGCTTTACCTCAGACATCAAGTGAAAAATCTGTGGACTGTTCTGTTGCAGTAATTTAGGTGAAAAATGCTAAAGTTCTGAACCAAGAGAGTAGTGGTAGGAATGAAGGAGCAAGAATAGGCTTAATAAATATTTGATGAATTCATATTTAAAATCTTGTACATTGAGCCTTTATGAAGACCACATGTAGTAAACAGTAAGGGTATCAGGCTCTTAACAGACTTGGGAATCATCAGGTGGAGTTAAGATTATAAAAATAGATGTGACTGACTGAAGTAAGGGTATATCACAGCAAGAATGCATGGCAAGGGCCAAAATCTGCCATTTAAGGGCTGTAGAAGTTAGAGTCTATATAATGAGAAGGGAGCTTTAGAGAGTGAAGCCAAGAAAGCTGAAATGGCCTGTGAGTGTCAGAAAAGAGCAAGTGTTGAAGTGTCGAATGCATCAAGATAAGTCTGTTGTCAGTACAAATGAGAAAGGACTTTTGGTTTTAGCAGTTGGTCATTTATTGCATTAGTCATTGTAGCTTCTGTAGACATAGAAGCCGCAGAAGTTGCATGGCAATGTATTTGAAAAGATACAAATTTAGAGATACCAGTTTAGATACCAATTTAGAGAAGTGTGGCTGAGAGCATCAAACATGTTTTACTAAATGATATTAAACACCCTTTTCAGCTCTAAACTTTGTACAGTCTCAGATGTACTTTCTGCTCCAAAATTGGAGCATTAGTATTTACTGTATAACACACATTATAGAATTGCAGAATTAAAGAGTTCTTTAAGAGAGAACTTTTAGTATATGTGCTGCCAAACCAAGCACTAAGAGAGAACTTTTAATATTACCCAGGACTTAATATTCTGTCTTCTTGAAGATCTCTGTAAAGGGGACTTACTTGATTCTACTACAATTTCTAAATATCTTGATGTCTTTGTCACTAGCTTGACCAATTCATGTTTTATTGATAATTAGTTTTATTAGTAGATCAATTGTATAATTATAAAAGCTTATTATGAATACTTTTCTTAAAGATTTAAGTGAAATGTATTTCCTTGTAAACCATGTCATAATAAGTTTTTTTTTTTAAATGAGGCTAAATGGGGGAGACTTTGTGTTAGAAAATATTCTTAACTTGAGAGATAGGTGCATTCTTTTTCTTTGATTACTTAACATTTCTTCTCATTTTTCTCCTCTAGGACTGTTATGAATACTATTCAACAATTAATGATGATTTTAAATTCAGCAAGTGATCAACCATCAGAAATTCTGATTTCCTATTTCAATGTAAGCCATGTATGAAACATGATTTTTTGTGATATCTTGGTGCAAACATTTGAAATTAGAAGTGCTATTTTTAATACATTTAACTCCCACCCAACATATAGTTATCCCTTATGTTATTTCTTGTATCTTATTGTTAGTAGTATTAATTTATTTAGACAGTTATATTTTCTTATGTTTATCATTTGCCTTGTTAGCCATTCCTTCTTGTACCTTAGACCTCTCTGAGATCATTTTCTTTCTTCTTCAGATATATTCTTTAATAATTATTTTAGTGAGGTTAGCTTGGGTTGAAATTTTTTTTGCCTGAAAATGTCTTTTCCTTTATTTTTTATGAGTTGATTTAGCTAGATTTTCAATTCTAGTTTGATATTTACCTTCTCTCTTTTCTTTTAAGAATATAAAGTTGTTGATATTCTAATATGTGAAAATGTTTAATGGAAATGTATATATTACAATAAAATTATAATTGTAATGTTAGAAAGTTTATTTTCTAGTGTATAATATTTTGACTGTATTTAACCTGTAAAAATAACAGTCTTTAATTATAATTGGTTAGAATTACGTTTGTGAAGCCAGGCGTGGTGGCGCATGCCTGTAATCCCAGCACTCGGGAGGCTGAGGCAGGAGGATCACTGTGAATTCGAGAACAGCCTGGGCTACATAGTGAGTTCCAGGTCAGTCTCAACTACATAGTGAGACCCTGTCTCAAAAAAACAAAACAAACAAACAAACAAAAAAAAGAATTATGTTTGTGATATATTTTGGTATGACAGTATGAATTAGTGAATACTATACTATTCATTTTAATATATCATTCTGTGATGTGTTGTAATTATTAAAGTTGATACAGACCAACTCCAAATGATACATACCTGTTGGAACTTCATTTGTAATTGCTTCTCTATCTTGTGTATCTGAGAACGTAGTTAAATGATTTAGCTAATTCTTACCTTTTTTAAGCATAGTTTTAATTTAGAGAATGATACTAAGCTCGATTCTTAGTTTTACTTCTTTGTTTTTGGTGGTGGTGAGGTAACACATACTCTAATATAACTTTTAATTGAAGATATTGTATGATAACATATTTGGAATGGAAGGCCTAACAAATCTCTTCCCTAGCTTAGTAATGGAAAATTTAGGTAATGGTTTCCTAGCTGTACTAAAATGTGTTTTGGTCACTAACATCCAGTGCAAATCTGTTGTCCACTTATTTTCTGTATTTGTGTTTACCTTGTTGTTGTGGGAGTGTTCTCACATTTTTATAAATAATTGAAGCCTTTATTATGAATGAAAATTTTAATTGTTATTAAGCAGTATCCTCAATATTGATTTCTGCTTATATTTTTTAAAGAACTGCACAGTGAATCCAAAAGAAAATATTCTGAAAAGAGTGAAGGATATTGGACACATCTTTAAAGAGAAATTTGCTAACGCTGTTGGACAGGGATGTGTTGAAATTGGATCACAGGTAATTTGAGCTCACTTTTATTAGTACCTCTATATAGCAGTAATTTTAAAGGCACTCTCTGTCCAGACTGTACAAATACAGTAATAGTATTTGTCTAATAGAATGAAATGCTAGCAGATAGTATATCTCAGCTTCCCCCATATGCTGTTATTTACAGGAAAGTTTATGGAAAACCACTTCCCAGTTAAACAAAAGTGCACATGTCAATTGTAGAGACTTTAGAAATTAAAAGTAAAAGAAATTAAAATCTTTCACTCAATTTTTTCTTTATATACTTTGATTTCTACATGTATGAATATTCATATATAAATTTGTGCATGAGGTTATACTATTTATGCCATTTCTCAGAAATAATATTTCAGGATATCTAAAGTAAAAACTAAAATCAATATGTTGGATAAGAATAGGGCTCTGGATTTAGTCTGGGTTTATATCTGGTTCTGCTATTTATTTTTTTTCTTCTTCTTCTTTTTTTGGGGGTACTAGGGATTGAACTTGGGCCCTTGCTCCTGCAAGGGAGGCAGCAGAACCACTGAGCCAAATCCCTGGCCCTGGTTCTGCTATTTATTATCTGTGTGATGATGATTATGTTGTTTCACTTCTCTGAAATTCAGATTCTACATTTGGTCTGCTTTACTATGTGGCATTAATGAAGGTAGTATGTAAAAATAAGTTTGCACCTTGTAATTCTCTGTACATATTCATTCCAGTGCAGTGAAGTTATATTTTGATGCCACCAGTATATTGAGCCAAGTATAATAGAAAGTTGTTTTTGCTTGCATGTGACATTTGTGTTCTTAATTTGAAATGAAGGAATAGGGTGTGTATGTGCATATGTGTGTATGGAACTCAGAAATTTGATTATTCTTTCAACTGATAGGAACTAGTTATTTGATTAAAATATTTTGATGAAAAGGTCAGTTTTCTGTGATTTTTGCATGTGCAATTTACACTGTTTTATAGACAAAGACTATTCTCTTAATCATAAATATGTAAAATGCTTAAAATAGTACTGGGTATGTAACCTATCCTTGATGTAGACTGAAGGGGAATGAAGGAAAATCAAGTAGCAGACCTACCCTCTTGATAATTTATTGATAATGTTAACTATAACTTTATATATAGATCTTGTTTTAGACGAGCTACCTTTCTGTGTTCGTTTAGTAGCCATATTCTTTTTTTGAGCTTTATATTAATTTTATTAGCCATATTCTTAATAAGGGTTTTAAAAGTATATTTCAAGAAAAAATTACTGTAAATTAATAATTATTATGATTTTCTAAAATACTGTGATCTTACATTTCTTTGTAGCGATACAAACTTGGAGTCCGATTGTATTACCGAGTGATGGAATCCATGCTTAAATCAGTAAGTTAAAAAGAATACAATAGAGAAGTATTCAATCCTGACATACAAGGTTTCATTTAAACTCTTTCTGAAATTATTATCTGTTTTAGGAAGAAGAACGATTATCCATTCAAAATTTTAGGTAAATATTTTAGTTTTAGTAGAAATATTTCTTCTTTTTATAAAAGTAAATATTTAAAATTATTCTTTTTTTTCCTTTAGCAAACTCCTGAATGACAATGTCTTTCACATGTCTTTATTGGCCTGTGCTCTTGAAGTTGTAATGGCTACATACAGCAGTAAGTTAAATTTTAGTAAATAGACTTTTTAGTTCAATTTAAAGTTTTTTTTTAATTAATTGGTACATTCTAGGTAGACAGTACAGTTACATTCATTACTGGGGTCTTGTACCTTTACATGCCATATCTTGGTTTTCATTTTTTCCCCTTGTCCCCAACTTCCCTTCACCCTCCCCTCCCCTCCCCCCTTCAAACACTTTAATTCCATTTTTACATTTTCTCGTACTTTTTTCCTTTTCCCTTATTCCCCCTTCCCTATCCTTCTCACTGTCCCTACACCTTTGGTCCTTTTCTTCCTGTTTGCTAATTGTCCCGTTAGTATTTTGAGTAATATTTTAGTTTTTCACACTAGAGATATTATTTGGTATTTGCATATGTGTGACATATTTATTTCACTTAGAAGTATATCCTCAAAATGTACCCATTTACCTATGAGTGAATCTACTTTCTCATTCTTTGTGGCTGAGTAGTGTTCCATTTTATAGAAAACCAAAACTTCTTTATCCAGTTTCCAATTGATGGGCAGATGGGCTGTTTCCAAATTTTAGCTATTACAAACTGTGCTGCTATAAACATGGGTGCGCATATATCAATTTAAAGTTTTAAAGAAACCTCCGGTGTGTTGTGTTTTTTGGAAGGGTTTTTTTTTTTTGGTACCAGGGATTGAACTTAGGTCCTTGCACTTGTGAGGCAGTGGCCAGAACCACTGAGCTAAATCCCTGGCAAAAGGGGGTTTTAAGGAGAAGAAAGATGTGTTAGATCAATATACTCTGAAGAATCTAACTGAATGACATAAACAATTTGAGTGGTTTATTATCTGTATTGTCTCAGGTCACTTTGAGGATGATATTTCCTTAGGCTCCTATTCTGAACTTACTAAAGCTAGGAAATCCCTTCAAAGAACTGGAAGACTGTTACATGCCAAAGTAGTATTAAAGAACAGCCAGTTACTATCTTTTTTTTTTTTGCGATACCAGGTATAAAACTCAGGACCTTGCACTTGCAAGGCACTGAGTTAAATCCCTGACTTGCTGTCTTTGTGGCCATGAGAACAAAGGTTAGAGCCGGAATTCTCCAAAGTTTGGTTCTTTTTAAGCCAACTATGAAAATTTTGTAATTAACTGCTAAACAGAACAAAGGCTAATAAGTGTTTTTAAATACAATTTTAAGTATGTATGATTTTAAAATAATTTTTTAAATTATTCAAAATTTAATTTTAAGTATGTTACAAAAATTTTTTAAAGTTTTGTTTGCAGAGGAACATTTATCTAAGGATACAAATACATAACAAAAGAGGAATTTTAATTAGTAAAACATGTATTGAAAACTGAATCCTCATTAATAGCCAATTTTAAAGATAGGCCCTTTTGTAACTAATGAAATTAGCAAAATTTTCAAGCATCTTACTCTTTTTCCACCAAGGATTAATGAACATTAAAATGAATATGGTAAGGAATTGCTGATAAGATTTTAAGCCTGTCCCTACAATAAATTTAGGATATTTAAACCTTTCACTTTTTATATAAACTATGGCTTTTTTTTTTTCTATGAAAAACATAGGTACACACACAGTTAAAATTTGAAGACTATGTTTGGGGAGTCTCCAGAATAAAAAATTTTGCTCTAAATAAAAAGTTTAACCTTTCTGCAATATTTAAGACCTTTCAAATAAAAATACTTAGTTTAAGTCTTAACATTGCATATCTGTACATTTTTTCTTTCATTTTTAGGAAGTACATCTCAGAATCTTGATTCTGGAACAGATTTATCCTTCCCATGGATTTTGAATGTACTTAATTTAAAAGCCTTTGATTTTTACAAAGTGATTGAGAGTTTTATCAAAGCAGAAGCTAACTTGACAAGAGAAATGATAAAACATTTAGAAAGATGTGAACATCGAATCATGGAATCCCTTGCATGGCTCTCAGTAAGTAACTAGCTAAAATAAAGATATTCATATGCATATGGCTAATAAATTATCTGTTAGAAGTATATCTTAATATCTACCTTAAGAACAAATACAAAAGAATGTTATTTCAGTATATAACACCATTCAAGCCCAAGAAACAAGTGGAATATTAAAATACTTTCATTTGAATTTCCTAGACCATCTAATATGGTGATTTACTTAGAAATACCTTTACTTAAAACATAGCACTATAAAATAAACCTCAAATAGTTAAAATATGTAGGTAATTTATTTAAAGTGCAAATGTTATTATTAATGATTTAAATGTCTATTCTTACATTTCAACAGTTAAATTTTTAAAATTACGCTATTTAGATATTTTAAAGGTACAGTTTTTCTTGTTTGATTTAGTATGATTCATTTTTTATTCCATCATTAAACATAGTACAAAAATCTACACTATTGTTCAATTATTAATATTATTTAAAGTATTATTAGGGCCTCAAGTGAATTTTTTAGGTATTCTATTTATAACATATAAGTTATTGATGAGGCTTTTGTTTTAATAAAAGTGACATTTTCTTTGTAGTAATGGTAAAATCTTTCTTTGACATCCTGTTGTGGTCTTCAAATCTTTGTGGTTGGACAATACTTTGTGAATCATTATATTTGTAGATTAATGGTTGGTTACTTTTGAAACTGTGTTGCATGCTAGGCATATTTAGGTAGAGGGCCAACCTGATGCTCAAAAATTTTTTAAGTTTTGGAGCATTTGCTGTTTTGGACTTTCAGATTAGAATGCCCACCTAATAAAGTCTATGTAAATATTCCAAAATCTGAAAAATTCCAAACTCTGAAACATTTTTGATAATAGGCATTTTAGATAAGGGATATTATATATCTTGTAATTAATGCCAATTTATGTAAATGGTAATAAAAAATAAGACTTCATTGCATTAGAAGTATGTATCTGGTGTAACTTTTTTATTTTTTTCAGTATTCGTTGGCTAAGTGATAACTTATTTCTTACTGTTTTCCCATATTGTCATATTGACAGTGTATAGAGAGAAGTACAGAAAATTGTTAGAAAAACATTATGCTGCCGTAATTGCATTTGGTAACTGTAGGACTTCCACTTAATAAGAAAAGGAGTGATTAGAAGAAAATTTTTGGAACTTTAGAGGTTAAATAAAAGTAGTAAAAATAAATACAACTTAAAAATAAGTGTTTTTCATAGACTTATGTACCTTCTCTATACATTGAAATGAGAACATTACTGTATTATCTGAAAGGGACTAATCTTGTTTTTAAATTAATTGTTTTAAATTAATTAATTTTAAATTAATTTTTGTTTTAAATTAATTAATTGATTGTTTTTAAATTAATTGTTTTAAATTAATTAATTTTAAATTAATTGTTGACTAATCTTTTTTTAAATTAATTTTATTGGTACATTTAATGTTATACAATATAATGACATTCATTGTTGGGAATTTGTACCTTTACATAATCAATCTTGGTTCTTATTTTTTCCCCATCCCCCTTCCCTTCAACCCCTCCCTCCCTTCCTATCTACAAAGACTTTGTTTCCATTATTTTTCATTTTCTCATATAGTCTCATTTATTTTAAATAATTTTATTTCTATAAACACATTTATTAAATGTCTGTGTACCTTGTATTTCAGTAGACATTGTGAAGATACAAAAATGACAAAGGCTCTGAAAATTGTAGAAGTAATAGAAACTATTTATCTCAGTTCTGGCATTCAAGGATTCTGAATATTATTTCTTTATTTTTGAGAATTGTTGGAGAAAAACTACATATCTAAAGTTTGGAAAAGAGTATAATTTATGAGAGGATGATGTGGAAGTAAAGGGCCTGTCAATTTAAATTCTATATGTGGTGTAGACAGGTGCAACCACTGTGGAAATCAATATGGAGATACCTCAAAGAGCTGGGACTAGAGGCTCCATTTGACCCAGCCTTCCCTCTGCTGGGTATCTTTCCAAAAGAATTAAAAGAATCATATCACAATGATATATGCACACCTCTGTTTATAGTGGCACAGTTTGTAATAGCTAAAACTTGGAAACAGCCCAATTGCCCATCAGTTGTAGACTGGATAAAGAAGATGTGGTTTTTCTATAAAATGGAATACTACTCAGCCATAAAGAATGAGAAATTAGATTCATTCATAGGTAAATGGATGCATATTGGGGATATACTCCTAAGTGAAATAAATAAGTCATACATGTGTAAGTACTGAATAGTTTCTCTAATGTGAAAAACTATAATGGTATATAAGATCCTAATGGTATAATTGACAATGTGAAATAGGAAGAAAAGGGCTAAAGGTGTAGGAAAAGTGGGAAAGGTAAGGAAAAGGAAATAAGGGAAAAGAAAAAAATATGATAAAATGAAAAAATGGAAATAAATAAAGTATTTGTAAATAGGGAAGGGAGGAGGGTGTGAAGGGAGAGTTAGGGGTAAGGGGAAAAATGAGAACCAAGACCTGTCATGTAAAGGTACAAGATCTCAATGATGAATGTAACTGTACTGTATACCTAAAATGTACCAATAAATTCAATGAGAAAAAAATTCTAAATGTGATATCTCTAAAAGATGAAACAATAGAGGACTTTTATTTAGTCATATTGTCAATGTTTAGATTTATATTACTTTTTTAAATATAAAAATCCCAGGGCAATATTGGGTAACTTTGTGAAGATAAATCATGTCTCACAAATAGGACACTGTGTATTCTTGCTGTTAGAATAATTGGCATTATAGAAGGGACATGGCAGATGCATTTGAACTTTTACCAACTTTATTTTATTTCAAGTATAATGTATATACAGAAAAGTATATATTTCAAGTGATAGTTTAACGAGTTTTTCACAAATTGAGCACAACCATATAACCAACACCCATATCAAAACCATAGCAAACTTTAGTCTTTTGATTCTTTATCAGAATAAAAATTGATGATTAATTCTGTAGGTTAATGGGAACATATTCATACAGCATTATTGACTAAGGAAAACATCAGGTGAAGTACTATGTGCCCGCCCCTTTGGTGGTGGGGATTATGGGGATTGAACCCAGGATCGCTTACATGATAGGCAATGCTCTACTACTGAGCTTCACTGCACCTTTCTCCCTAATAATTTAATGAAAGGAAGAACACCACTGTATTTTAATAATCCTGTAGGGAAATGAGTTCAACAACTTTGCTTGACAGTCTTGAGAAATCAAGAAGGAAATAGCATACTTCTATTTCTTTTCATCCCAAGGAGATTAGTAGGCAATAAATAAGTGTACAGTAGTGGGACATTTTATTGGAAAATCTACTGAAATCTAATTCCCTGGAAATTTTAAAGGTTAGAAGTGATTTAGAATGTAGCATACCAAAGGGTTGGGTTATATTTTGTTAAATCTGTTAAATTCATATGCTAGTAGGTGATGAAATCTTAGCTTTCTTCAATAAATCTATATAGATCAAGTTATATTGGGTACTTTATTCTCTAAATGGTCTCTCTCTTTCCTGGACTTCTGTGAGCTCTTGCTATTGATCCCTCATCTGTTACCTTAAGGTCACTTCTCTTGCATCACCAAAGAAATCTTAAAATGCAGATCTTGTACTAATTCCTCAGATAAAAACTTGCTGTTTGGATCACATTCATCTGATGATAATGAAGGAATGAATGCATGATGCCCTGCAAAAAAAAAAAAAAAAAAAAAAAAAAAAACAACCAGTAAAAAAAAAAAAAAAAAAAAAAAAAAAAAAAAAGTCACTGTACAACCTGTAACCTGTATAGAGTATAGAAAGTAGCAGGCTGAAGTCAGGAAAGAGAACAGGAAGACTACTTAAGAAGGGGAGAGAGGGAACTATGAGCCTGTGGTGAAGGAGCTTTGTAGTGTGGGGCCAAGTGCAGCATGTGTGGGAAAAGACCATAGTGTGGGGAGAGGGTGCCAGTGGGATAACTGGAGGAGGGGCTCTTTGACCAAAGAGGCTTGAAAACTGAAGCTGGAGAAACTTGGACGCCTAAAGGATGTAGAAGAACTTTGCAAGGGAAAGAGCTAGAAAAAGGGAGCCCAAACTGTGTTGACCTGCTTTTCTGACTAAAACCCGAGTCACTGCTGTGTGTAACTGCTGTGGCAGACTCAGAGGTCTCCACAGTGACTGGAGTTGTTGCCCAATGAATTATGTGTGTATATTTCAAGTTTAGCAGAGATAATTGCTTGTGAAAACAAACAAAACCCCAAAAACTGTTTTGCAAAAAAGCATCCATAATCTTCATAATATAACATGGTATCAAGGATATAATTCTGAAATTGCCCCAATACAAAGAAGGCCAGAGGAATCAAGTACATGTTTTTAGAATGGGGAGCTCTAGGTCAACTGTTTTTGCCTCCAAGACTTTTTTTTTTTTTTTTTTTTTTTTTTTTTTTTTTTTTTTTTTTTTTTTTTTTTTTTTTTTTTTTTTTTTTTTTTTTTTTTTTTTTTTTTTTTTTTTTTTTTTTTTTTTTTTTTTTTTTTTTTTTTTTTTTTTTTTTGGTACTGGGGATTGAACTTAGTCCCTTGTGCTTGTGAAGCATGCAGTGGAACCACTTAGCCAAATTCCCAGTCCCTCAAAGACATTTTTTAGAAGCTTTGACTCTTCCTTTTTTCTTATGTCACCAGTTCAAAGTGTGGACTGACTCCCTAGAGTGCCTGAAGCCACTCCAGGGAATCTACAAGAAAAAACTATTTTCATATTACTATTAAAATATTATATACATTTCTTTAGTCTGTTGTCATTTAAACTGATGATGAAAAACTGTTGACACCTTTCCATGATTTAAGGTAATAGCACCAAACTGGTTAGTAGTTATTAAATTCTTTACCACTGCATACTCCTGTTTAAAAAAACAAAACAAAGTGTGTGAGCTTCATTTAAGAAGATTCTCAGTGAAGCAGTTGAGTACTAATTTTATTAAATCTTCATTTTTAGTATATGTATTTTTAACATTAATTATGATTAAATTGAAGTGTGTGTGAAGCTACATGCTAAAGTGTGATACTAAAGCGTCTTGAGGAGAAGCATTTCTATTATTGGTTGAGTTGTAAACTGAGGTAGTCACTCTTTGCAAGAAACACATCATTTACTTGTAAGCCTGACAAGCATAGTTGTTTAGGCGTAAGTATTTGGCAGTAGTTTTCTTGAAAATAAACAAAGAGCATATTACTTTAAGGAACATAACTGACAATGATAGTTGCCAGTGTGTTTTCAAGTGAAAATTAGAACCCAAGAAAACCTGTATCTACCACTATAAACATGGTAACTTCCTAATACTTTAAAGACTTCTCTGATGAAATCAGTGATGGTATCAGTGAATGTGATTGTTTTAGTCCTATAAAGAGATCTGTCAACATTTGGAAGATCTACAAAATTCAGTGAACCAGTATTTCCAAATGCCTAATACATCATGTAGAATCATGCATAAGACATTCATTAAAAGTTAAGATAGACCAGTGGATTTTAAGTACTTAGAATATGGAGTTTGTTTCTATTCATTGGCTCTGTTTCCACATTGCAGTTAATCTTTAAGAAACAATTACTTGTTGAGTTTTGATGTAGTTTCAAAAAAGATAACCACAGGGGAAGGAGAAGTGGGAAGGGTAGGGGAAAGGAAAGAAAGGGAAAGGAATAAATATGAGAAAAGGAAAAAATGGGGAAACAAAGTCTTTGTAAATGGTGGGGTGGAGATGTTTAAGGGAGGCAGGGGAATGGGGAAAAAAAATAAGAACTAAGGTACACTATGTAAAGGTACAAGCTCCCAATGATGTATGTCATCATATTGTATACCTAAAATGTATCAATAAAATTAATGAAAAAAGAGAGAAAAAGAAAAAAAAGATAACCACTCTTTCACAAAAACCTATTGAAATACTCTTCTTTTTTCCAGCTGAGGCAAGGTTTCTTTGTTTTGTATACCTCAACCAAAACAACATATTACAACAAGGAAATATAAAAACATATGAGAATCCAGGTCTCTTATTAAGCCAGATATTAGCAAGACTGTAAAAAAGTGCTAGTGTTTCTAAATATTTTTGATTTAAAGAATATGATTATTTTTTGAAAAATGTTATTTGTGTTAACATATTCCTGAAAATAATTCAAATATTCTTAAAACTTTAAGTTTTGGTTAGCATTTGAGTACTAATAGTAGATGCTAATAAATGTAACTCATATAAACAAAAGCTTTTTGTAATTTTAAGAATGTAAAAGGTTGTAGGTCCAAGAATTTTGAGAATGCCCTGCCTGTGTTCTCTTTTCTATTCAGACTTGTCTAATCACTGTGCAAATGTGTTTGTTTCTGCTAGTCTTTAAATTCTGAAGGTGCTTTTCCCTACTTTACTATTTACTATCTATGCCACCTACTAGTCATTTGTAAACACTGTATCTTATTATATGTGCATATCTCCTGTAAGGCGAATCCACAGATCTACAGCAGTTAATTACATAATGTGAAAAAGGAACAAAGGGGTCAATTTAGAAGGATGCCCAGGTTTCTCACTTATGTAACTAAGTGGATGGTAGTGTCATTCTTTTAAATGAGATACTCAGGAGTGGATGAGATTTTCTTGGGAGAGTTACTTCCTTTTAATAGTGTTTGAAGTAACCATAGGTCATTGAAATAGAGGTGCCTTATAGTTTTTTAATATATGTGTTAGGAATAATTTTTTTAATAGATGTTTTTAGTATACGTTGAGGTTTTAAGAAGAAAGCTACGCTAGGAATATGGATTTGAGAGCTTCCGTGCACATAAAATAAAAAATAGCTATTCTTTATTGACAGCTTACTTTGTGTGAGCCACTGTAATACATAGTTCTTATAATGTTTATGAATTTTCATAATAATACATTAGGTAGTGATAGTCTAGATGAAGAAATGAATATATTGAGTTTAATAACTTGCCTGAGACTTTACAAGCTAAATGATAGCTGTGATTTGAACCCAGCCTTCTGGCTTCAATATTCTTAATCCCTGTGTTTTACTGAGTAACTAAAGTTTAGAGAATGGATAGGTCACCTAAGAGGCAAGTGTAGTATGAGAAGGAGGCTGAAGACAAACCCAGAGAGCTCTGACATTTAAAGGATACACAGAAGACATTCTTCTGCTTACAGAAGAGATTCAAATAGAACAACCAGAGGAATAGGAAAGTTGGAGAAGGGTGTCATGAAGAAAGAGTATTACCAAGTCTGGAGAGACCTTGGTGTTTCAGACACTGTGGAAGCAGCCAGTAACTGAAAAGTTCCAGCAACAAGGAGTTTGCTGGTGATATGGTAGTAGCAAGGACTGTTTAGTGTAGTGGTGAGAATAAGAGGAGATGTAAGTGACAGATAAAGAGGTAGAAACAATAACTGTAGGTGGCTTTTACCAGAATTTTGCCTATGAAGGAAACTGCAGAAGTGAAGATGGAGCTTGGAGAATGTCGGTGAATAGATTTTTTTTTTAAATGGAGGAGATGGGTTAAATTTTGATAAAACCATTAGGAGTATTCTTTATTCCTGGGAAATAGTTCAGTGGCTAAAACAACCATTTTATTTTGCTCATAATTTTTTTGATTGGGAATTTGGGAAAACTTGACTGGACAGTTTATCTCTGACCATGTGATGTCAGCTGATGTCTGAGGCTAGCGGATCCTCTTCCGAGATGAACCTGTGCTTCCAAGCCTGGCACCTTTCTGCTTTTCTGTTCACATTTCCTTTGCTCACTGTCCTCCCTCTTCCTTTACGAGATCCACACTACATAGTATCCTCTTGGCCCTCTTATGTGAGAAGCTGTTTCTTGTAGTATTTTGGTATTAGGGTAGTCATGCTCCTTATTCAGCAACAGGCTTCTGAATGGCTTCTAGGAGTTCTTTCGCTGGAATCTATTCATTTGGTCAAAGTAGTCATTCATTGGGCTTGTCCAGATTCAGAGGATGGGAAAAGACACAGTCCCATTTCGGAAGAGCCTGTGGGATGGGAAATACTACTGTGGCAAAAGAGAAAGAATGAGGGCAATAGCAAATAAGGTAGAATGTGGTTACCATGGCAAGAAATTGAGGAAATCTCCATTTGATGACTTTTAATTAATTAGTGAAAAAGAGCAGAGGTGTTTACTGAGGGTGGTGGATAGGTGGAGGTGGGGTGGGGAGTGCAAAGTGATAGTTAAAAGTTTGAGGAGTGTGTATGTGATGTGAAATTGTTACTATGAAGACTTAATAGAGAAGCAGACGGGTGAAAAGAGGATGCACTACAGCTTTAAGGTTATTTTGAGGGTAAAAACCATTTGTAGTGCTACCAGATAATAGCAGTGCCCCCCCCAGCATCATCTAGTGGCCAAGTGTGGGATTAGAAAAGGTGAACAGGTAGATTGACCTAGGCATTGGAGGAAGGCTAAGCAGATGCAATAGAATGATAATAAAGCAGGGAAGTTGAGGATTTTAGTCATAGAATAATTAGAATGTTATGGTTTAGGGGTATTCCATCTGCTATTTAAATACTACAAATACTGTATTTCTCACTTCTAGAAATTAGATTTGGGTTCTTGCATATCTTTAATATGTTTATACTCTTCTACCTTCCTGAATGTATAGAATATAGGTATTCAAATTTTTTAACTTCCTTGTCTCCTGATTCTAATGTCTATGTCTTTGTTAGATCTGTTTCAGTTGGATATTTTTCATTTTTGCATTTGTTTGTTTGTTTGTTTTAGGGGGTTGTGTACATGGAGATATTTTATTGGAGATTAAATACTGTGAATTTTATCTGAGTCCTGGCTACTTTCCTAGTCCTTGTACTATTTTTGAGTTGCATTTTGAGGCGCAGTTATATTATTTGCAGTCCTTTCAATGTTTTATATTTTTCTTAATATTTTCAGACAAGTAGTAATCTGATCTGTGGCTTACTTTTCCCCATCGTCCAGGTAATGCCTTTCTGAGTACTCTCAGTACTTGTCCTCATATACCACAGGGTTTTTCTACTTTGATGGAAATCAGAACTTTTGGCCCTGTGTTTTGGCGCTATGGCAGGGATAGTTCTGCTCCTGCTAATGATTCTTTCCCTGGCTTTGGGTAGCTTCCTCCGGGGTACATGCTGATGGGTACCCAACTAATTATTCAAGAGCAACCCCCATAGGAGCACTTTGTTCTGCTAATTTTACTGCCTTTGGCACCTTTGATTTCTCATCATTTCTGTTTCTTGGGGACCATCAGTTTCTATTTTTTCCTCCTGTGTTGGGGCCTGGATACTTTCCAGCAGTAAGCTGTGATAAATGTATGCTCACTCTTTGTTTTCCTTCTCTCAGATACCATTGTCTTGTGCATTCTGTTGTTTAGTGTCTGAAATTTACTGTTGCTTTGCTTGTGTTACTCAGTTTTTTAGTCCTTTGAACAAATTTGGTTTCTTTTCCTTCATCAAAATTGACGATGTTACTAAACTTAAGACTTCATGATTTATGAAGTATTTTAAAATATGACATATGTAATATTGAGGGTGTCATTTCTCTTCCTGCAATAAATGCATTGGGTCTTCTGAGTACTATTTTGAAAGAGTATTTACTGTATGGGGGAACAGTGAAATGCTAATTATTAACTATTACCTCAAATTAAATTTTAATAAGTCACAAGAAAGTTGAATATCTCTAAATGTTAGATGTAGCTAACTTATTAAATTGGATACTCTCGTACTGTTTCTTTTTTCTGTGATTGCCAAGTATTAGCAAGTTTTTTTATACAATTAACTTTTGATCAACATAGTTTTATATAAGAAAAGATTGAAAATATTTCTTTCAAATAATTTTTCCAAGTTTTAAATGAAGGACTGTTTGATACATGTGTACAGTTGTAATGATTAGTTTGTATTTTTGGAGCCCTGATTTGGTGACAATCTTATAAACAGTTTTAAGCTTCTTTGGTATTCTTTTGAAATGTCAGATTTGACAGGAAGTTAACACAAAAGGGAGAAAAGCCTGTGGCTTTGAAAAAACCAGAAAGGATATCTGTTGTCTATTTGTATGGTGTATCATTAACCTCTGGTGCACTTTGCACAAAGGTTTTAGTATTTACCATGTAACATTGTGTGTGTTTGTTTGTTTTGTTTTTTTTTTAAGTTACATTTTTGGGAGCATTGTGTTTCAGGAAGTATGAATTGTTAGATAATGATTAAGTCCCTTGAATGTTTTTTATAAACCTAAGTAAGAATAGTGAAGCAATATAAAGACATATTTACAGTTAAAAGCAAGCACCTCAAGAATTATATAAAATAATCATGTATTTATTTTTTTTCCAGCAAGAAAAAAATATTAAATAAAAATTTTAAAAATCTAATTTCTTCTGATAATATAGCTAAGCCATTAACCTTTCTTGCTGTGACTTAGTTTTATTCCTAATACCATGCCTTTTATTCCTACAGTTAGGAGCTGTTCGAGTAATTTAGGAGGCTTGATTTCACTATTCAAAACGGAAATTATTTCATTTTGCCTAAAGTACAACTTTTCTTTTCTTCTTCTTTTTTTTTGGGGGGTATTAGGGATCGAACTTGGGACCTTGTGCTTGTGAGGCAGGTGATGGAACCACTGAGCTAAATCCCCAGCCCTTCACTTTTCAATATGTATTTTTTTCATTACTCTTCAAGTTTTCTAGACTTGAATACCAAGCATTCTCTTCTCTTTCTCTGTGGTTTGATATAGAGTCCTGTGTTTTTTAAAAAAATACTTTGTCATGTCTCTCAGATTTGATTATCATTTTTAAAAATCTGTTTTTACTTACACCTCTCAAGAGCCAATCAATCATGAGTCTACATTAAAGCCTTGCAATAGGTTTGAAAATGTGCAAAGATAGATCAATATGAAAGTAATCTTTAAGCCGGGTGTGGTGGCACACACCTGTAATCCCAGCACTCAGGAGGTTGAAGCAGAGGATCGCTGTGAGTTTGAGACCAGCCTGGACTATATAGTGAGTTCCAGGTCAGTCTCAACTACATAGTGAGACCCTGCCTCAAAAAAAACAACAAAAAAAAAACAAAATAAAAAAAAACAAAGTAGTCTTAGAAGTTACATTATAGAGTTTTTAAGCATGTCACACGTAACTATTTATACAATCCCATAGCCTATTTGTTATAGTAATATAACAATATAGTGTGAATGATTTGACCAAGATAATTTGATACCATGACATTTACTTAACTAGAAACTAACATGAAATTTGGAATTAAATGCTAACTTGGTGATGTGGCATAAATTGCTTAACCTTCCTGAGCCAGTGTCCACTTTTGGAAAGTGAAAATAGTATTATCAGTTGCATAGTGATGAAAATTAAATTAGGCAGATACTTTTGATCCCCAGCATAGGGCAGCTAGTTACTGTCAATTTTCTCCTTCTGCCTATTACTAATTGGCTCCCAAGCAGGATACAGATATTCTGTACTCTCCTTAATATGCAAAGTGGAGTCATGTGTAAACTCCATTGCAGAATTAGTAAAGAACCAACAGAATTTAATTTGAAAGCCCTGTAAGGTTATAAATTAATCTAGAATCAGTCATCCAGAATCATATTCCTCTTAAGAATGGCCCACAGACCAGCAAAGTGAGAATCATCAGAGAGCTTGTAGGAAATGCTAAATCTTCAACCTACCCAAGACTGCTTGAAAATAATCTGTATTCCTATGGACACTAGGGTTTTAAAATCACTAGTAAAAAAGTAACCTTCAACTTGAAAGAAAAGAACTTTATCAATACAGTTGATCCAAAAACCTAAGATAGGCTTGGTGTAGTGGCACATGCCTACCACTTGGGAAGCTGAGGCAGGAGGATCACTGTGAGTTCAAGGCCGGCCTGAATTGCATAGTGAATTCAGGTGAAACCTTGTCTCGAAACAATAACAACACTCAAAACAACAAAAAACCTCAGTGGTAAAAGGACATCTACAATAGTGAATATTAATTTAGTTTAGAAGATTAAGTTGAAGCCAAATAGTATAGTGGATTGGTAGACCCTAAAACACTGAAAAATAACCTCCAAGAAAGAGGAAAAGTAAGGGAAAAGCATTGGGCAAAAGAGCACATTCTCCAGCAGCAAATGAGAAATTCTTATTAATAATGTAGGTGTGTTTATAGTGGTGTCCCTAGCTGGAAGAGAAAAAATACTCTAAATATGCTCTGTTGAAAAATAAAGGAACGGGCCGGGGATTTAGCTCAGTGGTTCGGTGGCCTGCCTTGCAAGCACAAGGACCTGAATTCAATCCCCAGTACCAAAAAAAAAAAAAAAAAGAAAAATAAAGGAAGTATATATATTCTATTTCAAGATTTCCCTTGAAAAAATAGGTAATTGTAATATAGACAACTCTTAAAAATATTTAGCGCATGAGCTATATGCACTTTTGAAGAATACTTCCTTTATCAAAAGAACTACCTTTTCGAAGTCTAAAGAAAATTCTGAGGATTCAAAAACATAAATATGAGCCGGGCATGGTGGTGCACCCAGCACTCGGGAGGCTGAGGCAGGAGGATTGCGGTAAGTTCGAGACCAGCCTGGGCTACATAGTAAGTTCCAGGTCAGTCTTAACTACATAGTGAGACCCTGTCTCAAAACAAAAACAAAAACAAAAATATAAATATGCAGGAGTACAAAAATGAGAATGAAAACAGCTTATGTGAATACCTAATTGTCTTTTATTTGAATAATTATCCATTGGGATATAGATTGATTTAAGATCTAAGAATCTAAGCTCAACTTAATGAAATAACTTTCTTTGTAATTGATAAGGATCAATAAGGCATTAAATGTGTTTTTATGTAGTTCCTCACAAATTATTTTTTTAAAAAACAAAATTTAAAGAAATGGAAATAAGTATTATAAACCAATGCACATCTTCTGTGTTAAATGCTTATAGTGAATCCAGGTTCTTGATCCAGAGCTATGTATATTTTTAAACATAAAGTCTTTTTCATACCTAAACTTTTGCTTAAGTGATTTCCAGTGCTTGAATTCAAGGTCTGTGTGGATCTACCCACTTCTTTAATCTCTAAAATACTCTTAATGCACGTGAGACATTGCCGGAATTCACTGTGAAGTATTTGTGATTTGTCTGTTCATGTCATGCCTCCCCACTGCACCATCCATACTATACACATCACATGCTCTTTGTTCATGAATTTGCACAAGAACTAAAGAAATTCAGAGATACCACCAATAACAAAAAACAAAATCCAGTGAATCAGGAATGCCCTTTCAGTAGTTCATAAAAACTTGGTTTAGAAGGCACTCCTTAGAGAAAGCTCATCACTTAACTTCATTAGAATCTTTCCTGATCATATAGTTCAGCATCAAAATGATCCCTACTTATGCACCTGGTAATAATCCTCAAACTTTAGCATGCATCAGGGAGGCTTGTACAAACAGATTACAGATTGCCACATGCAGCCCCATAGTTTCCAGGGTAGGGTCCAAGAACATGTGTTTCTAACATTTTTTTAGTAGATACTGATTTCTGCTGGTCTGGGCAGTACTCATTTACATTCAGTGTAGAACAGTAATAGATGTTTCTGTATTTATACAGGCTCTGTAAAAAGTGCTTACATATGTTAATTGCTTTACTCCTTAAAACTTTATGAAGCAGAAATTCTCTCATTATAACCCTTTCACAGATGAAGAAACTGAGGCACATAGAAACAAAGAAGGCTTCCCTTGTCCACAAAATTAGTTGGTGGCAGAGTAAGAACTTTAACTCAGGGTCTCTGGTTTCAGAGTCTGTACTCTTAACCTCTGTGCTGCCTCTTAGTGTGTTCTACTTTAGAATTGGGAAGTTGTATTGTCACGATTGGTTTTTTTCCCTTATGTTTTATCTGTGTTTGTGTCTGTGAGTGTTACTGTGCTGTAGCAGAAGGATTCTGGGCTTTGGATCACCAGATCTCATTTAATCTTCTGTGAGGATAAGCATTGCTTTACTTTGTAAATAAAGAATCCTGAGGTTTAGAGATGACATATAACTTGTTTTGGTGTGTTTCTGAGAAAGCTATGGATCACTTTCTCAGCTTTTCTTGTCTACAAAATGGAAATAATATTGTGAATGTTCAGCACTTATGAGAATGTCATCAGAAACATTACATTTAATTGCTATTTCCATTTACTTCATTTTCTTTGCTATGCAGTGATTTCTAAAGAACATAGAACTAAAAACACATGTAAACAGTATTGTACCTGTTTATTCTGGCTTACTGTATGTATGGAGAACTTTTTTCCTTGTCTCCACTATCCCATATTCTCAAAGTAGAGAACTTCAGCAGGAAAAATGTGTCACTGAACTTCAGTAATGATAAATGTAGGTCCTGTTGACTTTGGGTGTTACACTGTATTTGGCATTTGTTATATTGCTTTAGTTATGGTTTGTGTCAGTGATTACCCCAAGGGCAGTGTTAGTTTGCTATTCAAGTACAAACAAGATGGGAGAGAGCAACTTGCAAGAATAGCTAGGGCATATCTTCTGTACTTAACCTATGGGAATGGGAACACAGATCACTTATTCAGAGGATCTCATACAGGGTCGTGATGTTTGGGAATTATTTGGATAGAGTCTTAGGATTTTCACTTTTAAACTTAACAGTCATTTCTTAACTGGAGTATGAGGATGAACTCTGGAATTCTGGATGTGAAAGAAACAGGAAAAATATCTTAGGAGATTATTCTAATTGGTGTAACTTCTGAGCAGCACAGTAAAGGCTGTTATTAAGTAACATTTTAGACCCAGTTGAGTCCAATTGTTCTTAAATCATGAGCTCACATACCCCTAATTGTTGTAGAACATTTTGGTATTTTTCTTTTAAAAATATTTATAGAATGATTTTAAAACTGGATTGTCACAACCCAGTCATTTAAGCATGTACATATTTGCTCCTTGTATGTGTGTTTTTTATTAATTTGCTTATTGATTTTTAAGATTTTCTACTTTGTCTGAAGTGACTAAATATCGAAGTATTTTTGGTGTCTTCCTGTAAGTGCTACATTTAGAACATGACTAATGTAGGATAGGAAACAGCTGGGTTTGATTCTTACCCTTTCAAAACTGTTTTACTATTCTTGCTAAGTTTCAATTGTTCTTACCGTCATCAAAATATAATAGAAAAGTTCTCTCTAAAATTTTTTAATACTCAGTAAGAATTAGTCCAAGATTTTAAAACCTTGCTAACTTCTGAGTTTTTTTTCCTGTCTGCAGTTGTAAAAATCTGGTCATTGTTTTAAATCACTATACCCTATCTAGATTTTAAGACAACTTACACTTTAAATATTACATATTTTCAGATCATTCGTTTTTAATGTTATCTAACATTGCATACTTTAAGTATGATGTACTTTAAGTACTACATGCTACCACTGTCTTAATTTAGTTGAACCCATATATTTGGACAGAGTTGTCTAAAAAAAAATTTCAAAAGTTAAGTTCCAATGAAGAGTGAACGTCTTGGGGGTGGAATGGAGACTGGTGTGATGCAAAAATTATTTCTCTGACTTTTGTAATTATTTTCTAGGAACAACTTCATAATCCCTTCTAGAAAAATTATTATACATATCCTTTCTTTATTTTTAACACTTGGCCATATTTTTTTCATCTCTTAAATTGCTAAGATTATATTGAATTATATGTGTTTTAATCTTTTTGATCTGAAGAAGTCTTGAGACCACAACATAAAGTGCAGCAATTTTTGCCCAACAGTTTTATTTTTTATTTTTATATTTTGGTACCGGGGATTGAACTCGGGTCCTTGCGCTTGCAAGGCAGGCCACTGAACCACTGAGCTAAATCCCTGGCCCCTGCCCAACAGTTTTGAAGCTAGTTATTTTGGTCATTAAAATTGTTCATATGTGATGTATAAGGCAAATCGTATAATTTTAGTGCTAAGTCTTAAGTATTTTATTTAAATAAACTGCTGCTTCTGTTTAACAAATATTACAATAAAACTTGCTTTTCTGAGAAGCCTAGATTTTAGTTCCATGTAAATATTTCATATTCATATAATTAAATAAAACCTCATTATTTTAGAATAAAGAATTCCAATATGATTCTTAGATTTTAATCCTATTAAAATATGAGCTATCAATGAATTGGTTAAAATAGATGGAATATTATTTTTAATGAAAATTAAATTGAAAGGTATATTCATAATATAAAGATTTATTTTGTTTTGATGAACTAATCCTTTTATTATTTTTTAGCTGAAGTAAAAGGGTTTCTCTTATATTATTTATACCAATGGCAAACCTATGGTATTCATATTACTGTGTTTTTCTTTTAAGACAAAAGATGTTAATGTATGGGTTGCTTTTTCTAAACTAAGACCTTATTTAGGTTTAATTTTAGTGTTGGACCTTTGCAATAAGTAACTGAAGGTTGCGGTTTGGTACTTAGTCTCTTAACAGGTTTGTTATCACTGACTTACATGTGCGATTGCTTTTAAAGAAGAGAATTTTCCCAATTCAAAATAGCAGACTACTGACCATACACTTTTTTTCCCCTCCTTTCTCTGTCAGAAATCTACACATATAAATGCACATGCACACGCACACGCACGCACGCACACACACACACACACAGGTAAAGCCCAGCAGTGCTCACACTCTGAAGTGTGAAAAACTGTGGAAGGAAGTGGAGGTGTTGATTCATTTTTGAGAATAAAAAGTAAATGAGGGGCCTTTTGATGGTTATAACAAAAAGTAGCCCACAGCACAGAATACACACAGGAGAGGACTCTGGTGGTAAAGGGTCATAGCAACAAGCTCCAGGTAACAGAGTACGACAGTAGTCGGGAGAATTTTCTAAAATACCTGGCAGTGATCTTAAAACTTTAGTATGCATCAGAATCATCTGGGAGGCTTGTACAAACAAGATTACAGATTGCCATCTGCAGCCCCACAGTTTCCAGGGTAAGGTCCAAGAATATGTGTTTCTAACATGTTTCCAGTAGATACTGATGCTGCTGGTCTGGGCAATACTCATTGAGAGCAAGATGTTGAAAACATGCAACACCTGTATCCAGGTTATGTCAGGTTACAGGAATCAGGGAAATATATATACCTCCCTCTGTGCTAATGTGCTAGAAAATGTCATCTCTGATACAGAGCAAGATAGATTTGGTGTGCAGATTGTGCCGTGGCTCCAAGAAGTGCATAAACTGTACAAACACACATATCTTCAACTTACAGTGGGGTTCCACCCTAATAAAATAATTGCAAGTTGAAAATACCTGTTTCAGAAATGCATTCAGTAATCTTAACTTCTAAAACATTGTACTTCTCAACACAGCACACGACAGAATGTCACTTGTTTGTCCCTGTGATCAGGTAGCTGACAAGGAGCTGTGATTCACTGCTGCTGTCCAGCATTGAAAGAGTGTTGTAGGACTTAGCACTACACTGAGAAAAGATCAAATTTCAAAGTTTAAAGTATGGTTTCTACTAAATGTGTTTTGCTTTCATACCATTATAAAGAAAAATCTTAAGGAACCATTGTAAGTGTAAACCATGCATATGCTTGGCCTACTCCACCTCATGTTTTGTGTATACATGAACACAGCAGGTGTTTCCTGATGATATCAAAGACAGAAGAAGAGCAGAAACTGAGCTAAATCCAGACTTTTATAACATACTTGGGGAGAAAAAGAGGAAAAGTTATTTTTTCTTGGGGGAAATATTATAAAATATTTTGCTTTTTGGTTATATTGCTATTTACTCTGATATTTTGAAGCACCTTGATTCAGTATCTTTTTATTCATCCCCACAAGAAAGATTAGAGAAAATAGAGAAGAGAAAATAGTAACAATTAAAAATAACAGAAAATTTCCCAAAGCTAATGAAGGCCAGACAGCTTCAGAAGAAAAGGGCCACTTAACATTCCAAGCATGATGAGTAAATATGGATACATTTTGGTGGAAATTCAGAATTGTAAAGATAATAAGAAAATTATAAAAGCTTCTGGAGAGAAAAAATAAGTTATTTATAGGGGAATAAGATGAAAATCAGCATTTTAGTTCTCAGGAATGGTACATATTTGGCAACCTAAAATTCTTTACCTGTCCTCTATTGTCCAACATGAAAACAAAATGAAATAATTTTCAGACACATGGGGACTCAGAAAGTTTATCTTTTGACTGTCTTATTTGAAATGAAATTACTAGAGAGTACATTTTAGCAAAATGAAAAAGGTACCCATGAAAGGGAAGATAAGGGGATCTAATAAGATCATGGGGTGTAAAGTGCAACTTTTATAGCAGTGCATATTAGGATGCAGCAGGCTTAGGAAAGCAGTTGTTCCAAATAAGAAGAATGATATATCCAGAAAGTGTTTTCAAGGACAAAATGGTTTCTTTTAGCAGTTGTTTAACCTCGTTTAAATGGTAGGGCTTCAATAGGTACAGTTTACAGTTGATAAATAAGCATTACAGTAATAACTACAAGAGTTTAAAGCGTTACAGTAATAACTACAAGAGTTGAATGCTTGTATTGACAAAAGAAAATTCACTTCTTTTCCTTTGGGTTTGAAGAATTAAATCATAAGTTTGGTGAAGAAAAGATAATCTTTTTTTTCTTTGTGTGTGTAGATATAGAACATTTATTAGAGCTATTCTGGTGAATACCCAGAGAAGGTTCTATATAAGTAAATAAGTGTTGGTTATTAAAAACTAACCAAGCATGCAAGGTATACCTAATTTTTTCTTAATATAGGCCTCTTCTGTTCTCGACTTCATTTCCACCTTGCTCTAGACCCTATAAAGAATACAAAGAAGTATAAAACCTAGTCTCTTTCCTCAGGGAGCTTGATACTCTAGTAGGAAGTTAAGATACAACTTTTATAAAAAGATAACTGTCAATTCAGTGCACTGATGTGTGCTGAAGTTTCACCTGTTTGGGAGGCTGCGATGGGCAAGGTGGGATCGAGACCAGCCTGAGCAACACAGTAAGGCTCTAAGAAACAAACAACCAGGTGTAGTGGCGTACCTCTAATCCCAGCAGTCGGGAGACTGAAGCAGGAGGATCACTGCAAAGTCAAGGACTCCTTCAGCTACATGCTTCAATACCAGGCTGAACTACATAGTGAGACCCTCTATCAAACAAAATAACCCAAACAAAAACCAAAACAAAACCTGCCCAAAGCAATAATACCAAATAAATGACATACACAGCATAATCGTAGAAGAACTTTGTTTCAAGCTAGAATTTAAACTGGGCCTTGAAAAATGAAAACTATTTTAACCCAGAAGAGCTTTGGGGAAGGCTGGGACTCTGAGTAGCATATGATATATCTAAATGTCTAATATCAAGAAAGAACACTGGACAAGTGTAGTAGTAGGCCACACTGAAGCAGAAGAGTCTTATTTGGGATATAGAAAACAAACCAAAAATAAGTCAGGGCCATATTTTGAAGAATTCTATATATTTTCAAAGTCCCTCCCCCACTTTTTTTGCAGTACCAGCCATTCAACTCAGGACATTGCATTTGAGCTACATCCCAGACCCCTCAAAGTCCGTATTTGTGGTAGTTACTCTGATTGTTGGGACAGAATACCTATAACTTTTAAAGGAAAGGTTTGTTTTGGCTCACGTGTTTAGTCCATAGTTAGCTTATCTCCAGGGCAGGAAGGCATGGTAGAAGGGCCTGGGCAGAGGAAAGCTGCTGTCCTCATGATGGTCCGGAAGCAGAGAGGCAAGGAAAATAGACCTTTCCAGGTCACACTCCCAGTGACCCGACTCTTGACCAGACCCTACCTCTTAACACACTCAACTGTTCTACCCCTATAATTCACTTATCTTCCAAAAGCCCTGCCAATGAGTACTTGAGGTTCTTGGGGCCATAATAGTATTTAAATATAAACCATCATAGAATTTTTAAAATGGACCTTTTCTTTCATTTCCATTAGAATATCTGACAGCTTTTAAAATGACATTAAGTGGCAGGGGTAAAGTGGCAATTTAATAGGTGACTCTGGTTAAACTTCTAGAGAGTTTAAAGGGAAAAATAAGAGGCAGGCTGAGTGATGGAGTAATTACAGTAGTCTCAGTATGACATAGAAACAATGTTGATGATGGTTATTCAGTGTAAGAAAGAGATGAAAGGCTTAAGTGACTAGGATAAAAATCACAGGGTGTGGAATGTGCCTTACATATTACCCAGCCCAAAACCCTTAGCTAAAGTTGAAGAGGTCAATAGAGAAGTTAACTAAAGTTACAGTAGCGTATAGCAAAGCCCTGATTATAATTTATACCCCTCTTCAAAAAGAATTCAAGGTTCATTTATTTGACAGGTAATTATTGAGACCAATTATATGCCAGGCACTGTGTAGAACAGGACATGCCATGGGCTGATCACATGTTTCTGTAAATAAAGTTTTATTCAAATATAGCCACTTTACTAATTGTGGCTACTTTTGCACTGCAAGGCAGAGTTGATAAGTTGGGGCAAGACTGCATAGCCTGCAGGCCTAAAATATTTGTCTAATTGAGAAAGCTTACTGATTGCTGACCTGCAACATTAACATTCTTCCCAAAGTCAACTATACAGAAAGGTATAATCAGAACCAGGCATGGTGGTGCACACCTGTAATCACAACACTCAGGAGGCTAAGGTAGGAGGGTCAAGAGTTTGAGGCCAGCCTGGACTTAGTAGCAAGACACTGTCTTAAACAAATAAAAAAGGTACAATTAGGGAAGTGTGTCATACTCTCTGATATCCCTTGTACCCCATTTCCCATCTCATACTTTGGTTTATTCACCCTTCATTTCTTTTTGTCAAAGTAAGTGTATATATATATATATATATATA
>NW_022900950.1:48245015-48249239 GCF_012274545.1 Fukomys damarensis | reverse complement strand
TTTCTTTTGTCTTTTTCTTAACACAAAAGGTAGTATACCATGTACAACTTTTTATACTTTTTTTTTTACCTACACTTTTGGGAAATCGCTGCATATCAGTTTGTGGAGATCTTATTATTTTTAGTAATGAGAATGCTGCATAGTATTACATATTTGTGTGTGTACACTATAATTCCACCAATGTTGGATATGTGGTTTCTAGTATGTTGCAATAGTGCTTCACTGAGTAACCTTGCATCTGTATTCTTTTTAAAAATTTTTTTATCTTTTCTTTTTATTGAGTTCATTGGTACAATCTAGGTATACAATACAGTTACATTCATTATTGGAATCCTGTACCTTTACATGCTAGGTCTTGATTCTCATTTTTTTGTATTGTTTTTGGTGATAAGGATTTAACCCAGGACCTCCTGCCATGTACTGTATACTGTTATATTATTTAAATTGTTTCTTCGAAGTAAGTACCTAGAAGTGATAAATCATCTTGTATGTTTGTATATGTCTTCATATTGTTGAATTTGTGTCTTTGGGGTAAATACTTGAAAGTGAGCATGCTGAGTATGCCTGTTATATACTGCCCAATTTTTGTCCATAAGGGTTGTGTCATAAAGTATAACAAAATTTTATTTCATTAGCAATATTAAAATATTATCTCCCAACTGTCATCACTGTCATTTCAGAAAAACTGTTCCATTTTATTTTTAATTTTTTTCCATTCATTTTATTGGTATAGGTATACAGTATGCTGACATTTATTATTGGGAATTTGTATCTTTACATGATGCATCTTGGTTCTTATTTTTTCCCAATTCCCCTGTTCTTCCTTCAACCCCCTCCCTTCCCTATTTATACAGACTTTGTTTTCATTTTTTTCATTTTTTTCCTTTTTCTCATATTTATTCCTTCCCCTTCTTTCCTTTTCTCTACCCCTCCCACTTCCCCTTCCCCTTTGGACCTTTTCTTCCTATTTTCTGTTCCATTTTAATAAGGAACAAAGGAACTAATAAAGTTTGAGAACAGCCCTTTAAATTGTATAAATGTAGTTCTTCCAATGTTAACTTTTTTTCCCCCATTGAAGGCAAATATATCTCTTCCAAGTATCACAGGGATCATTTTGAATGGCAAATCAGATCCGGCCTCTCTTTTTTGAAATCCTTCTGGACTTTTCACCTATCCTCAGCTCTCAGCATGGTTTTGGTATGGCCAGTGGGTACATATAAGATTTGTTTTTTAAGTCCAATTTTTGTAACTTTGCTTTAATCTTCTAGTGTGCCCAGGTCTCTCCCATTGGGCCCTTGCATATGCTTCTGCCTTGCCCCATTAAAGAACTAGATAAGTCAAAACGACTTACCAGGGCTGTACCTTAACTACTTACTTACAAAGACTTTGTTTACATTTTTTTCTTCTGTCATATTTATTCCTTCCCCTTCTTTCCCCTACCCCTCCCACTTCCTATTTATGTCCTATTTATTTCTTTTAAGAATATGACCTCAATGTGCATCCATTTAGCTATAAATGTCTCTAGTTTCTTATTCTTTTTTTTTTTTGGTACCAGGGATTGAACTCAGGTCCTGTGCTTGCGAGGCAGCCAGTGGAACCACTGAGCTAAGTCCCTGGCCCTCTAGTTCCTTATTCTTTATGGCTGAGTATTACTCCACTTTATGCAGAAACCACATTTTCTTTTGGTCCCATTTGACCCAGCTGTTCCCCTGCTGGGTACCTTCCCAAAAGAATTAAAAGAATCGTACCACAGTGCTATGTATGTACCCATATTCATAGCGGCACAGTATGTAACAGCTAAAATTTGTTTCTCTTAACATTTACTTTAACTGTTATTTTTAAAAATCAGGGCTGAGGATGTAGCTCAATGGTAAAGCAGTTGCTTAGCCCTGCTTTTTTCCTGGATTTTTCCCCCAGTACATTTTTCTTTTAAAAGCACTGAATTGTTTAACTCTATATAAATAAACCAAGTATTAACTTTGAAAATTAATATTCTTGAATTATCCCTACTTCTGGTATTCTTTCTTTTGGATTATGCTTTTAACTACTGCTTTTCAGATGAAAAAGATAATTTTATATCCTTTTAAGACATTATTAGAATGAATTTTTTTGAGGGAAGAAAAAAAGACTTAAGAGTTTGCTTAAGAATTGCCTATTATTTTCTTGTATAGTCTGTTTTGCTTAATTGATACTTGTTTTTCTATAAAACTGTCAGACATTGAGTAAAAATGATAAAGGGACAAAATAATTTGATAATTCATGATTTTAGGAGTATGTGCATGTTGATTTCTTGAAAATATTTCTAAGTAAGTACCTGTTGATTATTAAATAATCCAGTTGGTTTAAATATGTTTTGTAGACATAAATTTGTTTATCTTACCGAATTTGGAATATATTTCTTAGTAGTCATGTTATAAATGAGTAATTCAGTTTCCATGCCAGCCCAAAAGAACTTTTAAAATACATTTTACCTTACCTTAGAATTACTTTGAAATTTCATCCATATCTAAATTATTTCTGAACAAAAATTTATTTTTAACCAAGAACACCAGGTCACATCTTCCCTCCTTTGTGATATCTGGAATTGGAGTGGCATGCAAGAATTTTAAAAGTTTGGGTTTTGGGAGGGAGTAAAGATTCTTCCAGGCAACAGTAACTTAATATATTGACAAAAGACTGAGTACTGGGGATTCAATGTTGCATGACCAAAAAGTAATGGCTTTACTCTTAATAGCTACCGCCTATTCATAAAACAAATGTTTTCAGCTGGGAAGGTGAAGTTTGCTTCGTTTTATATTTTCTGTTCCTCAACTGAGTGGCTAGTTTCTTTAAATGCCACTATCTATACTTAGTATTTTACTTTAAATTTACTTTCATTATGTTGAATGTAAGGTTGAATTAAGGTTTACTGATAACTCCTTGGTAAATTAGTGTCTTTTGTTTCTCTTTCTGTGGATATATTATATACAATGCATATAATTTTAAACTAGTTACTTGGTTTCTAAGTTCAGGACCAGTTGTTAGGATGCTGTAAAGCTGTTTCCCACACCTGAAAATTTTTCTGAGCTTAGTTTCTTTGAAAGAAATTAATATGAGATTAACATCATCTACTCCTTTATGCAGATGTTGAAAACAGTGGCATAGTTTTTTTTAATGAGAGGAATTGATATGTACTATCATTTTAAGGTAATAAAAAAGTAAGATCCTCAGTATACTAAGTAAAGGAAAAGAGAAAACCATTGGAATATATAATTTACCATGAAGTACAACACTGACAAAGGAAGGTAATTTTGTTCTGCTACTCTTTCTGTCCATATAGGTAAGAGTTATTCAGTATTTAAAGTTTTAGATGAGAATACTACTATTTGTAATTTCATTATATACTGATTTGTGAGGAATCTTAGAAAACTTTTAATCATGTAATTCTCCTGTTGACAAGGTAGTTAACTGTCTTCATGAGTATATCCTAATAACTATCTGCTGTCTTTGCTAGTATTTTAAAGTAATATTCATGCTTTTTGATCTACCTTAGATCTACCTTTTACTCACTTATCTTTAAGCAGGAAAACTTGAGAAAAATCTGAAAGTTAACGAAACTCCCAGACTCTTCCTTCCAGGTCATTAAACTGTTAGGTGCTTTTCAATTCAAAGCCTACCTTTAAGAGTGTTAAATGCATTTTCTTTTCTGGAGTGTGATACTAAATCTAGGACCCTTAGGTTGATTAAAGAAAGTATGTTTACAGTATATATTACTTCTCTTGGGTTATAAAGGATTGTGCTTAATGTCTTCACTAGTTTTTGGTTTTGTTTTTTAAAAGTTTACTTTGCTTTAAGATTTACCTAAAGGAGAACATGGGACCCTAAAGAAAAACTTCTACTGTTATTTTATTGAAAACAGATTGACCTAATCTAGTAAATGATTGTGATTTGTCTGAAATCATTGTATCCCGGTTGCTTCTTGGCCTTTTGGCTTAAGATCAAGAGAAATCATTGTAGCCCAAATCCACACTTGATCTTAGCCAAAAGGCCGAGAAGCGATTGTAGCCCAAATCCAGAGAACAGTAAAAGTCAAATATACATCTTAAAAGTATTTGTCTAAGTTGTATTCAGACTTGAAAGATGAAGAAGGTTAAAAACTAAATAGGATTAATTCTGAATTCAATTATATGTCCTTTTTCTCACACAAAACTTTTTTTTTTTTTTTTTTTTTTTTTTTTTTTTTTT
>NW_022900950.1:48229758-48244967 GCF_012274545.1 Fukomys damarensis | reverse complement strand
TTTTTTTTTTTTTTTTTTTTTTTTTTTTTGCTAACTGGAGAATGGCTTGAATTTTAGGGCAAAAACGAATACATTAAAAATAAACATTTTTGTATAATTGATACTTCTCTTCTAAAAATATAGGGCTAATCCATACCTTTTTATGTTTTGTGAAATGAAAATACAGCTGTGTTTAGTTATTTGGGACTTACAGTTTTATTGTTTCTTATGTGAGGAACTGTCTAATAAATTATTTTGACATACTAACATATTGTCTACTTGAAATAACATTTTCAACTATTCAGTATTTGGCTTAAAATGGTTAAGAAAAGGGAAGGTAAGTAAAGCATCTTAGGTCTATGTCACTTTTTAAGTACAGAGTATTATTTCACTATTTCTGGTGTCTTTCTAACCTAACATACTTAAAATTCAAGTTCTTTATTTTTGTGGCATACATGTACCTTTAAAATATACCTCTCATTATATTTTATTTTTTAAAAATTACTTGGCAAAATAACATTTTATTAGTCCCCCCCTCAATTTTTGTGGCATATACTTTTTTATTGGGTGTTTTATTCAGAAGATGAATCAAAATATTAATTTCAGAACATACCAGTTAACATCTGGTTTTTATGACTTGCCTACAAAAGTAAAACCCTTATATATTATCTAAAATTTATACTACTTAAAATCGTCTAATAGTGTCACTCTACAGAAGACTACATTTTTAGCTACCTTTTGAGGAAATACTCAATGTTTGGTTCAGATTACTGTCTTTATGATTAATAACTAATTCAAAATGCAACATGAAATATGTTGAATTAAACATTAACTACTTCACAAGTAAACAATTTAGCATAAAATCATTTAGTATAAAAAATTCAAATTAAATAATTTAGTATAAAAAGGAGTAAAGGAAACAGTTTCAAGAGAACAGATAGTTACCACATGATTTAAATGAGTAACTTTTAGGCTTGAATAAGTTTTGAAAGAAAATTTTTTAATGAGGAAACACATTAAAGTGGCTCATAAAAATAAAATGGAGTGTATACAAGAATAGATTCTTTTTTAATACTTAACACATTGAATACAAATCTTATTTAAAAACATTTAAACGTCCAAGTGTTAATTTCTTTTGGAGGTGAAGGAAAAAGTTTTCCAAGAGAACACTTCACAGTTGATGGAGCTTGGAGGTTCTGTCCCAGCCAGTTAAAGTCCCACTGGTTTTATTTCAGATAGCTTATATTGTAGATTCATTGTCAGAAATCTTTTTTAAGGTCTGTAGACTGTGTTGAATAAAATTCTCTGTTCCTTGAACTTCAGAGAATCTGGAGTCAATTCTCCTCGCAGACCAGTTTTTCATTTTTATTGAATTCTGAATTGTGTCTGATGTAAAGTAGTAAACTATAGGGTCAAAACAACAGTTGGAAACAGCAATGCAGAGAGTGATTGGATACATTGTCCTTACTGCTGCCACTACTGAGCAATTAACAAATGTTTGTGTTCTCATAAGAGAATAGAAAATAAGATTGATATTGTAAGGCACAAAACAGAAACAGAATATAACCAAATGTACAAAAATCATTTTTAAAACCTTAGTTTTGTTCATTTTGCTTCTGCTTAATGTAACAGGTTTATTTAAAGTTCTTAGCACCATACTAGAGCAAGTTACATTCAAAATTAGAGGAATAAAAAATCCCACTATTTCGATGAAAATTACAATCCTTGAGAGGTAAGTTTTCCATGTGGCTTCTGGGAAGTTTTCAAAGCAGGTTTCTGAGGTATTGTTAGGATGGGAGTTGGTAGATTGAAAAAACACTGCTGGTGCACTTCCTCCCATCACAGTTAACCACACGGAAATGCAAACAATCTTTGCATTTCGTTTGGTTCTTAGAGTCTTTGACCTAAAAGGGTAGACGATTGCCAGAAATCGGTCTACACTAATGGAAGTTAAAAAGAGAATGCTTCCGTACATGTTGGTGTAAAACAACATCACAGAAATCTTACAGAGTAAATCTCCAAATGGCCAATTCCGCGTTGCAAAGTAAAAGATCCTGAAGGGTAAAGTGAAAACGAAAAGCAAGTCTGACATTGCCAGATTAATCATGTACGTGGTAGTTTCATTTCGCACTTTGAGGATGCAGATGAAAATGTATATGGCAACACAATTGGATATTAACCCAAGCACAAACACCATGCTGAACATGCACCCATACAAAGTGTACTTAAAAGAGTCATCATAGGGGCACTGGGAGCTGTTTGTGCTTACCATTATAAAGCCGCGTCCAGCTTGTGGTGTGGAGGTCCTTCTGTGGTGCGGAGATCCTTTTGTCAACTGCTGTCTCCTTTGGTATTCAGATGTTGGCTACTAGAACTTTCAAGTATATTTGGGGAGTGTTTTGATCTTTGGACAGTGTTATAAAATACTTTCTATTTCTTGAAATCTCCAAAAGAAACATGAAACTTCTTGCTCCAAAGTTTCTAGTAAGTAGGTTCTTCAACAGGAAAGTACTCTCATTTTATAGTCTCCAGATAATCCATAAATCCAGGGCTTAACTGACGAGTAAATTCAGTCAATGAAGCCAACCCATAAGATTGCAGACATAGGAAAATCTGTCTTCCGAGTCCGGAGATACAGCCACTTTGTCTTGTAAACTTGTATTTCCGTAGTCAAGAGGAATGTTCCAAAGTTAATATTTTCTTACACTTAAAAATATTTAAGTTTAGGTTAACAATCTTACTTTGCTTTTCAGTGTAAAGTTTCAGAGACTTAAACATTCCCAATTTGTCTTCTACTTTTTTAAAATGAGATTTTCCTTTTTGGTATTCCTGCAGCAGACCCCAGATGGTGATAAGTAGAAGAATCTTTCATAGGTTCTGAAATAAATTCCTTGGCATGTTAGCTCTTGCTGAATTGAGGCTTTTCCCGCAGTTGCCAGCTGTAACTGTGAGAAGGGCTTTCTCTGAGGCGAAAAAGAAAGGCTTGCTAGATTTGTAATATGACATCACAGGAAGAAGAGGCTGGGTTTGGACAAAGAAAGGTTTCAGCCCAGTTTGTTTGCAGTTCCTTTAATCTGATAATATGTCTGCTGGGAATATACCTAGGAGGCTTGCAAATGGTCACTGGCTGCTTAGCTGGCTTTTTATGTGGAAATGATTTCTGTGGTTCTGGCAGCCTCTCAGAATTGTTTTTGTTTTGTTTTATTTGCATAGTAATAATGGAAAGAAAAAATCAGTTTAAGCCTGTTTTTTTGTTTTTCTCATTCATTTGCTTCTGTTTTTTGACACTGACCTTTTTTAGAAATAAAATATGAATGGGTGCACACATGTAAATTATAATTTTTAGGGATATTTTAATATAGCAATTTAAAGAACCATTTAATGACTGAAAGACAGACCTTTAGAGACCAGTGATAATTCTGCTACTCTTGTGTCTTGTTTTTTTCTAATTACTCTGAGATTTAACTTAGATGGTGTGGTTGTGACTAGCTTTAGTTCTGGTTCTCTTTAGTTTTTGATAACTTCCTAATACCCTTCCAATGAAACTGAATTATTTTTTTAGAGCTACTTCAAATTTATATTACGCCATTCACAAGTTTAGCTCCACACTAGAGCATAGGTTTAGCATTTAAGGCTCTGGATTCCATGCCCAGTGCATGTGTATGCACGCATACACATACACAAAAAATAGTAATAAGTAAAGAGGAAAGAAAGAAAATGTTTATCTTTGGTGTGGTATTAATTTTGTTTTACACACAATTTAAGCACCAGTTGAAGGTGCATTCTTTTTTTAAACAAAATGACTTTCTTCTTAAGTTGATTGGAATAACTTTGGAGAATAACAGTTCTGTGTAGCTGAATTTCATAATTTTATTTTTGTTCTTCCCAGCTCTTCCTTTAACTGCCTTAATATGACATTAACCTTACACTGTAGTATATTTTAGGTCTTATTTCCATTTAAAAGTTTCTATGAATGGTTTCTGTATTTTATTTAAAGTATACTTATATCCCTCCCCCCATCAAAAGAACATATGAATGGAATGAAGGTAGATGAATGTAGACATTATTTCCTCAGGGACTGAGGCTTTCACAACTGCTGAGATACATGTTTTTATTATTTTGAACTGCTTTTGTGTGAGTGTGTTTATGTGCGTGTGTGTGTGTGTGTGTGTGTGTGTGTGTGTGTGCGCATGCACCTTCCAAGATTGCACCTAGGGTCTGGTGCATAGCAAGAACATGCTCTACCACTGAGTTAATGCCCTCAGTCCCCAAAGCATCATCTTTCAGAAAAGCCTAGATCTAATTGTGCTTTACTGTTAGCACTCTTGAGTATCAGTTAAGGAATTTAAGAAGAATTTATTTTTCCTTAATAAATTACTTAGCTAAATTAAAAAATAACTTGTTACAATAATGTTTTATTACTGTTTGCACCTTTTTACTTACGCATTTTGATGAATTATAATCTTTTAATTTGGAAATTCATCTGTAATCAAATGGTACAAATATGAATATTATTTATAACCAATAAAGCATTGAGAGTTGAATTACTTTGTATGTTTTGGTATAAAAAAGGCATAGATGTGTTCATATTAGAAGACTGTTAAAAATTTGAGTGGGCAGTAATGAAAAAGTAGTTAACAAGCTCTTAGCTAGTTTACTTTTACTTTCATTTTGAATGTGGTATTTTCTCAAAGAATTAGAATATATTCTATACTGGAATACTCTTTAGTTGTTACTCAAATGTTCGTTCATAGTTTTTTCTTGTTTGAATTTACATTTAAAAATTAATATATAACTATTTGTTGAATTATTCATTATTATTTTCATTATTATCTGTATATTTGCATCTTTGTATTTCTAATTCTTAGCACAGTTTTGACCCTCAATAGATAATGATGTGTTTGCTGATGAATGCATCATAGCAATTTGGATTTTGTTGAAACTTGTTTCTAATAAGCAGTAGCAGTGGAGGTGTTTCAGCAGGAAGAATATAATTTATTATTAGATTTTTTGAGGTATTTTATTTGACTGCTAACTTGTAGAACCAAAGTGAAATTTGATACCATGAAAAATCCTTAGAATTATTTTATACAAAGACTACTTACAAAGAAAGTTTTAAAAATTCAGGGAATTGGGCTGGGGATTTAGCTCTGTGGTTCCACTGTCTGCCTTGCAAACACAAGATCCAAGCTGGATACCTGGTACCAAAAAGAAAATATTTTTTTTCAGGGAATTAAGAATGTTGATTAGATGCTTTTGTGTTTGATAGTCTCATACAAACTTAATGTGAGATTTATACACTTTTGAAATTTAAGAATGTAAAAATTTTTTTTTTTTTCTGGTGGGTAGGTAGTGAAATAAGAAATAAGAAAACCAAAGTCAGGGGCTGGGGATTTAGTTCAGTGGTACTATGCCTGCCTCATAAGCTTAAGGTCCAGAATTCAGTCTCTGGAACAAAAAAAAAAAGAAAAGAAAGAAAGAAAAGTAAACTAAAGTCAGAAGCTGAAGTGGTAAAGATAAATTTTACTCAGGACTGTTACAATAGTATACATGTACAACTGATTTGACTATAGTATGCCTGTACAATAGATTTGAAGTATAGTAAATCTCATCACTTTTCAAATTTTAATTATGTACAAAAGCCACGTGAATAACCAGCTACCTTATAAAGTAGATTTTTTATTAGTATTTTAATAGTCTCAATCTTTTAGGTTTTTTTTTTTTCCGTTTGAGAGGAAATATTCTGTTATCAGAAGTTTAAGGATTTGGATAACTTTTGAGTTCTGATAAATTCTACTGTGATATGGCTTTGAGGAAAACTTACCCAGGTCTGATTCAAAAATAGGCTCAGAACAATTTTTGTTAAACCTTTATTTAATACTAATATAAAACATAGTGTAAGATGGGTTCTTTAGTCTTTTCTTTTCCATATAGGTTATTTCTGGCCTAGGTAGTGATAATATTTTTATTTTGTTCTTTATTTTCACTGCCATCTTTTTGCATAAAGCTGCTCACTCTGATCTGTATAGTTATAATGTCTTCCTATATCTAAGTCTTACGGTCTACCTGTTGCCTTCTACTAGACCTTCTCAGATCAACTCATGAATGACTCAACTAATTGTATATTCTTGCTTCCAAAAAGAACTTACAGAAAACTATAATTTTAAAATAAATGCTCTACCAAAGCCAGTGGAACTAAACACTTAAGATTTTAGCATTTTATGATATGCAAATTATACTTTAGGGCCCTGGATTTAGCTCTGTAGTTCCATCGCCTGCCTCGCAAGCCTAAGGTCCCAAGTTCAGTCCCTGGTACCAAAGACAAAACAAAACAAAAACATATTATACTGTAGTTAAAAAATTTAAAAAGAAAGTCAGTGTAGAAGAGATAACAGTTTAAAACATGAGGACTAGGGATGTAGCTCAGGGTTAAAGCACTTTTTCAGCATGTGTAAGGCCCTGGGTTTGTTCCATCTTCAACACCAGAAAGTAAAGTAACTAGATATGAGAAATATGAGAGAAATTATTTTAAACATTTTATGTTATTCTAAAAATTATGTTGAATTCAATAAATGTTTCCAACCCTTCCCCAAGACCAAATCTTAAAGTATAAATCCATTATATATTAGTAAAAGAATTAAAGTTGTATGTTTGGAGGGAGAAGGAAGTGTAGGAAAGTGTGGGAAATAATATCAGAAAAACCAAAGCTAAGGGAAACTGCTGCATTTGACACAAGGCAAAATAAAAAAATATATATGTAGAGGATTATATTGTCCTCATTTAATGAAAACAGTCATTCCAGAATGTCAAGGAAAAAAGAAAACTTCTGTTTACCTCAGAAATATATTATAAAACTTTATACATATAGAATATTTTGTAATGGCAGAAATACTTATTTATGAAATGCCATTTCTTACTCTCATTTGAGAAAAAATACTAAATATCAAACTATGGCTCTGAGAAAACTTTTTTTTTATGTTGGTAGATGATATGGTAATAGGCTGAGGATTTAGCTCTAGTTCTACCGCCTGCCTCGCAAGCACAAAGACCCAAGTTTGATCCCTGTACCAAAAGAAAAGCAAAAGAAAAAATGTGGTATTTTACCTTGGACTAACTTGGTCATCTAACACAAAGAATCTGTACCTCGGGATCTTGAGATCCCTTTTGTACATACCCCACCCTCCTTGGGAGCCTTTATGAGATTCTCAAACACTATGAATAAAAACAGATAAGAAATACAAATCAGATGAGAAGAAAGATCAACAACTCAAGCCGCCACGCTGTTTCTTAGAAATATTACTGAAATATTTTGAAAACTTTTTCTGTATGTACACTGAAAGGAATCTTGACTATCAATTGCTAATGCAGATTCTATGTAAGAGAAAGACTTGTGTGTGCCAGCAATAAAATGTGAATCCCATGTATATTTTTAAAAAGGAAAGTGTAAAAGTATAATATAAAGAGCACCAGACAGAGAAACAGAGAAGTCGCTTGGCCTTTCTAGGAGTCTGGTTTCTGAGGTGTAAAAGGAAGGGAGTTGAACTGCACAAAGGTGCCTTGTTGCTTCCATATCTGATTCTGATTCTTTGAATACTTTGAATGTTTAACTGCTGCATTTGTTTTTCACTTGTAGGTATAAAAAATCAAGGAGTCATTTTGTATTTTTAATGTTTAAGAATTTCTAATTTTGAAATCAGGCTGAACAGGAAACGTGTATGAGAGTCTTGCTTAAGAAAAGAAGAAATTTTAAGTATTTTTGTAGTATATGAAAAAAGGAGCCCCTCTTTTGTATTTCTATAGCATTCTTCTTTAAAAAGACTTCCTTACCAAGATACAGATAAGATGCCATCTGGTCTTAACTGTGAAATTGACCAAAGAAATATTGATCAAAAGTATTCTTTTATCCATTTAAGTATTCTTTCATTAAGAATTTTGAAGGCCAGCCGAGCATCGTGATGCATATTTGTAATCCTCGCTACCTAGGAAGCTGTGGCAGGAGGATCCTGGCCAATTTAGTCAGGACACTATCTCCAAAAAAAGGGCAAATGGGGGAGGGAGTCTGGGAATGTGTAATATTCAGTGGTAGAATGCCCTAGGTTCAAACTCCAGCAGGGCTAGGGTTAAGGCCATAGGTGAAGTTGTATCTGACATGACATTGAGAATAAGGGATGTGTCAAAAAATTTTTTTCTTTAATGAGAGAGTATGTGGAACTCAAGCAAAAAATAAATTTGCTCAGGTTCAAAAGAAAGTATTAAACAGCGATAATTAAAATGTGAGAAAAAGCATAGCATAATTTATTCTGAATACTCATTTTGAATACAGCAAATGTTTGCTCTGATGAGATGTGGGTCTTTTCTGTCTCTAATTTACACTTATGAGAACAGCAAAGCTCTCTGGATACTTTTGAAATCAATTTATTTACAATAAGTTTTCTGTTTAGGTTTAGATACAAGACATTTTTAATTTGATAAGTTAGCATTTGTAACTTGTGTAGACAGAAGATATTTCCTATAAAAAGTTATGTGGAGAATTTATTAAGTTGTAGGCAAATTTAGTTTTACTATGAGTCTGTTTGATATCATTCGGAAGTGATTTACTTTCCTATCCTTATTGCAGGCACTTAAAACTTTATGTTACTTTTTTACTGGAGCATTAGCTATCTACCCAAGTTCAAAGGATTGAACCATTTGGTTGGGGTTGGATGGGAGTAGAAGAGGAAATATTTAAAGAATAATGAATGATGAGTAGTATAGCAAACTACAAGTGGGTGGAAATGATGGTGGTAGCAGATCCAAGCAAAGAAGGTAAAAGGAATTAAGAGGAGCAATAATGTTACTATGTTTTAAAATTTAAAACTTATATAAGCATATTTATCCCTGCTTATTCTTCAGTTATTCCTTCTTCCTTCTATCTCTGCGTGTTCTCCTTTTCTTCATGTCTGTCTCTTAAAATCCTAACACATATTCCTGTAGAATCTTCTCAAT
This sequence comes from Fukomys damarensis, assembly GCF_012274545.1. Lineage (NCBI taxonomy): Eukaryota > Metazoa > Chordata > Mammalia > Rodentia > Bathyergidae > Fukomys > Fukomys damarensis. The sequence continues at coordinate 48,236,003 of NW_022900950.1, read as the reverse complement.
CTCATCTACTCTTTTTATATTTCTATAGTACTTCGTCTTGTTTTTAAGACAACTCATCAATTCACTTAAGGTTAAAAAATAATTTCAGTGCAAAACATATTGATATATGTTTTTATAGCATAGAGATGAAAGTCTACCAGTATAGTACAGGGTCTCCAGAGCAGATGTCTAATAAAGTTGGGCTTTACAATTGAAAAAAATTTTAACTTCAATTGAAAGTTAAAGCCAATCTGGTAATAATGACTTATATTATAATTCCATTAGTAGAGTCAGATTGCCTTTCCATCCAAAAATTCAGAATATTATTTGAGTGACTGTTTCCTCTGTCCTCACAATACTACATAACCTAGTTCTCTAAATTCCTAGAAAAGAAGTTAATGATTCATTATAGTGTGTGCCTTGGGACATAAGAACTTAACTTGGTCATAGAATGACAAAGTGGGTTGCAGTTTTCAAAAATCTTTCAGTTACTGTGGAAACAGCAAGGCATAGTGAAAAGACCAATTTGACTAGTTGTTAAGTGATCAGGATTCTAATCCCAGCTACTAAAAATGAATGTGACCTAGAGCAAATAATTTTACTTTTCCATTATGTATTTATAAAAGGAGAGTATTCAGTTAGACCTCTAGAATCCTTTTTAGTCCTTAGCTTTCTCATTTCATCTCCCCATGAATTTCAAAAGACAGAACATATTTTACTCTTTTTCTGTTGTTTCCATTTTACAGATGAAAAAACTTGAATGTACAGTTGTGGCTTGCTTAGAACTGTAAATGATGGAGAATGATAAAGCCAGAACTACAGACTAGCTCCTCACTATATGTATGCACTCATATCATATATAACAAGAGTACATGCATAAATTAATTGTATAAAGAACTCTGATCCTAAAATCTAAGATCTTTGTATCCTATTTTTGGACTTTACCTTGAACAGAATCTTACTTACCCTGAACTGTGGAATAGATACAATGTACCATTCTGGCCTTGCAGATGGCTTTCAAAACAACATAGAGTGAAAATACATTTTAACTGTAACACTTTGAAAAGTGCTATTGCAGGGCCAGAGATTTAGCTCAGTGGTTCCACCGCCTGCCTTAGTTCAATACCCAGTACCAAAAAAAACCAAAAATAAGTTATTATAGGGAAAGTAGATTATAATGCTTTAATTTTATAGCGATAAAGGTTAAGTTGTAAGAACACAGAATGATAAGGTTTCTGGGGCGTTTTGTGTACCTTAGTCTTGGTGAGTGAGTCTGGGCCTTTTGCATGCTAGGCAGTACTACTGAGCTATATCCTCAGCTCGGATTTTTTTTTGGCGGGGGTACCAGGGATCAAACTTGTTCTTGCAAGGCACATGGCAGAATCACTGAGCTATATCCCTGGCCCAACTCAGTTTTGTTTTCTTGACTTAATAGGGGCCCTGTGCTTTATGTATGCCAGACAAAGTTGTCATTTGATATATCTTATATACCTTTTTGGCACTGGTAGTAAATAGCAGACTTAAATCTCCAAATAGACATATGTTTTTTTTGTTTTTTTGATACTGGGAATCAAACTTAGGACTTGACAAGAGCTCTGCTGCTAAATTCCTGGCCCCTTCCTTTTTTTTAAAGTATTTATTTCTGAGTTAGTTGTTGACATATATTCTATTAGTGTTAGCATCTACCCTCTAATGTTGGCAGTAGCACTACATCCTACAACTTTGTAATACAAGTAAGTCTGCCTTATACCTATTACAAAGCACTATTCATTTTCTTCACCATTTCTACTCGTAATCAGTCGCTAAGAATAACTGGGGAAACTGAAGCCATGGGAAGCAAATTCCTAAGTTGCTTGATTGATTTTTGCCAGAAGTGGAACTAGAATCCTAGTTTCTTGACTTAGTCCTAAATTTTCCTACTACAATGGGTTCTCGATGTTTTTTATTGTTGTTGTTGTTGTTCCTCAAGATAAGATAGAAAATTTTGTTCATAGCTTAGGTGACGGTTAAGCAAAGCAAAACTTTGTTTTTATATGTATGAGTCACATACATTTTTTTTCTTTTTTGGTAGCAGAGGTAGAACTCGGGACCTTGTGCTTGCAAGGCAGGCAGCAGAACGACTGAGCTAAATCCCTGGCTCTATAAACTTTTTTTAAAAAACTGAAAAGTCTGTTAAGTAAAGCTTTGTTCTTATATGTTAGCTACTAAATTTAACCAATCTCTTAGAAATTTCCACCCACCAATAGATTAAAATAGGGCAAACATTTTCAGCTTCATCTTTGTTGAATAAAGAAATTGTTTGCCTTTGTACAAAGCACTGTGCCAAATTTTATGCAGAGGAAGGAAATATCACTGTTCCTTTCAAATAAATAGAACAAGGGTCTCCTATGAATAGTAAATGCAATATTTTGCCGCATAGTTTAGTATCAGAAATCTAGGTACTCTTCAGTTTATTTCAGTAAACATTTATTGGCCTTTTTTAACCTATTACTGAAGGGTGGAGGTACAGAAGGATTGCTGTCTGTGAATGCACTGGAAGCTGAATGCTTGGGACTAGAAAGCTATTCTGTTATACCTGAGTCCTTTTGCCTTCCAATAATGGAAATATATGTATCTTAAAAGTTTTTGCGTGTTTGTCCCTGGCTCTATATTTGCTATTTGCACACAGTAAGGTAATGTTAAGAAATATTAGAGCAAAAAAACCTTGTTTTTAATAAAACCAGTTTCAGTGTTTTGGAATGACTCAAGGATGTTTCTGAAAATATTGTCACTGAGTTACATGCATACATACATCTGTGAAAGATGTAAGGGAGATGGCATAAACAAGAAAGATGGATTCTCCAGTTCTGTTTTTACCCCACACATAGTATAAATCATAAACATACATTATTAGTGTGATGTAAAAAAGAAAAACGACTTGGAACTCTGCTCAGAGGACCTTGAGTCTACATAAAGAGATTTGTTTTAACAGATATAAACTTACATGTTTTCAATCCAAATAAAATTTCAGAAATTACGCATATAATTGTAAAAAGAGTTCCCATTAACCTTTTCAGGTCATGGATGCTAATCTCATCAAATAAGACATCAGCAATAATCATTTGGAAATTTGAAAAAAGACTCAATTTAGAGCAAGAGCAAATAATATAGAATACCTTAGTAATAATAGGCAAAGTGTAGAGTTGAGATGAAAACAAAGCAAAAGACTACAAGATCTTGAAGTAAACCATAAAAAACACCTCAAAAGTGACAGTCCATTTATCTAGAACAAACCTATAAATTTAATGCCAGTCCCAATAGGTTTTAGTAAATGTCCTTAAAATGTATAATTTTGTTTGCCTGTAGAAATACCTATGTGGGTTATATAAGCGAGCAGTTGATTTTGAAGAAAAACTGTTTCCCTCCTAGTTTGCACTCCTATCAGTAAAACCCGTATCCCCATATCCTTGCATAGGCCAGATAATTATCACTTTTAAGAGGTCAAAACTATATAGTCATCTTGGTTAATTTGCATTTATTTATGAGGTGAACCTAGAAATGGACCACAAAAGACCTACAGTTAGGTAAATAGATATATGATAATTTTAGCACTTCAGATCAATGAAAAAAATATAGACAATTCAATAAATGTAGCTCTTCACGGTAGCAATGTGGAGAAAAAAGGGAAGGCTATCCCTTACACCAATATTAACTCCAGCTGTAAAAATAATTTAAATTAAAATTACTGCATTAAAAAGAGTAACTGCATAAAATTTCTGGGGAAAAAAAGAAGTGCATTAAAAAAATAGTATGACCGGGGTGTAGCTCACACTTGACTAGTATGTGCAGGGCTCTGGGTTTGATCCTCAGCACCCCAAAAAGAAATAATAAAATTTCAAAAATAACAGAACAGAAAAGTTTCTAAGGATCACTTGAAATATGAAGTTTTAAAGAAAAAGATGAAGGTTTTACTAGTTTTCTTGCAACACTACTGTAAAGTAGAAAAATATTAGTTAATCAGATCACCTTTTATATTGTATTTAAATGGTACATTTCTTTGTAGAAAGAAATGTTCTAGAACAAACTAAAAATTAATCTTTATAAAAAGTGGGGAAAGGATCTGAACAAGCATAGCATTTTTGTCCTTAGAAGTAGTTCTGTTTTCAGTGTCCAAATTTAATTTTTCTTTTCAAAGTTTTTATCTTTAAAATAAATGGCTGTATTAGTTTAGAATTTATTTTATTTTAGAGGTGACAGGTGTTTTTAAGATCTAGTTCTATGAACATTATTACAAATATATTTGAAACCAGAAATGTTTTGACTTTAGGCATTCATATAGATGTCTTACTCTTAGCACAATTAAAATTCAAAGAAAGAGACTGTCATTAATAAATACAGATTTTCCAAGGTATAGAAGAACTAGAAAAATTCTAAGTCACTGCTCATCCATTCCCAGTACAAAACTTCCATGGTCATTCCTTTTATTAGTTTTGCTGGTGTGATTGTTTTAATTAACTGATTCAAATACTTGGAACATGTGAGCATTTACCATCAATACCAGATGTTACCAGCACTGCCTCAGAAAGACAGAAACAAAGGGCCGGAAAGACTTCCTCTTCAAAAGGCCCTGTTTTAAAACCCAGCCTTTTGTTGTTGTGCTTTTAGTTAAATAGAGGTCCAAAAGAGACCTGTCCAAAAGAAGTCTTTGGATTGTCTTAGTCATTGGAAAATGGGGGAGGCACTTAAAATATTTTTCCTGCTAGACAGTTGTCAGTGCTCTGGGTTTGATTACCAGCAGTGCAAATATCTTTTCTGTGTATTGTTAATTAATCTTTGTTATTCAGTAGTGAGTACTGATTAAATGTCAACTGCATACCAAGTGTTGTAGTTACTGGGAAAACAACAGTGAAAAAATCAAAATCACTGACTTCATATTTTACGTGGAGGAGACAACTAGTCAATAAATAAGCAGTTACAAGATTGTGTGATTTTAAGTTGTGAAGAAAAATACAATTAGGAAAAAGAAGATTGGGCTGCTACTATATATTGGAAGGTCAAAGATAACTTTATATTTCAATGGAGACTTGAAAGAAATAAGGAAAGAATCATAAGGATATCTCAGGAAAATTAATTTTTAACTGATCAGTATATTTAAAAGGCTTTTCCCCATTGATGTTTCTGTCCTCATTGCCCATAAATTCACTTACTAGGTTCATATCCCCAAGATTGTCATGGAAATTGGAAATTTCTAAATAACATTTCCACTTGGTAGAACTGTGCTTATATATTTCTGATATCTGTTTTGTATGACACCTCATAAACTACAAGTTTTTTTTTTAACTTTGATTTTGGCTACTTGACAGTGTCCTGAAATTACTTAAAGACAGTAGCTGTCTTTCATTAAAAGGAGCTCCAGATTGGTGAAATCATTTCAAATCACATTCCACCCTGACTTTGTTCTCTGTTCATTGATTACATTCATGTATTTTACTCTGATGCTTTGACTAGCACTCTATTACTTTAAAAGACTGAATTTTCTTCTCTGGAATCCACTTTGCCTGATATCAAGGACATCTTATATCCTGTGTCAGCTGTCTTCTGTTCTACCTATGCCTGGATGACCATCCAAGATCTTCAGTGTACTTATATATACTATTTGTTTTTTCTCCATGATAACATAGTATCCTAATTCTGGACCTACTTAAGATTCTGTCTTGTCCTTCAAGAAGATAGTCCTTGGCCTTACTCCTGTTCTGACACATGACCATTACCCAACACTATTGCCTAGAACCCTAACTTCACTTTCACAGACCCTCTGCACAGTTTTCCAAGAGTATACGACTTCATTCCAATGTCTTTGTTATTTAATTTTTCCTAGGAATAAACTTACGTATGTATGTTTGTATGTATGTATTTATTTATTTTGGTAGCAGGGATCGAACTCAGGACCTCATGCTTGCCAGGCAGGTGCTGTACCGCTGAACTAAATCCCCAGCCCTTAAATTTTAAATTTACAATGTGGTAAAGATGTACCATTAAGGCTCTTAAGTATGAGAGAAGTAGTATAGAATAAGAAGGAAAAAAGATAATCTTACCTCAGTACTCTAATGAATCAGCTGTTTATAATTTTTCACGTTTAATTTCTTTCTATGCTGTTTTGGTTGTATAGTTTAAACCAGAGAATAATATCTTTAAGATTTGAAGGGGGACACTGCTTTTTCTTTTAATGTATTCTTAGGTAAGGACACATTGTACTGTATCTTTTTTTTTTTTTTTTTTTTTTTTTT
>NW_022900950.1:48208818-48229526 GCF_012274545.1 Fukomys damarensis | reverse complement strand
TTTTTTTTTTTTTTTTTTTTTTTTTTTTTTTTTTTTTTTGTGGTACTGGGGATTGAACTCAGGACCTTGTGCTAGGGAGGCAGCCACGATACCATGGAGCTGAACACCCAGCCCTCTGTTGTATCTTTTAAACTGTTTTTTACAATAAATTTCTCACTTATCTGTTATATATAATTTCTCACTTATCTATAATTTAACCACTTATCTATTCTAATCATTAGGAGAAATGAATGAGTTAATTTCTGATTTGAACATTCCTATAAATGAAAACCTGAGTACTCTCATGACATATTTTGAGTGTAATTGGTTAGAAATATATTCACTTCTTGTAGATTTTAATCTTTTTGAAAAAAATGCTATGTGTTTTTCTATTTAGGAAAATTTAGAAAACTAGAAAACATACTTTTGTGTTTTAAAACATTTAAGAGCATTTAGATCTACTAACTATAAAGTTTAAGAGTTTTTTTGTCAGAAGCAATAAAAGTTTTATGCAGTATGCATAATATTTGAGTGAGAGAGTTGGGATTCTGTTTCCCTGCTTTATAATATAGGTAGAGAGGGCTTTTTCAGGGATTTCCTAGGGTACCTACTGAAGATGAACCTAGTAAAAAAAATTTTTGTTGAGAGTATTTCTGCCACTAGATAAGCCTTAAATAAATAGGATAGATGATGGTTTTTAAATTACTAGTAAGAAACGCTTCTAAATTTTTGACAACAATGTCATTCTTATTTGATAAATCCTTTCACTGTTTTGTTTTACTATTAACCAAAATACATTTTATCCTTCATAGGTATTTATTGCATTGTAAAAGAATGATATCTTTGGAAATTATTTATGAGTACTAGAAAAAATGTCTTATTCACGTTAATTCCCTTCATGTTTGAATTAGTTTCTTCTTCAGAAGGGTCATGTCTTACAACTTTAGTCTTAATAACCTCAATATTTATTTAAAGGTTATAAGAAAATATCTTAAAGATGCTGATAATTAGGAATGAGAGCTCCCTAAAAATAATGGCTTTGCATTTCATCATATTATAAATTGAAACTTTGAAGTTTTAAAATTCTACTTCAATGAATCTCTTTTGGGATTCAGTCTTAATAATGAAAGATAATTGTTTTGTTTTGTTTTTAACAGAAACAGTACTTTACTATTATTCTGACAGGAGTATCTGCTTCAGTGCTTTCCCCAAATGCCTCCATACTCCTGAGAGTCCCTTTCCCAGTAGGAAGCCCCCATGGGCAGGGGAAGCTAGCAGAAGGGAGCCAGCCACAACGAAGAACCTGGCCAGATGTCTGTTTGGCCACCGCCACCCCCAGCCCAAACTCCTCCTCCTAGACCGGAGGCACTAGGGCAGTAGAGGACTAGCAGTTCAGAGACCCACTAAGGGACGCTTGGCAGTCTGACCTGGGGCGAAGGTAGAGTTCATGTATCTACCAATGGTGATCCTTTCTCCATTGGTTTGCTTTTGTGTCTATGTTGAGTAGGGAAAAAAGAAGATACAAAACAAAGAGATACAGGATTTAAGCTAGCTGTATCAATAATCACATTGAAAATAAATGTTTTAAGCAGCCCAACTAAAAGATAATCAGAGCGTATAAAAAGCAAGACTCAAATCAGTGTTATGCACAGGGAGTCAATTTTAAATATAAAGATACAAATATGTTAAAAGGATAAATAAAAATATTAGTAACATAGATATAATTAAGGGAAGGTAAGGATAATCTAAGATTTGTAGAGAGATGAAAGATTAGATGATTGATTACACAACCAAAAAAAAATATTGAAGGAATCATACCTAGTAGTGAAGGTAATGAGTTGATGTAAATGTTTGAGCACTTTATATTTGAGATATTTGTGATACCTCTACTGGAGATCTTTCTGTGCAGTTGGAGGTATGGATGTATAACTTAAAAGAATAGTTTTAGTCAATAATCTCGATTAGAGTAATACAAATATAGTTAGAGTCATTAACTGTGGCTCAGCCAGCATATATATCGGTGAGAAGGACCCTGTGGAATACCAGTATTAAAGGACCAGTGAAGTAAAATGGAAAAGAACTATCAGAAAGGTCAAGGCTAATTTTTTTCCTATTTTCTATTTTAGTTTTCTTTCATAAGACAAAACCATCTTAGAACAATCTTAGAATTTGGCTTAGGATAGTACAAAAACATTTCCTGTATTGTAGGTCCAATAATCCTTAAAATATCCAGAAAACAATAGCAATTCCTGCTTTCCACTTCCCCTATTGTTCATTTTCCTACTGGCACAGGAGTTCTTTTGCTTACTTAGATAATCTCTTATAGGAGCACTATGACTTCACAGCCTTCATGTCCTTTACTTTCTGTAATAATTCATTCTTGTTTTAGAGATGTATCCTAATTATGAAAGATCATTTAGAATACACATATGGCTTCTACTTTTTCTATCAATATTATTTATTTGAGTGTAAATAAGATCCAAATTATATAACTGGTAACATGAAATAAGAAGAGCTAAAGGTGTAGGGGAAGTGGGAAGGGTAGGAGAAAGGAAATAAGGGAAAAGAAAAAATATATGAAAAGTAAAAAAATGGAAACAAAGTCTTTGTAAATAGGGAAAGCTGGAGGGGGTGAAAGGAGGGCAGGGGTATGTGGAAAAAATGAGAACCAAGATCTGTCATGTAAAAGATACAAGATCCCAATGATGAATGTAACTGTACTGTAACAAAAAAAACAAAAAAACAAAAAAAAACAGTAAACTCAGTGAAAAATATACATTATTTACTTAGTGGGATATATACTAATCTTACTGGCAATGATAGTCTAGTTTCCTTCACAGGATTAAGTGGCAAAACAGAGTGAAGTATGTATTGTGCGGAGAACAGTTATGCCCATAGTTAATATGAGTAGATAAGTAATGACATGAGTCAGCTTGCCTGAGTGCAGGAGAAAACTGCCACCTGAATTCTGGATGGGAACAGTGTTACAGAGAGAAATACATATATTTCACTTTCAAAGGTCAAATGACTTGAGCTTTTCTCCATAGTGTTTTAAAATATCAGCTTCTATATTAGTTATCTATTGAAGTGTTGCTATTAGCAACTTAAAACAACAAATGTTTCTTATACAATTTATGAAGGTCAGAAATCTAGGAGTGGCTTAGCTATCTATGTGGTTTTGGCTCAGGTTTTCTTATGAGTGATGCTTCAGTTATCAGCCAGCTCCTCAGTCATTTTAAGGCTTTACTGGGGTTGGAGAATTGGCTTCCAAATTCTCTCCCATGGTTGTTTGCAGGTCTCAGTTGTTCTTTGGCTGATGGCCAAAGGCTTTGGTTTTTTTCTTCCTGGGCCTCTCCAGGGGATTTGTCATTAAATGGCATCTGCTTCTTCCCAGAGTGAGCAATTCTAAGGAGAAAGAGTACCTAAGATGGTAACCACACATGTTTAATATGCTTATCTCAGAAAAGTCATGCCTTCACTTTTGCTGTATACCTTAGCCACATAGACTAACCCTGGTGTAGGAGCAGTCTACACAAGGCTGTAGACAACCAATGTCAGGGACGAGCCTGAAGACAGCCTGCCACAGTTTTCATTCATTGTCCGTTAGAAAGCACATCATATCATTAGTTTTCTTGTTTGTATTTTGCTTTTTAATTTAACTCATAATGTCCATGTTGTATGTTAACATCCTGGAAATATTTCCTGTATAGAAACATTACTTGATTAACAACCTACCTGTAAATAGCTGTTCAGACTTAAAACTGAGATATGCTGTTTTGACTTCCAAACTGCTGCTCACACTTAGGACCTGCCTCTTTTTTTTTGTACAGTTCAGTTCTGTATATCTTGTTTGTAGATCTTTAGTGTGTTTTTTTGTACAGTAGACTTTGTGTATACAGTACTATAATTTTTGTTCCACATCACTGGTCATTCGAGAGATGCAGATGAAAACAACACTGAGATTCCACCTCACCCCACAAAGAATGGCTGCTATCAAGAAATCACACAATAACAAATGTTGGCGGGGTTGTGGGGAGAAAGGAACCCTCCTCCATTGTTGGTGGGAGTGCAGACTAGTGCAGCCACTATGGAAATCAATATGGAGATACCTCAAAGAGCTTGGACTGGAGGTTCCATTTGACCCAGCCATCCCTCTGCTGGGTATCTTTCCAAAAGAACTAAAAGAATCATATCACAGAGAAGTATGTGCACCCATGTTTATAGCGGCACAGTTTGTAATAGCTAAATCTTGGAAACAGCCTATTTGCCCATCCGTTGGAAACTGGATAAAGAAGTTGTGGTTTTTCTATAAAATGGAATATTACTCAGCCATAAAGAGTGAGAGAATAGATTCATTCATAGGAAAATGGATACATATTGAAGATATACTCCTAAGTGAAATAAATAAGTCACACATGTGTAAATACCAAATAGTTTCCCTGGTGTGAATATTCTGCAACAATGCATAAGATTCTAATAAGATTACTGACATTTAGAAATTTGAAGAAAGGAGCTAAAGGTGTAGGGAAGGTGTGATGCGTAGGGGAAGAACAAAAAGGGAAAAGAAAAAAATGTGAGAGAATGAAAAGATGAAAATAAAGTGTTTGTAGATGGGGAGGGGAGGAGGGGGTGAAGGGAGGGCAGAGGTAAGGGGAAAAAATGAGAATCAAGACTTGCCATGTAGAGGTACATTATCCCAACAATGAATGTAACTGTACTGTATCCCTAAAATGTACCAATAAACTCAATAAAATTTAAAAAATAAATAAATAAATAAGCAGTACTATAATTTTTGCCAATTGTACTATACAATACTGTAGTTTGATGATCCATTATACATTACAGTCCTACATATCAGAGTTATGAAAATAAAAGCAAAGTCATCAAGTTGGAATTTCCTTTGACCATTTCTTTGTTCCTAATGATGTAACATGTACTATAATATACATCTCCTCCCTTAACAACCAAATTGCAAGAATGGAACTTGGTTGTTAAGGAATGTCTGTATTCATTATGCGTTAGGGAATTTCTGAATTTCACAATAGAAACTTTTTTTAGACCTGACAAATCTCAAATTTACCTGGATTATTATTAGCAAATAGAATTTGAGAAAAGGTTGAAAGGGGCCTTTTGAAACCTAGGAAGACATGATAAGAGCTGTTTTAACATTGCTGTTTAAGTAAGGATAGTGAATCACTTTTCCAAATTTAATATGAGAATTAGAAAAATACAGTTAATAGTTTCTGAGGAGGTAATGGAGGATATGTTAGAGATACGGTGGGAGGGAGATAGTAGAATATCTCAGAAACTTTAGAAAAATTTCCCTTCTTGAGTATATTAAAATCTTTGTGGGGAGGAAGTTTAAAGGGAAACCAGCATGCATATTTAGAAAATTTCCTTGGGGATTCTGCGTGCTGCCCTCCAAATAAGTTACAGGAACGTCAGAAAGTAGGAGTTTGCATTATAAAACAATTGAAAACTAAAGCCAGATGTTCTAGAAAGTATCAACTATTTTTCTTGGAGTCCTGAGAGAGAAGTGGCTACGATTTGGGAGACAACTTTAGCTTTGTTGTTAGGAAAAGAGGAGGGAAGCTGGAGATGTCAAATACAGCTTTCTTTTGTGAAGTTTTGCCTAGGTTGGGCCCAGTTAGTTTTAATACATGTAGGTCCCATTAATTGCATGTTTTTGTGAGGACTCAGGGTCTCCTAAAATGTCGTTAAGAGTACTATGAGAGTGAGTAATTTCCTGGTGAACATATGTGGGTTTACACCCACACTGATTCAGGTAAATAAAGATATTCAGTCTATCAATGACTAGAGAACGTGAAACACTTAGTATAATAATATGTGCATTGGCCAGAATGAATGTGGAGATTTTGTTAGGATTAATTTACTCAGATGAAAGGTATTACTTAGATTGCCCTTCAGAGTGCCCTTAGGCATAGGAAAGAATGCCTTGGCAATAAACACTACATTAAAGGGATTGTGTAGAGTCTCCTTCTAAATCATATATGTCCCCTTGTTCTGATTTCTCCATGGATGATAACCCATGCTTAACACCACCTCTAATTAGAGAATTCTTTCTGTGGTAGACACTATTACAAATGGTAGTTTATCTTTTATTGATCCACTGGGGCTGAAAAGAGTTGAGGACGATAGAACTTTTACAGTGACACATACTAAAATTGACCATATGATTTTTACATCTCTATTCAAAATGTATCAAGTAGCTACTTGATATCGAGAGGGAAAAGTAACTTTTAAGGACCACTTTTTCTTCTGAAAGTTGAGAGAGAACATCTTTAACACATTCATATATACATCCAAGTGACTCAGATTAAATCATCACATCAGATTGCTGAAAAGTGAGAAAAGAGTTGAATGTGCAAGTGTGCTAAATCAGTAAAGAGTAGCTAGAACATCTGAATGAGTGGGGTTTGTAAACTCAATTTTATGGAGGCTTGACTAGGACAATTTAAGAAACCCTCATTTGATGTCTTTAGGTCTTTTCTCTTACACTTGTATTACTCAGCTCTGACTTCTGATTTCATGCCTGGAGGATATGATCATGGCTGGAAAGATAGGATCTGGAGAAAAACAGCAGTCTGGGATATACATTCATCATTACATAAACTTTTCCATAATCCTGTCATATTCAGTATGGTTACACTTTCCTAGAATACATCAGGAATCCCCTAGTCCAGAAAAAGCTTTTTTACTCTCTTCAGAGGAGAGAATAAAGTAGGAGTCAGTGTACGCATTCAGTTTTCCATCTCTAATCAGCATTGTTTACGTTTTAAATATTTAGTTTAATTTGTGGTGGTTTTGTCATGTAGAAGTCTTCAATTTGCATGCATGCATAGTGTAAGTGATAGAAATTCTCCCTTTTATGGATTCCATCATATACCCTTTTAGGAAGCTACCTCTACAAAGTTAGTTTTTGTATTTCAGTAATTATGACTTTTCTTTTTTAAACACTTGGATTTGTATTGTTAATACTTCTTGATTAGGATTTTTACATCTCTTTTCACACGTAAAAATGTGTTAGAATTTACATTTTTGTAATACCTTTGACAAGTTTTAATATCAGTCATACACTAGATTGCAATAAGGAATGCTTCTACTTTCTCTATTCTAGAAAGTTTAAGTACAACTGAGATTATCTGTCACCTGAATTTTTGGTAGAATCCCTAGTAAAGTCAGAAAGGCTTTGTGTTTTCTAAGTTCAGAGATTTTAAATTACCGAGTCAAATTCTTCAATAGTTCAATTCAAGCTATATTTTTTTTTGAGCCTTGGTAGTTTATATTTTTATAGTATTTTCCCTCATGGTCTAAGCTTTCCAATTTATTGATACAAAATTACTTATAATAATCTCCTATTATCTGTCTAATCTTTACAATTATGTCCCATTCTTTTGTTTCGGTTTTTTGTACTAGGGGTTGAATTCACTCAGGACTTTGTGCTTGTAAGGCAGTTGGCAGCACCACTAAGCCAAATCCTCACTCCCCACTCTTCATTCTTACTATTTTTTATCTGTCTTTTCTCTTGATCTCTTTGACTGGAGATTTGTGTATTTTTATTAGTTATTTCAAGGAACGAGTTGTTAGCTTTGTGAGTAAAATGATGTAGTATTAATAGTTAACTTGCCTTGTTTCCAAGGGACAGTATCCACCCACAACAGAGATTTACTATATTTTGGCTCACATTTAAAAAGTTTCAGTCCTTGCATAGTTGTTGCTAAGGAAGGATGGCATGTCAGAGTGGCCTGGTAGAGGAGAGTTGCTCCTAGTGGACAGGAAACAGAGAGTGAGGGTGGGAGACAAATCCTTCTAGGCTGTACTTCCTGTCAGCCACCTCTTCCAACCAGGCCCCACCTCCTAATAGCAAGTCAGGTCTAAGGCCTATTATCCAGTCACCTTCCAAAAGGCCCATGTGTGAGCATGAGCCTCTTGGGGGGTCATCTAGATATAAACTATATCAGACTGTATTTTACTTGTGTTTTCAGCTTTATTAAGTGTTCATATGTGTATTATTTAGAATGATTGAGTCTTTTCTATGTCTGTTCTCTAATTTCCACCTTCTTCTCTAGAACAGGTTGAGCATCCCAAACCTGAAACTCTGAATTTTTTAAAAATCTGATTTGGGTGTGGGTTTGGTGCTGAGGATTAAGCCCAGGGCTTTGCACATGTTGAGCAGCCCTCTACCACTGATCTGCCAATACTCTGAAACTTTTTGAGTACAAACATGATGCTACAAATGCAATGAATAACAGTCGAAACACAACTAAAAGTATTGTGAAAATTACCTTCAGGCTATGTATATAAAGTATATATAGATCATAAATGAATTTTGTGTTTGGACTTGGGTCTTATCACTAGAGATCTCATTACACATATGGAAATATTTTTTAAAAGTCAAAATTCAAAATGCTCTTTGTCCCAAACATTGGGAAAAAGGATACTCAAAACTTGTGTAAGAATTTAAGATTGTATATTTTCGTACCCTTTTGTGTTTGTGTGTATGTATATATTATAAAATTGTTAATTGGGAATTTCAATTCCCAGGAAAGGGTCTCATTGTGACTTCTAAATAGCTACTGTGCCTAGATTTCATAGTATTCACCATGTCAAACAATATGATTTTGCTATGTATATGAGAAAAGGTATACTAATGTTTTAATGTCATTTTCTTTCAAATAGGATTCCCCTTTATTTGATCTTATTAAACAGTCAAAAGATCGAGAAGGACCAGCTGATCATCTTGAGTCTACGTGTCCTCTCAACCTTCCTGTCCAAAATAATCACACTGCAGCTGATATGTAAGTAGTCTATATAAAATGTTATCCATTCAAGCTACAAACTGATTTTGAGCATAAGAATAATGCAAGGCACTATATAGAAATTATAGAAAATTGAATTTTTATATAAGACATTTTCCCTGCTTTTATAAATTAGTAATGTAAGATACATGACCTAAATTTTAAAGTCTTGTAAAGGAAAACAAAGTGCTACTGAATCACATGGGGTTGGTATAATGAGGAGCAATTTTCATAGTAAAATGACAGTTTAGATGGGCCTTAAAGATTAAATAAGATTTCAACATGAAAATTGGAAGAGAGGAGACAGAACAGTGTTTCAAGACCCAGAGCCAGAAATAACCATGTACCCATCATAGCCAGAGAAGGTAGAAACCTTGTCCATAGTGTACAGATCAGCTCATTTGGAGTGAAGCATGAGATAAATCTAGGGAACAGTATGGACAGTAGATCGACATAGTTGGCTAGTGCATGGTAATAATAATGGGAGAAGAAAGCATAGCTAACATTTATTGAGGGCTCACTGTGTTCTGGGCAACTACCTACATACTTTAGAGTCATGTGTTTCATTTAATCTTCATGCCGCCTTAAGAAGGTAGTAGTTATTTCTGTCAGTTGTCTATAAAATAAGAATTAGAGAAATAAAATAACTTGTCTAAGGTCAACAAATCTAGCCAAGCAGTCTGACCCCAAAGTCTATATTCTTAATCTGCCTAGGTATATTACCTTTTGCAGAAATGTGCTTATTATTATTATATTTCTCTTTAGTTGTGTGTAGGAATTGGTATTACAGTATTCTGTGATTACTACAGAGACCATTTTCCAGAGATGTCATTCAGTGCTAACTTGTAGTCACAGTATTTATGCATTCATGTAAAATCTGTATTCATTTGTTTGGTACGTAACACTTTTATATAAATAAGTCAAGCCTTACTTTTTCTTTAATTCAATATATAGTTAATCTGTTAAGTGCCAGGAAGACAGAAATGAAATAAATGGTCTCAGTCCTTCCTGCTCATAGTGTTTTACTTTCTGGAGGAAGGAATCAGTAAACAAGTAAACTAATACATAAATTGATTTTAGATTATAACAAGTGCTATAAATTAAATGAACAAAGTTATATGAAAGAGAGAAACTGAGAGGATGATAGAATATTTAGGAATACTTTACTTTTTTTGATGAGGTGATATTTTGACCTGAAGGACAAGTGGATACTAGCCAGGGAAAATCTTCATGTTTTAGGACAGATGGAACTTGGCTTGTTTGAGGACTAGAAAGAAATCCACTGTGGACGGGGTATCATGATCATGAGAATAATGGTACAAGATGAGGTTGGAGACATATCCTGGGGTGAGATTTTGTAGTTTCCCATAGGACATAATAGGTATTTTGGACTTATAAAGGTAATGAAAAGCCATTTAAGCAGGGATATAGCTTGCTATAATTTCTATTTTTAAAGGACCTCTCTCTCTGGCTGCTGTTTGAAGGTAGAGATGGGTTTGGGGGACAGAAAGATCAGGGTAAGAAAACATGGGGAGATCACTTTGAAAGAGGAATGTGGGTGACTTGATCTAAAATATGGCATTAAAAATAGAAGTAAAAGATTAGAGATGAATTTAATTTAATAGGTTTTATATCAGATTTGAGGAACTGGGAAAATGGAGAAATTAAGATGTAATTTCTGGGGTTTTAAACTTTAAAATACTACATATAATTGAAAGTCTTTCTCTAAGATGGGAAAATCTTGGGGAAATCCAGGCACCAAGAAAGGCTGAGGCAGGAGGATCACGAGTTTAAGCCCAGCCT
Organism: Fukomys damarensis; assembly: GCF_012274545.1. Taxonomy (NCBI): domain Eukaryota; kingdom Metazoa; phylum Chordata; class Mammalia; order Rodentia; family Bathyergidae; genus Fukomys; species Fukomys damarensis. Next base: position 48,218,925 of record NW_022900950.1, on the reverse strand, counting down.
GATCAACTTAGCAATTTAGCAGACCCTGTCTCAAAATTTAAAAAATTTAATATAGTTCAATAAAGCCTCAGGGTTCAACTCCCATACAAACACACACACACACACACACACACACACACACACACACTCCCATACAAACACACACACACACACACACACACACACACACACACACACACACACCCCTCCTAAAACTCAACACTTTATAATTTGTACTTTAAAATACTAGATGTAACATTGAGCCATTTTTTGAGATGGGGAAACTGGGGGAAGAAAAGCAGCATTCCCCTTAGGACATATTAAATTTGAGATTTCAAATAGTGAAAGCCATTAGTTAATAGGATATTTGCATCTAAAACTCAAGGGAGACTAAACCTTGCCCAAATTAAGTCATTATATAATTATCAGATAGGGAACTGAAAGGAAGGAAGTCCAAGGGGGACAGGAGACCAAATACATACTGGTACTTATAAAAATCATTGTGTGAAGCCAGGTGCTGTGGCACATGCCTGTAATTACAGCACTTGGGAGGCTAAGGCAGGAGGCTCGCTGTGAGTTCGAGACCAGCCTGAGCCACGTAGTGAGTTCCAGGTCAGTCTCAACTACATAGTGAGATGGTGTGTCACAAAACAAAACAAACAAAAAATAAAACACCCCAAAAAACCATCATGTGAGTGAGTCCCCTTTCCTGGGTTACTAGTTAGTAAACTACATATAATGGAAATGCCCATAGTAAGATACAGATCCAACTTTTTCAGAGTTATTTCTCAGCTATTAACAAAATCAGCAAATAGACATGTTAAATAGTTTGTTAAATAGAGAGTAAATCAGCAGAACAGAATTGCCATAAATCAAGAGATAATATGTGCTAATATCCTTGCCTTGATCTATACCTGTCATATTTAGTCTACATGTATAATCTGTTTTGATGATATTATTTCAAGTTATAAAATTCTGTACTTTGTTATTTAGAGGTGTGTGTGTATAACTTAAGTAGTACATATGAACCATAGTTAATAAAAAATTGTTAGGAAAATCAGAGATATTACAACACTTTTTGGTGTTAATAACTTGGTTTTTTTTTTTTTTTGGTACCAGGGATCAAACTCAGGACCTTGTTCTTGCGAGGCAGGCACAGTGCCGCTGAGCTAAATCTTTGGTCCAGTAACTTGTTTTTTAAACAGGAGTCATTTTCTGGTCTCAATCCTACTGTAAATATTAAAATAGATAATTATTCATGTACAGCTGTTTTTCCTAATAAGTCAGTTAATTCCTAGGAAAAGCCACTTATTAAAATACAGTTAGATATATGGTGGTAAGAACCATAATTTTCCCATTAAGCTATTTTTCTTAGCTTATACTTAAAATAGCCTGCTTGGAAGAATTTGGTATAGGATAACAAATTAAATAGATAATGGGTGTCTGGATCTATGTGTACATCTTGGTGTGTGTTAGTGTGATTGTCAGCAAACTTCAAATGAAGGCTTTCCCTTTGAATACATCTAGGTATCTTTCTCCTATAAGATCGCCAAAGAAAAAAGGTTCAGCTATACGTGGAAATTCTACTGCAAATGCAGAGACGCAAGCAACCTCAGCTTTCCAGAATCAGAAGCCATTGAAATCTACCTCCCTTTCCCTCTTTTACAAAAAAGGTCAGTAAATTACTTTCAAGAGCTCAAGAGCTCAAGAGCATGGACTCAAAAACCAGGCTGGCTAGTTTCAAATTGTGGCTCTTCTACTTAGAAAGTGTGACCTTATGCAAGTCACTTGCTACTTCTTTTTCTCAATTTCCTCATCTGTAAAATGGAAAGGATAGTAATAGTAATCTATCCTATAATCATAGTTACATTATAAGGTTTTTGAGATAATTGAGTGAATTAACACATTCATGGCTGGACCGTAATGCATATGTCTCTCTGCTGAGCAGCTTGAACTCCCTGTGGTACATTCATGACTGTATCACTTCTAGTAGCAGTGGTACAAGCTGCCTGATGAGACAGTCATGCATGTACCACCTGTGGTTCAAGCTGATGGGAGCATGTTAATACGTATAAAGTGATTCCAATGGTGCCCATTCATTTATTCGTAAGGAACACAGTGGTGGAAGTGAGGGTACTTTTAAAATGTTATTGAACAGCATTATGATTAGAACAATGTAATGATTTGAAAAATATCCATTTGTAATTGAAAATGAAAAATAAACATATTCATTCCCCTTATTCCCACAGTGTACCGATTAGCGTATCTCAGATTAAATACTCTGTGTGCACGCCTTCTGTCTGACCACCCAGAACTAGAACACATCATCTGGACCCTTTTCCAACATACACTGCAAAATGAGTATGAGCTGATGAAAGATAGGCATTTGGACCAAGTAAGAAATTCAAGCACTTCATATTTTTTCTCCCTTCTCATTTGTTAATTATGTGTTGGATTCTTAAGAAAAGGCTGGATTCAGATAAGAAGCCAGATTAACCTAGACTTTGTATATATTCACTTGTTAGTACCATTTATATTTTTGCTATAACTTTTAAGATTATAGCTTTTGAGTTTAAGAGTATATTTCAGTAACTAAGGACACACAGCATTCTTATCTATAAAAATCACTGAAGAACCTGTTTATCATAAGTATTTTTTGTGTCAAATAAGCTAGACTTCATTTTAGTGTAGAAAATGTAGGAGATTTAAGAATCAGTTGGCCTAAAACAGTACCTGTTGGATGGATGGATGCATAGAGTTATAAATAGAGTGATTTATCTTCCTTTTTATTCTCTTAAAATGGACTAAAAGGATTATTTGGGAGTAACTTTATATAATTTACATACTGTACAAATCACTCAAGTATATAATTCAGTTGTTTTCCTTAAATTCACAGAAGTGTGCAGCTATCACCACAATCAGTTTTAGAACATTTTCATCACACGAAAAAGAAGCTCCATAATCTTTAGGAGTAAAACTCCAGCTTTACCCCTCTTCAGCGTTAAGCAACATTAATCCACTTTCTATTGATATCGATTTGTCTATTCTGAATATTTTATATAAATGGCATCATATAACATGTAATCTTTTATGTTTGGCTGTTTTGTTTTGGTACTGGGGATCAAATTTGGGACCTTGTTTCTTGCGAGGCAGGTGGCAGAACAACTGAGCTAAATCCCTGGCCCAAGTTTGGCTTCTTTTACTTAGCATATTTTCAGAATTCATTAGTGTTGTAGTTTGTATTTCATTTCTTTTGACTGCCAAATAATATTCTACTATATGTATCTACCACACTGTGTTTATAATCAATTGATGTACATTTGTATTATTTCTGCTTTTGGGATATTATGAATAGTAATACCATGAACATTCATGTACAAGATTTTGTGTGGAAATATATTTTCGTTTCTCTAAGATATATACTCACAAGGGAAATTGCTGAGTCATATGATAACTATGTTTGACTGAGAAATGGCTGAATTACTTTTGAAAATGTACTAGTTTACATTCCTAACAATAGTGTACAATGGGGCAATTTGTCTATATTTTCACCAAATTATCTTTTTATTATAGCCATCCTAGTGGATGTGATATATTGTCACACTGATTTATAATTGTATTTGTCTTTTAACTAATCTTTTCTTGTGTTTATTGGACATTTTAATTTTTTTAGAAAGGTATCTGTTAAGATCCTTTATTCATTTTGAAATCAGATTGGTGTATTTTTTATATTCTGCACATAAGCTCCTTATCAGGTATATGATTTGCAAATATTTTCTACTATTTTACAAGTTGTCATTTTACATTCTTGCTGGTGTCTTTTCAAGCACAAAAGTTACTCATTTTTTTAAAAAAGTTACTCATTTCAATGAAATTCACTTAATCTGTTTTTTCTTTGTTACTGGTGATTTGATGTTATACTTAAGAAATTATTGCCAATCTTAGGTTGTTAAGACTTACCTGTTTTCCTCCAAAAGTCTTTCATTTAGATTTAAATCCATTTTAATCTGTGTTTTTGTAGATAATGTGAGATGTGGTCCAACTCCATTTTTTTCTTGTTGTTATGGATATTTAGTTACTCAGTGCACTTTTAGTTTTCTGTGGTTTGTTTGTTCTTTGGTGTTTTCTGAGGTGTTGGGAATTGAACCCAGAGCCTCATAGGTGCTAAGCGCGTACTCCACTGAGCAGTACTTCAGCTCCTCCTCCATAGCACTGTTTCTTTAAAAAGGTCTTCATTCAGACTGTCAGTTTTTTAAAAAATCAATCAATTATAAATCTTTAAATGTTTGTTTCTTGACTCTCAATTCTGTTCTGTTGACCTATATAGCTATTCTTTTGCCGGGACAATACTGCCTTATTACTATAGCTTTTTAGTAATATTTTCATATAAGGAGGTATGACTGCACTTTGTTTTTCTTCAAGATTGACTTGACTGTCATGAAACTTGCATTTCCAATAAATTTTGGGATTGATTTTTCAGTTTCTGCTAAGAAAATTTTGAAAGAAATTACATTGAATCATAGCCTAATTTAGGGAAAATTGTCATTTTAACAACTGTTAAATCTAATTTTTGAACAGTGGTATTTTTTTATTCATTTAGACCCTCTTTAATTTTTTTGTTTTGTAAAATTTATTCCTAAGTATTTTACTCTTTTAATAATATTATAAATGGAATTATTTTCTTAGTTTCATTTCTGGATTATACATTGCAAATGCACAGAAATGTAATTGAGTTTTACATAGTGATCTTATACTCTATAACCTTGATAAATTTTTTTTAGTTCTATCAGTTTTTTAGTGGATTCTGTAAGATTTTTCTGTACATAAGATCATGTCATCTGGGAATAGAGATAGTTTTAGTTTTTTCTTTTTGATCCAAACACATTTTATTTAGTTTTCTTGATGAATTTCCTTGCCTAGAACCTACAGTATCAACTGAAAATGGTTTACAAATGGATCTTGTCTTGTTCTTGACATTGGAGAAAAGAATTCAGTTTTTTTTACCATTGACTATGTTGCTCACAATGTGTTTTTAGCATATATGCTTTTTAGTTTGAGGATGTTTCCTTTTTCTTCTAGCTTTTATCTTGAATGAGTGTTGAATTTTTGTGAAATGCTTTTTCTGTATCTATTGAGATGATCCTGTGAGATTTTTCTTTTATTATATTGACATGGTATATTACATTGATGTTCAGATGTTAAACTCATTTTGCTGCTCTGGAATGAATCTCATTTGGTGACAGTATATAATCCTTTTAATATATTCCCAGATTCAACTCATCTGCTCTTTGTTGAGGATGTTTGCATAACTAATCATAAGAAATATTGGTCATTTTCTTATGATGTCTTATGATGTCTGGTTTTGCTGTCAGAAATACTAGCCTCACGGTCTTGAGAATTTTTCTAATTTCAGAAGAGTTGGTGAAGAACTGGAATTGAATCTTCTTTCAGTGATGGGTAGAATTCATCAGTGAAGCCATCTGGTGTTTGGTTTTTTGATTACTAATTCAAGATCAGATTTTCTATTTCTTCATGAATCAGTTTTGGTGGTTTTTGTCATTCTAGGAGTACATGCATTGCATCTTAGTTATCTATTTTATTGGTATAGAATTGTTCATAATATTCCCATATAATCCTTTTATTTCTATAAAATTGGTAGTAATATTCTCAATAAGAAAGATGCTGAGCAGAAGAGGGATTACTTCATAAAGATATAGCCCACATATACATATTTTACAAGAGCCTATTTGGATATATAAATTCCAGTATCCTGAATTTTTAAAAATAAGCATTTAACTACCTATCTGTAAGTGTCTATTTAAAGTAATAAAAAATAAAAATTTATAAAAATAGAATTCATATAGTTCTGCTTTCTACAGTATAGCAAGAGAGAAACTAATGGTATAGATTTCTAAGGAGATTAGATATCTGGAATCAAGATTTCTTAAGTGATGCCCTAAGTATTAAAGTAGAGAAAAAGCAAAGTGGATACTGAATGGAATTCTGAGTGCAAGGAATACTATGTTTAGGATTTGTAGGATGCTGAGCCAGTAATTTAATAGTATTCTGGATAGTAGGTGTGAGCAAGAATGTTGCAGAAATGATGAGTACTTAAGTTAGACAAAAAGTTCATACAGATCAAGGAAGTCTGTTGTTTTAAGTCACAAGGAATCACTTTTACATCTTACTTTTGCATTGAAAATGCATTTTTATTGAAATGTGATATACAGAAAGATCCATATATCACAAAGATGTATTGTAATGAAAATTCAGCAACTGAATTCATCTGTATTACCAGCATTTAGATCAATAAACAACTTAAACAACACTGAAGCCTCTCCTTTGCCCCCTTCCAGTCATTACCTTCTCCTTACCAACACTGTCAACTGTTTTCAGTGTTTTTTTATCTGGTAGTTTGAAACTTTTTCACACTTGAGTCTTTTTTTTTTTTTTTTTTTTGGTACCAGAGATCAAACTTGGGACCTAGTGCTTGTGAGGCAGGTAACGGAACCACTGAGGTAAATCCCCAGCCCACACTTGAGGCTTTTGAAGTGCTAATTATACAGTGAACTGATTCCAGTTTCAACATTCCTCCTCTGGGACATATTAAAGAATATGGGTCAAAGTTGGGGTCATTTACAAACCAGACAAATCTGAATAATTGAGAGTTGAGTGTTAGTGTTTTGCTCCTGTTTGTGTCAGGATAGAGGGGAAAAAAAAACTTATAGAAATCAAATTTCCCTCTTTTGAGGGGAAAACAAAGATGACAGAATGCTTTTAAGAACAAAACCATGTAATAAAAATTATATTTTTTATCATTTTCATTTACTAGATTATGATGTGTTCTATGTATGGCATATGCAAAGTGAAGAATATAGACCTTAAATTCAAAATCATTGTAACTGCATACAAGGATCTTCCTCATGCTGTTCAGGAGGTAGGTAATCTTTCATGGCAAGATGTATTTGAATAAATTCATATGTATAATATAGGTAATTTCAGTCATTAAATCATATATTTTGATCTTCTGCAAATTTGCAAATTAAAATTTTACTTTAATATATTGGTTAATTGTAACTAAAATGGAATTAGAAAGCTAAGGTAAATTTATAAAATTATTCAAATTATAGTTTAAGTTAATAAATAATACTGTATCCTCCAGTGAGTAGGATATTGGTAATAAACTTGACATAATTAAGACATTAAATATTCTTTTAAGTTATTTTTATTACTCCATAGGGAAAGCCAGTGTAAATGCAGCCTTATAAGAAATAGCATCAATGTAAACACATTTTGTTTCCAGTTTATCTTTCTGGTAGAGTAGCAGTAGTAAAATACACTTGTGAAATATACTTTATACTCTTTTTGTGGCAGATGAGTTGTGGGTTATTTTCCAGTTTATTTTTGGAATTTTCAAAAGAATATAACCAAGTTATTTTAGTTATGTTTGGAATTGTTTTCTAAACCTAGTCATTTTAATTCTGTATATCTGAGGCATCCTATAAAATCTTTGTCTAGAACTTCCATAATCCTAATGCTCCAGAAGGCTGAAGCAGGAGAATCACAAGCTTGAGCCCAGCCTGGGCAACATAGCAATTTACTGAAACCCTGTCTCAAAATTTTAAAAAGACCAAGGATGTAGCTTTGTGAAAAGGCCCTTGGCTCAATGCCAATATTACAAATAAATAAAGTAAAATCCTTCTGCTTTTATATAACTAAAACTTTAATAGAATCTCACTGTCAAAAAATTATAGCTTCTACTGACTGCTTTTTGCAGTGAAGTAATACATACTTTTGGAACCCTTTACATAAGAGGGATGCAGGGAGGTACAGGCAAGAAAATGTCATCTAAACACTGATGGATAATATTGTTGGCTTTTGTTCACCTCTGGTCCTTTGATCCCCAAAATGCCTTTTGTTCTGGCAGCCTGTCCACTGCTTTCTTTGGGGAGGCATCCGCTGCCACCTGGCTGTTTCTCTGGATCATTTTTTAACCTTTCACATCTGATAGAGCACCTAGACATCCAAACCTAAGAAGGCCTTTTCAGATTATTTTTCCTGTATGAGATGTTCTTCTTACTAGTTAAAAGGTATTACAAACTATTAGGGGAAAAAAATCTAAAGAGGGGTTGGGGATTTAGCTCAGTGGTTCCGCCGCCTGATTCACAAGCACAAGGTCCTGAGTTCAATCTGTGGTACCCCCCGAAAAAAGAAAATCTGAAGAGAGATTCTTAAATTTATTTATTATTATTTTTTTTATTGAGTTTATTGGTACATTTAGGGATACAGTACAGTTACATTCATTGTTGGGATCATGTACCTTTACATGGCAAGTCTTGATTCTCATTTTTTTCCCCTTACCTCTGCCCTCCCTTCACCCCCTTCTTAAATTTATTTAATAAGTGTTTTTTTCTTATTCTTCTGCAGACATTCAAAAGGGTTTTGATTAGAGAAGAGGAATATGATTCCATTATAGTATTCTACAACTCAGTTTTCATGCAAAGACTGAAAACAAACATTTTGCAGTATGCTTCCACGAGGGTATGTGGAAAGTATCATCTGGGCAAATTAATTATAAAGAAATAGATTTCACTGAAACATTTAATAAAATTAAATTTACCTTCTTGGTTTTGCTGTAGCCTCCTACCTTGTCACCAATACCTCATATTCCTCGAAGCCCTTACAAGTTTTCTAGTTCACCCTTACGAATTCCTGGGGGGAACATCTATATATCACCCCTGAAGAGTCCATACAAAATTTCTGAAGGTCTACCAACTCCAACAAAAATGACTCCGAGATCAAGGTTGGTCTTTTCTCTTTAAGGAAATAATATAATAATAATAATAATAATAATAAGCAAACATTTTTAAGCATAAAAATGTAAAGCTCTGTTTAAAATAAGCTAGACAGATTCTAATTTGCTTATTTATATTTGACATGGTAAGAATTTGACCCAAAATAAAGTCTGTTTACTTGAATAACTTTGCAGATTCATTCAACTTTCCTGGCTGCTGGGATCTTTTCTTTTGTAAACAGTCTGAGAACCAGTCTGGTTATACATTTCAAAACATTTTCATATTTTTATAAGTAGCCAATATGCTAAATAAAGTAGATTACTCTAGGTTAGCAAATTTTATTCTGTACCTTGCTGGATTTCCTATAAACTGTTTTTATGAACCTGGTCTATTTTACTTGTTATAAAAATGAAGATGACTTGTTAAATGTAAATGACTTTAAATTAAGTCTTTAGAGGTCCATCCTTAATTTTGCCTGTGGCAAATTCTTACTTTACCTTGGACATCATCTCTGTCTGTATTACAGAAGGGTACTGCAGATTAGGAAAATGATGACTGTGAAACTTTTAAATTCTCAGATGAAAGGTTCAGTACAACTACAAATCATTATATTATCTTCCACATCCAACCACAAGTACTCTCTGGCTTTGAAGTTCTTCAATTTACTAATTATATATTATCATGGGTTATTTGAAACTAACTTTATTTGTATAAAGTAAGAGGCTGATTAGCCTCATCTCAGAAACTGTCAGCTTAGGTAGTTGTACTGAATGGGCAAAAAAAGCAAATAAAAAAGGGCTGTATTAGATTTTAAAGAAATATCTGTATGCTGGGTTTCATGACATGAGTAATGCATACTTGTGATTAAAATTTCAAACTCTACAGGAAAATATTAAGTAAAAAATAATGAAAATATGATGTAGGTGCTCTTGTGTGTCCCTTTAGCCTGCTTTATTTATTTGGTATTCTTGTAGTTGGTTATCTGTGTACTAATGCCTGCAACTTAGATTACGGGTATCTAAGATGTCATACCACGTCTAAGTACATTTACACATCCCAAGCTGTCACATGAAAATGTATACTTAGGTAGTTTTTTAATGATAATGATTAATCCAAAATATAGTGATAATGTAGCTATTTGCTGATCTTAATGACCTTAACTCTTTGTGATTCTTTAGCAAAAAAGTCACACATCCTAACTAATAAATCATTGATCATGCATCAAGAAAGCATCTTAATACTGTTTATGCAATATATTTAATCAAATAGTTAATCAAATATTTTATATGGCTAACGATGACTTGTCAAGGGAATGGAAGACAGTAAGGCCTAT
>NW_022900950.1:48194754-48208392 GCF_012274545.1 Fukomys damarensis | reverse complement strand
TTTTTTTTTTTTTTTTTTTTTTTTGTACTGCGGATTGAACTCTGGACCTTGAGCTTTGGAAGCAGGCAGTGGAACCACTGAGCTACACATCCCTGGCCCCCCTCCTCCCCCTTTTTAAAATATAATTCTGATTATTACTTATTACTGTAACTTGAACTTCAAATGAGAAAATGTGAAATAAATGTGATAATTTACCCATTGATTTATGAAGAGCTATTCAGGGATAAACTTAAAAACTTTCTTTTGCCCTGTATGGGCAATACCAGAATATGGTCTTACAGACCTAGAATTCTTGCTTTAAAAATCTAAGGGAAAAGTTATGGGTAGAGAAGCTTCTAGCGTGTGCAAAGCCCTAGGTTCCATCCCCAGCATGGAAAAACAAAAAGAAAAGCAACAAAACAATTTAAGAGGATTAGGGATGTAGCTCAGTGGTAGAGCATGTGTTTAGTTCCTGAGTTCAATCCCCAGCACCAGAAAAAAGAAAAGAAAAAAACCACTAAGAAACCAGCTGAATATTTGATTAGGCTAGTACTGTGAGACTAAGCTCCAAATGAGTGGTTGCAGTATAGAGAACACCTCTGATTCAGTGTTTCTAATAACTCAGGATAATATTTCTATGTTCATCTCTGCACATTTGCAAAATCTATACATGATTTTCATTACTAATTTGCATTTCATCTTAACTTGACAGAATCTTAGTGTCAATTGGTGAATCATTTGGGGTGAGTATTTTCTTTCTATGAAATACAATTAAAATAATTGGCAATTTACTAGCGCTCTTGTCTACTTCTGTGTCATCCTTCTTTGGTGTTCTTATAGGTGGATATCTGTGTACCTATATCTACAACATGTTACAGCTATAAAAGAAATTTAAAATTTCTACAATTTGAATTTTAAGTTGTTATTCAAACACCTTATCCAGTCATATTAAACTGAATTTAGAAGATACGTCTTATCTCATTTCTTTTTAAATCAGGTTTAATTTCAAATCAGCTTATAATTAGTAGACTTCAACATTGTTTTCCAAACATTCTTTTAAGATTATGTAACACATAATAATATGTGTGTGTATATAGCGCACATATTTATGTGCATATACATATATGTGCACTATTTTTAATCAAAGCATTTCTGACACCAAATGTGTGGAATTGCTTACATGAGACCTTGCCCCAGTAAAAGTGGCAGGGATTATATGGTGGTCTTTTGGAAACTGAAGGGAAAGCTTAGCTTTGAAACCAGGCTAAGAACCCACTACTTTAACTGACCTTCCATTAATTTCATTAGTGGAACATCACTAGTTCATCAGTCCCATATTCAGTGTGTGTTACTGTTAATATGTGGTGCCTTCTTAACCTGCCAAAGAGTTTAGATTCTTACATGATTCAGTGATGACAAACCTTTTAGAGCATTCAGTGATACAGACAGCCCACTATGGCATGCGTGCTATAGGTTCTCCACCACTGACCTGGGCTTATGCTCTATAATGAGAACACTGCCTGTGTAATTTATTGCTGCAAAACATACTACTCCTAAAATAAGTGAACATTTCTTACCTTAGGCTCTAGGAGTCAATCTGGGAAGGGCTTAACTACATCCAGCATTCTTCTGAATGCTGTGATCAAAGTATCAGCTGGGACTCAAGTCTTACTTGACTGAAAGAGCATCCACTGACCAACTCATTCATATAGTTCTAGCCAGTCCTCACTGGTTCTTGACCCAAGCCATCAGCTCCCTACCACTTTGGTTTGTCATAATGCTACTTGCTAGTGCACATTGCTTCCCCTACAGCAAAGACTCCCTGAGAAGGGAGAAGGGTGGGAAAGAAAAGGCAGAATGAAAGTCACAATCTCTTTGTAACTTAATACTGAAAATGACATATCATCTCATCACTTTACCATATTATCTTGGTTAGAAGCAAGACAATAGTAGTCCAGCCCACACTTAAGGCAAAGAGGATCACTTTTAGGGTGTGAACACCAGGAAGTGGGGATCTCTAGGCATTTGAGAGGCTGCCAACCACACTGTCCCAAAACGAAATAACTAAAGAACAGCATTTGTATGCTAAATGACCAAGTGTTAAAATATTAATTCAGGATAGGCTACAGCTGTCAGGCTTCACAGAAATGTGGAAGTAGGGTTGGAGCTGGTTAGATATAAGATAGAGGTATTCAAATATTTTTACTTGCCATAATCTACCTCCAAACTAATTGAGAAAATATTGTATATACTTCCGTATTTTAAAGCTGATAGTCAAAAGTCTTATTAACATAGACACAGGATTTTGTCATATTGTATATATGATTTAAATATATTTTTCATCAAAATGAGTTTTTGCATTTGATTTTTGGAAAATGAAGTATAACTGGCAAAACTAGTCCTACTAGCAAGTCTACCAGTCAAATCAGATTTAATTTCTATCAGAATGTCTGGCTTTGTTTGTTTTTTAGTCCAAGTAAGCATATTAATATACATCCCTGACAGCCACTCTGGTTCTAAAACAGATAGCTAACAAATAGAACTTTTCCACATATTTGTCCATTGGATAAGATAAGGTAGTGTACCTACTTTAGTGGTTCTTACCAAATTTTTTTTTCTTTTGGTACCAACTATCAAACTCAGGACCCTGTGCTTGCGAGGCAGGCATGGTGCCACGGAGCTAAAGCCCTGGCCCCTTACCAAGTCATTTTTACTTTGCTGTGACATATTGCCCCTCAGGTGATATCTCAAATCATCTTGAGTAATACTGCCTGGACTCAAATCCCAAAGTTTTTGGATATTTGATTTTTTTAATTTAAAACACTTTTTAAATTAGCAACATACCAAACAATACCATATCAGTGGTGATTTGTAATATGTAAATTATATGACTTGTCAACATAATACCCATAAAGTGAATCAAAAATTACTATTAAGTGGGCACATTATTTTTTACCAAATTCCTGTGACTGTCTTATTGTGTAAGACCCTAAAAAAAAAAAATTGTCAAAGCTAGGCACGGTGGCATATACCTGTAATTCTAGCACTCTATGAGGCTGAGACAGGAGGATCAGAAGTATGTAGCCCTGTCTGGATAACATAGTGACTTAGACTGTACATCAAAATAAAAAATGAAAAGAATTGAAGATTTAGCTCAGTATGAAGGCTCTGGGTTTAATAGGCGGTACACCCCACCCAGACTGTAAAAGCAAGGTTCCAGAAAGCTGACCCAGCTATGGTGCATTCTGAGAAAGAGCCCTTTTGTGGGTGCAGTGGGTTCTAACAGTGAAGAGTCAGGACTTTCAGAGTAGTAAGCAGAGGTGTTAGAGTGTTGGAGAAGAGTAGGTGCATCAAGGGAAAAAGACAGAAGGAGTTTAAAGAAGAGGGCAGAATTGGTGTAATAGTTCTGATTTAAAAATTTTTGAAACTGCTTATTTGGCCCAAGAAAGCAGAAAGTTAAAATGAAGAGGTAACTTATGCCTGATTGTGACATAACCTCAAATCACAATTTATCGTTGTTAACTTCAAAATGCTGGCATTTAATGATTTAAAATAAAGACCTCTGTAATTTATAGACTTCTGAGAAGTTCCAGAAAATAAATCAGATGGTAGGTAATAGTGACCGTGTACTCAAAAGAAGTGCTGAAGGAAGCAATCCTCCTAAACCACTGAAAAAACTACGCTTTGACATCGAAGGATCAGATGAAGCGGATGGAAGGTAGGAACCATCCCAGAATGTTTCTAAGTAACTGAGCTGGTCTCAGTGCTGCTCCTAACTCCAACGCATCCTTTTCATGACAATTTTATATGGAAATTGTGGCAATGGCTCCAAACAATAGCTATGAAAGTAGCCTAAAGTTAAAAGCACCATAAAAATCATACGGAGTACCATCTACGGAAACTCAGTGTAGATATCAGGTCTTAAAAATCTGGTGTATTTTACAAAAGCATTAAAAACATTTTTTTTTACAAAATTTTAACATTAAATTTAATAATGCTCTTGAAAATATTAGCTACTCTTTTATAAGAACTCTTGAAAAAATATATAAGATAATAAATTCATGACTTTAGATTGTCAATTCATAAGCTTATAAAAGCACCTTGCTAGAGAAATAACATCATTGAAAACACCATAGTTATTAGTAATTTGAGTTTTCCATTTATACATAGGCATAGAATACAAAAACACTTTGCTTTTTTTGTCTGCAGTAAACATCTTCCAGGCGAGTCCAAATTTCAACAGAAACTAGCAGAAATGAGTAAGTACTACCATTTCCACATTATATAAATGAAAGAAATCATTGTTTTCAATTCAAAAAGCCTTGTACCTTTATAAAAGACCACACGCATAATTCCTTCAAGTAGCAGATTTGTTTATGTATTTATTTTTGTGTATTAGTACATGTTTGCAGTACCTAATGTTTACATACCTTGTGTGGACTTGGTACATGTACAGAACACATCTCATGTATTCTTTTTTCATCCTTTTTCCCTTCTTTTTTCCCCTTCCCGCCATCTCTTGATCTCCTTCCCATTTGAGAGAGTTCTATCTCCCTATTTCCTTTTATTTTTTATTTTCTTCTTTAGTTATAATTTAGGTTTCTCATATAAGAGAAGCCATGTGATAGTTACGGTATTTTAGCTTTGTTTTTTGGGATGTTTTTTTTTTTGGGTTTTTTTTTTTTTTTTTTTTTTTTTTGGTACCAGGGATTGAACTCAGGACCTTGGGCTTGTGAGGCAGGCATGGTGCCTCTAACCTAAATCCCTGGCCCTGATATTTAAGTTTGTATGTCTGATTTTTTTCACTTAAGATCATGGTGGATCCATTTTCATACAAATGACTCAAGTTTAACCTTTTTTTTAAAGTTTATCCTTCTCAATATCAGGGTAGTGCTCCATTGTGTATAAATACTATATTTTCTTTATTCATCTCATGGTGGACCTATAGGCTGCTTCCTTCTAGTAGCAGACTTGCTTAGGCATTTAAAATGTAATTCAATCAAGAGTATATTATTTACCTCATACATTTGTAGATAAGATTATGCTGTACAGTGCAGATTATCATGACCCTTTCTACAGTCTTCTGTGCAAGAAAACTAAGAAGTGAAACATTGCCTGACTGCATCTTCAGTGCAATGGATATGGTCAGAAGATATGAGTCTGAGTCAGCAGAAATATATTGGAGAGCTTTCACAGTGTGAGGTACAGGGAAAGGATATAATCTCTAAATATTCTCACTTTTATTTAAAGAATAATTTTTTATTCTGCTATTGTTGAGTTTTCTTAATTTGCACAACTTAAAATATTTTAATAAAAGTTTCTAGATAGTTGGGCTTGGTGGTGCATGCCTATAATCCCAGCACTCAAGAGGCGGAGGTAGGAGGATCACAAGTTAGAGGCCAGCCTGTGCTATATAGTTAGACTCTGTCTGAAAAATAGACAAACTAAAACAACAACACAACAAAGTTTTCTATTATGAGAGGCCAGAATTTTTTTTTCCTCATTGAGTTTATTGGTACATTTTAGGTATACAGTACAGTTACATTCACTATTGTGATATTGTACCTTTACAGGACAGGACTTGGTTCTTATTTTTTTCCCCTGGCCCCTGCCCTCCCTTCACCCCTTCCTCCCCTCGCCATTTACAAACATTTTATTTCCATTTTTTCATTTCCTCCTGTTTTTTTTCCTTTCCCTTATTACATTTCCCCTCCCTTCCCACTTTCCCTACAACTTTAGCCCATTTCTTCCTATTTCACATTGTCAATTATCTTATTAGGATCTTATGTACTATTATAGTTTTTCACACCAGAGAAACTATTTGGTATTTACACATGTGTGACTTATTTATTTCACTTAGGAGTATATCCTCAATATGTATCCATTTTCCTATGAATAAATCTAATTTCTCATTCTTTATGGCTGAGTAGTATTCCATTTTATAGAAAAACCACATCTTTTTTATCCAGTCTCCAACTGATGGGCAAATGGGCTGTTTCCAAGTTTTAGCTATTACAAACTGTGCTGCTATAAACATAGGTGTGCATATATTACTGTGATATGATTCTTTTAATTCTTTTGGAAAGATACCCAGCAGAAGGATGGCTGTGTCAAATGGAACCTCTAGTCCCAGCTCTTTGAGGTATCTCCATATTGATTTCCATAGTGGTTGCACCAGTCTGCACTCCCACCTACAATGGAGAAGGGTTCTTTTCTCCCCACAACCCGCCACCATTTGTTATTGTTTGAGTTCTTGATAGCAGCCATTTTTGTGGGGTGTTGTTTTCATCTATATCTCTCGAATAACCAGTGATGTGGAACATTTTTTCATATATTTACTTGCTGCTTTTATTTCTTGGTCTGAGAAATGTCTGTTCATTTCAGATGCCCATTTTTGAATCGGGTTTTATATTTGGGGGGCTGATTGTTTTGAGTTCTTTATATATTGTAGATAAGAGCCCTTTGTCTGAGGAGCAGCTAGTAAAAATTTTTTCCCACATTGTAGGTTGTCTCTCAGTTCTGTTGATGGTTTCTTTTGCAGTTCAGAAGCTTTTTAATAAGATGAGATCCCAGTTGTGATTCTTTCTTCTAGTTCCCGTACTACTGAGGATTTGTTCATAAAGTCTTTTCCTATGCCAGTGTCTTCAAGAGTTCTGCCTAACTTATCTTCCAGAAAGTTTAGTGTTTCTGTTTTAATATTTAGATCTTTAATCCACTTGGATTTTAATTTAGTGCATGGTGAAAGAAAAGGGTCTAGTTTTAATCTTTGGCAGGTTGATATTCAGTTTTTCAAACACCGTTTATTAAAGAGGCTATCTTTCCTCCAGTGGAGATGGTCAGCTCCTTTGTCAAAGATGAGGTAGCTGAGTACATCGGGAGTTGTTTTTGCATCGTTCAGTCTGTTCCACTGATCCTCAGCTGTTTCTTTGCCAGTACAATGCTGTTTTTGATACAGTGGCTTTGTAGTAGTTTCAAATTGGGAATTGTTATACCCACTGCCATGTCTCTGTTGCCTAGGATGGCTTTTGCTATTCTAGTTCTCTTCTGGTTCCAAATGAATTTTTGGATTCTTTCTAGTTCTGTGAAATATAGTGTTGGAATTTCAGTTGGCATTGCACTGAATCTGTATAGCAGTTTTGATAGTATGACCATTTTCACTATGTTGATTCTTCCTATCCAGGAGCAGGGGATATCTTTCCATTTTTTTATATCCTTTTCTATCTCTTTTTTCAGAGTGCTGTAGATTTCAGTGTCTTTTGCTTCTTTTGTTAGGTTGATTCCTAGATACTTCATTTTTTTGGATGCTATTGTGAAAGGAATTGTTTCCCTAATTTCTCTCTCAGTGAGTCTGTCCTTTGTGTAAAAGGCGGCTATTGATTTTTGGGTGTTGACCTTGTATCCAGCTACTCTGCTAAAAGTGTCAATTAAGTCGAGAAGTCTTTTGGAGTTTTTTGGGTCTTCAAAATAGAGTATCATATCATCAGCAAATAATGAATTTAACTTCTTCCTTTCCTATCTTTATTGCTTTAATTTCTTTCTCTTGTCTAATTGCTATGGCTAATGTTTCCAGAACTATATTGAAGAGGAGTGGTGATAATGGGCATCCTTGTCTTGTTCCTGATTTTAACGTGAAGGTTTTCAGTTTTTGGCCATTTAATATGATGTTGGCTCTTGGTTTTTCATAGATAGCCTTTATTGAGATATAGACCATCTATTCCAATTTTTTGCAGGGTTTTTATCATGAATGGGTGTTGAATTTTGTCAAATGCTTTTTGTGCATCTATCAAGAGGATCATATGGTTTGTCCTTGACTCTGTTAATATAGTGTATTACATTTATTGACTTACATATGTTGAATCATCATTGCATCCCTGGAATAAATCCGACTTGGTCAGGATGTATCGTCTTCTTGATGATCCTCTGTATTCTGTTTGCAGTACCTCATTAAGGATTTTTGCATCTATATTCATTAGGGAGATTGGCCTGTATTTCTCTTTTTTTAGTTGGGTCTTTCCCTGGTTTGGGAATCAAAGTGATACTTGCTTCCAGGAATGAATTTGGAAGTATAGCTTCCCTTTCAATTTCATTGAAAAGTTTGAAGAGCAATGGCAGTAGTTCATCTCTAAATGTCTTGTAAAATTCAGCAGTGAATCCATTAGGACGAGAGGCCAGAATTTTGATAAAGAACACCAAGTCATTTTGCAAGGTTCAGAGTGATCTAAATTTGGAATGTTTGTCTGGAGTCTCCCTCAGTGGTAGTTGTATAGCTTACTCCAAGCTTTGGGTCTGATCCCCACCCCACCCCCACACACAATTCCAGTGTTAGAACCAATGGAATTCTATCGTAATGTATTCTGAGACTATAAAAAAATTAAGCCAAGTATAGTAGTAGATGGGAAGCAGTGTAGAAAAGAGAGATGTTTGTTGACACTGCTGGGTTACCTTAGGTATGTTCCTACGATAGTAGGTATGACAGTTCCTGATATCTGGTGCCAGACATAATAATGTGGTAGCAAAGGGAACTGCTGGGACTTGGAAAGAAGAACAATATTTAGGAAATGAATGGTGTTAAAACTATGATTCTAGGTCCCAGGACAAATCGGTACCAAGAATTTGTAAGGAGAGGCTTTCAACTCATTTTGTAGAATCTAACTTTGAGATATAAAGTATTTAAAAGAATGCTTTTGGCTGATATTTTTCTAAGTTGTTACTGTGTTACAGTTAAAATTAAATATATCACACATTTAAAATTTTTGATTTTATATTAATATATTCCTATTTTAACCTTTCAAAAGTTATGGCCTTCCTCCCTGTACATGAAAATAGACAAGATGCCCACAACCAAAATCAGTCCTTGTAAATGTTTGGAAGCGTCACAGACATGCATTTCAAAAGGAGCAGAAAGTTGTAAAAATATGTATATTTTCTTAGAGAAGAGTTCAGTGTGCCTGTAGTCAATGTATCTCCTGTGACATACTTAGCTGTAATGTTGAGTTTCCTATGCCAGGCCAAAGTTCGGGGCCTATATGTAGCTGGAAAACTGGGGGCAAGCAGTGGAAGTCTCGACTCCTGAGGCTAAGTAATGCATTCTCCAAGATACTCTCTAGTTCGCTTAAAAATTGGCATTTAAGAAAGAGCATCATGTGGTGCTAACTGTATGGTGGTCAAGTGGAAGAGGTGAAGGAGCTGTTGGCTTTTTCTTTTCCAGATGTGCATTTCCTTCCTTCCTTTTCTTCCTTTTATTCTTTTTCTTTTTTCCTTCCTCCCTCCCTCCTTTCCTTTTCTTTCCCTTTTTGTCTTTTCTTTCATTCTCCTTCGTTCCTTCTCTTCCTCATCCCCCTCTTCCTCCGTCTCTCTCCCCTACTGAGCTGTACCACCTGCCCATCCCTAAAGTCAAGTTCATTATTTTTTAATTAAAATAAGTGTTTTGGTTTTGTCCATATTATAAGTTTTTGGGGGTGGGGTACCGGGGATTGAACTCAAGACTTTGCACCTGTGAGGCAGGCAGTGGTACCACTAAGTTAAATCCCTGGCTATATTATAGTTAATAATTATTTTAAAATGTTAATGTGCAATTTAATTTTGCAGTACCTGTAAGCCATATCCAAACACAAGGGAATCCCCGTCTGTGTAGAGAATACTACCACTTACTTTGGCAGACCCATTAGTCCATGGTTCTAGTCTGTTCAAATGCATCAGGCGTTCAACACATCATTTGTGGAACGGTGTTCTGCAAAGTGGGGAATGGGAATATGGGAACCAGTTGGGGGAGTGCATGAAGAAAATATGAGAAGTTCTATTTATTTTAATCTCATCTCATTTTAATATTTAGGGTATGTGTGTCATAATGTACATGCATATACAGTACCGACAGAACTTTTGGTGGTACATGCTTGAAAAAAATTTTACAGACAGGGAATAAGATTTAAAAATTTTGGAGGACACTTTATTTAAAGTCTGAGCTCCATCAGTTTGACATAGCATGATATGTTTGGTAGGTCCTTGCCAACTTATGCACTACTGTCAGTGCTATTAACAGGTCTTCATCCCTTTCTAGCATCTACTAGAACACGAATGCAAAAGCAGAAAATGATTGACAGCATGGATACCTCAAACAAGGATGAAAAGTGAGGATCTCAGGACCGTGGCTGACACTGTATACACCTCTTGCTGCATTGTCTCTCACAGATGTGACTGTAATTTTCCCAGGTTCTATTTGCAGCCACATGTAGTATCTGCAGCTCTTTTTGTAGAAATAAAATGTGAGATGCAAGTTGGATATTTGTGTGGGTAATTCCTAAGCTACTTTAAATGTTGTAGTCAATGGTATATTCATGTTGTTATACAAGATTGAAAATCTTGTGTAAATCCTGCCATTTAAAAAGTTATAGCAGATAATGTTTGCATTTCTAAACAGTAAAGTAAAATTGCTGTGCTTTAAGAATAGTTAAGGCTGTCTTTGGAGTGGGAGTTCTAACATATACCTGTCTACTTTGCCTTCTGTATAGCATACATGTGATGTTTGCTTGTTTTTATTAATTTATATGTACATTTTAAAATTTAACGTGAACACCCTTAAAAACTGTGTCCTGTCTTCCAACTACAATTTGCCCATTCACCCAATTATCCTGAACTCCTCCTAAAACAGATTATTAGAAACTGTGAGAAAAATTACTAATTTTTACACATTATATTTTATTTTAGTATTGGAATACTAAATGTATTCCACAGAATACTGATGTATTCTGTGCTTGTTTTAAAAGTTGCTTGTTAAGTACAAGCAAAAAATAATAGTCATACTACTGACACAGTTTTCATACCTCAGAACTTGCAAGAACTTATTCTTTTATCCAACTCTGCTTTAAAATGAGGATTATTAATAATACTCAAGTTTTTCCCATTCAGATCTCTGAATTTGTAAGTACCCATCTAGTACTTGAAAAAATAGTGTCTTGTGAGAGCTTTGCTGCAGAGGACCCTGATACAGTATATCCCAAGTGCACTTTGTAATGTTTCTGGGTCCTTAAGAATTGAGATATAAATTAATTTGCCTTCCTAAATTTGGGAAGATTTGTGTTTTCTCTGGAATGGTACATGTCTTCCATGTATCTTTTGAACTGGCAGTTACCTATTTATCTTCTATTTTAAGTGGGTATGGTCTAACACTGGCATGTTCAAAGCCACCTTAATTCAACTTTGCAAGTAGGCAAGAGTCTTTGTAAGTTAGGCATTAATGTTTCTGAGTTTGTGCAAAAACTTCAAAATATCCACATTAGAAAAAGAGGCACTTCTCTTCCTCTCCTGCACCTAAAGGTGTATTTAAACGATCTTGTATGATTAACTTATTTAGAGAATGTATAATTTAAAATAGGTGGTATTTAAGGTAGCATCAGCTAGCAGTTAGGAAAATCACTTTGTCTAAACTCAGAGTTCTTTTTTAAAAGAAATTGTTCTCTTTTGTTAGAAAACAGTATTTTTTGCTCAGTTGAGTTTCAAACATAATGTTTAGTCAGTTATCTTGATAACAAAAGCACTAGAAAGCTTTACCCAATTTCCTCATTAAATTTTGCATGAATATCATACAAATCAGTTAGTTGTTAGGTCATGGGCATACCGTACTTCTGGATTTTTTGCTAATAAGTTCACTTTAGAATTAGTGACAAATTTAGGAATTTCAGTTATTATGTATTCAGATTTCTTAAGGCTTCAAATGATATATTGCTTTTTTGTACTGGTTAAAACTAATTTAAAATTGCTATGTTACTATTTTCTACAATTAATAGTTTGTCTATTTTAAAATAAATTAGTTAAGAATTTTAATGGTCTGGTTGTGTGATCTTTGTATTCAGTGCAGTAATTTTCCCTACTGGATGTAAACTCTCTTGTATCTCATCCACTCATAGTCTTTAATGGATGATCTGATGATGATTTCTAAATTCATTTCAATTTAGACTTCTATTCAAAGCTTTCATAGCAGCTGAACTCTCAATTTCTACCTGTTCTAGTTTCTCAAAATGTAAACTACAAACAAAAATAGTTCACTTCTACCCTTTTCTTCCCCCATTTTTCTAAATACTTATAATCAAGCCAAAAACACCTATTAACTGCTGTTAGGACCAATGCTTATTTATTCATTTTAAAATCTGAAATTTAAATGGTTCTGTTTGATACTAAAAGTCATATGGCATCAAATTATATCTAAATTGGCATACAGCTTTTTAGTCTTCATCCTGTTTACTGGAGATACTCCTATTTCTCAGCAGAAATACTAATACGCTACATTATTGGGAACATACCAAGGCTTTACTTAGGTATTACGTTATCATGTAATATATGTGTCATATTACCATTCTTGACTCATTATGAAATCCATCTGACACCACAAATGTGCTTTTATGTAATTTTTCAAAATATGGTAGATAATGCATTTTCTTTCTGCAGTAGCATGTTTGTTCCTGAGGAAGAAAGGCTGGCAGGATAAAGCAGGAAAAGTAGGCATATCTCAGTAGGATGCACTCATTTTGGATGGGGATTTTACACAGAGCTCTCAAGTCAAAGTCAAGCAGCCTTAATGACATATTTATTGATGTATTTATTTGTATTGATGTATTCATTTTTATTAGTTTTCTGGCACAGATGGAAGACTCTACATTCTAGTTCCATTGTTATCTGGTTGATTTTATACAAACTTGCCTTTAGAATGATTGTCCCTCATTTGGGGGCCAGTATGGTGTACACAACATGAGTCAACAGAATTTTCCTTTATACTAAATGGGTTTTTACAAGACAGCTTGAAAGTATCTTTGTATTAAATTTCTACCACAGGTATGCTTCTTAAATAGAAATATATTATTGTGCTGTACTTTGGATGTAAAACATTTTCCAAAGGCCCACTGCTAAAGGCTTGGTCACCATAGTAACACTGTCTGGAGGTGGTGAAACCTTTAAGGGATGAGGTCTAGCTGGGTAGTAATCCTAGTTACTCAGGAGGCTGAGACAGGAGGACTTCAAGTTCAAGCCTAGCCTGGGCACATTGGCAAAGACCCTGTCTGAAAATTAAAAGGACTGGAAGTATATCTTAGTCGTAGAGTGCCCTTGGGTTCAATTTCCAGTACTGCAAAAACGGGTAGGGTGACTAATGGGAGGTGCTTAGGACACTGAGGGATGCTCTTGAAAGGGGTTGTGGGATTGCGCTCTTCCTGTCTTTGTTTCCTGGCCCCTGATGTAAGTGGTTTACTCCACCATGTGGTCCCACTATGATGTGCTACCCTCACCAGAGACCCAAAGCAATGGAGTGCTTTCATCTTGGACTGCAACTTCCAGAACCGTGGGCCAAAATAAACCCTTTTTTTTTTTTTGCTTTGTTTTGGTACTGGGAATCAAATTTGGGATCTTGCACTTGTGAGGCAGGTGGCAGAACCACTGAGCTAAATCCCCAGCCCCAAAATAAACCATTTTATAAGGTAATTGCCTCAGATACCCTTTATAGTAAAGCAACAGTAACTGTATAATGTGTAAATGAGAATAAAACAAACTTTTAAAATAAGAATTTGGGATAGTCACCTATTTTTATAAATCTTTTTGTCTCCATTTTTGGGGGGCTATGCTTTACAGTAAAATGTTTTTTTTTTTTTTTTTTTTTTTTTTTTTTTTTTTTTT
>NW_022900950.1:48187401-48194709 GCF_012274545.1 Fukomys damarensis | reverse complement strand
TTTTTTTTTTTTTTTTTTTTTTTTTTTTTTTTTGGTACCGGGGATTGAACTTGGGTCCTTGCACTTGCAAGGCAGGCCACCGAACGGCTGAGCTAAATCCCTGGGCCAAAATGTGACATTTTAATATGAAACTCCATTTATTATATACACTGATAGCAGGTATTTCCTAAATAAAAAATTATTTTTAACCTGTAAGTTTTGCATCTATGTTCCTATAAAGACCAAATTTTAAATAATAGATATGATTCTTTTTCTCACAATTCTCTTTAAACCACTTGTGCAAATGGCAGTAGGAAGGCTTAAGATAGGCAAGGTTATATTGTTTGTAATTATTTCTTTCAGTATTACTGGTGAATTCTGCCTCTAAATAAACTATACATATTATGGTCCAAAGTATAGTAGTGCCAAGCTAGCTAAGGAACACATTCAACATTCTTAACCAGTCCAATTACTTAAATACAGGTTGACCAAGAATTGCCTATTTTTGTTTTTATAAAATAACAGGAAATATAAAAATGATAATTTTATGAAATGTATTCAATATTAAGAATCAACTAGTTGAAATGACACTTGCCCGAGTGATGCTCAGGGTAGTCCTTAGACAGTTGCACTGCCCTGAGTGACACTTGGGGTAAAATGGTTACTTTTGCTTTTTAAAATGGGTTAAATGGCACCTTAAACCTGTGAGGACACTATTTCATTCAAGTACAATCTTAGTCTTTTTCTGTGTATATAAAGATAAATTATGCTGGAAACATTAAAACATTGAACTTCCTTGTAGGATTAAGAAACAAAACTTAAGGCTGGAAAAACTTAAGATAAACTTGTACAAAAGAAAGGAGCCAATCATTTCTGTTGCACTGTCACTATGAAAATTTACCTTTCTCTCATAGAATACTAATAGCAGGAAAATAGGATTTTTGAGGCTTTCTAAATACTCATCTGTCAGAAGGAAATATCATATTAGTGTCTAATATGCCTTTCCACAAAGACCAGAGAGAGAACTTTTTTTTCAGACAGATATATCCATATCTAGAACTTATCTGTCATCTCTCAAACTGGGCTAAAATTAGTTCTTCCTTATTGTTTGGAGTATCAGGTTTTAAGAGGAAGACCTGATTCTCATCCTTGGGTATCAAAATTACTTGTGGAGCTTCTTAAGTTATTGTATACTAAATTAGAATCCTCATGTTTATATTCTGTAAGTCCCACATATTGTTGTGCAGAGATAATAACTGAGATAATAATGCACCTCTTCATATAACAAAGCTTACAGAGAAAATATGGCTGCAAATCCAGAGTAATAACTTTCATTCTGTAAGTATGGTACTGACCTATTGTAGAGTTTGGTAAGGGGAAGGGAAGTCATCCCTAAATAAACCTGTTTTTCTTTGAGTTCCAGTTTTATAGGAAGTGAGTTTGTAAATCAAAAGTGCACTCACTAGGGCCAGGGATTTACGTTAGTGGTGCTGCTGCCTGCCTTGCAAGCTCAAGGTCCCAAGTTCAATCCCCAGTACACACACACACACACACACACACACACACACAAACTGCACTCACTAAGGAGCTTCAGAAAACCATCAGGAATAGGATAGGAATAAAGACTAAGACACAGAAGCCTTATGAGCCAAGATTGTTATAGCTAGTGTTGGAGGTAAGGAAAAACAACAAAATGAAGATCACAGTTGTTTAAACGCCTTCCCATGTCTTAAGGGTTGTTGGGTAAAATAGCAAATATCCAAAAAAAGAAAAAGAAAATAAATGGTATATGGCTAACAAAATAACAAGTGACTATTTGTTATAATTGACATATCACTTGAAGGCCATAGTTGCACTATGTATAACACATTGTTGGGTGTTATACATTCTGTGGATTTGGACAAATGTAGAATGGCATGTAGCTAGCATTAGAGTGTCATATAAAAGTTTTATTGCCCTAAAAACCCCTTGTTCTCCCATGTATCCCTTCCCTGCCCTAACCCCTAGCAGCCATTGACACTTTTACTGTTGCCATAGTTTCCTGAAGGTCATGGCGTTTGTCTCTTAAAATATGGTAGCCTTTTCATACTGTTCCCTCACACACACACTTAGGGCTATATATTTTAAGTTCCCTCAAGCCTTTTTATGGCTTGATGGCCATTTCTTTTTTAGTACTAGTATTTTACAGTGTGAATGTACCACAGTAAAAAGCAGTAGTATGAATAGTGATTTGGTTTGCTTTTTTAAAGCGAGCACTAAGCCATTTATGTTTTGGTGTAGACTTTCTTATAAAAGTTTATCTGAATAACAGCTTTGAAATGTACAGTTTAGTAAATGGATTTACATATAGCTAAGAGACATGAAGTCAGTATTGCACAGTTTTGCTGCTTTTTAGAGATTAAAAAACATTTGTTCAATTATGTGCAAATCAGCAACTTTATTATCAAAGAGTTCAGCATCACAAGATTTCTAATTCTAAAGGGTTTTCTTTACATAACATCATACTGTGATACAGTATTAAAAGAATCAGACACTACTTCCCATTCTAGTTGCTCTTACAGTTGGGTAATTTGATGTAAAAAGTATAAATAACTCTGTCTTGTGAATACTGTCCATGAAATGTATTACTTCCTTTTCATCTAGTACAATTATACTAGTGCCACACTGAAACCTATTTTATAGTGACATACAAGTCAACTATAAGAAAAACAATCATTTTTACTTACGAAGCAAATTCTCCTTAACATAAAGAAATGTATACAATTATGTAAGGCAGATGAGCCTCGAAAAAACCTTTGTACAGAGATAATATTTCAGTAATCCCATGAGAAATCAAAGACTCGTTATTAATAGAAAATTAAAATTAGCCCTTGAACCTTTGACAATTTAACTGCTAAGGCCTTGCGTGAATTCTAATTAATGCTCTACATCAGTGGTGGTGAACCTATGGCACATGTGCCGTGGTGGGCTGTTAGCACTGAAAGCTCTAAAAGGTTCGCCACCATTTCACTAAATTAATCACTATTCCTCAGAACAATATATCAGAAGAATATGAATCTCAATAATTATAGGCTATTTTAAATCCAGTATTCCATAAACAAATCTGTTCCCAGGCCACCTTTAATATTTTCAATAAATTACTTGTGTGCCTATTATATGCCAGGTACTCTGCTGGATCTGAAAATGTGGTTGTGACAACAGTGCTTATCTGGCTTTATAGTATCAGCCAGCTGGATAATGGAACATTTGCCCAGAATGGCACCAACCAATATACTAATGTACCAAAGCTATCCAAATTAAGTGACTCAAAAGTAAAAAGGAGCAAATACAATAAGACATTTGCATTGTTTTCCTTAAACACAGCCATACCTGATCAGACCATTCAATGCTTTCTATGTAAACTGATTTCAACAGATGGATAAGACCAATTATTATCCTCCTGATATAAAACCAAATGTAGCTCATCATAAATATTGCTAAGAATTATTCATCACCAGCTTTTCTGCAGGGGAAATAGAAAGTCACATCCTTTTGTGCAGGCAAGGATCAATTTTTAAATGCTCCAACTCTGCTGGCTTTGCTGATGAAGCTCTTCAGGAGATCATGGTCCATTTCTGCAAACCCTGAAGTTTGTGTTACAACAGTCAGATGGTTTATGCAAAACCTGAAGCAGAATTCTTCTAAATCCTAGGAAAACAACAATGGTTTAATAATTCATATTTTCAGTGCAATGGCCCACAAAGTATGAGACTTCCTCAAAGAAGGAAAAAGGATTTGATAGCTGCTTGGAGGAAATATTGGTAAATACCTGAAGAATAGTTATAAAGACTATATAACCAACATGAATCCATGTCTCTAAAAATTTAAGTACAGTAAAACATTCAAGTTCCACCATAGCAACCAGTGCAAAGAATCTAGCTGTCTTTTCCCAGAGACAGGCACCTAAGCTTATGAATTCTTCAGTACCTTTTCCAAGCGACAGTACTTGAACCATTCATTGTACTGTCAAAATTGTTAAAAACAGGATACTCCTTTTTCATGTTCCCCTGGGTGCTTTAAATATTTCTACCTGTAAGATCTTGTAGAAGAAAAAGAATAAGCATAAAAATAGTAATACTGGGAAACTGCCTCTCAAATCATTAACAGGCCACTTGTTTTTGTTTTTGTTTTCCTTTGTGAGAAGACAAAGCAGGGATGGACAGGACAGAGTTCATCACACTACTCATACCTTCAGCAATATAAATGGGAATAGCTCAATAGTATGGGCCCACCAGATTTATTTACTTATTTACTTTTAATTTTCTTGCTCTAGAGAAAGGAGGTCAGCCTGCTGAGACCTCCAATAAACCTCAGATCCTGGCTGTGCTGCCATCTGCCCCAGCACATGGTCCATCATGGTGGCAAGTCAACTTTTAACGTTTCTTTTCTATGTTGCTGAAGCCAATTTATAAAAAATAATTTCCAAACAATTATACATACACATGGCACACATGTGTCTTCTTTAGACACATAATGGTAGCAAATGTTAAAGACAAAGACTAAGATTAGCAATAAAACAGAAAAGCCAGCTATTCTGATAGCCATGCCAATGTACACAAACTTGCAGTACATTTCCCTTTAAGTAAAGAAACACACTATGTGAGGAAAACCTGAACACAGCCAAGCAGGTGCTAAGGTCACACTGGCAGTGTGACATATTTCAGTCCCAGGTAAGCCCTCAGGGATAAAGAGGAAAATTCACATACCCACCTGATCATATAGCATATTACTAAAAATACATTTTATTGATATATACTAAATAGAATATGCATTTAAAATCATGTACTTTGCTTAAATTTTAGAAATGATGTTTTTGCCTACAGCACATGAACGTGAGACAAGACAAGACAGACAGACATCTTTTTTATTGAATTCTACAGAGTGGAGAAATCCATACCCACAACATAAACTTCAGAATGCATGGAGGTAGATGGCTAAGCATTTAGCAGTCTTAGGGAGCTGGACAGTGTCAGTAAAATGACTAATCAGTTGGAGAACAAAAGGACCCTAAGAAGTGGTCATTTGGATCCACCCTCCTTTACTTTCTAAAATGGGAATTTTCTGTACTTATTATAAGGACAGGACTTGGAGAGAATTCCTGCAATTCTAAGAATTTGATAAATTTTCTTAAGGTGGTATTTTGGTCACAAGGGAATTCTATCCATATAAAACAAGGCCCCATTATTTTTTGATAAAAGAATATTGTCTATATGCTACTACTCTATATGGCTTCATCTTTAAGATTAGGCCCTTTTGAAGGGAGGGCAGGGGCAAGGGGAAAAAATGAGAATCAAGACGTATTATGTAAAGGTACAGGATCCCAATGATGAATGTAACTATTGTATACCTAGATTGTACCAATAAACTCAATAAAAAGAAAAAAAAAAGAATTACAAGATTAGGCCCTTAATTCTACTGAGTAATCCTTCCACATTTTCCTCGTTCATTCATTCTCCTACATAACTGTCATGCTCTCTCCCTTTAAGGCCCAGTACCTCCTCGCCTGGTCATCATGCTATGTTAACATGACTTCCCATTTCACTGAGCAAACAGAGCACTCAAAAGAGGATCCACAAGCTCTTACAATCTTGTCTCCTAGCCTCCCTGGATGCCTATGAACTCTCCCCTTTCATGACAGGGTGAATGGTCTGTAGCTGATACAAGGCCAATCCCCTGCTTTCACTAGATTTTGTTGTCCTACCTACTCAGGGTCACCACACTCGTAACCATTCCCTGCAACTTGTTCTCCTTGACTGGATCATTCCTATCATTATGCGCAAACTTCAGTTTCTTTCATCTTAAAAAAATTTAAAAAGTGTTACACTTCAAATGCCCCTGCAACCTAATTCTCTTTATAAGAAAACTTACTAGAAAAAGTTGTCTCTATTCCCAATCTCTAATTCCTGTTTTCATTATCCAATTAGGCTTTACCCCACCACTGCTTGCCAAGGTCAGCCATGGGGTTCTCGTTACTCTTGGTGTTCATCTTAACCCACTGATAGCATCTGATGTCACAGAGGACTGGCTACCAGGACACCATCTTCTAGTTTGTCTCTTCTCCACTGCTTGATATTTTTTATTCCTTTGTTGTATCCCTATAGCCCCTTGACCTCTATACACTGAGTGCCAAGTACTTGATCTTCAAACTCAAATCTCATGACACAGCCTCACAGCTTTAAATACATTTCTCTCTGAATTCCAGACTGGTTTATGCAACATGCTCATTAGACACATTCATTTGGATGTGTAAGACATACTTAACACACTCAAAACTGAATTCCCTAAGGTTTTCCAAATGCTGTTCCTACTCATCTTCCCTATCTCATGACAATTTTATCCTTTTCTCTCTCAGGACAAAAACCTTGATGCTATCTTTATATTTTCTTGTGCCCCTCCCCATCTAATCCATCAGGAAATCTTATTGTCTCTACCTTCGAACTATACCCACAATCCAAATACTTTTCACCACTCCACAGCTGAGGACTCGGACTAATCCACCCTCACGCCTTACTGGAATGCACCGCTTCCTCACTGACCACCCTCTTGGCCCCATATGCTTTCACAGATTTTATTCTCAGGGTTGAGTGAAAAATATCTTTCAACTTCAAATATTTAGAAATACAAACACCTGGAGGGAGGAAGAATGCTGTATGATAGTTTTAATATTTTCTGGTTGATGAGTTCATTTCCTTCCTCATACTTTTTGTATTTTCTACATCTTCTTTAATAAGCCTAATACTATTTACATAAGTGGAAAAATATTTCCCTATTTTTTGGCCAGGGGTAAGGATATCCTTATACCAAAAGGAAACTGACATGGAGAAATTACTGCCTGTTTCCTAACACTAGCTCTAAAATAGGTTTTATTATCATAACAATGCATGGTTTCTGTAGAAAATTCAGGAAAAGCAGAAAATAAAAATCATCCATAATCCCACCACCCATGATAACCACGTCCCATATTCTTTCATCTTTTCTATATAGTCTAGTCTTTTTTATTCAGCTATTTATACTTCAAAAAATACAGCATCACAGGTTTTTTGCTTAATGATATACCCTGAATAACTGCATCACTTAATTATTACTAACGTTTTATAAACAGACTTCTATTAACATTATTTATTTTTCAAAATTATAAACTGCTCTAATAAATATCCTTGAAGTTAAATCTTCATCCAAAACCTTAATTTGTTGAGGTAAGTCCCTATAAGTAAATTCCTTTGTTAAACAATTACATCTTTGAGGTTTAGCAAGCTATTTATATATACACACACACACACATATATATAT
>NW_022900950.1:48137575-48187204 GCF_012274545.1 Fukomys damarensis | reverse complement strand
ATAGCTATCCACATATATACATAATAGTAATTTGACCCACAATGCACAAATGTGTACATTCACCAATTTTAGAAACCTCATTATTCTGAGCCTATATTATTTTCAAAAATATATGCTCCAGTTTGAAAGGTGAAAAGTTATATATTCATTTTATTTTTCATTGTTATTTGGTCCATTTTTTCAAATTACTCATTTTTTCAGTATAAAAAACTTCTTTTATTATAAATATGTTACAAATATTTTTCCCAGTAAATCACTGACTTCCAAATTTTCTTTGTGATATGTTTTCAGTGCACAAAAGTTTTTTATCTTTTGAAATACCATCAGTCCTTTCCATCATTGTCTCTGCCTTAACACTATAGTCACTTAAACTTTTTCTAAATTTATTAGTTTTCTACATTAAATTTGAATCTGCCAGGAGTTTATTTTGGTTGAAGTTATACAACAGATGCCTACTGTTCCAGAAGGTAGGCTACTTTGAAGAGTGCTTTCTTACCTGGGCATCATATTTCACAGCAGCTGAGAGCAGAGCAATAGCATTCTCCTCACAGATTCCTTGCTTGATGGTTTGTTGGCAGAGCTTTTTCAAACGATTTTCTCTGTAAAATGTAGCCAAATCTAGCAATCCTGAAGGAAAGAAGTGTTTATTGGCAGGCACTTTTAGCATCCTTACCACTCTACCAAAGATGATTCTGACATTCTTTTGAACGGCACACTCAGTGAAGTGCGGTGTAAACAGGCATACACTGACTTATGCTTTGAGCGTACGGCTTGAAGAAGGTAGCCAAAATGAATAAATCTATTACACAAATATTCAGCTGTTGAAAACAGGAGCAAGCTGTCCCATTTCAAACACACTTATTCCCTCAGTTTTGCACTTTCTGAAGCAGCTCTGGAAATCCTCTTTTGTGAGTGTCTTTACAAAGTGTGATAAAAATACAGTCAATGCTGCTGCCAAATGCTGCCCATCAGAAAGACAGGATCATAAGGGTCAGGGATTTAGCTCAGTGGTGCTGCCACCTGCCTCACAAATGCAAGGTCAGAAGTCTGATCCCTGGTACCAAAAAAAAAAAAAAAAAAAAAAAAAAAAAAAGCTCATAAGTACACAGCATGTCCTTATCCATCTTATTCATTGGATCTAGCACCATCAACTTCTCAGTCTTCCCCAAAATTAAAATGAGCACGAACAAAAGGTAAATGTTTTTTAATAAACTCAGCTCATCAAGGCAGCCACAGAATGCAACTAAAGACAATCATGAATAAGGACTCTACAACTGCTTTAGAAAGTGGCAAGACTGAGGGGATTAGTGTGTTTGAGGCAAGTGGGAATATTGTAAGGAAGATTAACAGCAATGTGTCTTTTCCTGTAATAGAAAATTTTTAAATTTAAACTTTCACTGTATTTTTAAATATACCATGTAACTAAATTTTTAGACACGTATAGGCCTCCATTTGGACTCTTGCCCAGGGTGCTGCAAATGTTAGGGGTGGGCCTACAAAACAAAAACAGTCACCAAGTTGTTTACTAAGCAGCTTAAATTTCTTGGAGCTGGAAGCTGGCTTTTCAAAGTCAAGAGTAAAACCTGTTTATATCCATCTGCCTCATCTTCGCAAATGGCTCATTTATCCAGCTACTCAAGCCAAACACCTTGGCAAAATCATGCTCCCTCCCCTCACACATCAAGTCCCATCCATCACCAAATCCTGCCAGCTGCACCTTCAAAGTATATCCAGAATCTAAGCTCTTTGTAACACCTCCACTGCTACACCTTCTAACCCTAGATAGCATCATGTTGCACCTGAACCATTTTGTAATTACTGATATTTTGAAGCGAATCATACCTCTGCTGTGGCGGAAGTGGTGAGCTGTCTCTTCCCTCTACCCCAACAAACACACACACACAGTTTAGGTTCAACACACACACACAGCTCCTGATCACCCACGTAACAACTTTCTTTTAGGCTCTACAGAAACCACCTTATCAGTTACTTGCCATTTTTCTAATTCCTTAGTAAAGTTTCTGGCAATTACCTACTGCCTCTTCCGGAGAAAGACTGATGCTGTCTGTGTACAGATACTCCAGGAAGGCTCGGTATACAGGATATGAAAATTCACTCATTTCTACTGTATCATCCTCACTGTCTTCCAACGAAGAACGAAAATGCTCACACCTGAAAAGAGAAAGAAGCAAATTAAGTCCCAATTCTGGGCCAAAGCAAGTCTCAGAGGAGCACAGCCTTTCAGACACCTCCACATCTGCTACAGTTTTGATGCTAAGTGTCCTCTAAAGGCCATGTGTTACAGGTCCCCAGGGTGATACGTTAGGGAGGTGGTGGAACCTTTAGGAGATAGGGCCTAGTGCAAGGACCTTAGATCATCAGAAATAGGACCTCAAAAGAGGAGGACCTGTCCCCTTTCCCTTCTCCACTGCTCCCCCATCAGGTGAGCAGTTTTTCTGTCATGCATTCCCACCAGGATCTCTTATTTCTTCACAGGCTCAAAACAATACACCCAATCAATCATGGGCTGGAACCTCAAAAATGAGGCCAAAATATATCTTTTAAACTGGAGGCGTAGCTTGCTAGTAGACCGAATACGCCTTTCTTAAGTTAATTATCTCAGGTGTTCTGTTACAGTGATAGAAAACTGAGTAACGTAACATTCTTGCTTGGCTCCTTGCTTTCTTTGCTGGCTAAAGTTTTCAATCATTTAATTCAACAAGACTGCAAAGCCAAGCTGCTGGTGCAGGCAGCCGGGGGAGCTGCCCTTATGCCTAAACTGATGGTAACAAAGTAGGTGCCCGCCACCTTTCTCACACTATATCCACTGATTAGCATTTACAGAACTCCGTAAGGTTTATTTTTATAAATCTACGTAATTTTGTGTCTTCACTTAATTATGGGTTGAGTTTTATCTCCTAAAAAGATGTTGGGAGTCCTAACCCCGAATGTTTAAGAATGTGACCATATTTGGACACAAGGTCTTTAAAAGGCTAATCAAATGAAGATGAAGTCATTATAGTCAGACCTAATCCAGTATAACTGGTGTCCTTACACAAAGGGGAAATTCTCCCAGCCTTCAGAAGAAAACCATTCTGCCAACACTTGATCTTAGACCTC
Source organism: Fukomys damarensis (assembly GCF_012274545.1). Classification (NCBI taxonomy): domain Eukaryota; kingdom Metazoa; phylum Chordata; class Mammalia; order Rodentia; family Bathyergidae; genus Fukomys; species Fukomys damarensis. Next base: position 48,184,084 of record NW_022900950.1, on the reverse strand, counting down.
TGGCCTCCAGAACTGTGAAAGAATAAATATCCCATGTTTAAGTTACACCTGTTCAGTACTTTGTTTCAGCAAACTAATCCACCAGATTCCTTTATGAAGATTTCTGTGCTACAGCGGGTGAACAATGCAGAACAGTGTGACCTCGAGGCTGAAATGCCATACTGGGTTTGTGATTCACTGGAATCAGATTTAAATATCTGTTTCACAATATAATGTACTTCAAAATCATTATACTAAGAGGAAAAAGCCAGGCATAGCAGAATGCATACTGCATCATTTCATTATATAAACTTCTAGAAAATAGTAACAGACCTGTAGGGACAAAAGTCAAGACTGCTCAAGCTGGGGCCAAAGGGGCCTCCGAGGAGCAATGGGAAGGTTTAGTATCTGGAGGCAGGGCAGAGGTTTCCCAGGCTCACACACGTGACAAAACTCATCAAGCAGCACCCTTGAAATGGATGCAACTCACTGGTCATAAATTATATATCAACAAATTTAATTTTTAAAAAAGTCTGTTAGCCTCACCAATACCTTGTTGGTCTGGAAAAGCTTTTCTGTTTTTGAAAGCATCTGAAAGTTAAGTATCCCACAACTGACTGATGAGTAATTACCACTGGGCTGAGTTCATTTGCACCTGGCTGGTCTCTAATGTCAAAGTGGACAGAGTAATTTTTAAGCCCTCCAAAGAATGCCAACAGTTGGATTCCCTGACCACACACCCAGCACTTGTTGCACCCAATCTGCATTATTTCTTGTTGCCTCTATTATGTGTTTCCTCCTGCTGCACTGTGGACTTGGAAGGGCAAAAAACACCCTACATTTTTTCATAAGCACCAATGTATCCAGCATGGTTCCTCGGACACTAAGAAAATAATTAAACAAATGGATTCATCTTAATTCTCAAAATAAATGACTCCTTACCTAATTTTGAGGAGGACTTTATGTGCATAAATGTACTTTCCATCAACCAGAAACTTCAGATCTGCAGTGTCCGGGTTGTCAAACTCCCTCTTCAGTGACTCAGCCACAGTGAGGTGGTCATCAGGTTCTAACAGAGAGACACAAACACTAGTCTCAGTTTATGACCAGGCTCAAATGTGCCTGGTTCTATCGATGCTCTGACAATGCCAGTCCCCCAAATAACTGACCAACTGAGCAATGCTTTTGTTCTAAATTTGAATTCACATCTTTGAAATCCATAAATGATAAAAACTTCACACATAACTTCTTATACATTTGGCTAAGGAACAAAAAAGTCCCAAGTTACCTCACTAAAATTTTAGAATGCTTGAGTAAATATACTAGCCAAAAATTAAAAGTTTTTAAAAATGTTGTTTCCCGGTAAAATTAAAAAACAGTCAAAACAGCCAGGCATAGTGTCATATGCTTATAATCCCCAGAGACTGGAGAATAGAAGGATCGAGATTTCAAGGCCAGTCTGGCCTATATAAAGTAACCCTGTCGCAGGAAAAAAAAAAAAAAAGAAAAGAAAAAAGGAAACAAAACAAGCAGCAGTCAAATAAAAGTACTTTAATCTAGTATTGATGCTGGTTCCTGTTGCTTTTAAGAATTTCAATCAACTTGGTTCACTTTCACAGGAGCCCAGTATTAGGAAACAAATCAGGATTTTGTACATAATGAAGTTGTGATACAAAAACAAATGCTCCAAGCTTTCTTCCTAGTTTTCAGGCTGTGCAGCAAATGGACAGGGACCAGCTCACCCACAGAGAGGAGGCGCCAGGTAACAGCAGGAGTGGCAAAGCAGGCGAACACGTCATCAGTGCAGGAGAAGTGGGTGAGGTGAGGGAGGATCACCGACTGGCCCCGGCACTGGCCCCACATGTACACGTGCCCACCCTGGGTCTTGGCAGCGGACGTGTGGGTGGAGTGACAGGCTGCGATCTCTATGATCCTAAATACACAAGCAAACACCATAGAAACACAGTCAGCAGAAGAAAAAATGAGGTGGTCTCTCCTTCCCCTAGGTTTAACTGATTTGGGGAGTCATTAAAAACAAACAACAAAATAACATACCCCCTCATCTAAATATTCAGGTGACAAAGGTTAGAGCCATAATTCAATGGTACTTGTAACTCATTAGGATCTTGCCACTTCTAGCCAATAGCCTATAAAAATATTTCCAAATTCAAATACAACCAGGTCAAATAGACATTATAAAGAAAGAGATGACTTCATTTTTTGTTATTAAAACATTACTGAAGTAGATAACAGAGATGTGGACCATCGTGAGGCAGGGTCAATAAGTTTTTTAATCAAGGCTTCACTTCTTTGGGCTGGGGATAAAGCTCAGCAGTGAAGTGTGTGCTTAATTAGCATTCGTGAAGTCCTGGTTTCCATTCCTATCCTTAAATACACAAAACAAAAAACCTTCACTTGTTTGAGGGATAAAGGGAGCGTGGTGAAAATTTCTCCCAACTCCTATTGCATGACATAAATTCAGTAGTTTTTACTTATTTTTCTTTATGATTCTGGGGAGGGAATCCAGGGTCCTAAACAAGCTAACAGGTACCCTACCACAGAGCTGTACTCCCAGCCCAAATCTGTAGCTCTACTCAATGGAAAGATTCAACGGGAGCCCAAGAGAGGCCAGGCTCAGCCCATGAACCCAGTGCCTAAGTCTACAACTCACAGGGAAGTAGTTCTCAGAATACCTGCTAGGGGAAAATATTGTTCTACTTATCTAGAATATTTTTTTTTTCCTGTATGAATAAGCCACAAAACATACTCAAAGAAGATGGTGAATACTTTCTTTTACCCCAAGCAAAGTACCCATCTCTACCTTGCCATAGCAGGCTACATTCCAGTAACCTTAGAGATCTGGGCCAGCACTTCTGAGTAGCCTTTGACAAGCCCCTCCTCACTTGCCACTGAACAACCAATTCACAAGCAACACAGATGTTTCTGTCATGTCTCCCATGAGTCACCACCATGGGCCAGGCACACCCCCTGTCTGGATACTATCAGCCTCCCAAGTATCGCACGCAGCCTTAGACTTTCTCCTTGGCCCCGAATCACACCATGCTGGCAGCTTAGCAGTATTCCTGAGACACTGTTTTCACTAGGACTTTTAGACCTGCAGTGCTTCCCACTGGACAAAATCCTGACGCACGATCTCAAGGCCTTCCAGAAATTAGCTTCCCTTCAGTGCTACTTTCCCTGGGTTGCTATGGCCCATATGCCTATGGACAAACAGAAGTATTTCCTGGCCCGTGTCTCCTGGTTATAGAATTTATGTAGGAATGTTCCTTCTCTCTGCTTACAAAGCCTACCTATTTGTTAAGGCTCAAGGTAAGAGATCTCTCATCCACCCCCTGTCCACAATACTCCAGCTGGGTCTTGACAGTTTTTAGGGTAAGGTTTAAGTATTTAGTTGGACTGTAAATTCTTGGCCGGCCAGGTTATTAGCTTATTTTTCTCTATCTGAGCATACAACCATGCCTTACTAAATGCAAGGTGTAAGTCATTTCACTGGCTAACTGGGGAAGACGCAGTACACAGAGTATACACAACAGGTGGGCAAGACCCCATCAGCTGAAGGCTGGCAGTGGAAGGGTGGCAATATCTATCTTCCACTGCCTCCGTAAAGCTGACATCCCCCAACCAAGAGAGAAGATGCTCAGCATATAACATGACTCATACAGGCTGACATGTAATTGTTTTCATGGGTGGCCCACATAATTTCACTGGCTTACTAGATAGCTCTCAGTTCTTGAGAATCCATGAATACTAGAGGAAAAGAGGTTATGTGGAACCACAATGCGGTCTGTGTTTGGAGTCACATGGTACAAGGCTTAAATCCCACTTGCACCACTAGGCCACAGGGGATGTGTGAATATCACTTAGCCTCTAGGCAAATCAGTTTCAATTTTACAGCCGTTCAGGACTCTGTGAGAATAATAAAATGCTAAGTGTCACATACAAAGTCTGATAAGTGAATAAAAGCATAACAGAGGTTTCTTAATATTCTTATTACTATCAAAGGATAAAATTAAATCCATTTCATTTAATAACCCTAATTGTCTTTATTCTTTTCAGTTCTAGAATTGGGTAACATTTCATTCCACAAAATAGAATAAGTATTCCAAAAGAAATGAAGACTGTATTCATAAACAGAGAAGATCAGAAGAAAGTAGACATAAAAATCATAAAGAGCACTGGACATTTCAGAGTTACTTCCCTTATAAGAGGAGCAGGGAGACAAAATAATTAGAAAATAGCATCAGGTTATGTCAGCTAACCTTTTCTGTGTAAGGATCAAGGAGAGGGAATTATATTGTCATGTTGACTGAAACTGGCCAGTTAAGAAAATTTGGCTGTTATCACTCTCATCTTGATTTCTAAGGTCAGATAAACAACTTAGTGAAGAGACATTTAGCATGAGTGATTTCATTTTGATTTTTAGCCTGATCTGCCGGGGCCCAGTGCAGCTTAGGCCAAAACAATGGCCTCCTATCATTTTTGTTTCTCTAGTACTAAACATTTTAAATGACAATACCTCCTTTACAGTAGAGGCTATATATACTTTGATAAATTCAGATTTAGTAAATTATCATTTCCTCAAAAGAAATTGTTTTTGACATATCCATGGATACAGGTCAATCAACTAGATAGATCCAACTCTAATCTAGTGTTCTGCAAAAGAACTTTGCCTGATGGGAAAATGGTCCACACCAGTACTTGGCTTCCCAACAAGCACTTTCTTTTCAACAAATAAAGAAAATGGGAGAAAGAAGTGAAAGAAATTTGTTCATTCAAGAAAAGGACATCCACTACATCCTTCTAGTTTCCTGGCAAGTCTCCCACATCACATCTGAATGTGAGGGCAACAACACAGTCCTCTTGGGTAGCCTGGTGTACTGAGCAGGACGTGCTCTGAGGCAACAATAGTTCATAGAAACCAAGTTACTTCCATTCTTATAATCAGCTTGATCATCTTTCTAAAGAGAAAAAAAAGGGCACAGGATACCAGATTACCATCATCTCATCTTGTGGTAGAGAGGACATGCAATGAAGTCCCCAGCAGAGTTGAGCAATACAGCTTCTTTCTGTGGCTAAATCACTTGACAGCTGCTGCAAACTCTGAAGCCTCCCCCAAGGAGCTCATAATTTAGCTGACACAGCTGTGGCATTGCAAGCAATTTGCAAATGACACCAGCACGGCACGGCAGTCTACTAGTGCTCCAGTGAGTGAGGGAAAATACCTGGGCACATTTACACTGAGCCCCGTGGGTTATTTTGTACTCATCAGGGATGGACCAAGAGCCAATAAGGAAGACAGAAACACATGAGCAATACATGGGCAGAGGGCAGAAACAGCAAGGCTGGAAGGAGGTGCAGTACTAAGTACCTCACAGGAGGGTAAGGGAGATCAGCCAAGAAATGTCAGGAGCTGAAGGGCCTCGTAAATCCAAGGGCAAAGTTCAGTCTTCAGAGAAAGTTACAGCAAGTGGGGAACATTTCGGTGAACACACCAGGTGGGGAGTACAATGGTGTTCTGAGAGTATTAACGTAAAGTGTGACAGAGAAAGACCAGCCTAGGAGGCTAGGTAAGGGAGGCCACAGCAGGGTACCATCACCTCCAAGCCGTGTCACCTAGGAGGAATCAGGTGGCCTGGATACCAATGCAGAGGAAGGAGATCCCAGATACCTTGTCCTGTGAGTCTAAGAAATGACTCTGTGGCAGAGCACCGCCTAGCATGCTCAAGGCCCTGGGTTCCATCCCTACACAAAAAAAAGGCAGGGGAGAAAACCCCAGCCCAGCAGTGTCAAGGGAGATGGAACACAGAGCTGGTCTGAAAGTGGAAGCAGGCTCAACACACAAAAAACAAAGCAGGTAATAAAAGGGAAAGGCCTCGGGCATTTTAGCCACCTCAGCAGTAAAGGCCATGTGGTATTATAGCCTGGTGATCTTTAGATAAACATTACTTAACTGCTCTTGTTCTACTTATGCATTACTTCAAAGACCTATTCAGCAAGGATCTGCAGAGTTTTGGAATAATTTCTGTGTACTTGGGAGACTTCTTAAAATGAAATACTCCCTTTCCACTGATAACAGTCTATGAAAAGTATCACCAACTGGATTTCTACATGGAAAATCAAAGTAACCGAATTCTTACATTCCCTTCTGAAGTGTTTGCCACTAGAACTCACCAACGCTCTGTAACTCGACACAACAGCTGGTGACTCAGGTGGGGCGGGATCAGGCAGACCCAGGGGTGAGAGCAGGCAGACACACAGAGGCCGCTGTCCCAGGATGGCCTCTGAAGTTTACCTGACACACCTGCCCCCAGAGGGGAAGTCAGGGACTGGGTACAGGTGGGGCTGACTGGAGCTGCTGCCAAAGGAATGAGAGTGGAGAAAGTTTAGAAGGAGCCTACAGGTCTAGGCCAGGGACCCAAGCAACTGCCAGGAACCTTGGCTCACCTTGAGTCATCGGATTTTACATCAGATTTCACACCAAGAAGTAAATTTTGAAGCTGGACTTCTCTAGACCTACATGCAACTGGCAAAGACAATAAACTGAGCTAGGCTTTACTATCAGGATGTCTGATATATTTTACACACTTTATGTTATAGCCAATCTTATTAGGAAAAAACGACTATATGTTCTTGGTAAATGGTTTTGTGTCCCCTGGATGGAAATGATACGCAACAACTATATAGCTTAATGGCTGTGAAGGACTAGAAATGAAAAAACAGAGTGAGAAAGGATGTAAAAGAACAGGAGAGGAGCCGGGAGTGGTGGCACACGCCTGTAATCCGAGCACTCGGGAGGCTGAGGCAGGAGGATCGCTGTGAGTTCAAGACCAGCCTGAGCTACATAGTGAGTTCCAGGTCAGGCTCAACTACATAGTGAGACCTTGTTTCAAAAAACAAAACAAAACAAAACAAAACAAAAAAACCAAAAAACAAAACCCCTCCCCAAAAAAGAACAGGAGAGGCAAGAGGTAATTTGTAAGGGAAAAGCGTGGAGAAGAAATAGCAATAATCAAACATCCAGAGCAGCGATTCCCAGGCCAGGTTTGTTAAGAGCCCAAAGTATTACTGATTACCTCAAGAAGTCACAGAATTCTTAAAAACTCAAAGCAAAGCTAGTTTTACATCAATTTAATTAAAATATGCTTTTTATGTAATTTTAACAACAAAGATACAGATGCCAGTCAATCATATACCAAAGTCCAGTACTGAAACTTCAGAAACATTGGGAAGGATGAGTTTGAGACAAGACAATTATGTTAATTTTTAAGTTGCTTTATGTGAACATAAACTGCTGACAGATACTACTGTTCTTCTTCATAAATAAGACTTCTCAAGAAAAGATTTTAAAAGGTTTTCTTGGGTTGTTTAGGCAAAGAATCCAATGTGGGAAGATTTTTCCTTTTCACTTTGGGGAACTGGCACAGAAGTCCTAAAGCCTCACCCCACCCCAAATTCAATTTGCCACAGGCCCCAGAAGAGTCAGAAGGAAGCTTCCTGAGAGAGAAGTCACAACCTGTCTGTAAAGTTCAGTCACTGGAAAGGGTGGAGCACGCAGAGCAAGTCCTAGCACAGACTGAATCTGAGACCAAGGACCAGTTTTGTGCCAGGTCTGAAATCACCACTGAGAGTCAAGCCTTGGAAACTGACTCAATCAGGAACAGGTCATTGAAAACATTCATCCATGATTTTTACAGCCATTACAGCCTAATAATGTTTATGTGAACAACAGCAAGTGCACAGCCAGCTCTGCCTTTTTTACCCTTACAACTCAAAAACAACTATAGTTTAAAAAGACAGGCAACAAATAATCTCAGGGTCTAGCTAAGCAACCTAGCCCTCCAGGCGCTTCCGTTCCCTGCTTCTCTGCTTCCTTCTGCTTCTACCTCAAAGCCTCACAATTTGTCCCCCTGGGTACCAAAGTCAGAAGAGCCTGTGCCATCACTCTAGACCAGCAGTAAACCATGAACAAGCGCTGGTGGAAAGAGATAGCACATTCTGTGAGCAGGTTTTGGTAAATGTGGAAGTACCATAAGAAGCGGAAAAGTGCCATATAAACATATTCTTTTCATTTGAATGTTACCTTAATTTATCCTTTAACACTCTGTTGTTCAGACTAAATACTAAGGGTCGCTCCCCTTGCAGTGGACTGGCAGCCCTAAGGGGCATGTCTGTGCTAACCAAAGCCTCCAGTCTTGCCCCCTTACTGAGTAGCTAGGAAAACTTGGACAAGCCAAGCCAAGGATAGGCTACAGGCGTCTTCTACCTGTACTAGTTCTTGCCTCATTGTCTCCTCTTCTCTGTAATTTTTAAGGGGTCAAAAGTCTGAGATTTTTAATGAAAAAAAGTTTTGTGAAAACTTCGTCAACCTAGATTAAATAAAATTCATTGAGTTCGCAATACAAAAATGAAAACTGAGGTGGCTGAAAAATGACAATTTGGTTCTTTTGCTAAGTATTCTAAAAGAAAAATATAAAGGCTTGTAATAAGTGCTAGGCAATCTATATAGCAATATATTTATTTTAAAATCAAAGAGAGTATGTGAAAAAACCAAAATCATCAATATTAATTTCTACAACTGCAAGCTTGGTTTAAAAGAAAAGTTAACAAAATATTTTTGTAATATTCTACTATGTCAAGAAGTGAGTAAAAAGTCATCAATATGGCATGCCTGAGTTCAGAAAACTTTCAAAAACATTAAGATAATTTAGAAACTAATTCTAGATATGCTAACTACTTAAATCTCTGTACACAGGTATATAAAACTAAAAACTTTCTTAATTATTTTACTCTTCCTCAGAATAGCATGGGGATTAAAATAATGACATAATCTTCAATTGGCAAATTTAATAAGTATCCGAGGAACTGGTTTCACACTTCATTCAAGTTACAATCATTTTTCCAAACCACAGAAGATCAACCTCAAATGCTATCAACTTCCTCTTAAAAACAAAGAGAGAAAAGGTAATTTGTGAGAGAGAACAATATAAAATAGATGTTAGAAGTTAGTCATTGCAGTCTGCACAGAATAGCTGCTGAAGGAATAAATGAAACACAGGTAAGTAAAAATAGGGTATTTAACAGAGTCAATCTCCCCAACCAGTAAGAAGCTGAGTTTTAGAAAGCAAGGAATACTCTACCTAAAGTATATTCTAATGAATTCCCCACATCTATATCATGTCCAAGTCCTGTTTAATCACCAAAGACTACTGAGGTTATTTTGAAAATGCACATTACCTGTCCTTTTCCACAACGACAGGGGTTGGATAGGACTGGTTACTTTTATTGCCAGTGCCCAACTGGCCATAAGAATTTGCACCCCACGCATACACTTGACCTTCATCTGTTAATACTAATGTGTGTGCGTAGCCACAGGCAACCTGGAAGGACAAAAACAAATCCTCTCAGGCCTACAAATAGAAGGAAATGTTTCATTACTTTCACAAAGTGGATTAAGGATCAAAAATGAAAAGAAAGAAGAGGAAGCCTGCCCCAAAAGGCAAATGTTAGTACCCTTCCAGCACTGGCACAGGCTGCGGTGGTCAGGACTTCAGAGACCACCCTGAGCCCTTCAGGGTGCCCATGCAGCCCTTTAGCTCTCAGGTAGCACTCTTCAACCTCACTTGAAACCAGGGAGTGGGCTGAATACGCAAAATAGACATTTTTATTCTTTTTTTCTGATTACTAAAGTGAAACATGTACAATGTGAAAAACAGGGAAAAGTATAAATAGGAATCAGAGTTTCCAGTTTTCCTCTATTTATACATATAGAGATAGGCACCTAAATTTCTTTAAATAATACTGTGTAAGCAGTTCTGTATCTTGTTTCTTTTTACTTAACATTAAACAGAGCACTTTCCCATATCATTGAAAATTCTTCATAAACATCATTTTTGTCATACAGACTTGGCATAATTTACCTAGTCATTTACTAATTGTTTCATTAAATGATGCTACACCTGCTGTCTCTTATTAAAGATCCTTTTTCACTGGTTTCATAGTTTTTGTTTTGGTTTGGTTTTTTGGTTATATCTTCTTAACTAAGTCTATGACTTTCTTTGGTTCCCTAGAATGATTCCCTAGGAGTAGAATTATAGGTCAAAGAGTACGAAGATTTTTAAAGCTCTTAACACACTGCCAAAGATTCTCTGGGAACAGCTGCAACAACTTACATTCTAGCAGCTCTATGGGACAGTGCCCTAGAAACAGAACTCTTCTGAACAGCTACAGCTTAATTCAGCGAAAAGATTTTAGCCTTTACTTCAATAAAGACAGTTAAGCAGCTAAACTTTTCATCCTGCTAAAAAAATTGTTTTTTCTTTTCTTTTTGGGTACCAGGGATCGTGCACTTGCAAGGAAGGAAGGGCACCATTGAGCTAAATCCCTGGCCCAGAAAACCGGTTTTAATACACTGATATCTTTGCCCCTGAAGACTGAAACACACACACACACACACACACACCCCAATGGACATACCCGCTGCACACGAATGCCCTGCAAAGCCGCCACTCTACAGGGGGTTGGCTGGTTGCCACTGCTGCCAAGTCCCAGCTGCCCATTCCCATTGTAACCCCAGACATAGACCTGGGAGAAGATGAGAAAATGGATGGTTATGAAAGACAAACGGCAACCGACTGTGCTGTGAGAAACCTGCCTTACCTGTGTAACACTAACATGGCAAAAGGTTTTTTAAACAAAATATGAGACAGCTGTCTTACCTCCCCAGTGTCCACTACTGCCACTGAGCACATCTGGCCACATGCTATGTTCACAACGACTTTATTCTGTAAGCAGCCAGTGACTCTGCGAGGGATCGTCTGATTAGCTGTGGATCCAGATCCTATCTGCCCAGAGTTATTATAGCCCCAGGCATACACCTATGGGAAAGAGAATGAGAAGTGAAGTCTGTTATCGTATTTCAACTGGACACTGGCTGTACTTATGGTCCCCATCCTTCTCAAAGTACTTGAGAACCTGAAATTCCTGTAACACTTGCAGAGAAGTTTTTATAAAAATCATTCTTACACAATGTATTCTTTTATAAAAATTAAGTTCCTGGTGTTACCTACATAAAACAGTAATGATTACCACCAAATATCATATAACACATAAAAATATTTACTTTGCTTCAGCCATATTCTCCAAGATTTTAGGATTGTCTTTTTTTGTAAATAATCCTTTGGAATAGGAAAGAATAAATCGTTCTTTTATGTTTTGCAGTGAGGGCAGACCTTACTTCATATAGGCAAACTTCATAATATAAACATAACGACTATCAAGAATATGCCAGGGATTTAGCTCAGTGGTTCTGCCACCTGCTTTGCAAGTGCAAGGTCCTGATCAATCCCTGTGATTGTCTTTTTTTGTAAATAATCCTTTGGAATAGGAAAGAATAAATCGTTCTTTTATGTTTTGCAGTGAGGGCAGACCTTACTTCATATAGGCAAACTTCATAATATAAACATAACGACTATCAAGAATATGCCAGGGATTTAGCTCAGTGGTTCTGCCACCTGCTTTGCAAGTGCAAGGTCCTGAGTTCAATCCCTGGTACAAAAAAAGAAAAGAATGTTGAATTTGATTATTTGAATCAAATGGTCAAACTTCCAGGTTGGTAAGGAATTTATAAAACATTACTTAAATAAATCAATGAGCTTTATGTTATTCTCACCTCGCCATCAGATGTTAGGACCAAAGAATGGTAAGACCCACAGGCAACTTCAATGACTTGTTTGTTTGACAAATTAGTAGAGACATGACAGGGCACTAAACCATGATTAGTTGTCCCATTGCCCAGCTGGCTATATGCATTATGACCCCAGGTAAAGACTACTCCTTCTGAAAATAAAAAGAAAGATAACCTTTTAAAATATTTACTTCATTATATGAAGATATATATTACTATACTTGCATAAATGAACATTAAAAATCCAGCTGCAAAGAACTAATCAACTTCTCTATTACAACAAATTTATTTCATGAAAGAATTTCTTTGGCAAATATAAACTGACCTCTACATCAAAGCAACAAGATGAAATTTAAATGTATGCAGTTATAATAGCTGGGGGATATATTTTTAATAAACAGCAGAAAAAAACCTGCTAAAAATAGTAGGGAAAGTATCAAATCAAAAGACAAAAGGTTGTAAGGCTTCTTTACACTTATGAATCTATTTCCTCATCTATAAAATAAGCACTAAATTTTAAAATCTCTGTACTGTATTGCTTATTATACAATATACTACAAAGTCAAAAAGTTCATAAAACACAGATGCACAATTTTACAAATAAGTATAAAGCACATACCCATATACTACTTAGGCTAAAAACTACAATTTATATATTCTCCAAAGTCTCTCATATATGCATCCTGTATAAGAGAATTTAGTGTTTTTGAAATCTAAACAAGTGGAATCATACAGTATGTATCCATTTTCCACCACATTGTTTCCATACTACATACTGATTAATATCCTCTGATCAGTCCTCCAGTTTATTGGTATTTTGTGTTATCCAACTACAGAACCTGTCCACTGAATTTACATTTTGGTTATTGTATTGTTCATTTGTCTTTTTCAAAATTTTTATAATCCCTATAGGTATCTTTAAGCTCACTTATTTTCAAACAATAAACAGGTATCTTGTAACTTGTGCCTGAAAAATATAACATCTGATGTTTAGCACTTAGTTCTGTCTCTTGTTTATGCTTGTTCTCATTTAATAAAGTCTACAGAAAGCCATTGGTTTGGACTGAGCTCCTGCACTAAGTCAAGAGATCAAACCAAAACAAACAGAAAATAAATGTTTATCTGTGTGTGTGTGGGGGGTGTTCCTGAACAGGTTAAATGAAGGATCTCATTTAATCCTTACAGCTCACTGAAAAACTAATCCTATTTCATGGGATGAAGTATTGCCTGATTCTAGAAAAGCCAATTACAGTACAATCTTTAACTGTGTTGTAATTTTATCTTTGCCCACCCATAGTGCGGATTGCTGTATGCCTGGTTATCTTGGACAATGTGCTATGCATTACCAATGAAGTGTTACCTGTAGTGATCTCGCCAAGCCTCTGATGAAGGTGCCTTCCTCTGGAAAGAATTTGTACTAATTTTTATCCTGTCCTTAAAGCACTTCTGGCCCAGTACCTCTAACAAATTCAAGGCTTGTGATTTCTTGGACCAACCAGTCTGATGTGAATTAAACTACAAATACAAATACTACATGGTTAGAAACTCTCAGGGAGTAATTCGTTTCTCTCTTCTTCCCTCCCTTCTTTGCTCAGAGCAAATAATTCTCTTCAGTCTTTGGGACGTGGCTAAGACTTCCCTGAGGAAGCAGCCGCTGTGGTTCCAGCCTGCATGTGAAGACATCTATTAGACTTGTGCCCTCTTCATCTCCTGAGTCAATCCAAACCACAGTTCAGTTTCAGTGCCTAGAAAATGACCTGAAAGCAAGATGGCTCCAAGTTCTCTTCTAACCTTACTTGAAACTTCTTCTTAAATTTGGTTTGATAATTTCTTTCTGCCATGCCAGTTCTGTATGAAAAAATGTTTAAATTTCTTAAAATCTAGAATTATAGTTGTTTTCCATAAAGTGATGGTCTGAATAATCTAACATGGTATCACTAGAAACCCCATGTCCCCAGAATTCATTTTCTAAATGTCAAATTAATTTACAAAGGAATATGTATAAAATTTCTTTTCAGTTCAAATGTTAACAAAATGAATACCAACCTCAAAGAAAACTAAGGTGTAATGTAATTTTAAATCTCATTAGTTTGACCTTATGAAATAGCCACCAGAATAATTCCTTATACTGCTAACTATAGCCATCAGTCACTAGTGTAAAAAGCACAAAATGCCGACAGCAGGAATCAAAGTTTAGTCTCTCATAGGTCGGAAACCTAAAATTTAAAAAGTAGGCTTCTCATGCTCCAGAGTGAGTGCAGTGTTCTTATCCAGTAGTTACACTTATAAAGTAAAAGCCGAAGGGATTCACTGGGCTTACTGTATTGTCATTCATACATCTAAAATGCCAATATCGGTTAAGATTCGATCTGCTATGTTACATAATTCTGATACTCAGATGTATTCAAATTTCATGTTTTCCAATGCATAGTCAAGTTCACCTGGCATAGCCAGCAAGTCTTCCACAATCAAAAAGTATATTCTCAATTCAAGGGTGGTCCTAGTCTTGTTTCTGTTTTGTTTTTTTGTTTGGTTTTTTGGTACTTAGGATCGAACTTGGGTCCTTGCACTTGTGAGGCAGGCAGGGGAACCACTGAGCCAAATCCCCCGCCCGTAGTCTTGTTTCTGAACAAACAAAGCAGCAGCTAAAACTCTCTGTTGAGTTAAGAGCCTATTACCTGTTGTTGCAAGGACGATGTGTGGACCACTCCCATAGCTGAGGGAAGCTATTTTTTTGTCACTTAAAGAATCCAGTCTCCGAGGTTCAAGGGTGCTCTGGACATCACCTAACCCCAGACAGCCACTGCAGTTTGTGCCAAGCACAAAAATCTGTGAGAAAAACCACTACTGATTCAAGCAGCTCTATTTATGATGAGCCTAAAAATTACATTCAAATAGGCACGGTCTTCCTAAAACAAACCGATTCTTTATAAATACAAATCAACTTTCCATGCTTTTAAAAAAATTATCTTTATTTCTTATTATTCCCCAAGATTGTCCATTTAACAAATCTACTACTAAAAATACTGGTGGCTAAATTTTATCTCATTTGAAAAATTACCTCATCATTTACTGTAGTATATAAAACTTCATTGCCAGCACTGCCAAAGACACAAGCCTGACGGATTAACTGCAGTTCTTCCTCAGAACAAAGGGAAAAAATTGGCCACTTTCCCACATCTAGCATCTTCAAAGATGACAGAGTAGCCTGTACTGGCTGAAAAGGAAAAAAACAATAAATACATTGAGATTAATTTTTGAAATACACTTTCTTTGCTCCCACTTCTGCGGAGGAAGGCTAAACTGGTTATGGAGGAATACACGGTATCTATCTCTGAGAGGCCTCGCACCAAGGGAGGAATTTCCCACATGCCACATGCTTCAATGCTGCTCTCATGACAACCAGACACCAGAGGCCTGGATTTGGAATCGGGTCTCACTTATAAATCTTCAGGGACACACGAATCACCCAAGCCTGAACTTTGGTGAATTTCAATGTTTAGTAAATACTTTCAATACTGGCTTGTCCTAAAAGTAGCTATGGAAACTAGACCAGTTATAAAATCAAGAAAGACTGAGAGAAGGGCAGAGAAGGGGCACTGGCATTTCATCTGCTGCCTAAGTCTTAACAAAGCTTTGTAAAACAACAACGCTGAAGATGACACGAGAGAAACAGTCCAATGTTTCAGTTCCTAGGCAGGCTGTAGTTGGCCTTCAATTTGAAGAGTGACAGGGTATCCTGGCTCCTTGCTCAGCTTTGGAACTGTCAGGAAGAAACACCCAGAAAGTATATATACTGGTTTGCCTGAGGAGTTTCAGAAAGCAATAGAAATTACCTAACAGTTCTAGGGACTAAAAGTTCAAAATCAAGGTATTTGGCTCCTCTTGAGCATTGTGAAGGGAAGATTTATTTTAGGCTTCACTTCTTGGCTCATCTGCTCACACTGTGTACCATGTATGCATGTCTCTGTGTCCAAATTTCCCCCTTTTATAAAGTACAGGATTAGGGCCTACCCTAATAACCTCATTTTAACTAAAGTAATTGTATCTGCAATGACCCTACTTCAAAATACCTGCCGTGCACAGGTATTGGGTATTAGAACTTTTAACAAATGGATTTTGGAAGATCACAATTAAATTCAGAACAGCAAATATTAAGATCCTGAGTATTTGTATTCTCATAAGAACATCAAATGTGCACATCATAAAATTGTTTTAAAAGAATTATTTATCTGCCATAGTGGAGATATTTTGTTTGTTTGTTCTCAACTTTCAAAAATGTTTAGGATTACAATAAGATGCATAAACAGTCACTATGCCTCTCATATGGCATGTTTGGTCATTTCCCACAATTACCATCAAACTCGTGTTTGCTTTAACGAGCAAAGACTTTCTAAGGCTTCTGTTTCTCCAACCTTATTAAAAATGAGTTCTGCTACAGAGTCAAGTGGACCAGCTATTTAATTTCTACAGATCTAGAAGAACATCTGTCTCTTCTACCTAGGAGTTGGCTGAAGATGTCCATGAGCCTAAGTCTGCAATGCTGCTCTTTCAAAGACCACACCATTGACTTATAAGATGCCCTGTCCTCAGACTCCTCAAGTACAGTCCACAAAGTCAGAGACCAAGGCAGTCTCACTCACATCACTGGACCCTTGAATGGGGTTAAGCATCTAGTAAGAACCAGTTAAGTGAACAAATAAATGTTTTAACGAATGGCTGTAAGTCCAGAGTCATAGCTCTCCTGTTCATCCCACTTTCTCTAACACCAGCATCCCAGGTCTTCCACTTCCTGCTCTTGGCTCCAGTGGTTTCCATTTCTACTCCACTTAGGGCATATTATCAAATACTACTCTATGACCAAGTTCTCAAACTTTCAGTTCCCTTCTGATCCACAGCCAACAATCTTTAACTTGCATTCAAAGTAAGTTCTACAGAGAGCGGAAGATGACTATGGGGCATCAACAGCTGTGCCAAGGACAATAAACTTAACAGCAGAAGAAAGTAGGGCCACCACCTTTGTACTGAAATTATAGTTGTCCCCTAGTAACCACAAGAGACTGGTTCCAGGACATACCCTATTCCAAAATCTGCAGATGTTAGAACCATTTACATAAAATGGTGTCATATTTGCATATTATCTATAGACATTGTCCCATCAACTTAATCATCTCCAGATACATTATAGTACCAAGCACAATGCAAATGCTATGTAAATAGTTGATATTCAGTATCTTTAAGGTACAATGACCAAACCAAACCAAACAAACAAACAAACAAAACCCAACCATCACAGGTCTAACTACAAAGTACACAAAGGAGGTGTGAGGCAAACGGAGTGGTAGGGGGAGACTGAGGACATGGGAAATGGCAGGAGGCCGCAGTGGGGTGTGGTTCCAAGTCACTTCTACATAGATTCGATGGCATGTGGGAAATTCAAGTTTTTCTTTTAGGAATTTTCTGGAGTTCCCCTCCTCCAGTTTTCAATTTGTACTTTATTAAATGTGAGTGTGGAACTAGTAGTTACAGAGAGCTAACTATACAGCTTTGACTCATTCTTTTCTGGATCGTGTTCATGGAACTAGTGAATGGTGTGGCTGGAAATAATTCTGATGATCATTTTATAGATGGGAAATTTGAAGAAGGGCCAGAGCAGGGCTGCAGAACACTGAATAGTGCCCACCCCATCCAAAAATTCATATCACCTGGAACCTCAGAAGGTATCCCTATTGCAAATCAGGTTTTTGCAGATATATTGAGCTAAGATGAAGTCATACAAAACTGAAGAGGTCCCTAAATCCAATGACTAATGTGCTTTGAAGAAGAGTGGGCCACATAGAAACACACAGAGAAGGCCACATGACAATGGAGGCAGAGAAGGGAGAAGACAGTAAAGCATCTTTCAGAGAAGACACAGCAATGATAGCCAGGAACCATCAGAAGCAGCTGGAAGACTGTTCCCTGTTCGGAAGTAGCACAGTCCTGTTAAACATTTCATTTCAGACTTTCAGGCTCTAGAATTATAAGACAATAAACTTCTGTTGTTTGAAGCCGCTTGGTTGTAGTCATTTGTTACAGCGGCTCTAAGAAACTAATATAGAGGCAAAGTTGCTTGTCCTGCCAACAGCATCCCCTGTGAGTTGGCAGAGCCTGAACAGGGCCGAGCTCCCCTGAAAATACATACCCCTATCAGAGGGAGTCACAGACCCTGTGCCAGAAACGAAACCTTCTATTACTTTCTCTTTTTTTGGTACCAGGGATGGAACTTGGGTCCTTGCACTTGTGAGGTGGTGACACCACTGAGCTAAATAGCTGGCTCTTCTATCACTTTCTTTCAGGCAACAGCAATGGTTAGATTTTTTTGATCAATTTTTGAAGCAGAAATTATTGTTTCTGCAATTACTTTAATTATGACTACATTTTACAAAAGGGTATCAGGGAGTATTCTCTGCAAGATAACCTTAACTGGGAATCTACAATTTTTTTTTAATCTCACAAATACAGGAAATTATAAGTATATGAAAATATAAAATTAGGTCCCTATTTATATTGAATGTATATTTTTAAAACACAACAACTTTATATAGTGATATTGCTAATCTAAGAAACCAAGAATTTTTACAAAAAAGACTTACTTCTTCTCTATCAGACATTTTATTAGAAGAAATTTGTCTAAGGACCCTAAAGAGCTAAAGACAGACTGTCTTATGTTAGATGTTAGCCTAAGCTTCTACCTACTTTAAATTACCTACCTCCTTATATGATGAAGCAATCTTATTTTCTAGGAGGTCTGCTTTTTACTTTTTATATTTTCATTCTGTAAAATTCAAGAACAAAGTCTGGAGTGGCATCAAATGTCTAATGTGGATGTATAAATGTTTTCATTAACACAGTTCTTCTATGTTATTTCTAACGTTCACAACAGTCAGAATATACAAATTGCTATTCTCCTTTTACATATGAGGAAACTGAAGCACAGAAAGACTAAATAATCCTACACCATCACTAGACTGAAGGCAGGCGAGGTCAGTTTAAAGCCCAGATCTTGAGTTAAAAGCTCACATAAAATGCTGCACTCCTGTCAGCCCCACCACTTGTTTGCGTCTGCATCCTCTGCAGGGCTTTGGCTGTTGCTCCCAGGGTCCCTAAAGAAACAGGCAACAATCTCCACTGTACACACTGTCTTCCACTTGACAGGCAGCTGGCAAGATGCCATGGCGGCTACCTCCCTTCTTTATTTTCAAGTAGATTTCTGGATTTTAGCCTGCCCTGATACAAAAATGTGGTTTTATGGATGCCTAGAATCAGGCTGTAAATTTCTTATCAGTTCTCAAACACTTGTCTAGAAGGCATTACCTTCCTGGTCCATTTGTACAGAAACAAACAGTATCCAGCCCATGACTGCTGACTACTGGAATTCCAATGTCTGTGGTTGTTCAATGGAATCTGCAGTCTGGACATTATTAAAACATGCTACTGGTCAGGGGAATTTGGGTCTGAGATGTAATCATTCCTTTTGCGAGGTCACACACTAATGAAAACAATTACAATGGAACTTAAGAACACCAGAAATGTGACTATCTTGCTTTTCAAAATCTGTCAGAAGGTAGCTGTAGGATGGTAGTCATCAAAGATTCATTTTTTTTTAAGTCTATGGGGTACCATTATGAAGGGAACTGGTGACTTCATTTGTGAACACATATAGCTACTATTTATTTATTTATTCATTCATTCATTCATTCATTTGGTTTTTTGAGACAGGTCTCACTATGTAGTTGAGACTGACCTGGAACTCATTATGTAGCCCAGGTTAGTCTTGAACTCACAGCAATCCTCCTGCCTCAGCCTCCCGAGTGCTGGGATTACAGGCGTGTGCCATCATGCCCAGCTCAACTTTAAAAAAAAATATGAGTTTCACATAATTACAGGATCTCTGTTCACAGAAGCACACTCATGAGACAATGTGTAAGGATTCACCACACAGCCCCTGCAGGTGCCTCAATCACCTGACAGTCACTCTGTATGCCAGCAGTTGTCTCTGCAGAAACTCCTAACCATTCTGTGCCCTCCCTGTCAATAAGGGACTGGCTGAGCAAGAACTGGGCATGGGCAACGGACACATCTGTAGGGGCAAACAAGCACTATGAGCAAAGGAGAGCTTGGTACTATTTGTCATTAAGACTGCACCCCTAAAATTCAGTCCTCGTTTTGCCTAGATATGCTCCTCACTACACATAACACTACCCGAGCCAATAATTACTCCCAGGCTAGTGTTCTTTTGCTACTTGGCTCACATCTGGTCCACTTCCTCCACCTGTTGCTGGCATCTGAGAAATGCAAAGTAGTGAGATTTTAATATTATCTGAAGAAAAACGTAACAAAAGAAATATATCCTCCATAAAATTAGAGACCATCTTAGTCCTTTGAGTGTCAGATCCCTGTAGTACCAGGCTTTTGCATCGATATGAGGAATCAAGTGAATGACCACATGTTGCTTAATTACAAACATCTGTCCAGTTGTCACAATTCAACTTAAAATACAGCCATTTATAAAGAATAAAATTACATACTGGGTGTGCCTACCAAAATAATTTTTTAAAAAAGGCAACATGTATCCCGGGTGTGGTGGCGCACAACTGTAATCCTAGCACTTGGGAGGCTGAGGCAGGAGGATTGCTGTGAGTTTGAGATCAGCCTGGGCTACATAGTGAGTTCCAGGTCAGTCTCAACAACATAGTGAGACCCTGTCTCAAAAACATGTAAAATTTTGAAGATTTCCTAGCAATATACACTTTATATGTAATAAGGTAGTAATTCCACTGCTGACTGCAAAACCATTCTTTTATTTTGTGAAATTTGTTTTCAGAAAAAATTAGGGGTTTTTCTATTAAGATTTTGTAAATGTCAAGCTCTCTCAGTACTTTGTAAGCTATACTTGGACCTTTCAATAAGAGCTCACAAATTAATTCTTTAAATCGACATAGGGTGATGCTGTAGTTCAGTTTCAGAAGCTTTGCCAACTTTGTACATTGTGCTGGGTTTGTATAATTAATTTCTATTTTGTACTATAAAAGAGTGGAAAGCAACTAAACGTGATAGGCAATATTAACCTCCTTAATGGTGATGAGCAAGCATTTTATAAGTTTAATAAAATAATACTAGATAGAAATCAACAGGCATGCTAAATGTGTAACTTTTAATATTAACTGGACACTAACTGGACTTAATCTGGCTGACAGTCATGTTCAGATGTGATGGGAAAGAAATAAAGAATATGATAAACCGAGACCCTGTCTTCTAAGAGTATGTATCTTATGACTTTTTAAAAGACTCTGGGAAAGATCTAAATATTGCTTATCTTGGAGACTTTTGCATAACAGCATCATATGCAACAGGAGACCTATGTTCCTCATCCAGCTCAACGTCACTGTGCCCAGGGTCTCCTTCTTTACCCCTGACAATATTGGTTCCGAGCTGGCCCCTTTAGCATTCTACATCCCTAGAATAATTATCAGTTGGTATCACAGGCACTGTACTGTGAGCCCAAAGGAAGGTACTACCTCAGTGATCGTCCCAGCAAGAAACTAAAAGATACCCAATGAAGTATGTTCCATGCAACACAATGCACATGCTCCAAGGGCATGATTTTCTCTAACCTGGCCACTGTCTCCATAGAAAAGGGGAAGTTCTTCTTCCATATGGACTCAGTCTGTGCAGTCCCTGAGAAAAAAGTACGTGGTAAAATCAGGAATCCACATGTTGGCTAAAAATAGGCAGGTTAAAATGACTTTAATTCCATGTCAGGCAAGGAGGTGTGCACCTGTAATCTCAACACTTGGGAGGCTGAAAAGAAGGATCATTTGAGCCCAGGAACTCAAGATCAGTCTGGAAAACTGTAAGACCCCATCTCAAAAACAAAAAAAACCCAGCACCACAAAAAACCCAACTTCTAGCCAACAGGGAAAATAAGCTAAGCTCAAATATGGTGAAAAGAATATAAGGGAATTAAAGTTTAGGCATGGAAGTTAAACAGCTATAAAAGCCACAAGGTGTTGTAACTGTTATGGAAACATTCTACTGAGGTCTCAAAAGTAATCCCAGAATAGCTGTAGGTTCTTATGTCTACAAGGAAATGAGTAAAAAATGTTTATTTCAGAGTTGACTTCCTATAGATAAGGAAAAATAAATTTTAGACCTTGGTCAAATTTTCTCTGGGATAGTTAAGTTCCAAATCACTGTGAAGAGCAGATTTATCAATTCTCAGATCCACTGAAGAATATATGATTTGCTAAGCTGAAAAAAAAAAAAAAAAGAAAAGTGAATGAAAAGGATGAAAGGATGAAATGGCTTTGTTATCCTAAACTTTAACCAAAACTATCCCAGAATAGCAGCATTAGGAATGCAGCAATAGCACTGAATGTTACTCTTTTCATAACCATTTCCACAGTGGTTCCTTAATACTATGAAGAAGTAACAGCAGGGGCTGAAATGACAACAGGAGCAGCCCTTTGAGAAGATGTGCAGGGTCTGTCCACTGCAGTTCAATCAGGACACAACTGTCTCATCATTAAACATAAATAAAATATTATCTCCCCAAAATTGACATTAATAAAAGTTATTATTTATTAGGCTGATTCCTTATTATATAAATAAAATCCAGATTTCAAGTAGTAACATTGGAACATTTTACCTGATACTTGCTACAGTAGTTAGAATCTTATAATCAGATAGATAAAAGATAAAAACAATAATCAAAATGAAGTAATCTTAACAATGTTCCTTATCAATATTTTATGTGCCCTTAAAGATATAAGTAATTTTTTTCTCAGCTCTGAATATATGTCTAGCATATAAGAATAATTCTTACAGAGTAACTATAATGCAAAACAATGACAATTAGTAGTGAATCATTATTTCTAGTGTTTGGAAGCAAGTAAAAAAAAGACATATTTGTTTTCTTTTTTTTGTACCGGGGATTGAACTCGGGTACTTGAGCTTGCAAGGCAGGCCACCAAACCGCTGAGCTAAATCCCCGGCCCAACATATTTGTTTTCAAAAGAGTAACTTAACTTGTCAGCCAAAACTTGATCTGGTTGACAATATGGAAAGACAGCTTGCCACATCTGACCAATTCTATATATTATACTGTTTCCGCAGATCTGTTAAAATCCTAATTTTCACTAAAACTTAGCATAATTGTTACTGTATGTGTGTGTGTGTGTTGCTGGGAATGAAACCCAAGTCCTTTTTTATCCTGGCCAACTATTCTACCACTAAGCTATACCAAGGATTTCTTTTTTGCCTCGTCCTGGAAACCTTTTTCATGTCTTACTCCAAGATTATTAAAATAAAAAATAAGACAGGGAACATAAGAGGAATGAGGGTAAGGCCCAGTGGCAGAGTGCCTGGCTACTACATATGAAGCCTTGGGTTCAATCTCTCTAAACTCAATCCCAACTCCACACACACACACACACACACACACACACACACACGGAAGGGGAGAGAGACAGGGAGAAAAAGAAAAGGGATAAGGATAAAGGAAAAGAATTCCTTTTTTTTTTCTTTTTTTTGGTACCCGGGATCGAACTCGGGTGTGAGGCAGGTGGCAGAACCACCGAGCTAAATCCCTGGTCCTAAAGGAAAAGAATTCTACAGCAAAAAGAAAAAGGAAATAACAAGTGGAGTATAAGATGAATCAAAGTAGACAGGTAAGACTCCTCACTGTACTTTAAACTCTTCTGTTCCTAGTAGAAGGGAGTAAAGGGTTAAGACAAGGGACCAGTAATCCTAAGTTTTAAAGTAGGAAAATAAATGGCTCTCTTCACATATTTATGTAAAGTCTAGACTCTTAAATAGGAAATGTGGTGGGCTGGGGATTTAGCTCAGTGGTGCTATGCCTGCCTGGCAAGCACAAGGTCTTGAGTTCAATCCCTGATGGCGGGGAGGATTAGAATGGTGGCCATTGTATTTATTTAATCAGTCATTTTAAAACATAATTGCATATGTGTCATACAGAAGTTACCATAGTCAAAGAAATGGCTTTTATAAGATTTGATTAGCACTAAATGGGAGATTAACATAATTTCATGTTTGTTGATCATAAAATCTTTCAAGATTTAAAACTGCCTAAAGATTAATTACTATTATAATTACTATTACTAATTACTATTGTATGATACTAAAAAAACTGTAGCTTTGTAGAAAATCATTTTTTTCTTCTACGATTCTAATGTGATACATATATAATAGATAAAACTAGTTTCTCCAATTTGCTCTATTACAAAGATAACATTTTTGGAAAATATGGAGAGTAGCTTTTTTTAAACCTTGTTATCCATGTGATTTCATCAGGTTATTATTATCAATATTACAGGGGTATACTGACATACACTTTTTAAAAATCCACAACAGACACACAGAAAAATACACCCATGATGTGATAAAAATATATTCTGTATAATAACAGTGGCAACAGTTAAACAGTTACCCTCTGCCAGGCATTAGGCCTGACAGTGCCTCATTTAATCTTAAAATAGCTGAATGAACAATCAGAGGCATGAGACATAATTACTGTCTCCTTTGTGAACACATTTCAATAACCAGACCAACAGTCACCAGCCAATCAGGCTCAAAGCTAGCATAAGACCCAAGTCTAATTCCAAAGCCCTTGTTTCTAGACCTACTGTACTGCATGGATATTTTAAGTATTCCTAGCATATTACAAATAAACTTATTTTATATGATTCCATCCAAAAACATTTGTACCTGATTATTTCATATTTCTGAAGCCTGGTATTTTGATGTCCGTAATCCTGTTTCTCCTAAGTCCTTGTAAAACTGTCTTCTTATAACAAGCTTAGTAAGACTGAAAATATAAATAAAAAAATAAATTCTATTACAGAAGAACAAAAATATACATTTTAAATTTGCAGATTTAACAATCCATTATTATTCTAATAAAATGTTTTAAAACTATCAATTCTATTATGAAAAATCAGCACTAGAGGTGTTTAATTATAAAAACATTAAAATTATAAAATGCAAGTTTTGGACATCGTAACTTTCAAGAGAGGGTTTCAACAATTTGGACACTAAAACATGTAAAAACACATACTAAAGAAAATTTGATCTGTAGTATTTAGTACTGAAATTTCTTTATGGGCTGAGGGCAAGGGAAAGAGTTCTTAAATAAAACATGAAAGAACAAACCACAAAGAAAAGACTGGTAAATCTGAGGAAAAGAAAAAATATGCCACAGAATAGTAGAACATATTTGCAACATATACAACAAAGAGCTGGCAAAAGATTAGTATCTACACTATATAAAAGATACCTATAAATTAGTAAGAACAAAACAAAACAGTTAAGAAATAGGCAAATGATACAGGCTATTTACAGTAACAAACATATTAAAAATATTCAAATTCACTGATTTATCATGGGATAACCATGATGAAATCATCTTGTGCATGAGATCTGCAAAATTTGTCATATGCATGACAGAATTTTGATGGAAATTTTTTCATAGGAAAGTTTTGATGGAAGAAATGCCAATAATAAAAGGTCCCACATAATTCTACCAATGAATTTATGTTTCCATTGGTAAGCAGTTTTCAAGATTTTTAACCTTAATCATCTATGTATGAGGGGATATAGTTACCCAATATTAAAAAAAATGAATCTGAATATCACCACTCTAATTTTGTCTTTACTGCAGACGCAAGAATTTAATAAAATTCGATAATGACAATTCATAAAGCCTAATTTGTCACCTCATAAATAAAATGTAATCAACATAAAAAGTAGTATTTTAAATGTCATTGAAGAAAAATCCAAAACAGAAAAAAAAAGTTTAATGTCAGTTTATTAGGAAAAAATGTGTTTTCTGTTTGTGATCTAAATCTGCTTACAAAATCGACTCTTTTCAGAACAGGAGAGCAACATTTCTTGTAGACCCAGGGCACAGGCTGGCATTTGTACTGGTGTGATTTTTATGTTAGTGGCTCAAAATAAGATCATTCCATAGGATTTTACTATGGAATGACAGTACAGTCATCTCATTATCCTAGTATATATTACTTCACTTTTCTTCCCTATCTATTGGTTTGGGGATATATGACTTGGCTCATATACATAGTTAGTTATTCAAATTAAAAGCCCTTTAAGTTTTTTGTTTAAAAAAAAGTCCTTTGTGCTTTGCAAAAATAGCCTCATAAATTTCTTGATCTTGTTTAAATGTAATGTTACTGTAGAATCTTACTGTATTGCAATATAGATAGAAAGTGGTGGGATAAGGAGCTTCTCCAAACAGAAGCTACTTCCACTGGTCTATTTTTAAGAAATGGACACCAAAGAGACAGTGTTTTACAAGAATAGTTTTGCAGAACCAAAAATCTACCAACTAAGATTATCTGCTGTACAACATTTCTTATTCCAGGTGTCTTCCTAAATTTATACAGTTCAATCATTTATTTTCAAATTATTCCTGTTGGGGACAGGTATGAGACGTTACACCCTTAACAACTTACACAGTTGAAGACTAGCACACAAGAAGACGGTCTTTACAACATGGCAAATATATCCAATTCCTAATCTCATAAAGAACAGATCAAATAATTCATTTCCCTGTACAAGCATAATATGTTCAGCAAAGTAATCAGAATTAATCAGTGTGTCTGTTACACAATGTGCCATATTACTTGGTAATACCTCTGACCCAGACAAATAAGCTAAGCTGATTACAGGACATACATTCATTTTTCTAATTCATTCAATAAATATTGATTTATTGCCGGTGGTAGGTACTGAGTGGAAAGCAAATATGTAAATGAGAAAATACAATAATGTGGAGCAAAGGGATATGAGCTTGTAGGTGCCTGTGTTCATATTACTGCAACCCAATGTTGGGCATTTACAGCTGATACACTAAAGTTAATCAAGAGTTTCTAAATGTTGATAGCTGTTCTTTAGACAGGCTCCCATAAAAAAGGACCCCCGAAAAGGAATTTCTGCAGAATAATATTACTACTAGTTATTTTGAAATTCAATGTGATGAGTCAGCTCTTGAAGTCTTGTTTGAGAAACACATTTTTTTATAAAAGTTTTCTTGGCCTGGCAAGTGGTAGGGCACTTGCTTAACATGCGTAAGACTGGGTTCAATCCCCGATACCGGAAAAAAAACCTTAATTCTATTTAATAAGTTTTCCACTTGGGCAATAAATACAATCAATGATTCATGATGCTTGTCTAATCAAAGAAACAGAGAATTAAAATCAATGTCTTTAGGACATCATCATATAATTTGCAGCATGAATGACAGTTCTCAAGTACATCCTTTGATGTGTTACTAGTATTAACAGTTTTAGTGTTATCCTTAAATTACAGATAATATAAATACATACAAATATAAAATAATAAAACAATCTCAATTATCACTTGCAAAAATAGACAATACCAGCTTTTACTTAGCTCCTCTTAAATGAGATGTTGGAAAACAAATAGCAATAGATAACAATAGATATCTACACAGATGCTAATGAAAATGGAACAACTATATCAGGATGGAGAAAACTAGAGCACAACCTTAAAAGAAACAGTATTGTCCTGTGTTTATGAAAAACAGCAAACTGACTTGTAGAACACAGAAACTCAGTTGCTATTTTAATTGTGAAAGGTTTTCAAATTGCAACAAGAGTACTGGAGCAGATGGTGTAAAGTAAAGCTGCGTAGTTTCAAGAGACTACTGAGTTCATCAACATTGGCCTTTTCAATCAAATATGGCAAAATTGTCACTTTTGCTGAGGTTTTTTTTGGGGGGAGGGGTTGGGACAGGCTCTCACCATGCAATTCAGGATGGCCTTGAACAGACTACACAGCTCAGGCTGTCCTCAAACTTGCTGTGATCCTCCTTGCCTCAGCATCCCAAATGTTGGGATTATACACATACACTCTCTCACCCATTTGTTACTTTCAAAAACGAAAAATAAGGAGCCAGGTATGTAGCTCAGTGGTTCTTACTACCTGCCTGGCAAGCTCAAGGTCCTGAGGTTGATCCCCAGTTCCAGAAACAAACAAACAAACAAACAAAAACAAACACCCCCCAACAAACTAAAAAATGTATTAATTTGTTATTTGAATAACATGAGTTGGTACTTGAAAGTTACATGTAAATCCATTTGAAACTGACTTCCTTATGGAGCTGATCAAAATTTTAAGTATACCTTAACATATTTATTAAATAGAATTCCAACTGTTAAAAATGTTGACACCACAACATAAATAATTCCTTCAACAAGAATAGCCCTCTTGATCGTGGCTCATTTCCATTTGCATTCCTTCTGTTCAGTATCATAACCACCCAGCATAGTACAGAAAAGATTACAGTAGAGCTGTTGTAGTTTATATCCAGAATGTCCCCCAAAACTCTCATGCACTCAAAAGCAGGGCTTTTGGAAGGTGATTGGATCATGGGGTGCTATACCTATTAATGCACTGATGAATCCATAACTGAATGTGCTATTAGGAAGTGACATCTAGTTGGAAGAGGCGGGTCACTGGAGGTGTGACCTGGAAGGATGTCTCCCCCGTTTCCTGGCCACCATAGGATGAACAGTTTTCTTCCACGAGACCTTTCTACAATGGCCTTCCTGCCTTGTAGTCAGATGACTATGTCCGCAAGTGTGAGGCAAATTTTTCTCCTTAAATTGGGGGTGTTGAATATTTTGTTCCAGTGACCACAAAAATGACTAAGGTAATACTATCAATTTATGATTTACTCACAGACTGTCACCCACTCATATCTGTTAGCGCCACAGGGAGATACACGTCAGAGTAATGCACAAAAAACTATTAATGCTTAGATTTCCTGGAGATCTTCATGCTGTTAGAAGGGGGTCACCATGTGAATGAGATACACGTTCCTTCCAGACGATGAAAGCAAGGATTATATGGGGTTGCCACTGCTGGGTATGATGCATATCCCTTCGAGGAAGGTAAGCTATCTGTGGATTTCAAGTAGCTATTCCTACAGGCACCGCTATTTACAGCCTTAAACAGGAGTCCTTGATGTCACTCCCAATAATTCTGCTTCTCATCTCCCTTTTCTGGACAACTCTGATTTGCAACAATTCCAAATAAACTTTAAACATAGACACATTTTAATGTAAAAGAGCTGTAAAACCTGAAATTGAGTATGACACTCTCCTAACAACATAAGCAAATTCAATGGGTTCCCTACATTTATACTTCTAAAGTAATGATATATGAATACTGGGTATTTGTACTCTACTTCATTTAAGTGAAGGACCTCAAAGGAACTACATTTTACTTTTTCGTTTTTTGTTTTGTTTTGTTTTTTTGAGACAGGGTCTCACTATGTAGTTGAGACCAACCTGGAACTCACTATGTAGTCCAGGCTGGTCTCAAACTCATAGTGATCCTCCTGCCTCAGCCTCCCAAGTGCTGGGATTACAGGTGTGAGCCACCAGGCCCGGCCTACATGTTACTTTTTAAAATTGTTCCTGTCAGTCTCTTTTTCTAACCCTTCTTTAATTACAGACTAAAGGTTGGTTAAGTTTGTCTGATTTATTCAGAAATCTGTAAAAGACATCATTTAATATTAAAATATGGTATCATATCAGGCAATTTAAACTCCCCTTCTCCATGATTTCAAATTTTAAAAAGCGGTGATCACTCTTACAAAAGAACTTCACTAGTCACCCACATGGCTTAATGTCAAAGGGACATTAAAAAGCAATCACAGAGAGCAGTAAACTGCAAAGAAACTACAACCATCTGTGAGGGACTGGTTGCAGAACCCTTCAGCCCATAGATCCCTAAATCTGCCAGTGCTCAAATCCCTTGCATGAAATAGTGCAGCTAGCAGCTAGCGCATATACTCATCCTCTTCGTATACCTTCAGCCATCACTAGATGACTTACAATAACTAACAGAGTGTAAATACCATGTAAATAGTTGATATACTCTATTATTTAGAGAATAATGACAAGAAAAAAGTGTGCACCTTTAGGACAGGCTCAATTTTAAAAAAATGTTTCAAACTGGAGGCTTGTGGAATCCTAGGACATAAAATGTAAGGTTACAGAGAGCCAAATGTGTATTTTTTCTCAGCAAATGTATAGTGGTTGTTTGGTTAGTCTCTCGGACAAAAGAGTCCCGTAACTTCAGTTGATGTGATGGTCTAAACTAAAATCCTCAGTAATTTGAACTCTATTTGGCAGAAATGATTTTGCACTTATAAAAAGATGACGACATCTGTCACAGTGGTCACAATATGGGCCGCTATGAAGAAGAAATTCGCGATAGCATGCAACTTAATATTTTCTCCCAGAACAACTTAATTTTGAGCCCCAGTTCTCCATTCTGAAAATCACCTTCAACTTATCCCTTAGAATTGCCATCACCGCGCTGTTTAGAATGCAGCCGCGATCTACACTCCCAATTTCCTTTCATTGCTTTTTTCACAGCATTTATAATTTTATAACATAATAATTAAATGTTGGTTATCGTTTGTCACTAGAACAAGCTCCCAGGGAAGGGATCTTCTGTTCACTCAAAAATCCCAAGCACTTAGGACAGTGCTTGATAAAAAATGTTTGCTGAATGAATCTACGTTCAGAACAAGTACTTCCTATGGCTAAATACTTTCTTGTATAATGTATGTTTCATACAGTGATTGTTACAGCATAAGAACCAGAGATGTGACTACTTTAGATAATAATTGTTTCAAGACTTAGGCCACGAGATTTGGACAGAGTAGGAAAGTGAGGAGGAATGAGCTTGGAAGAAATAGCAAATACACAAGCTCTGGAGTGAAGGTCCAGTCAGGGTGCCCCAAAACAGCAGTAAGGGGGGGATCAAGAATCTATCATCCTAGGTGCGTTACCTGCTACTAAATAACACGTATGCACTGTCAAGTAGACAGAAAACGGATTAATTTCACCTAGAGTATTCAAATTCTCCAAGTGTAAATTACTCTTTTATTCCAGCCCCTAAATGTTTGTTCCAATAGCTTATGGACTGCAAGGCACACAGTAACCTTTGTCAGAAACTCTTCGGAGAAGTCCCCAGTCGTAACTGACTTAACCAAGTACCACTGATCCAAGTACCACTGCTCGGTAAAGTGTAAATCCAAGCATAAACTCAATACTGAGGAGGTGTACAGCTAAAAGGTCCAGTAAATATTAAACAGTGATTCTTCTCGAGGCTAAGTGAAAGAGCAACGTTCCAAAGTGCTGTTTGTGAATTCAACCATTTTTATTAGATTCTAACAAAGATTAAATCTATTATATGCATTGTTAGTCTTGAGTTCGAACTGTTGAGACATTTTATACAAATCTATAAAAAAGCCAAAAGTCCATGATGAACCTCCAACTCAGGCAGTAAAGTTTTCTCCGCCTTAGCAGAGAATTTGGAAAGTTTTCAACGTTTGAAAACTACTTCCGGGGCTAACAGAGCAGGATCTTCCGGCTGAAGATTAAATTTCTCCCCTAACCTCCATAGCAGTTCCAAATCGGCTTCGCCTAGCAAAGTCAGACATTTCTACCCAATCCCACCACGTCAGGGCCGACCATCTAAAGCCGAAACTATCTGAGTCAGTGAGCTGATTCTGAGCCCAAGAGCTAGGGGAATACATTTAGGGGATGGGAGCCAAGGGTCGAGGCGACAGTAAAGAAACCACAGGATTCCCACACAGTGCGGAGTGGGAGGGAAAGTCAACACCCAGGCAAACCGCCTCTGCCCGGGCGGGTCGTCTATCAAGGCGCCCTGAACTCGGAAGTTTAAGAGGCTGAGCAGCTCGTAAGCACCGCGGCCCCAGGACCACGCCAACCTCAACCCTAGACGTGGGGTGCACTCCTGCTCAGCGATGCGTGGGCGCAAAGCCTGAAAAAGGATGTAACTCCCACAACACTCATGTGGGCCTCGACCTCGGCCGTGCGCAGGCGCAACGCAACTCCAGCCCGAGGCCTGGGCGGGGGTTGCAGCCTCAGAGGCCCGAGCGAAGCCCCGACCGCAAATTTGCGCATGCGCGGCGACTCCTGGGCCCTCGGCCGGGGCGTAGCTCTCGTCCCCGTTGCCCCTCCACTGCCAAAGAGGTGGCTGGCAGCCTCGTCGGAGTGAGGTGGCCCCCCATGGGGGTACCTGAGCGAGGCCTGATTCGGCTCCGGCGCTTCCCCTTGGTTTCCCCTCTTCTCCACCCCCTTACCTCAGCGGAAGCCCGCGCTGCGTGTGCTCCGCCTCTTGGGTCGCGGTTTCTACTCAGTCGCTGGCCCCGCACTGCCAGGAGTTGGCGCCTCCCCCAGCAGCGGCCCGGCCTCGGCCGACGAGCTCCGGTGCCCAGCTGGTCGGGAGGGGAAGGAAGAGCTGTGCGGATGAGGGGAGGGGGCCGGGACTGCGCCTCGCCCCTCCTCCTCTCCGAGCCGCCCCCGCTCCTCCCCTCGGCGCAGACCCCGGACTCAGCGTCGGGTCTCCCCCGGGGTCCACCTCCTCCTCTCCCTGGGAACTCCCCAGTGGAGTATCTTCACCTTCTCCAGGCTTGTCCCGATTTGGGGCAATTTGCACTTTTACAGTTGCTTTAATATAGTATGATTATTTTTTAAGTGAGTTAAGGGACTAAATTTCATTGTACAGGTAGGCTATCCAGTTTTCCCAACGCCGTTTATTGAAGAGACTGTCCTCTTATGTTCTCGGCAGCTTTGTTAAATATTAATTAACCTTTTAGAAGAAGGCAGTTCCTGTCATTTGCATTTGCCACCCACAGATGAACCCTGAAGACATGTTAAGAGAAATAAGCATGCACAGTAGGACAAATACCGTGTGATCTCAGTGCTGAACGATAGCAGATAAGTTCTTATATGAAAAAATCTAGTTCTAGATATGTAGAAGTGCTTGATGTTTTTGAAAGTAGTAGAATAACACTTTGTAAATAGCTTTTATAAACTGATAGGAAATACTGTGTTTGCAAATAGAATAATTAAACCACCTCTGAACAGTATACAGTCTGTACTTGGTCACTGAGTTGAAGGAAGTGGGATGGAAGAAATTGTCAAAGGTGTTTTGTTAAGTGTATGGCAGAAAATTTCAGCTGACATTGCTCTTAGGTTATGTGCATTTCACTTAAATGTATGTGTAGTGTATGTACTGGACACATGAGTCCTAATTTTATGATATCTAGTCTGTAGGTATTAAAAAGGTTGTCAATGTACGACAAAAGTAGAGTTAGTAAACTAACACATTTTGTATACTTTGTGTTAAAATGTCTTCTGAAAAGGATTTTTGGAAGTGTAATTGTAAAATCACATTTGAGTGACACATGTGCCTCTATCTTATGTGACAGGAGAGAAGAAATGGGAAGAATTGAAAGATTCTAGGCCAGAATGCTCCTATTTAGAAGGCACTTTCAAATATAACCATTGTTACATGTGTGTAGTTTATTCAACACTACTGTGTATATAGTGGACAAACGAGTCCATATTTGAAACATCTAATCTTTCTAGATATCTAGAAGTGCACAAAGTATGTTAAAAGTACAGGTCGTAAACAACACATTCTGTAGGTATCCTTTTGTTAAACTTAATACTATTTTTAGGAAATGTAATGATCAAACCATTGATCTGAGCAGTAGACATATTCATGATAGTTTAGAGAGGGTGGAGGAAAAGAAAGTACAAAGGGCTCTAAATCAGTGTGGTTTAGGTGAAGTGAGATTGACCACCATCCCTTATATCTGTGCATTTTCTTTTCCTTTCCTGTATATATAGTTGTATATAAAGGACAAAGGAGTCCTAGTTTACATCTAGCCTTTCTAGATGTTAAAGAGGTTGCCAGTGTATGGCAGAAGTAGAATTAGTAAACTAACATGTTGAGTACACTTTGTGTTAAAATTCATTAGAAAGAATGTTCTTAAAATCACTTATTAAGTGAAATTGTTAAAGCCCCCTCTAAGTATTACATATCTACATATCTGTCCCTGGGTTAAAAAGATGGAAAGGGGAAAGGGCTCTAGATGAGAGTGTTCCTATTTAGATGATACTTTAAAATTTAGCCTTTGTAAAGTATATGTGTACAATTTACTCAATGCCAGTGTATATATGAGACATTTTAAGTTCTTAAAACATCTCGTCTTTCTAGAGGTTTAAAGTTCACACATGTAGACATCAAGGGCTAATATAATGTGCTTTAAGTATTTTTTTTTGTTGTTGTTGTTACTTCACAGAAATGGTTGTATTTTGAGAATGGAATTGTCAAACTTGATGTCTTGGAGAATGTGCTGGCTATTCATGGGGTGCAGGAGGGGAAGTATGCAGAGAGGGAGGTTGTATGTGTTTGTCTTGCTATTTATTGTTCTATATGTACATTTTAGTTAATATTGATGGGTATTAAAGGATAAGTCTTACTGCTCAAGTTATGTTAGAAATAGCAAAGTAATTTTTAGGAAGAACTATCTTCTGGAAGTAACCTTTGTTAAAGCCACCTCTTGGAGCTAGATATAGTCCTGAACTTAAGTCACTGAAGTGAAGAGGGAAAAGGGCATTTGAGGGCTTTTGATAGATCTTCATACCTGGAAGATGATTTTAGACTATAACCATAGAACTGTGGGTGTATTTTTGGTAAAGAACTTGGGCATATTGTGCACAAAGTTCATACTCTATTGCACAGCATCTAAGCTTTGTAGATGTCAGGGAGTGACAGTGTGCCATAAAAACTAGAGGTAGTGAGTTAGACAACATGTAAATATCTTTTTGTTATTGATAGAAAAGATGCATCTTGGACTTGGAATTGTTACAACACCTCCAGGCAGTGTGCATCAGGATTTGTCATTAAACTGGCGCAGAGGGGCAGAAATAAGCAAACGGAGAGATGTGAGCAGAGTGTTCAGATTTACGTTTTGGTGAGAGGAATCAAAGTGTCCTCTAGCTATACAGTCGAAATACATTAATGATTTAGTGGGAATATGCCTTCTTGCTAATATCTTAATAGTAGAGATTTGATAACTCAGACACATGACTTGGTGTACTCTGTTGCTTTATGTCTCATTTTAAATTGAACATTAAGGAAATGTAGTATTGTAATTGTAACTTTGCCAGTACTTCTATCTAGAGGCCTAGTGCCATTTTTATCTTCAGTGAAATTCTTGTTCCCAAGAAAGGCAGGATTACAATTTTTTTCTAACAGATCGAATTGGTGTACTGTGTTTTAGTTATCAAAAACATTCTTGTAGCTTTGGGGATTTTGAGTTAATGAATATTCATGATGTGTAGAAAAGCATGACACACACTGTCCAATCTCAGTCACAGAAAATGGCATGTTGTATATGTACCCAGAGGACCTAGAAGAACACATCCAACTAAGCTGCTCATGACTGTCAATGACTTTTTTTTTTTTGCTTCTTGTGTTTCTGTTTCTCATAATGAACATATTAACTTTTAAAAAATAAAAATTATTGTAAAAACAAAAAAATTGTTTTTATAGAAGACCTCATTAATACTATCAAGTTTTTCCATGGCATGATCAGGAAATAGGAAATGTTTTGATTCTAGAATAACATTTCCTGATAAACATTTTTCTGAAACATTTAAGCATTTCCTTATCTGAACATTTTAATACTTTTCTTTGTGTAGCTTCTTGTTGTTATTAATAATACTTTAGTCCAGTGCAACATTATCATCCTGTTAGAGAAAACACTTCAGAAAATCATGTGTTTTATTAGGAAGACATTTTTCATTCAGCCAAGAAAATAAAAATCTTTCACTTAGTGATTAAAATGATAAGTAGTTTTCCTTTTGTCTACATTTAAGCAATTTCAATTTCTTTGTTCTATCAAATTCTCCTAAGAAATGACAAGTTCTTCTATCCAAAAGCATTTTTTTAAAAAATGCTAGGCCTCAGAGTAAAATTGAAAAAGAAGCCTTTCTTCCCTTCTGCATGGCTGGTCCTGCCAGGATATTGCACAGGGATTGGAGGCCAGGCTGACCACCACAGTAGATGAAGGAATTATAGTTGCATGTCCTCGTTATGAAAGTTGCTATGGCAAATTTAATGTAGGAGAGAACTTTGCTCTCCTGGGCCTCAAAATCTGACGTTGGAAACACCAGGAAGATACTCAGAGACCTGAAGCTGGAGAAGAGTCTGGAAAGGCAGGTGTCAAAGGGCATAGTTGAACTTCAACAGGGAGAAGATACAGTCAGGATAAGGCAAGGGGAACAGATGGATGTAGGAAAATAAATTGATAAATGGCTGCCAAAGTCCAGAGGAATTTGAACAATGGCTTTGAGATGGAGAGAAAAAGAACAAGCAAGGATTAGGCAACATTTACATTACGTACATCTCTGATCATTTCTCTTGTGTTCTTCCTAAGCATCAATAGAGTATTCAGAAAGATTTAGTTTATCTCATCTAGGAGAGGGAAAACTGAAAACGGGTTTTTCTGACCACTGTGGGGTCAGAAATCTAAAGGAGGAATAGCTTGCCCTTGACAGCCAGTATGAAAGTAACTAAACTTTGAGCCAGGTCATTTGTAGGTTGTGTGCTAGTTGAATAGATCCTCTCATTAACCTGGTTGCTGAGAGCAGGAATCACTTTCCCATAAAAATAGAGCGTTGGTCCTGATCACAGTACAAAATCAGTAGACCATGGATTCCAGGGTAATGTCATGGCCTTCCCTGTTACGACATTCTTTCTTTGTTCAATCTTCAGGGTCTTTGCTGGGGTGTGTTCCTCCCGCAAAAATCTTGGAGTCTTCTTATAACTTCTGGAAATGTGACATCACTTACAGTCTTCATTTAAAACCGTATTCTTACCCACATTGCCTTTCAGAGGACAGCCTGTCCTGAAGTCTGCCAGAGAGAAGACAAGGCCTTCAGAAAGCTTCTCTGGAACACCAAGAGGTCAAACCTGACCTTGCCATACTATTCCGAATCAACAAGGTCTAGAAAGATACTGTAGTAAATCTGCAACCTGGAAGAAGGGCAGAGACTGTGTCCCCTCCAAGCCATTCAAAGTTGAGGATCTCAGGTTTGCTCTGGGTCAAGAGTGCCATCTCAGCTGGTGGAAAGTTTAAGAACTCCACCTAGGAGAACCTTTGCTGAAACTCTTATTTAGTACCAGTGTCTATTTGATCCTCCCTCCTGAGATCCCTATCTACTAGCTGTTTCCTATCTAGGGCTTTGTATCTCAGACCCAAGCCACCAGAGAAACACTGGAAACCAATCCCTCCTCTCATTTTGTGAGGTCAGGTATAATGTTTCTGTAAGTCAATAGTATAATTAGAACTGATGGTCCATATATATGGAGATTATATATATTTTTTTTTTATATATAAGATATATATATCTTAGTGGAATGAGGAACAAAATGGAAATCTTAACTCTCTTTGTACATTGAAATAATTACCCATATGGTAAGTGGCGTAAGCCCAGCTTCATTGTCTCCAAAATTAAAATCAGGAGCGAGACTGATGAAAAATTCTTAGCTATGACTCCTAACTCTATCCAGTTGGGGTTTGGGTATGGCCTTTGAACTAAACCCTATTCCAACACTGCCTCACAAACATTTGTTAATCTTAGTCAAGGAGCAATAGAGAAGAAATGAAGAGTGATAGTAGGCAAACCAAGAATCAATTAGCAATTAGTGATCTACAACAGGGCTGCCACATAGAGGCAGGAAGGAACTTTATCTTCAAGAAATTGGAAAGATGTGATGAAATGCTGCCTGACTTCTTCTTCAGCACACCTTGGCTTTGATTTCCTAAGATCCTGTCTATATTACTCAGCATTTCTGACCAGTCTTCCTCCCCTCATCTTTACCCACAACCCAGCATCTGCCACCTACATAATTTATTGAGACATCTAGGCCCCAGTTTAGCCAGTTTTTCTTGTTCATGTGACCTCATACTTTCCTTTCCTTTCTTCTCCCAGCAGGGCCACTTTAAAGAGTTCATGGCTCATATATGTCTCTCACGTCTGCCTAAGAACTCAGAGGAACTCTTGCCCCCAAAAGACAATCTGCAGAAAGCCTGCTGCTTCCCTCCCCTTCTACTCTACTCTTTTTTTTCTTTTTCTTTCTTTTTAATATTTGGAACTGGAAGATAATTATTTTGGTTAACACTAGTGCATGCCTCTTTGCTCACAGAGTGTGTGATTACAGGTCAATGCCAGCTTTTAGATGTCCTTAGCTTTGTCCTCCCAATCTATTGTCTCTGCATTTCCTTTGCCCTAACATGATTTGGCCTTAAAATATAAATTAGTGATAAGACATAGAAAATGATTTGATATGTGGAACCATGGCAAGAAGATCTTCTGCTAAGGAGAAAAAGAACTAACATTTATTGAGTACTTTCTATATACCAGGTATAAACACACTCAATTGTAATGATAATATTCAGAGCATGCAAGTTCTTTGTCAGCCATTGTGCTAATTCCTTACCTATGACCTTTACTTTTTTTTTTTTTTTTGGTACTGGAGGTGGAACTCAGGACCTTGCACTTGCAAGGCAAGCATGGTACTGCTGGGCTAAATACCTGGTTCACCTATGGCCTGTTTTAATCCTCACAATAACTCCATGAGATAAGCACTATGTTACTGTCCTCTTTAACAAATGAAAAACTTAAAGAGGTTAACTAGATTGGTTTCAAGCCCAAGCCTGTCTGAATTCAGCCCCTTTTTATAGTATATCAGAGAATGAATCATGTAACATAACTTAGACCTGATACAGACAATGAGTTATGATAAAAAAATCTACAACTAGACATATAATAATCAAGATCCCAGAAACCCAACATAAGTCCAAAATGCTACAAGCAGTTAGAGAAAAGAAAAAAATTACATGCAAAGGTAAGCCCAATAGAATCACAATAGACTTTTCAACATAAACCCTCAAGTTAAGGACAGCCTAGAGTGAGGTATTTCAACCTTCAAAAGAAAACAACCTCCAACCTAGGCTGATTTATCCTGTAAAACTATCTTTCAAAATTGATGGAGAAATAAGATACTTTCACGACAAAGAACACCTGAGAAACTTCATGAATACCAAACCACACTCCAAACAAAAAAATGTTTTTTAAATATCCTAGAAAAAGACAATGAAGGTCACAACTTCATGAGGACCAAAAGAGCAAATCCAATAGGCAAAAATTTAAAGGGACAGGGAGAAAAATAAAAAAAGAA
Source organism: Fukomys damarensis (assembly GCF_012274545.1). Lineage (NCBI taxonomy): Eukaryota > Metazoa > Chordata > Mammalia > Rodentia > Bathyergidae > Fukomys > Fukomys damarensis. The sequence goes on along the minus strand of NW_022900950.1, from coordinate 48,145,215 downwards.
CCAACAACAGGAAAATAATGTCAGTTATAACCATCAATGTCAATGGCCTCAATTCACCAATAAAAAGAAATAGACTGGCAGAATGGATAAAGAAACAAAATCCAACAATATGCTATAACAAATCCTCAGTAGCAAGGGAAATAGCACAAAAAAAATCAACAATTGGAATTTCATTTTTTAAAAAAGTTTCTGCACTGCCAGAGAAATCACAAGCAGAGCTGAGAGATAATTCACAATGTGGGAAAATATTTTTACCAGCTGTTCTTCAGACAAAGGTATGCTATCTAGAATATATAAAGAACTTTAAAAAATCAGACCCCCCAAATATAAAGACTCAATTCAAAAATGAACATCTGAAATGAACAGACATTTCTCAGAAAAAAAAGTAAAAGCAGTAAATAAACATAAAAAAAATTTAACATCACTGCTCATTCGAGGGATGCAGATGTGAGATTCCATCTCACCCCAGAAAGAATGGCTATTATCAAGAAATCAACCAATAACAAATGCTGGCAGGGTTGTGGGGAGAGAGGAACCCTTCTCCATTGTTGATGGGAGTGCAGACTGGTTCAACCACTGTGGCAATCAATATGGAGATGCCTCAAGCAACTAGAATTAGAAGTTCCATTTGACCCAGCTATTCCTCTGCTGGGTATCTTTCCAAAAGAATTAAAAGAATCATACCACTGTGATATGTGCTCACCCATGATATAGTGGCACAGTCTGTAATAGCTAAAATTTGGAGACAGCCCAATTGCCCGTCAACTGGAAACTGGATAGAGAAGATGTGGATTTTTTGTTTTTGTTTTTTATAAATGAGTTCTACTCAGCCATGAAGAACATGAAAGTAGATATATTTATAGGTAAGTGGTTGCACATTGAGGCCATATTCTGAAATTAAGATGATAAACGTGTAAATACTGAATAGTTTCTCTAGTGTGAAAAACTAAAAGTGAAAATAAGGATCAAAATATATAATTGATATTGTGTAATAGGAAGAAAATATCTAAAAGAGTAAGTAGGAGGGGTAGGGAAAAGGTAAAAAGGGAAAAGAAAAAATATGTAAAAAGGAAAAATATGGAAACAATGTCTTTGTAAACAGGGAAGGGTGGAGGTGGGTGAAGGGAGGGCTGGGGAATGAGGAAAAATAAGAACCTGATAAGTCATGTTTAGGTACAAGATCCCAAAGATGAATGTAACTTGTAATTTATACCTAAATTGTACCAATAAACTTAATAAAGAAAAAAAATGAGATTTGATCTGTCATTCATTTTATCTCAGTTTTTCACTACATTTAGGATATGCATGTAAATTGCAGTGGAACTCAAGAAACCATTTAATGAGTATTACATTTTGTGCCTGAACATTACACTTGGTCATAGTAATGTCATTTCCACTGAGGAACTCTTTCCAACTCTATATAGTCTGGGTAGGGCTGTGCTACAGCCTGAAATGTATCTACCTAAATTCTTGTGTTAGAAACTTAATCCCTGATAGATACAACAGTGTTGGGAGGTGGGGGCCTCTTGAAAGATATTTTAGTCCATTTTACAAGGGCATGTTGAGGGGAGTTTGGGCCCTTATTCCTTTTGCCTTCTGCCATATGAGGATGTAAAGGCATACACCTGAAGCTTGATCTTGGACTATCAAATCTCCAAAACTGTAAAAAATAAATTTCTGTATTTATAAATTACTCAGTCACAGGTGTTTTATTATATCAACAAATGGACTAGGAAACAGACTGTCAGTTATACAGCCCAGCATTTATTGGTCACAAAGACATCATGTGACCTAGACTGGGTCATAGTAATACATTGTATGCTTGGTGTTCTGATTGGTCTAAGAATATGTAAATGATGATTCAACAGGAACAGAATTTTCCTTTATATTGATGTACAAATGTGATGAGGGATTCTTTTATGTTGTGGTTTCTGGGATAGGAGAATGTGAATCTGTGGTTGCCCTAGCTGTATGGAGGAAGCCTGTTGTTATGCTTTGGATTGGGAATGTCTCCCAAAAGCTCAGGAATTGAAGACTTGGTTCCCAGCGCAACAATATTTAGGTTCCCAGTCCAACAGTATGGGGCTTTGGGGAGGTGATTGGATCATGGGGGCTCTAGCTTCATCAGTGGAATAATGCACTGATCCATTCATAATTTACCCTTGGGAAGTGGAAGTATATCTTGTTCCTGGCGTCTCTCTCTCTCTCTCTCTCTCTCTCTCTCTCTCTCTCTCTCTCTCTCTCCCCTTCCTGACTACCATGAGGTGAACAACTTTCTTCCCCTAAGCCCTTCAGCCATGATGTATTACCTCACCTCACAACAGACCTAGAAACAACTGAACCAAGTGACTATGGACTGAAACCTCTGAAACCACGATCTGAAATAAATCTTTCTATTTTAAGATGTTTTTCTCAGGTATTTTGTCATGGGGATAGAAAGCTGACTAACACATCTGTCTTTGGTAGAAAGGAAAATGGTGACTCCTACAGACAGAGGAAAGCAGAGGCAGATTTGAGAGAAAATGAGACAGCTAGAGATTGAGAGGTAAGGAGAGAGAGAATATTAATTTTTTTCTATGCCAAATGTAAATTGCTCCCTGGACTTCCTTGATTATTTTCCTTCTTCTCTCTTCCTTAAATTAGTTGTGGTTTTTTGCAGACTGTCCAAATCTATTAATTCCATGAAGTGTCTACTCATACAAACTCTCAGCAAAGTTTACTGAATATTTTATAGAGGAGGAAAAAAAAGTTGACAGGTATATCCACATCATATAGCCTGCACATTTCCATAGACAGATCTCATTTGTCTGGTTCTCTGGCCTACTGTAGGTGGTTTTCTTTCTGATTCTTCTACCTTACAGCCCCTGGCCTTTTGGTTCCTTCTGTCATATAGAGCAATTTGGTTACTATTGTTTTTTACTTCAAGGTTCTAATATTGATTCAAAGTAGTTTTTCTTTACAATTAAATTTATTACAATTAATTTTATTGTTTTTGTCTTAGCTGTTCTCAAGCCTATAGTCAGTAAAGCACAACTTTCCAGTAAAGTGGAACGAAGCATTTGATTCACACCCCATGCATGCCCAAAGCAAGCCACCAGGCAACTGCTATCATAAGAGCAATCTAGTGCTTGTAAGTGAAGAGAACAAGAGCAGACAGACACTTAGATCTTCCTTCAGACCAAGCCTTGACCAGCTAACTAATTTAGCTCTTGGAAGCTCCCTTGGAGAAATGGAGCAGAGGAGCCAAGGAGATTTGCAAGTACACCTATGCATTCATGTGTAAGGCTTTTTTCTATGAAGTGGTCAGTAAAACTGACCAGGTTACTATTCAGGAACCATATTGATATTCCCTTGTTTGGCAAAGGGAAAAAGAAAGGAAGGAGTATGTCATGGCAGAAGATAACTGATGATTTTATGGTATCACTTCTTTCTTTTAGGAATAGAAGCCCCCAAATTTAGCTGTGTACTTTCCACTTAGAATAAAAGTGATATTTCTTACCTGTCCTAGCCAAGTTTGGGGCAGTGGAATACCAGCATAAGATGATATATTTAACTTTCTGAAGTTGTCCTTAGGGGATACATTCTTTACTTTCCCCCTTCTCTTTAGCCACAATCTGGCTATGATGGCTAAACCACAAGATGAGAGCTACATGTAGAGGATGATAGAGCAACAACTTAGAAAGAGATTGGGTTTCTGACCATGGCCCAGTTGCCTTTTGTCTTCTTTAAACCACTGTTTTTATAAACTCTCTGCATATTGAGTTGAACCTATTTTAACTGAAACTGATGAGGATACCATCTACTATATCAGGGTGAAAACTGAGAAAGCCTTGACCTCACTGCTAAGAAGTTTATTTTTTTGTTCTTTAGAATCTATGATGGGAGCAAATAATGACATTTTAGATGTGAAAAGACATAGCAGAGAAATAAAATTCATTCATCTTGTGGCTCCATTGAATTTTTTCCTTTAAACCACTGAGAACTAGAGCAAACATTTTTTTGTTTGTTTTTGTTTTTTGGTACTGTGGATCGAACTCAGGACCTTGTGCTTGCAAGGCAGGTGGCAGAACCACTGAGTTAAATCCCCAGCCTCAGAGCAAAAATTTTTAAAGTTCATGCATAGATCACTAACCCCATGAGCACTTCTAAATAACAGAAGTGTGTCAATCTTAATCTTTACCTAACACAAATTTAGTATTGATATGATATACATAGAAAATCCTGAGGAATAAACAAAGAATAGAGAATGGAGAATGTTGAATTTTTTTTCAACTAATAGCATTGACTTATTTTTTAGCTCAGGAAATTTATCAATATTTTTGCAAAAAATCATTTATTTTCTGTCATTGTCTTCTCTTTGGATTAACAACTGGCAATAGTTTACTTGGCAAATAAGAAATAAATTGAAATGAAAGTAATGAATGATAATAGCACAAAGGACATTTGTAATTTTCGTCTTCCTTTTTCCTAATCACCACTCTCAGTATGAGTGGTATATCAAGGTGCTATGGGAAGGAAGTGCTGAATGATCTCCCAAAGCCACTTCTCTCACCCTGGTTACTGTAAGGTATAGACCCCAAACCCAAGTTCTTTAAATTCTTTTACTGAGAGGTGGGGCTTTTGAAAAATAAATTGATAATGAAGTCTGTAGCTTCATTAGTGGATTAGTCAGTCTACTAGTGGATTAATAATTGAGTGGCATTATTTGGAGTAAAACATGTCTGGGAATGTTTGTGGGAGTATTTCTAGAAGACATTAGTGTTTAAATCAGGAGACTGAACAAAGATCTGTCCTTGCTAATGCAGTGGGCATCATCCAATCAGGACCTAAATAGAACAAAAGGCAGAGGAACAGTAAATTTTCTCCCTCTACTTGAGATGAAATATCCATTATTTTGATTTAGATCTAAAATCCCCACACCCAAAGTCTCATTTGTTTGGAAGGTGATTGGACCATGGGGCAGATTCATCCATTGACCAAATGTGCTATTTGTGTCAGGGTTGTGATTATCCTAGGTTCTTGATATCCTGAAAAAAGAACTGAGTAGGACGTGCATAGATATATCAGTCAGGTCACAGTTCTCAGGGTGGGAGTGGGCTAGTGAAAAATGCTCACACCTTCAAAGAAGCCAGATGTCCAATCCTATATGTGGTTTTTACAGGGAAAGAGTAGTTCTTTGAAAAAAAATGTTGAATAGCAGCAATATGATATGGTTAAACCAAACATCACATTGTCTATTTCCCCACTGTTGAACATATAAGCTGTTTTTTAATATTTTATTATTGCAAGCAATGATGTCATGAATCTTGTTGTATGGTCTCTTCAGTATAAGAGTGAAAGTTTCTCTAGAGTATATTCTGAAAAGTAGAAATTCTGTGTCTTAGGTATGTAAACCTTAGTATCATTATTTACCTAATGTCAAATGATATCCCAAAGTGTATGTATCATTTTCCACTCTTGCTAGCAGCATATGGGAATTTCTTCTGGTCAACACTTGATTTTATCAGAAATTCTGCCAGTCTTGTAGACATGAAAAACTATTCCTTTGTACACAGTATGTTCATTGAATCATTGTTAGAGACATACATTACAGGTGTCTTCTCTGTGTCATTGATTCTCCTTTTAGTATCCTTTGTTTTATCGACTTTTAAAATTGCTTTTGCTTGTTTGCTTTCTATGCTGGAGCTTGAGCCCAGGGCCTCCTGTATGCTAAGTAAGTGCTCTGCTGCTCAGCTATGTCCCAGTACTGACATTTTAAATTTGAAAAGCACTCAGATTTCATTGTCTTTATTTTATGATTTACAGTAAGAGAAATTTAGTGAAGGCTAACCTATTAGCACAAGTGAGAAAAGTGGCTGTGACATAAAAGATGAATGTACCTCAGAGGAAGGAGTACTAGTAAAACCTTCACATTGAAGGAACTCATAATTTCATGACATTAAAAGTGCAAAGGATAAAATATTGGTAGCTGATCCAAATTTAAGAGTAGGGCAATTTGCCAAGGTAGAGTAAAGACACTCCTTATTTTAAGTAATAAAGCAGGAAGAGGGGGCAGGGATTTAGCTCAGTGGTGCCCCCCCCGCCTCAAAAGTACAAGGTCCTGAGTTCAATCCCTGTACAAAAACCAAAAAATAAAACAGGAAGGTAGGTCTAGCTCAAACCACTTGATAAATGATGAATAGGAATATAATTTTCAATGTTTCTAGTAATTTAAGCTATAGCATACTAAATATTAGCTTTATATTATTACAAAGTTAGAATTTCTTTTTTTTACATTTATAACTAACAGCAAGAGTCATGTTTTTCAACTGATACCCTCTCCTCCAAGGTATTGAGATTCTACCACTGAGCAACATCCCTGGCCCTTTATTTTTTCTGTTTAGAGAAAGTCTTGCTAAGTTGCCTAAGGTGTCCTGGATATTGTGACCCTCTTCGCTCAGCCTCCTCTGTAACTGAAATCACAGGGTTTTGTTTTTTTTTTTTTACAAAATTCAAAGTCCATGAATAATCACGCTTTTCCTCATAGGTTAAGATTGTTTTTCAGCTTCAGTTTGCATGGTCAAAGACAGTACAAGCTAGAAAGCCTTTTGTTTTATCCAAGCATGTGTCAGATCTACAAATATATATTTTGTTTTTATGGTATTCATTACTTTTCATATTGCCTTTGTATGCTGCTATACGAAAGCTTTGAAATAAAAATGTATAATGCTGAATTTCTCATATTTAATTTATTTGTAGGCCAAACAAATAAAAATAAAAATAAACCTAAGAGATTGACAGATATCTTCTGTAAAGGGCCCTCTGAAGGTCAAATGATCTCGGTTGCAACTACTTAGTTCGGCCCTCATAGCCAAAGCACACAATAAATAACTATTGAATATCAATGTGTTCCAATAATATTTTATTTATGGTCACTTTAAAAAAAGAACTGATAGAACTACTAGACTAAAAAATATCAAGAATTGTTCTGGGTGTGGTAACAGGAAGATTGCAAGTTTGAATCTACCCTGAACACCTTAGCAATTTAGCAAGACCCCTGTCTCAAAATAAAAAATAAAAAGCTGTAAAGCAGTTTAAAGGCCCTCAGTTTGTCACTGGGATTGGGAGAAGCAAAGACTCAGAAAAGCTGAACAACTAAATCACACAACAGGACCTAACTGCCATAGACAGAATACCCCACCAAATGACAGCAGAATACTCCTTTGTTTTTTAGGCTATATGAAACCTTCCTAAGACAGACTACATCTTTAGCCATTAAAAAAAAAAAATCAACACATTTATGAAATCATACAAAATGCATTTTCTGACAGTGATTAAATCAAAGTAGAAATCAATAACAAAAAACAACAGAAAAATCCCTAAACATATGGGGATTAAATTACATACTTCTAAATAATCCATACATCAGTAAAAAATTCTCAAAGGAAGGAAAATACATAGAACTGAGTGAAATGAAAATACAACATGTCAACATATGTAGAAAGCAACTAAAATAGTCTTGAGAGGGAAGCATTAAATGCTTATATCAGAAATGAAGAGGGCTGGGGATTTAGCTCAGTGGTTACACTACCTACCTCACAAGAGCAAGATCCTAAGTTCCCAAATTCGATCCCCAGTACAAAAAAAAAAAAAAAAAAAAA
>NW_022900950.1:48120877-48133377 GCF_012274545.1 Fukomys damarensis | reverse complement strand
TGTTAATATATAATACAAGCCTACAACAAGATTAGCATGTGAATTCACAAACTTACAGACTGGAGCAGGGGAATGGAGTGCATATCAAAAAGGTAACGAATCAGCAAGTGCACAATTTACCTCTGTGATATTTTTGAAAAAGAAAGTGACGGAGACCAGAGGAGGGGGGAAGGGAGAGAGGGAGAGGACGATATAGTGAAAACTGGATCTGAGTGACAGAAGTGCTTCCTCATAAAGAGTGTGGCTTTGTTTTTGGACAGCCGGGGTAATTCCACCTCCGGGTTTCTGTCCTGACACTGATTGATTTTTTAACCCAAAACTGTAGGTCCAAACTTGGTACCATTTCTTCCCAGGCCAACTCATTAAATACCCAAGGTTACACAAAGTATGGGGGAACACTGAATTCTTGCCTGGAGGATAATCATGGCATAAAGTGGGGTGAGGTGGACAAGGGTGATATAATGCAGGGGGTAGCACTTGAAACTTGGCACGGAGGATGCACCATTATTCCCGCTCTCTGAAATAGTGTAGATGTGAGTGTCACTAAGGCTGCATCTGAGATAAGAAATTTATCCTACCCTTTTAAAATAACTTTGGAGGTTTGCTGACTCCCGTCTTAGAAAAAGAATTTCAGGATGAGTCAGAAAGAGGCTCGAGTAGGGTTTATTAGACAAAGATTGTAGGATGCACTTAAGGATGGAGCTCGGGTGCTCAGAAAACTGAGATGTGTTACAAGCAGGAGTAGAGTTCATTTAAGGGATGCCTTCAAGATGAGTGATCTAGTATGGGCACTGTCATTGTCGGTCAGGTTGCATTGCAAGCCATCCAGATGTGTTCGAAGTTGAGGTATGCTGCCCACCAACACACTGCTTCTTTGGGGATGGAGGAAACACAATTTACAAGTGAAAAGGACAGGTGCAGTGAGCAGATTTACAGGTGTACTGTAAAAGGACCTGTTGGATTTGTTGTTGTTGTTTTGAATAAGTTTCCAGAAGGGAAAAAAAAGTGTGGGTAACTTTTGTGTTTTAAAAATATCAATTTCCTTATCTCCTTTCAATGTAGTTTTTATTTCTTCTATCCCATTTCACTGGGAAATACCATTTTCCATCTCTACCTAGAATGTCAGGCCTCTTCAGTCACAGTGACCCCTTCACCTTGAATTCTTCTCATTAAATTTCTTTTTTAGTGGCATATTAACTCAGGATTGCTGCAACCAAGAGCAACTGGCAGAGAACAATTTATTGAAAGAAATACCTGACTGTCTTCTTGGCTGGTCAAGTGGTTTTAAATGCAATCTGTTCTTCATTGAAACCAGAAAATGAACTTAAAAGTACCCAGTAGCTAAATGTTTCCAGAAATCTGTACTTAAGGGCTAGAGCCATATGCTTTTTGTCCATATCTCTTTGCTGAAAATCCCTTTCTACAAGATGCATATAAATATCCAGAACTACACTTATAACAAAGGTGCATCATAATTAACAAATATGTTTCTTTCTTGTCCAAGTCTTTCTTTCAAGTCCAAAAAATATACATCAATAGTCTAGTGGAAAAACATTGGTATGCTTTTTGTTGTTGTTGTTCCCAGCTAACTATTAACCTTAGGTAAGTCACCAGACTTCCCTGGATCCCAAATTCCTTGTTTTAAAATGAAGGATTGGGCTAGGTTACCACGGAAGTCCCTGCCTATTTTACAGAGGACCAAGAGAAAGTAATTTTTTCCCTAGCTGTTCTATAAAGCTTCCAATTATCAGTCCCATTCTTCTGGTTGCTCTGTGTCCAAACCTGAATTGCTTTAATTGTTTAAGTGTAATTATTAAATGTAAGTATGAGTGTTTGAACCATAAGGAACTGTGTCCAAAGGAGCCTTAAGATTAGGCCACATAAAACTTCATTTAATTGACAATAAAACTTCCTTGTCTCTATTTCATCATCTATAAATTCATCCAGCTTACAGTGACCTTGATGTGCTTTTAATAAGTTGTATGACTCACCAGGAAGTCAGAGCAATAAATTCTCTTAGCATTTTAGACTGCTTGCTGATAAAAGCACCCAAGGGAGGATGTGATACATAGCTGCTAATCAGCATCTAGAAAAGAAATTAAATTGAAGTTGCAACTGCAATGGCAGAAAGACACTAAATGTCCTCTCCCCTCCTCTCTCTTCCTCCCTCCTTCTTGTAAGAATAAAGATATATGAATAAATGCTGCCCTTTCCTGGGTGGAATTGACAATAATGACTCATGAAAAGAATATTCAGCAAAAGAGAAGTGATGATAATAAGAAGCCACAGCAAATAAAAGAGGATGTTTATGCCAGTTTTAAAAGATCATCTTTCCTTGTCTTTGTTTTACTTCCTCTTTGAATTGCTGACCTGTTCTGTTATGACAGTGATAAGAGGCACTTGGAAAAGTTTTATAAATACTGATTCTGCAGCTTGCACTTATCAGTAACTTTCCCCTACAGTCTTACTTAGGCACTAGGAAAGGAAAACAAATTGTGGAATACAGTTTATCATATAAGTGAGTACTATGACAGAAAAAGGTCATCTAAAAAACTCACAATGTACTTGGCTAGAAGAAGTAGGAATATAGTTTAGGAGTGAATCTGTCATAGCTCAAATTGTTAGGATCATTTGATACTTTGTTTTTTAAATGAAGATGATACCTGTATTATGGTAGATAATTGCTAAGAATGAAATGGTAAAATTGATGTTAGAAAAACGTAACTCTGACTTGCTAGATATCAGATGTGCTGAGTTTGTGTCCCCAAATATTGAAGAATGAATTTCAATTTATTTCTTGTCCAAGTATTGATATATATGGAAAAAGTAGGAAAGGTTTATTGAGAGAGAGAGCTCCTGAGAGGCAGGAGGAGTCCTGAACAGGTGGGCACGGAGGCCCTTTGTTAAGGGTAATTTATGCAGCAAAATCATAATGTGGATAAAACATGGCTCAAACTATATGCAACCTGTAGAATAACAAGTATAGCTGCTTAGCTAATGTTGATCCAATAGGGGAATAAATTACATATCAAGGGTACATGGAAAGAACAAAAGCATTCTGGGGATGAGAGAGGAGGATGGGTCGAGATGTTCTGATCACCCACCTGTCTGCCTGATGCCTCTCTGGGCCCCCTGGTCCATAGGGTGCTGATTATAATATAGTCTCATATTGCTGCTTGTCTTTGAAAGATTTGTCTATTGCATTTCCATCTTGCAGTCTGGCTCTCTTTAGATTTGCTTCTAGCCACAATTCTGATGTCTCTGTTTTTTTGTGTGTGCTGACTTCCTTAAGGGCCCAATCTCTCTCTGACTGTGTATTAATTTCTATCTAATTTAGCTGCCTATAATAAGAAGATTGACACAATTTCAGGTTGTTATAACCCAAGATGGGTATGAAATTGTGCAGTATTATTTATGTACAATAGGTCATCACAATCAGGGATGAGTTTATCCTCCAGGAGACATTTGGCAGTGTCTGGAAATATTTTGATCTTCCAATATTGTAACAAAATACCCTAAATAATTAAGAGGAAAGGGTCATTTTGGTTTATAGTTTTAGAGCTTACAGCCCACAATTGTTTGACCCTATTGTTTTGGGCCTATGGAGAAATAGTATGTCATGGTGGGAGCATGTAGCTGAGGACCCTATCACCTCATGTAGTATATCACGGCTGGGAACAAAAGAGGAAGAAAAAGATCAGGGTACCACAACCCCCTTTGAAGGCCTAAAAGCTCCAATGGCCTAAAACCTCCAATAGTCTCCACCTCCTAAAGGCTCTTCCACCTCTCAGTAGGTCAAGCTGAACACCAAACCTTTAACACATGGGACTTTGGAGGACATTTCAAATCAACATGATACAACTGACATCCTGTGAATAAAAATTAGGCATGCTGCTAAACATCTTACAATGAAAGGACAGCTTGCCTAACAGGATCATCCAATCCAAACTGTTAATTATACTTAGATTGGGAAACCTGATAAGCATTAAATGGATAATTGGGTGTGGCTTGATGGCTTCTGTAGGGAGCCTCTTCAGGGAAGAAAAAGGCCTGTTCCTGGAGAATTATAAGTTTAAGGAGACAGGCAAGGGCTCCAATACCCAGGCCTGGGGTCAGACAGCACTCTGGCTGAGATAGAGCTACTGGTCATGAGTTAAAGTACCTGATTCATATATGTGCTGCCGAAACGAGCACTAAGGAACCCGATTTGATGTGCACGACTGTAGGGAGCAGGGAAGGGGACGTTATCAGGACCTCTACTCTGGGTCCTGGCCTGTGAGCCACCACAGCACAAGGCGAATTAAAGAACAGACAGAAATAAGACTTAGAGTGAAGAGGCTGGGTCTTGGGGCTTGGTCAGTGCTGCTGATGGCAACAAAGACAAAAGCCCCCAAGTGCATCTAGCATTTATTGAATACAATCACAGGAAGGAATAGGGAACGAGGGAGCTTTGAAGTCATCTAGTGAATTACTGCTGAACACCTAGCATGATGGCACCAAGCAAGGGTGTCTGGGAGTAGACACTGCTTATCTTGCTAGGATAGAAGAAACTGGTAATGGGACCAGATGCAATTAGCAAGTAACCCACAAGATCAGTGAGAAGCCATAATTCAGGGGAAATGATTTTAATTGGGGTCACGCTGACCTCAGCTACACGTAACTCAGCAGAGCCCTGCCACTTCACTGACCAGGACTTAGGCCTCGTGACAGCCATTAGCAAAGAAGCAATGCTTGCCCAACTCTGCTACCTGACATGCCCATTTGAGTCACATAAGGCTTTGGTCTGACTCCTGATATAAAGCAATATAGCTGAATTAAGGAAAGCAAGGAGCATGTGCTACTCATAGCCCACTGGTACCGGGCAGGGATGTCTGCTACACATGACCAGAGGCCATCAGATTGGCACCTGAGTAGGGCAATCTTTGCTTGATGTCACCAATCTCAGGTAAATTATAAGAAACACTTGTGTTACTAGTTTATCTAAGAGGAAGCCTCCAGGCTCATTCTCCTATCCACATGCAGAAAACTGGTTCTCATCAAGTTAGTAAAAGTACAGACCAGAAAACGTATAGTAGTTGCAAAGATAAATAGTCTACACATGAACAACAAATCAGTGAGTGCAGGCGGGGGGAAATGTATGTGTGCATAAGAGTGTTAGAGTATGAGTGTGCATGTATGTGTGTGTGCCCCAGATGAGACAGACTGGTGAGGAAAGCCTTCTCCAGAGGACCACAGTCTAGGAACTTGATGTGTCATCAGACTTTCATTTCTGTATCCTTTAGGTGATGTTGAGTCTCTCTTTGCTGTGTTTTGTGGATGTGCTTGCAACTGCGAAGATGAGTGTAGGGCTCTCGAAGTTTTATCTGGCTCAGTTATCTCTGTCACATCAGATCAAATTGTTCTCCTTCAAGGCACTATAGGTGGATTCCTAGATTTCTAAGGAGTTACTAGAAGTGACTATCATAATTTCATCAAATAAAATTTTAGGCTTCTGTGTCCCAGGGTCTGGGACACAGGAGCCATAAGCCCATTGTAATTACAAATCTTTAAAATGAGAGAAACAGTGGGGCGTAGTGGTTCACACCTGCAATATCAGCACTCAGGAGGTCGAGGCAAGAGGATTTGAGGTCATCCTGGGTGGGCTACATAGTGAGTTCAGGGCCAGCTTTAACTATATAAAAATACCTTGTCTCAGAGAGAGAGAGAGAGAGAGAGAGAGAGAGAGAGACAGAGAGAGAGAGAAACTTTATGAGTCTGATTGAAGTTATTATTAAATTTCATTCAATATATTTACAGTGTAGTATACTACACTGTATGGGACCTAACGTGATATCTGAATTAAATGAACCATAATATATTTTAGAACTTTACTTTTTCCATCAAAATTATGATCTAAGTATATTTTCAAATTCCATACAGCACTACTTGCTAAAGTTTGGGTCTGGAATGTCGCCTAAAAGCCCATGTGTTGAAGACTTAACCCCCAGCTTGGCACCAGGAGGAGGTGGGATCTGGTGGGATATTTGAAGTCAACCAGGGGCTCCCTTTGAAGGAGACTGTTGAACCCTGACCTCTTCTTCCTTCCTGGCCATGAGATGAGCAGTTTTGTTCCACCGTGTTTCCACCCTCTTGTGCTATCCCATTCAGGCCTAAAAGCCACAGAACCAACCACAAACTGAAGCCATAAGCCAAGATGCCTAGGAGCTAAAAGAATCACTCCTCTTTTTATGTTGATTCTATCAGGTATTTTGTTACAGTAGTGGAATGCTGCCACACCATCTTTTCCACAGTATGTACATATACAAGCATAGTGTGTGTTCTTTGCTTTTAGGAAATCAGTATGGCAAAGTCTGAAGCTGTTAACCTTCAGGGTAAACATTACCTTCACTTTTCAAAATGTCATTTTACATGTGAATAATACAAGAAACGAGGTCAAATCCATAAATATACACTATACACTTCATGTTACAAATAACAAAGAAGAGAATGAGAAGGCAAAGATGACCGAGATTTATTTTTGGCTTTTAAGACTTTAGAATATATTTAAATGGCTTACAGAGAATCACTGATATTTCCTTATTGGTCTGGTAGTCTTCCTTCAGTCCCTCAGGAGTACGTCTGTTTTATATTCAAGTTTGGAACCATTTACAGTGTATTCCTTATTCTGCTCCTAAAGTGACTCAGTAAGGGAAAGTTGATCTGAAGGCTGATTATCTTTTACCTCGATCCTTTTTCCTAGGCAGCATCCAATAACTTCCACTCTTTTTTCCTGATTCTGAAGATATAATCTATTATTTTAAAACATACTTTTAAAAACATTATTTTAAAAAATCTTTATAAATCTTATATATTTTACATATAGTTAGGGTTCAAAAGGAAACTCATTGAGGGCAGGGACAAGGGGAGAAATGAGAACTAAGACCTGTCATGTAGAGGTACAAATTCCCAACAATGAATGTAACTGTACTGTATCCCTAAAATGTACCAATAAACTCAATTAAAGCTGAAAAAAAAAAGGAAACTCATTTTGTTCAGGGAATCAAAGGAGAGAGAAAAGGCAGAGAGAGGGCAACTGCCTTGTTCCAGCTCACATTTGTATGTTTTACTATTTGGAGTCATGAGGCTAAGAGGATTGTATTTCTTCTACCAGATAATTAAGAGGCAGGATCTTAATTATCTTCTATCTTTGTGTGTGTGTGTGTGTGTGTGTGTGTGTGTGTGTGTGTGTGTGTACAGGCTAAACATATGTTGCACCACCAAGCTACACCCCAGACTTCTATCCTCTTGCAGGTCTGTTGAGACCTGCAAGATTTTTGTCACACTTGTGTCTTCATTGGCTCCAATGACTGTATTATTTCATCAAGAGAAAACTGCTTTTCTTAACAAAGCAGGCTTAATTTTCAATAGCATTGCATAAAGGACAGAAAACCTGGGTTTCTTTTTTGCTTTCTTTGAAATCAAAGGCAAATCAGAATAAAATGCAAATAGAAGTTCTGTTTGTCTTCCTCCTACCAGCTTTGTTTGTTTCAAAAGCCAGCATACAGTTAACATTGAGGAGGGTGTGGACAATTTTCCAGCAGTTGCTGCCAGGATTAACTGTACTGCCTTCTTAATTTGCCAGATCTGTCTGTGAAACAAATTTGAAAAAGGTCATGAAGCTTTGTAGTCTTTGCAGGTGGAGCAGACCATACTGTGCAGAAAGTGCTGGGCTGGAGGAAACCTGGGTGTGAGGCCGGGTTTTGCAATTTTAGTGCCTCTTGCCTTGGGCAAAGCACTAGCTCCCAGAGACCAGCTTCTTTGCAAAACAGGAATAAGAATCACTGCCTTGCTTACCTCATAAGGGCGTTGGAGCTCAAATTAGACGCGATAATGTCAAAGAGCTTTGTGAACTTTAAAGAACTATAAATATAAGGTGTTATTAGAAGTTGAAAGTAAGTGATTAGCAGCTTGATTTAAGCAATTTCAAATGCCTCAGCAGAGCCTTGGGGATGTTAGGTATTTGTACCATCATGTGGTAAGGGAAGAGTAGTCGCTGGGATGGGAGGGTGGGTTTACTCTTCTCCAAGTAAATAGGGGGCATACTGAAGCGCTTCCTGGCTAAGGTTGGACACACCCAAGTTGTTTGGAAAATGAGTCGGGTTTTTGAAATTTTAGAGGGGGGCTGTTGGGTATTGAACTCAGGCCCTTGCACTTGCAAGGCAGACGGTGGAACCACTGAGCCAAATCCCCAGCTGAGCTGGGTTTTAACTAACAGGAAACAGAAAGATGGTAAAAGGGCCAAATGTACTCCAGAACTACTGCAAGGTGAGCAAAAGACGAAACTCAAAAGTTGGGGCTGGGAGAAGTTAGGTGTGGTGGTGCACACCTGTAATCACAGTCTTCAGGGAGACTAAGGCAGGGGAACTTCAAATTCAAGCCCCTGTGGTCAACTTAATGACTTTGTGAGACCCTGTCTCAAAGTAATAATTTTAAAAAAGGGCTGGATTCAGTGCTCAGTGTAAAGGGTCTGGATTCAGTTCCCAGTCTCTCTCTCTCTCTCTCTCTCTCTCTTTCTCTCACACACACACACACACACACACACACACACACACACACACTCACAAAGGCAGGTGAGACAGACAATGGGTAGATCGAGAGTAGTTGCTTGTGGTACCCATGTAGGTTGCACATGTGGAAAGAGTGAAGAGGAAAAGAGTTTCCGGGTTAAAGGCAAATGAGCCTGGAACAAGGAGCTCAGCAGTCAGTAGCCCTAGACACCCTACCCGTCCTTCAGACACTTAGAGACTGCTGTGCCCCACTGCAGGAGGGCCTGGGTTGTGCCAGGTGCCAGAAAGTCTTCAACATTTTCAAAGTCTTGTACAAAACCTAAATGTGTGAAACAGAAAAACTTGAAGCTGCTCTATTAAAATGAGGCTTGGGGGACCCAGGGCTACTCAGCTTCCTTCTGATGCCACTGGCAGCTTCCACCACCTCTGCAGGTGGCAGGGATCTGCCAACAGGATAGGACCATTCAGCCTCAGTGCATGTTCAGGGCCTAGCAAGATACATGACAGGGTATCAGTATTATCTGAATGAGTTACTCAGTGCATAAGATAGACAGCAGTGGTCTGTAGGAGGAAATTCACATAAGGGGGTTGACTAGGCTGTACAACTATGGCGTGAGGCTGTCACTCAGCTTGAGACACATATGGTGGCTGGGTCACTGTGGCTGGTCTGCCAGGGATCTCCCACATCTTGGAGTGGGAAACTTCCCCCACCATGAGAGTTTATTTAGACACAGGAACCAAAGTTGCAGAGAGTAAGATAAGCCACAATGAGAAGAAACTTCCACTGACAGGGTCTTTCTCAATCATTTAATCACAAGAATACAACCAACCCAGGGTTCTGCTACAAGCAGTGTCTTCAGAATCACAGACCACAATAAATCGAGCTGGCATTTATTGGATGCTACTTTTCATGCACAGTAATAACTCCTATATGTGGTATAGTAGAACAATGCCTGCAAAAAAACAAAACAAAACAAAAAAACAAACATCTAGGTCCCAAGCCCTGGAGCCTGTGCATATGTTACATTATGTGGCAATAGGGGAACTAAAGTTGCTAATCAACTGAGGGAATACGGTTTGTCTCTTCTAAAACTCATGTTGGAGTTTGGGAGCTATGTGGTGGTGACCTTTAAAGGCGATTCAGCGATCAAGAGGGACTGATGCCTTTCTCATGGGAATTTTCTCTCTCTTGGAATTGGATCAGTTACTGTGAGACCAGGCTGTCATCAATCAAGGCCACTGTTTGTATTTTGCCTCTTCCACATGTATCCACTTGTCCTTCCACTCTTCTGCTGTGTCATGACACAGAACGAGGCCCTGCAGATACGGCTGCGAATTATGGAATTCCAGCCTCCAGAACCATGAGCTGAATTAAACTTCTATTCTTTATAAATTATGCAGCCTCAGGTATTCACTGCACAAAGACAAAAAGAGATTATCCTGGATACTCCAGGTAGGCCCAGTGTAATCACAAGAGTCCTCAGAATTGACAGGGGATGAGGAGAGTCAAAGTCAAAGAGGAGATTTGGCAACAGAAGCAGACACTGGATGATGTACTGTGACAATCTGACTAGCCATTGCCGGTTCTGAGGTAAGAAGGAGACTCCTGCAGCCAGACAGGCAAGAAATGGGTTCTTCTCCAGTGCCTCCCAATCCTGCTGACACAGATTTTAGTCTGACAAAACCCAGGTCAGACTTTTGACCTCCAGAGGGGTAAGGTGAAAAGCTGGAGTATTTTAAGCCACTATATTTGAGGTAATTTGTTACAACAGCCACAGGAAGCAAACAGATATTCCCACCCCATGTTCACAACAGTCTTACCAGATGTCATTCATTTGTAGATTCATAGACTGAACCTTGGGGAAGTTGAGTCACTTGACCCGGGGTGCAGTGAGTGTCCTGATTCCAAGGCCAGTTCTCTTAACCACAATGCTGCTTGAAAGTGGTTTTCCTTCCTCATTTCACAAGTGAGAAAACCAAGGCCCAGCGAAGTCACATGGGCTGCTTTAGTTCTCGTGCAAGTTGGTGGCACGGCTTAAACTGTGTCCCAGGACGGTGGTATAGACCAGTGTTTCATGATGGCAGCATCTCATCCGAATACAGGTTCTGATTAGGCAGGCCTGGGCTGGGATGTGGGATCCTACTTTCTATGGTGACAATTCTTATTTTTCCAGTCTTCAAAAAAGCCTGAGATACCTAGAGGGATGTGGATGAGGGCATGAAGCGGGAAGAGAAAAGGCCCCAGATGCACAGCTCTGGAGAAGGAGGTTTAGGGTCTCACGGAGAAAATCCAGTGTTCGTGACAATACCAAACTCTGTTCTGCCAACGAGAAAGTTGTCACTTAAATTTGATGATTAATTTTATTATTTGAAAATCCACCCCAACCTTGCAGGTCTGGCCCTGTGAACAGTGCATGGATCAAGGTTTGTTCTTTCTGCCTCAGAGACCAAAAGAGTGTGGGAGAAAACAAAAGTCCCATTCCCTGCTGTGGGTTAAGGTTTAATCTCTCTCTCTGAAAAAGAAATAATGTGCTTATTCTTTAAGAAATGACTCTGAAGTTCTGACAATCTGAAGGCCCCTGGCCCATTTCCTTGCCTTTCCTGAGCAACAACCCAACCTCCTCAAGTGGCCTCAAAACATGAGACCAGGAGGGTCATTCACTCTATGATTGCCTTGTGATTTTCTTAGTCTTCATTTTGAAAAGAAAAAAAATGTACTCACCATCGTGAGAGAGTGGGAAGTGCTGAGAGACATTCTCTAACCTCCTTCACAACAATTGCAGAATTTCCAGTTGTCTGTGGCTACCAGAGCTGCTGGGAGACTAGGAATGTTCTGGTTTCATTTTGAAACAACCCTCAGACACATACGCAAAAAACTTTCATGAACTTAGAGAGAAAAACATTTTTGCCCAAGTCTTTCCTAGAGATACAGAGTGAAAACTATGTCTCTACTTATTTACAATGGCTCAAGCATGAGATTTTATTCCCCCTCAGACTGAACAATATTAACATCCCATGCTCCCTAATGTATAATTTGCAAATTACAGTCTTAGAGTATTTCTAAAATAAGTTTTGTATAAATGATCTCAGCTCTGCAGTTGGTCTGCAGAGGTAGTGGTAATTCTTCTGGGAAATGGTATGCTGATGAGGTGGCTGGATCACCCAGCCAGCACTGCGGAGCCTGATAAAGGACAGATATTGCACTAGGTTATGAAGAAAGATCTTTCTTTGCTTCTAATCAGGGTTGAGCTCTCACATCTGAAGGCTGAGCCCTTTGGTGAGGGCCACTCTGGCTACTGGGGAACTTGACATTGTGGGCAGTTTTCAGTTATTAATCTGGGATAGGGAAAAAGCACAGCTTGAGGGTGAGAGCCTTTGTTTGCTGTGGCATCTTGTTCAGGCTTCAGTACTTCTTCTTGCAGTGATTTTACATTATGGTTTTCATTTGCAAACTATGAATAAAAACAATGTCTCTTTGGAGTGCTGTGGAGATAAAAGGAGACAATAGGAGTAACACAAAGTGGGCCCCTAAAAATGTTCCTTTCTGCAAGAGCTAACAGCAAACAGATTTTCAAGAGTAGTTTCTGTTTGTCTATCAGATGTGTTATGTTATCTTTCTGCCTTAAATTGGTCCATCCAGTGCTCTGTATTTTGTTTTATCTACCAGTAATGATAATTTTTATTTCTTATGAATATACATTTGGTGATGGGAGACAGGGATCCACAATACTATTGGTGACAATCCAGTGGTGGTTAGAAGTAACAGAATGCATACATACGTGCAAATGCAGGAAAAATGGTTGAATTTAGAAAACAGCATCATAAATGAATTGATCAATTATCTTGGTGATGTGAAAGCAAGATTTAATACCAGAAAAGACTGTCTTTAGTGCTTACTGGTAATTATTTGAGACCAGAAGATTACTGGCAGGTTTTCTTTTCTGCCCTTCCCCA
>NW_022900950.1:48102022-48120743 GCF_012274545.1 Fukomys damarensis | reverse complement strand
CCCCCCCCCCACACACACACACACACACACACACACACACACACACACACACACACACGCTCCTTACTCCTTTGCCAGCTGACTATGATGACTGGGAAAGCTCTCCAGGAGTGATATTGAAGGAAATTCACTTTCCTTGCCTGCTATTCACCCCTTCAAGCCATTTAGCTAACATTAGCTCTGGAGAGGCAGGTGCTATCCCTGCTGCTTCACCCTCTCTAATCTTGGGTCTTCAGAGAAGAGGAATGTGAGGGCTTCCTCTCCTGGTGGAAGGGTTAGGGTGTTGGCCTGTTTACTGTCTGAGCACAGGAAATGAAGTTTAAATTATGGGACCATTAGGCCCTTCTAAGGCTCTAGAAATAGATTTTTATGGCCATATGTCCTTTTAATAAAATTTGCAAGAGCTACTCCAACCACCATCAGTTAAGATTTCGTTCTTTTCCACTCCATTCTGTTTTCTCCCCTTCATTCTTCCTCATTTGTGAGTGGGGCTTTTTGGAAAGTTGAACTGGAGATACATTTAGTTTGGCTTTAGTGAAAGATGTTTCTGTGTGCTGAAGTCTCTTTCACATAGAGTTAAGCTATTGCTAGAATACTTCTAGTACTCAGTTGTGCCAACTTCTGAGTTGTGACAGGAAGACAAATTTGTGGCAGGAGACAAAGGTCATTTCATGACATGGACATGACCCAAACCATCTGTTACTGGAAGTGTGGGGAGAGTGGAGGTAGAACAAGGTTTGCAATGTTTGAGTCAGAAGATAGCCTGTGGAATATTCTTCCAAGATTCAGTTCTCAAAATAAGCTTACCAAAGGGCTGGAGATGTGGCTTAATGGCAGAATGTGTACTTAGCATATGTTAGGTATTGGTTCAATCACTGAAAGGAACAAAAAATTTGCTCAGCCAAAATTCCAGTTCTTTCCTGTCAGGAACATACCTCAAAATGCAGCATAAATAATTAGATTTTTTTTCCCTCCAGTGTTGATAAGATTTACTTACAACAACTACTTCTCAGAATTGGAGTTTGTAGGTGGTAAGCTTGGAGACAAGGCATCTGTAGCAATTTAAGAACGAGAAGAATAAAAATTTGATAGAAAAGAATCCAAATTAAGAACAACAATCTCAGAAATGTACAGGCCTTTAACGATAACATGCAAACCATACAGTAAGTTACTTACATAACTGATTGTAGAAAATTTTAAGCAACTTCTTGGAGAAATTGTCCTATTTTCTCTGTGGAAAGTATGACAAAAATCTAGACTCCATTTTTTGCCATCAGAATTTGCACTTGGAGAGGTGATCAAAGATCGTTATTTTCTAAATATTTCCTTTTGCACTGAATTTTTATTTATTCTTCAGTATTATTTTTCTTAGTGAGGGCCTTCTAAGTTGTGTAAATCCTGGATTTATAAATCTAATTGTGTAAATCCCAGATCTGTCCCTGATGCTAATAAATAATCAAAAGCATTTCTAAACTTGCAAGAAGGTACTCTCCAAATATAATCTCTCCAAAGACTTCCAAGGTCCAGACTCTAGAAATATGAGCTGAGTAAATGTTTATTCTTTATAAATTACCCAGTCTGTGGCACTCAGTTACAATAACAGAAAACTGATTAAAGCATGAAGAAACATCAGGCTCTTTATGATAACCTGGCCCTACTCACTTGGCTTTTTTCTGTATTTATGACCAACACCATCTCTGGTCCCAACTGCTACCATCCAAAGCAGGATGGCATTCAAAGCCCTGGCAACCTCCCCAGGAAAAGACTCCATTTTTTTCCCATCAGAATTTGAACTTTTATTGAGGTTAGAGACTGATAAGTTCCCAAGTCTGTGGGGTCTAGTCCAGAGTATTAAATAGAAATAATATTCCTTCATATCTAACCATCTATTAAGTAGAAAAGATAAACTTTTTCAGTGAGAAGTTCTGGAAGAAAAAATGAAATACCTTTTTGAGGAGTTATGAGATATTTTTGAAAACTTTTCCAAAGCCTTCCCTTTCCTCTGCTCATGTAGGCTGCTGATGCACTTCTTTTATAGTATGGTTTTGGAATGTTCAGGCTCAACTGCTGGGAGAAAGACACAGTCAAGTTAGGGTGTCTGATACATGAGTCTCAGGAATTCTAAGGAACTCTTAGCTTCTGACTCTGAGGTCCTAAGTCTGGGGAAAATAGATCAGTTCTTTAAAAAAGCATAGAAAAAGATTTTAAAAGGCTGGAGAAGTCAAGTTTCTTGGAAACTTTGTGTGGGAATCCCATACCTTTTATCTTCTGGACACAAGGTAATGATAGTGATGATGATGATGATGATGATGATGATGGTAATGATGCACTCTGCTTATACAAAAGTCTTTCATCTGTAGGCTTAGAGTGTAACACAACCACTAATTAATTCTGAAGGCAAGCTAGGCAAATATCATTATCTTTAATTTACAGGCAAAGAATTTAACAAGGAGGACATTAAGTCTTTTACCTGAGGCCATCTCAGAATGAGTAAAAGAAGATTCTCCTGCATCCTTACTTTTCACTGGCTACTCTATGTGTAGCTTCAGAAGGGCTTTCTTTCCTTCAGAAGTATTCTTTGTTTGTCAACTGATTGTTTTGAGCCAGGGTCTCATTATATAGTACAGGTTGGCCTTGAACTCCCTATGTAGCCTAAGCTGTCTTCAAACTTGCCATTCTCTTGTCTCAACCTCCTGAGGGCAGGGGTTACAAGCGTGGCCCATCACACCCAGCTCAAAAGTGATTTTGAGTTGTTATTTGTGGTTGGCACTGAGGGAATGCAAAAGATGACAAGAGCAGCAGACGATAAGTATCCAAATGGAAGGTAAAAAGAACAAGAGTTAGGCATGGAGAAGACTGTTGTGGTTTGAACAGAGGGAGTTAAGAGTTTGATTTAGGGAGAAAAGTCTATATAGGAAGCACTGAACTTTCTTCCTGGGTATCTCAAGAATGCAAGGTCCTGATTGTAGTTTACCTGGGTCCTTCATCAGGGTTGTATTTGCTGTGAATAATACTCTTAAAGGTTGAGGTAATGTGACTCTCAAGCAAAGAGCAGCCTTCTTTACAACATGCTATAAAAGTTAAGGCTCCCTCTGCTGTAAGGCAACCCATTGCCTGGCAGCAATCATTTGTCCCTGTATTGCCCTGTGAGGCTTGGACAATTCAAGCATGATGCTCAAGCTGTTTGGTAGATGTTATGGTTGTTATCTAAAATGCTCCCCAAAGGGAATTGTGTTGAAGGTTTGGTTGACAGCTGATAAGCTTTTGGGAAGTGATTGAATCATAAGCTTTAACTCATGAAATCCTAATCTGACAGTATTACTGAGGTGACAAAAACAGGAGAGTCCAGTTGTAGGAAGTGGGTCATGGGGGCTTAAACTTGGAGATTATATTTGGTTTCTTGCTCCTTCTGCCATGACGTTTCTATCCTGGAGCCAGCTGTCCATGGACTCAATCTTCTGAAATCATGAGGCAAAATGAACCTTTTCTCCTTAAATTGTTTTTCTTGGGAATTTGGTTATAATGCCAAAAAGCTAACTACACAGTTACTATAAGTACTAACGCCCTCCGTCTCTGACTCAGGGTTCTCATATCTTGAAGCAGTAATAGGCTAATTTATTAGCTCTTAAGTAGGGTCAAGTTAAGCCCCATGGCTGTAGGAACAGGCTAAGCAACAAAGTCTGTTGTAAGATGCTCAGTGGCACTTGCACTTCCTGTTATGACACTGAGCACCTTCACTGCGATTGTGTTTAATTTCCATATCCTTTTCTAGGATGGAAGCTCCAGGAAGGAAGAGTATTTCATTTCCTGTGCTTAGAAAAGTGCTTTGGTGTATAATGTAGGTTATTCTCAAATATTTATTGAAAGGGTGAATAAATGAATATAGTCTGTTTAGGGGTACAGAGTAAAAAAGTTCACTGCAAGGAAAGGGTTTATAGGAGAGGGAGAGGAACTGCCTTCCTGCGTCCTCTCAGATTTTTTCCTCCTTTGAAGCAGAGCTTGCTCCTTGATGGATCTGATCCTTCCCTTTTTCAGAGTTTGGCGAGGATAGGGAAGAGACATAGCAGAAGCATGTGTCTACCGCAGGCCAATTTGGGAGTGACTACATCTCTACCTAACCAGGAAGCGAGAAAGACGCTGTTCTGGTTGTTTGAGGTACGGTCCTAGTACAGATGTTCATTCAATCTCCATATCTCACTGGTGGTGGAACGATCTTGAGACCACACCTACAGAGGTCACTCTTGGTTTCCTGAGGTCCGCAGGTGTGGTTGAGATGCACCTAGCCAGGAAACTGCCTGATAGAACCCTAGGAGGAGTAGACACGGGGAAGCTCTTCAGTGGCGCCCTGGCCAGTGATCAATTCTCAGGCTTTGCAGAGCAATAGCCGCTTCCTATCTCTGCCCGCCAAGGCTCTGCAGAAGGAGGCGGGTAACATCTCTGGGTTCTGCACCCTTTCTGCGGCCAGGTGCTCACCACTGTTAGCAGGGCTGACACACCTTCCTCCTAAGGAATTCAGTGATTTTTCTTGAGGAAGAGGTGAGACGGATGGGGATCAACTCAACTTTTCTTCCAGAAGCATGTCCTCCATTTGTCAAAGATGTCAAAGCCACTTTTCCGCATATCTTCTCCTCTTCCCTTACCTGCTCCCTTCCCTTCCTCTTTCTTAGTCACAAATGAAGATACTACGTTAACTATAACCACGGATATTGTACATACCAATGATCAATAACCTTATATTCTTTTCGAAGCTCTTCTTGGATTATTTATTGTTATTATTTCCTTAATAAGCATTGATGAAGCCACTACTCTGGGTGAGCCCAGGCAGTCAGGGTTACAGAGTTCTGAGGAAACAGGCTTCTGGCTCAGCAGGCCTAGATTTTGTCCCTCAGGAGCTTTTTTGCAGTTGGCCTTTGGCTACTTGGTGTGAGGAAACTGAGTGGCATCCACACAGTCCTTCCCAGTCCCAGAGCTCAGCTGCAGCTCTGGAGCCACCCTGTGTAAAAGCCTCGCTTAGTAGGAAGCACAGCCTTGCATTTCAGTTCAAATTAAACAAGCGCTCAAATGTCCTTGTGGAGGCAACCAACACTCACAAGTTAAAACTTGTCTAGGGACTGTTGTTTTGCATTCAGAAAGAAGGGAGCAGTTAGCTGGGGGTGGAGCAGACTCCACAGAAAGGGGACTACTAGAAAAGAGGAATTGGGAGATTCAGAGACAAGACTTATGACGCCATGGTTTTCCTTTCAAAATGCATTCCCCGCACTTTTTTTTTTCCAAGAAGCTTTCAATTCCTGCTACTACAATCTTCAATATAAACCTGGATTCTTTGTCTACATGCTTTACCTGTTTATTACATGTAAGGGTTTGGTCATTTCATCAAATCTGGCAATAATTAACTATAAGAAAGCCACATGATTTTCTTAGTGAAATGGCATCGGAAAATTTTCTAGACTCAGTAAGCCCTGTAAACAGCTGTAATCAAAATCAGTTGTTTCATATTAGCCAGTGCCAAAGTCCTTTAGAATTCTGGATGGTACTTGATTCTTCTGAAGATAGCTGAGTTCAGACTGTCCTGAGTAAGGCATTTACCAGGCTTCCAGGATGCAGGCGAGCTGTGTCTTCGGGTCTTGTAGATACACATTTGCCTCTGGTGTTTAAATAAAAGTTTCCCTGTAGCTGGAAGTAACACAATTTTTCAGCCATCCAGTGGTTTTTTTGGTGCTGAGCCCTGTGTTAGAATGTGGTAAGAAACTGGTTTCTAAAAGATGGGGGACAGATAATTTTTGCCCTTGACAAAGGTGCCTTCAGATTTCTGAAGATTTCTGAAATAGCAAGTTTCTCCACAGGACCACAGATGCTGAAGTTCATTCTTATTCTAATTAAAATGCCAAAGATAGGATTTTTCTATTAAAACAAAAACAAAAACAAAAAAAGGGCTACTGCTGACATTTTAGCAATGCTGCCACCTGGAGGCAAAACTTGAATTTCTTTTTTTTTTAATTAAAAAATTACTGGTACATTTTAGACATACATTCATCATAGGGAATTTGTACCTAGACATAATGTATCTTGCTGCTTCTTTTGTTAGCAGTTCCCTCCCTTCCCTTCAACCCTCCTTCTCCTCCTTATTTACAAAAGCTTTGTTGCCATTTTTTCCTTCTATTCTCTTTTTTTTCTTGTCCCTTCTTTTCTTCCCCACTCTTTTTTCCCCTTTCTCATTTGAACATTTTCTTCCCATTTCCCAATATCTATTATAAATTTTGGTCCTTATTTACACTTTTGGTTTCTCACACCAGGGAAACAATGCAGTATTTGAAATGCATGTCTGACTTATTTCACCTAAGAATATGGTCTCTAGGTGCATCCAGTTAGCCAGAAATGTCTCAAGCTTATCCTTCTTTATCACAGAGTAGTACTCCATTGCATAGAAATCCCACATTTTCTTTATCCATTCATCAAGTGGTAGACATTTGGGCTGTTTCCAAGATTTAGCTATTATAAACCATGCTGCTATAAACATGGATAAAATTACAGCAAGCAATTTATACAAACTTCCCACCACTCATTACTTTGTATAGCACTTGAAGGTCCAGTGTTCTTGAGGCTTTGCCAATTTACTCTTAAAATAATTCTGAATAATCATGTTATTGTATATTCTTAAATTCACATCTAAATTTGTACCACCAGCTTTGTGACTGTAAAGGATGTTCTTTCCCATCTGTTTTCTGTGCTTTAAAGAACAGCAGGTTTTGGGCTGGGTGTGTAGCTTGAGATTGTCTAGCATGCATAAGGCCTTCAGTTTGATCCCCAACACTGAAAAAATAAATAAATGAAAAACATTTGCAGTTTTTTTTCTGGTTGCCATAGTGTGAGACACCATGAACAGTAATCTTTCTGGGCACTAATAGGAAGTGGTGTAGAATTCCTGTTCAGGAACAAGTGCGAGCTGGTGTCTGGAAGCTTTTGAAATGGTGCAGCTGCAGATCATCCTAAAGAACTATGATCCTGAGAAGACAAGCACTTCTATGGTATCATAAGGCTTAAGTCTATTCTTTGCCCTAAGTTCTCTTTATGTGTCCTTTCAGATGTCCCCCCACCACTTTTGTCTCTGTGTCTCTGAACAAGCAAATCCCATGAATCCTGGACCCAGGCCTGACAAGGCTGGCAAGTTCCCTTTCCTCACTGACACACAATGAAAACACTGCATCAAAAATCCAAGAGGTAGCCGGGCGTGGTGGCACACGCCTGTAATCCTGGCACTCAGGAGGCTGAGGCAGGAGGATGGCTGTGAGTTCGAGACCAGCCTGGGCTACACAGTGAGTTCCAGATCAGTCTCAACTACATAGTGAGAACTTGTCTCAAAAACAAAAACAAAAACAAAAACAAAAACAAAAAAACCCAAAATCCAAGAGGTGAAGCCCACCATCAAGATCTAGATGAAGAAGTTGCTGTCTGGTTATAGCTGATCGTCATGTAAAGATGATAGATGCTGAGCTTATGTACAACACCCGCTTGGCTGTCAAATCTTGGAGTCAGAAAGTCTGAGCTTTATACATCAAGAGTGTCATGGGCAAGCTCTGGTGCCTACACTAAGGCCCATTTTAGTAAATCCCACCAAGAAAAGGGAAAGAAAGAAAGTTGCAGATTGAGTTCATTGCCTAATTTATGAAAGATGCCCATATCACCTAGAGGGCAAGGTCAGCTCTCACTGCCAAATCAATCAGCCAAATTAAGATTGCTTTCTGATAGGAAATAAATTTATTTGGCTATGTTGGTGGGTGCCACTGCATTCCTGCATTCTGACACAAAGGCAGATGAGTAGTCTTTGGAGAATGCTCCTTTTACTTTGCATTTTGAATCTCTTGCCCTTGGATCTGAATTTTTTTATTGGGATATTATTTGTTGCAAGTTTTTACACAACAGGGCACTGGCATAGGAAGTTTGGGGCCAGTGATAAGTGTTTAGTGTCCTTCAATGAAAATGGAGATGATGAAAACTGCAAATAAGGGATGGGGAGCCACTAAGCACCCCAGGAATTTTCTCAAGCAGTCAGTATTAACCAGAAGAACCACAGAAAGCTAGGTTATGGAAAATGATCTCTTTCAACCACACTGAGGTATCCTGAGAGCCATGCTCTTGCTGTGGACCAGGATCCAGAGGGTGTTTATGGTTGAGTGGCTTCTCTTATCTTGAATTTTGTTCTGTCTTTGATGGCTTTCCTTCAGGTTTACCTAGATGGTGTGCCTATGTTTTTTGTTTTGTCATTATGATTTGGCCTTTGGGAAAATAACTCTTCCTTCTCACCCCTCCTGAGACCTTGAAGATACCTTGTGGTCCCAGGAACTACCTACCAAAAGGGGAGTGAATGCCACCTTTACAGCAGTTCTCTGCTCCTGTTGACGAATGAAAAGTTTTGTGTCTGGCAGGCATCTGGATAAAGTATCCAGAGTGGATGTAGGTAGTGATGCCAGTGGGCCTGGGGAGAAGCCTGTATCCTGCCTCATAGAAACAGGACATGCTTTCCTTCGTATCCTGTCTGCTTTTCCTTGACCTTCATCTTTACCAAAATGCTAACTCTTTTAAGGCTACAATACTGCTTCCTGCTTACTGTCTTTTCCCTCTCAACTGTGACATCCTGTATTTTTAAGGGTACATGTTATATTTTGTCTTGTATTATAATTACTTAGCTATAATGTGCTGTGGTCATATGAAGAAAGAGAGCCAAAGGCATTTATATGTTTCCCCGCTGTGCAGCTCTATACCTGATAGGGGCAGGTGTTCAGAAGTCATTCAGATTTATTCCATAGTACTGCTTTGTCAGTTTACAAAGTGCAGTTGGTTTGCTCAGGTCAAAGCATGCACTGCTTAGCAGTCTAAAGAGTGACAGGGATGAGTTCTGAAATCTGGTGGGTTCTCCCAGAGTCTAAAGTATGCAGCAAAAGGCATGCATGAGGGAAAGGGAATTATGGGTGCAGTCCGGGAATTTGTCATGAATGATGACGTACCTTTGGATGGCATTTCTAAAGCACTGCCAGCTGCTTCCAGGTCAATGAACCCAAATTCAATAATGACCTTGGAGTATTGTGCATCAGAGGAAACAGGAAGCCCAGTCTGAGTCTGTGCATTTCCCTCTTATCGTTGGCGATACCATGCTCAAGACCCTGATTTATCAGTTGATTGCTGTAGTTTCTAAAACATGTCAAGTATCCAGAGGTCTTTAGGAATGTTGCCAGAACTTACCAAACACACAGTATTGTGATAACGTAATCAGAAATCACATTGTATCATACTTCTGAAAGTATACAACCCCAAACTAAATTTGTGACTGAGACTGAAATGACAAGTCATGTTTCATAACTTAATGGGGATAGGATAAATGAAAAATAGGACAAGAGTTGAAAGTTCTGCCTAAATTGACAGGGACCAGGATCATTTGGATATCCATAAATCTGTAAAAAAAAAAGGAGGATAATTGGAATGATTCTGCAGAGTGTTGATTTTTTGAAGCAAATCAACTCAGTCAAACCAAAGAATTGAGAAAATGGAGGCCGTATAAATTGCCCCACTCATTCACACTGAAAACAAAACAAAACAAAACAAAAAAAAACTTTGGAAAAATTTGGTTTTATTCTACTCTTTGAAAATGAAAGTCTTAGCTATGGACTTCTTTAAGGAAATGTATGACAAGGACATGGCATGGCATGATGGCTCCTTGCCTGGGAGGTTCTTTTTCCATCTCTGATATTAACTAGCTGAGTGCCTGGCTGAAGAGTTGTGCAGTTTTACACTTAAAAGACATTAAACATTGGCCAGTTGTCCAGTGAATCTAGAAAGAAGCACCCTGGATTGCTCAGTCATTTTATTTAAAAAGTCACCTCTTCTGTAAATGCTAATGATTAAACAATTCCTCTCCAAGTTTCTCACATAACTGGCTATTTTTCATTGAGCACCTACTTTAGTCTCTGCACACCTGGCACTTGAAAATGCCTGAGTATTTGAGAGCCAGGTGTTTCCATGGGAACCAGTTCTACTTTGCGAAGATTTTCCAAGCTGGTTATAAATTGGGGTTAGTGAGAGCAGCTTCCAGTTGCTCAAAGGAACAAAGCCAGCCTTTCACAAGAGCAAGAAGCTGGTGCTGTACTGCATGTTTTTCCAACATTCTTCATAAAAATCCTTTGTGGTGTTCATTGGGTGACCACTGACCTTTCTCTTGTGTTCAAAATACCATTCTCATGTCCAATTCAATGTGAGTTTTTATTTTTCATTCTTCCTGCAATAATAGGGTTGTCAGCTCTAGCAAGTAAAAATACAGGATGTCTGGTTAAATTGGAATTTCAGCAAAATATTGAATAATCTGAAACTGAAATATATGGTGCATTCTGTATTTTACCTGATAATCCTACACAGGGATTTAAATGTCCTAATTTTTATATCCATTGCAATGTTTGTTACTTCCATTTATCCCTTGTTTTAGGAAATACTGCCACATAACTCAAAATTATTTCTCTCCTCAAAAAAAGAAAATTTACTCTTCCTCTGCAAAAAGTTGTAAATAATACATAGCACACTTTTCATAAATCAATGCTCTGAAGTTTGTCTATTCTACTTTCGGATACTTGGTTTTCTAAGAATTTCTCCTCTTCACTTCCAGCTCTGTCACTGTCTGTCTCACTTTTGTCAGTTTAAAAAAAAAAGCCTCTTATTTTGATGCTGGCATGTAAAGGAAGAACAGAGATTCCCAAATCCTTTGGTTCTGTGGGTTGTGAATCCCGTGAGCTCTGAATCTAATAATAAGGTAGTCACTCTATCCCTATTCTGTCTGTCAGTAGTATGACTATTATGAATTAAGGATCACCCTCATGTTTTAGGTGAAGTCTTTGGAGGAAACACCTTAATTAACTTTCTGGGTTAACATGATAATCTAGGGATGGTTTGAGGGTCCAGATGGGAGCATAAAGCAACACCCAGAGACTTCAGCTCTTACTCTGGAGCCATCATGATGTGGCCACAACTATTTTCCTTCCATGTACTTCTGCCCCAGAGAGCCTATGATCCTTCCTAAGAGTTAGACCAGTGTGCAGTCCTTATGTACAGCAGAGTCTGTTGGAATCTGTCAGTAGTTTTCGGGTCACCTGGTCTAACACTAGCTGGTGCCACACTCAGCCAAGCAACAGAACTGCTTATGCAGAGCAAACAGTCGCCAGGCCAAGTAAATACCAACAGTAGATGGATTCCTGGTTAACTGCCGAGGGACATGCAACGCGAGTGTCTAATTGCAGGGTGCAAGTTGTACTGTCAGATAAGCTTATTTGGTGTGAGGCAGGTAAGCAAATTTTGACTTTTAAGTGAAACAAAGTTCTAAAACTTGGCTAACTTTTGCACAAAAGTTAAAAGAAAAAAACATAAGAAACCAACTAGGAAGTGGAAATTAGCTGACACTGGGCGCTAGCCATAAAGGGTGAGGAGTCAGAATCATCTAAGAAGTCTTAGAAACAGATGAGGCAGGAGGAGTATTTTAGAAACGCCTAAGAACAGGACATCAATTATATACATCATCCTTGATCGACCTACAGTTCAGACACAAAAGAGAGGAAACTTCTGGCAGGATCACATCTGAACTATCCACCTTGACATCTGAGGTCTGCACGTCAGGCTCAAGTCATGTCCACAGTCTGTTCCTCGGGTCCCTTTTGCTTGTTGAGGAGTCTAGGCAGTCAGGAAGTGCAGGTGCATAGACACCGACTTTTTGCTGGTTGTGCCAGGCCGCTTTCCTTGGATCCCACAGCATCCCTAGACTACCCCTCTTGCCTTTCTTCCTTGACTCTAGTTGGAAAGCTTCCTCTTTTCCAGTTCTGTTTGCATAACAACCCCCCCACATCAACACACACACACACACACACACACACAAACACTCTACCTCAAAAATTAAAAAAAAATTTTTTTCTATAAAAAAAAAAACACTCTACCTCATCTTGTTTGTCCCTGCCCAAGTCACCATTCTGGGTAGCTCTGTTTGGCAGAAGGCATGGACTCTTCCATACAAGGTTTTGAACTAGTTAGGGGAAACACCCATACTTTTTCCCATTTCTTATCTTGCTTAATCTTTTTGGGTTGACTGGGACCGGTAAGTACTTAGTTTCAGTTAGGAATAGCATAAATTATTTCCTGCAGGGTGTTGGGTTCAGTTCTGTGAAGTGTCCTGTTGTAAACTATACATGTGTGTCTCCCCCAGTTCATATACTGAAACTCTAGTCTCCAAGTGATGGTACTTAGAGATGGGGCCTATGAGAAGAAATAAGATCTTGAAGGCACAGCTATCATGAAGGGACTTGTAAGAAGAGACAGGAGAGAGCTTACTTCCCTTCTGCGGCATGAAGACAGGAGAAGGCAGCTGTGTACAAACCAAGAAGAGCCCAACATGCTGCAACCTGACCTTGGACTTTCAGTTCCAGAACTGGAAATAGTATCTGCGGCTTAAGTCACTCGGCTACAGTATTTTTGTTCAAGCAGTACAAACTAAGACAGTCTTCCCCCTTCCCTCGGTAGAGATCCTCCATCTTGCTGCCTTCCTGCCACACAACAAAGGGACCAGTCTATGTGCTGCCTGCTGTGGGGGTTGGGAAAGGGGTTGTGAGGATGAGTCAAGAAAGAGGAGTAAAAACTAGAGTTTAGTGGCCATGATTGTAATCAAGAGTAACCTATATCATGTTGCCTTCCAGTGTTTCATATTAGTTCAACCCACTACCAGTATATACCTACTGTAAAAGACTGCATGAGGGCCGGGGATTTAGCTCAGCGGTTCAGTGGCCTGCCTTGCAAGTGCAAGGAAAGACTGCATGAGATACTTGGCAGTAAAATGGGTTAAGAATCAAATCTTAGGAAGGAAATAAAACAGACAACTTTTTTCCCTGTAGGTATGTTTAGCATTAGCAGAAAAGTTTGAACATTCAAATGAGCTAGATAGTAATAGTTGGTTGCCAGACAATGAGTTGAGGAAGATGATGTAACGTCCAATTCCTGGGTAGCATCAGAGAATAGAAGAAAGTGTTGGCCTTAGAAAGAAGGAATAGAACTTATTTTTTTCTAAAACCAGAAGAAGGCTAGATAAAGATGTCAGTGTTGACTTAATTTGTTATTGGATGAGTTCAGGGATTCAAAGGAAGACAGATGGAAAGGAGAATGAACTTTTATCTGATTGCTTCTATGTCTCAAATACTGAAGAATCTAGGATATTTGTGGGTGAGAACAGCAGTGGATTTGGGAGCTTTAGTAAAATAAAGGTTTAATGTTGCTCCCAGAAAAAAAAAATAAAAAAGCAGAATTTAGTGGCTGTTCTACTGTCGTCACCACTGGGATTCAGAGATCATCTCTCAAGAGTATATTGATATGGCTGAAATCTGCTTGGAGGCAACTCACCTCCTCTACCCTGAGTGTCATCCCTCCTTTAGTATCTGTGACACCTGTTTTGGCCTGTTTCTGTATTGCCTCATTCCAGGTACTGGGTAAGGGTATCAGATAAATGTTGTTTGCCATTGGCCTTTACCTACACATTTTCATATGTGACAGGCCTGTGAACTTTGTGCAAGCTACCTGGCTGAGAGGTCACCGGGCAAGAATCTAGGTTTATGTCTGCTGGGACAGATCCTTAGGGCTGGCAACACTCCTATTGTCTAGAACACAACCTGGAGGAAAATGCTTAGAAGTTTTGTTTGGAGGACATAGAATTTAAACTTATATCACTGAATAAAGTTAAGGAATTTAGTGACAAGGGGCTATCAGATTTTTATTCTTCATAGGAGCGACCACAGTGGGTAAACTTTTTTTTCCCCCCCATTTTAACTTCAAGAACTTGAGGCTCAGAAAGCTGAGTGAGAAAATCAAGTCCTTTGATTCTAGATTCTCTACTCTTATCTCTACTCCAGAGATTTCCAGTGGCAATAATGTAATCTTTCCTGGAGTAGGTGAGACTAATAATTGATGTTTTATAATCCTTTTTCCTACTTGTGTCAGATCTCATTCATGCTCTTTAACAAGTACTTCAAATTTCCAAAAGAATGTAAAGTAGAGAATGTCTGCACCCCTCCTCTTCCCTTTCCAACCTATTCTCCTGAGGTAACTATTACTATACTCAGTGCCTGATTTGGGGCCCAGTCCTAGCTATTGTATATACTAATTTCTTGATTCTTTCTATCTCTCATTAAATCTCTGCCTCAGACCTGCATTTCTTTCACTCAAGTGATTTCCTCAAAGCCTCCTATCATGGTTATTAGGAGCGCAATATATGTGATTGCTGGTGGGGCCACTTGGCAAATCTGGGGGCCAGCACTCAGCCTCAATTTATTGTAGATAGCTAAGTTAGTTAGAAAATATTATAAGACAGTTAGACAGGGCTGGGCCTTCAGCACAGATGACAACTGTGGTGGAAGACACATTCACTGAAGGCCAGGATTCTAGAAAAAGGGGAACTATCACACCCACACATTTCCCCTAGGGATGAATAGTGGTGATTGATATTCTAAAGAGGTTATCAATCACCTAGGTAGGCGACTAAGACCTTAACCCATCCCTTCCAGGAAAAGTCGCTTATCCATCCCTTCCTGAAAATCCTTGTTCGGTCCATATATGCTTGCTACCTGACTTGGTTCTCCATTTGATCCCTATTTAGTCAATATTATCTAAGTGAGGGCTGGGGAATTAGTTCAGTGGTTCCAGCCTGTCTCGCAAGTGCAAGGACCTGAGTTCGATGCCCGGTACTAAAACAAACAAACAAACAAACAACAACAAAAAATATATAATATTATCTAAGTGACTATACTTGGAATTTTATTATCAAGTTGACCCTAGTTTTGTCCCACCTCATATACACCTTGTAATTTCCCATTGGGTCAATATTATCTAAGCAACTATACTTTTAATCTTATTAGTTTTGTCCCACCTCACCTTATGGCTTTGCTCAATTAAACACCATTGAGAAGCGGCGTTGGCAGGCAGCCCACTCTGTCTCTTTTATTTATTTAAAAAAAATTTTTTTTATTAAAGATTGCAAACATACATGGCAACAAGAAATGAAGATATTAAATAAAAATTTCAAATATATATATTTATGACAGCAAAAAAAGGATATGAAATAAAAATTTATGTAACAGACTAATAATTGAAATACATTATTAGTTTGGTATGATCTTCAAACATTATGTTCTTTCTCATTTTCTTATCATATAATGTGGAGACCAAACTGACTCCATTTAAAAAAAAAGTGACTCCATTTTGTGTTTAGGCCACCACCCAGTTACTGGAAAAGCCTCAGAGTGCCCTTTTGACCCATTTCTCGGAAAAACCCAGGACAGTTCTTGTAAACGATAACCAGGTGTCCTTCTCTGCTAATGTTGCAGGAACTTGTGGTTGAGGCAGGGAGGGACATCTGGCCCTGGCCAATAGAATAGAAACACATCTGCCTTTGCTGCAGGAACTTATGGTTGGGGCAGGGAGGGACATCTGACCCTGGCCAATAAAATAAAAACACATCTGCCTTTGCCCAATGTTAACCAATCAGGCACTGACCTGTCTAGAAAGCCCCTAGTTCTGCTTCCTTTGCTAATAAAAAGCCTGTTTGAAATTGGGTTCGGGGCTCTTGGTATGGAACTGCTGCCTCAGTGAGGTCCGGGAGTCCAGGCTCGAGCTTGCAATAAACTCCTTGTGTGATTGCATCGGACTCGACTCCTTGGTGGTCTTTGGGGATATAGCAATCTGGGAACAACAATAATATTTTTGAAATAATGTAATTAGAAATAAAACAAAGTTACATATTATAGTTGAGAAACTGTCCTCAAAATTTTATGATTTATAAACTCCTTGGTTTTATTAATTGATAAATATCATCCTTCTGTCTCTTTTAGACAGAAGCTATCTTTCAATAAATTCTTCCTACAATTGACTTCTATTGTTCCTAGAATTCATTCTTCCATTTTAGAGAACACAAACTTGGCGGGTCAGACATCTAGCAGGTTGGGAGCTATACTATGTCCCTTATATTATTTGGAGGTCCATAGATTATATACTCTCTGTCAAGACCCCTGAAAGGGCAGGCACTCAACTCATCCTTTGTTTTGATTTTCTCATGTATTTTAGGAAACATCTCTCTTTTTTCCTGAAGATTATTTTTCCTTTTAATTGAGGAATGTTTTTACTTGGGAAGTGGGTAGGAAAAATGGAAAAGAAAATCATCTGGTTGGAATAAATGAATAGGGTCTTCCTACAGAGAAACATTCCTGCAGATAATAAATTGGGAGATTTCGAAGGCCTGTTGTGAGATTTTGCTTCTGCTGAAACCAGTATTTCAAACAAACAGGGTATACCAGAGTTTAGCTTTCTGGCTCTCCCTAAAGTATTTGTCAGGGTATCTTAGAGTTTTGATCAATTAACTTAAAGCTGAGATTCCATATAAATGCAAATTGTTGTTTTCTCCCACCTACTGAGTCATTTTCAGGCAGTCGGAGGAAAATGAGGTGGAACTCCTCTCCACCCCTTGTGGTTTCATCTGAATTTTGGCTCTAGGTAGGAAGGGTGCTGATTATGTAGATGCCATACTTAGGGTACAGCATTGCAAAATGGAAACCTTGGAGGTGGAGGCTTTGCCTTCACCTTTGAGGC
This sequence comes from Fukomys damarensis, assembly GCF_012274545.1. Lineage (NCBI taxonomy): Eukaryota > Metazoa > Chordata > Mammalia > Rodentia > Bathyergidae > Fukomys > Fukomys damarensis. The sequence continues at coordinate 48,104,096 of NW_022900950.1, read as the reverse complement.
TGGAAGCACAATACTAATGAAACAGCTTCATTAAGAGCTCAATGAAGTGAGCCAGGGATTTAGCTTGTGGTTCCACTGCCTGTCTTGCAAGTGCAAGGTCTCAAGTTTGATCCCCAGTACTGATTTAAAAAAAAATCTCACTGAAGAATTTTTTGGTTTGAAGGTCGGATGAACTGATGTTTTACCCCTCCCCCATTCATATGTTGAAAGCCTCACAAGAGCCCTTATGAAATGAATTGGTGTCCATATGTTTTGTTTTGTTTTTGTAGTACCGGGGATTGAACTTGGGCCCTTGTGCTTACAAGGCAGACTGCAGAACCACTGAGGCAAATCCTCGACACAAATTGGTGCCCATATGAAATGAGGGATCAGAGAGCTCTGTTATGGTTTAGATCTAAGATACCCTCTAAAAACACTTATGTATCCAGATGTGGGATTTTGGAAAGTGTTTGGATCATGAGGACTCTAACTTTCCAGTGGGCTAATTACGTTGTTGAAGTGACAATGTGATGGCGTTAATGGGAAGTGGTGGAAACCTAGGGGTTCAGGCCTAGTTGAAGGGAGTGTGTTATGAGCACATGATATTGGGACTATATTGTGTCCCTGGATCCTTCCTCTTGGCTTGTCTCTTTGCTTCCTGGATACTCTGAGGTAAGTAGCTTTCCTCTGCCACGTGCTTCTGCCATGATGAACTGCCTCACAATAGGGCCCAAATCCACTGGGCCAAGTGACCTGCGGCTGAAGCTTCTGAAATTGTGAGCCAATATAAAATGTTCCTCTCATAAGTTGTTTTTCTCAAGTACTTAGTCATAGTAATGAAAAGTGACAGTTTGTTTACCCCTTCTGCCACATGAGGCTACAGCAGGAAGTCACCAACTATGAACCAACTATGAAAAGTAGGCCTGCTCGGGACACAGATCTGCTGGAACCTTGACTTTAGACTTCCCATCCTCCAGAACTGAGCAATGAATTTCTATTCCTTATAGGCCACTCAGTTTTTGATATTGGTATTTTTTGTATAGCAGCCTGAATATACTAAGATGGAAAGGGAAAATTATCACAAAAGCTCTGATCTCCGTAGATCAGAGTAACAGTATTTATGGAGTTTTAAAAGTACAGTGCAAACAGCCAATTTGCCCATCAGTTGGAGACTGGATAAAGAAGATGTGGTTTTTCTATAAAATGGAATACTAATCAGCCATAAAAATTGAGAAATTAGAGTCATTCATAGGAAAATGGATGCATATTGAGGATATACTCCTAAGTGAAATGATAAGCCACACATGTGTAAATACTGAATAGCTTCTCTGGTGTGAAAAACTATAATTGTGCATAAGATCCTAATGGCATAATTGACAATGTGAAATAGGAAGAAAAGGGCTAAAGGTGTAGGGAAAGTGGGAAGGGTAGGGGAAAAGAAAAAATATGAGAAAAAGAAAAAATGGAAATAAAGTTTTTGTAAATAGCGAAGGGAGGAGGGGGTGAAGGGAGCGCAGGGGTAAGGGGGGAAAAATGAGAACCAAGATCTGTCATGTAAAGGTACAAGATCCCAATAATGAATGTAACTGTACTGTATGCCTAAAATGTACCAACAAACTCAATGAGAGGAAAAACAAAAATACAGTGCATTCAGGCTTCACACTTATTGGTCACGGGTGCTTATTTTCCATCCAAGGCAAAATGTAGGTGTGGTAGGAAGGATTCAGAGTGACAGGGACAGATGCAACCCCATGCACCTCACAAGGGCTACAGGCCTGACTGTATTGTAGGCAGGGAAAGAGCCAGGTTCAGAGGTCACATATCCTTGGGTTGCAGCTGATGGCTTTGGTGAATTTGGGCACAAAATCCAACTTCTTCAGCTACTACACATCAGTGGGCATGAAACTTCTTTTCAGGAAATTCCCAAACTTTCCAAAGCTTTGATTATATAGATGGGTTTTCAAATAGTTTATTGTAGTGTATATGATACCTGCTTAAAAAATAACAGCAAAGGGGCCAGAGATTTAGCTCAGTGGTTTCACCACCTGCCACAAGTCCAACGTTCTGAGTTCAGTCCCCAGTACAAACAAACAAA
>NW_022900950.1:48010271-48101983 GCF_012274545.1 Fukomys damarensis | reverse complement strand
ACCCCCCCCCCCCCAGCTAATATTGTAAATATGACTGCCCCATTTGGGTTGTATTATTTTTTTGCTTCTGACACTTTCCTAGCAGGTCCTGTAGAGGGTAGCAGAGAGCTTCACGCCCTCTTCTCTTTCTCCTGCCTTTGGCTCTCCGGGTCAGTTTCCCCATTAGACGGAGTTGGCACAGTGCCAGGGCCTGTGAGCTGCGTAGGGGCCAGTGAAAATGTTTTAATGTCTTTTAAAATCAGAAGAGAAAAATGCAATATTAATGAATGCATAATAATGAACCCAGCTTGTATTGTATTCATTTTATACCAACATAGATATTGAGCAAAAAATTAAAAAAAATTTTTTTAAGAGAGAAGAGAGGAAGAGACCATGAAGACAAAAATGCCTTGAACCCACGATGGTCATAATGTGGCCCAGCAGGTTCTGGATCATTCTTTGAAGCGTCCTTGCTCAGGTAATGGAACAGGTAGAACCTGAAAAGAGGCTTATGTGGTAAGTGTGAAAGCCTCACTGAATGCAGGTGGGGGAGGGAAACCACATCAAGGTATTTTTAAAGAGCTGAAGCTTCCATCTGAAATCCTTTAGAAGACCAAAAAATGATACCCTGAAGTGAAGCCTTTATACATAGGCTGACAACCAAATTTCTCTCTCCTGCCGTCCTGTCTCTCATTCTTTATACTCCCTCACAGCAAGACACCGAAATCAGAATTCTTCCCCAAAGTCAGCCACAACCACTTCAATCATTACTCTAACTTTACCCACTTTTCCAGCTGAGTTGGCCATTAAGAAATTAAGACCTCAGTGCCAGAGGATCCTGTTCCTTACTTAGGAGGAGGAAATAATACAATGGAGAGGCCAAGAAGAATTGGAGCAGAAAGGCCTTGCTGTTTTGTTTTGTTTTTTAACTCAGTACATTTCCATTAGTTTATACCTTTTTTATTTGTTTGCTTAACCACATTTCTACATCACTGTCTCTGCTTCACTAAGCCTAAGCATAGAATCAGATGGCTTCCCCAGTATCTTCAGAATGAAGATCCCCATGGCTCCTGTCATTTAAAATTATGATAGAATAAATTTGTCGTGCTTTTTCTCTTGTTGACCTCTCTTTTGTTACAGGGGGGTTAGCCACGATACTTTATGATGAATAGGAAAAGAGATCACCTCCTTTTTTACCTCTACAAATCTCATAATATACCACATATTTTAATATTCTTTGTGCATTTTTAAGTTTTATCCAAGTGCTACTAGATCCAGCTCCTGCTGTCAATACTCATAAGACAGAAGTTGATGGAAAAGAAATCGCTTTTATACGAGGGTAGTATCCTGGGAGATAGAGGGTGATATTGTCCTCAGAGGTCTGTCCTGAGGAGAGGAGAGCAGGAAAGCTACAAGCTAGATGCAGTCTTTGTCATCCAGAGAATGCATTTCTTTCTTCCTTTCTCTCTGACTAGAATATTGCAATGGACCTCAATCTAATGGCTATTTTTCTGAAAGTTAAACTCAAAATGATTTATATGCTTTGGGTAAGTTAATGCACAGAACTGAAGACTAAGGAGGGTGTTATAGTCTGATACTATCTGAAGACCACCAGATGTTCTGGGTTCTGTAAATTTAAAGAGAGATTATTTAGCAGTTAACATTTTAATTATTTAATGGAGGCTTTTCTTTAGAATTTAGAATGCCAGGAAAAGAGACGGGTTGTAACACTGCAAGAGGCATAGAGAGGAGAAGGAAACTTGTGAAGGGCAAAGAGAGGAGACATAATCCCATAAAGGACAATTCACAAAAGAGCAGCTACTGTTACAAAAGCAATGTGTGAAAATATATATATGTATACATATTTCCACTGGGAAGTACGTATTGTATCTATATTATCTATACAGAATCTATCATATAATTACTAAAAGACTCAAGGTAAACGATGGGGTTCAGGACATGCCATCCTAAAATATGACTATAGGAGACCAGAAACACATCACCCCCAAATATGCCTGTCATAAGGGTTATTTTGAGCCATTATTTTAAGAAATGGCAGACATAGGAAATACTCTGAAAACAAATGTAGAAGTTACCCTTTTGCAAGGGAAATTTACAACTATAAAGCAAATGATTTGTAAAGATATTTTTTCTGCCTATACCAGAAAGCAAAGGATGAGTCTATAAATTTCTGGAAACTCTTATTGGAGAAAGTCTGCACTTAGATCTGCTTATTAATGCTACCTTTCTTTAAAGTGCTCTTCTGGGTCACCCTGCATAGCAGGCCTTTCATGAACCCTTTCTTCGTTTCAGCAAGAGATGACATTTAATGTTGAAGTCAAAGCCAACTCTCTGAGCTCTACACTTGAGAATTACTCATTTCTTGGGCATCTCCCATGTATGCATGCATAAGATGTCCATGTTAGTATACATTTTTCTCTTGTCTTTTGGTACAGCTTTTGTCCCAAGCAAGAACCCACGCTACCAGACTTGGGTTTGATTGCTCATTGCTTGAATGCTAGTACCTGGGAGATGAGATGTTATGACAAGGAAATCAGTTTTAGTCAAGGGCCAGCATCCTTAAGATATGAGTTTGGTGGTTATTTTCTTACAGCCCATCTTTGGAACTCAGAGGCAGAAAGGGCCTTCGTAGGGTTGGAAAAGAGGAGCAGGGGACAGTGGGCTGCAAGCTAAGCAAGGTCGTTGTCAGATATGTGTTTCCTTTTTCTCTGGCTGGAATATCACAGGCAACCTTGACCTCCTGGAGCTAGTTACAAACATATTACTTTTCCTCAAGTTAAACATTACCGCAATTCATATGATTTGTGTTTGTTGATGCACAGAATTAAATAATTTTGGTGTTATTTGAAGGTCACCAGATGGTCTGAGTTCTGAAAATCTAAAGAAAGATTATTTAGCAGTTAACATTTTAAATCATTTATATGTGGCTTTTCTTTAGAATTTATAATGCTGGGCAAAGGAAAGAGAAGCAAAAGTAACTGCCAAGAACAACTCCCAAAGGAGTGGTCATGGTTACCCTAAAAAAGTTAGAGGAAAAATTATCTTTTCATCTCTTACATGAATTATGGTTCTTTGGTTTATTTTTTTCTGTCTCTCTAGTTCCCTATATCTGCTCCTTGAAGATTAAAATTTATAACCTTTCTAAATGCTTTCCATACTTTCTGATATTTAACTTTAAAAAGATTAGCACTGTATTTCTTTTTACTTTCATTGTTTATTGATGCTTTTTAGGTACACAGTACAGTTACATTCATCATTGGGATCTTGTACCTTTACATGGTGTATCTTGGTTTTTATTTTTTCCCCATACCTCTGCCTTCCCTTCACCCCCTCTACCCTTCCTTATATACAAGGACTTTGCTTCCATATTTTCCTTTTCTCATATTCTTTCTTTTACCTTATTTCCTTTCCCCTACCCCTCCCACTTCCCCTACTCCTTTAGCCCTTTTCTTCCGATTTCACATTATCAGTTATGCAATCTGAACCTTATTTACACTTTTAGTTTTTCATACCAGAGAAACTATTTGGTATTTACACATGCATGTCCTATTTATTTCACCTAAGAGTATGTCCTCAATGTGAGTCCATTTAGCTATAAATGTCTCTAGTTTCTCATTCTTTATGGCTGAGTAGTATTCCATTTTATAGAAAAACCACATCTTCTTTATCTAGGCTCCAACTGATGGACAGTTGGGCTGTTTCCAAGTTTTAGCTTTTACAAACTGTGCTGCTATAAATATGGGTGCACATATATCACTGTGATATGATTCTTTTAATTCTTTTGTGAAGATATCCAGCAGAGAGATGGCTGGGTCACATGGGAATTCTAATCCTAGCTGTTTGAGGTAGCTCCATATGGATTTCCATAGTGGTTGCACCAGTCTGCACTCCCAACAACAATGGAGAAGGGTTCCCTTCTCCCCACAAGCCCACCAACATTTGTTATTGTGTGATTTATTGATAGCAGCCATTCTTTGTGGGGTGAGGTGTAACCTCAGTGTTGTTTTCATCTGCATCTCTCAAATGACCAGGGATGTGGAACATTTTCTCATATATTTATTTTCTGCTTTTACTTGTTTGAGAGGTGTCTATTCATTACAGATACACATTTTTGAATTGAGTCTTTATATTTGGGGGGGGTCTACTGTTTTTTAGTTCTTTATATATTCTAGATAGTGGGCCTTTGTCTGAGGAACAGCTGGTAAATTTTTTTCCCTACATCTCAGGTTGTCTCTTAGCTCTGTTGGTGGTTTCTCTTGCAGTGTAGAAGCTTTATTTTTTCATTTTTTATTTTATTTTTTTTTTGTGTACCAGGATCAAACTTGGGTACTTGTGCTTGCAAGGCAGGCAGTGGAACCACTGAACTAAATTCCTGGCCCTCAGAATCTTTTTAATAAGATGAGATACCAGTTGATTCTTTGTGCTAGTTCCATGCTACTGAGGATTTGTTCATAAAGTATTTTCCTATGCCAGTATCTTTGCATGTTCTACCTAATTTATCTTCCAGCAAGTTTGGTGTTTCTGTTTTAATATTTAGATCTTTAATCCACTTGGAGTTTAGTTTAGTGTATGGTGAAAGATAGGGGTCTAGTTTTAATTTTTGTCAGGTTGAAGTCCAGTTTTTGAACACAATTTATTGAAGAGGCTATCTTTTCTCCTGTGAGGATGGTTGGCTCCTTTGTCAAAGATGAGGTATTAGTACTGTATTTCTAAGAAATGTCCACCTACTGCTATTTCCTGATTTGGCTGTTTCAGATAGCAGTTATTGTTCTGTTATGGTAAATGAAGATTTATATGTCTTAACATGCTCCACTTTATTTTTCCTCCCTCTTCCAATTACCAACAGAGTTATACCATGATCTTTATTAAATTTGTATTTATAATTTTTGAATTAACAATATGGTAATATTACTGAACATGCGCACTGCACAGTATACCAATCACTGAAGCCATGAGTTTTGTAGAAGAGAGTTTGTTCAGGAGGCAGTCAAACAAGAGGAGGTAGCCCAAGTCTCAAATCCACCTTCCTAGGGTTAGGATTTAAGGTATTTATGGGGTAAAGAAACAGGGTGATAAGATGAGACTCCAATTGTCGATTCTTTGTGTTAGTTCCCATAGTACTGAGGATTTGTTCATAAAGGCTTCTCCTATGCCAATGTCTTCAAGAGTTCTGCCTAACTTATCTTCCAGAAATTTTAGTGACTTTTTTTAATATTTAGATCTTTAATCCACTTGGATTTTAGTTTAGTGCATGGTGAAAGATAAGGGTCTAGTTTTAATCTTTGGCAGGTTGAGATCCAATTTTTTGAACACCATTTGTAAAGAGGCTATCTTTCCTCCAGTGGGGATGGTCAGCTCCTTTGTCAAAGATGATGTAGCAGAATGCATCTGGAGTTGTTTTTGTGTCTTCCAATCTGTTCCACTGATCCTCAAGTCTGTTTCTTTGCCAGTATCATGCTGTTTTTATCACAGTGGCTTTGTAGTATAGTTTCAAATTGGGAATTGTTATACCCACTGCCACGTTTCTGTTGCCTAGGATGGCTTTTGCTATTCTAGGTCTCTTATGGTTTCAAATGAATTTTGGATTATTTTTTCCAGTTCTGTGAAATATAGTGCTGGAATTTCAATTGGCATTGCATTGAATCTGTATAGCAGTTTTGGTAGTATGGCCATTTTCACTATGTTGATTCTTCCTACCCAGGAGCAGGGGATATCTTTCCATTCTCCTATATCCTCTTCAATCTCTTTTTTCAGAGTGCTGTAGTTTTCACTGTAGAGGTCAATCAGTGTAGATTGATTCCTAGATACTTCATTTTTTTGGATGCTATTGTGAAAGGAATTGTTTCCCTAATTTCTCTCTCAGTGAGTCTGTTATTTGTGTACAAGAAAGCTACTGATTTTTGAGTTTTAACTTGTATCCAGCTACTCTGCTGAAAGTGTCAGTTAAGTGTAGAAGTCTTTTGGTGGTATTGTTTGGTTCTTCAATGTAGAGTATCATATCATCAGCAAATAATTACAGTTTAACTTCTTCCTCTCTTATCTTTATTCCTTTAATTTCTTTCTCTTGTCTAATTGCTGTGGCTAATGTTTCCAGAAACCATCAATAGAACTAAGAGACAACCTACAATGTGGGAAAAATTTTTTACCAGCTGCTCCTCAGACAAAGGACTATTATATAGAATATATAAAGAACTAAAAAAAAAAAATCAGTCCCCACAAATATAAAGACCTGAATCAAAAATGGGCATCTGAAATGAAAACATATCTCTCAGACAAAGAAGTAAAAGTATCAAGTAAATATATGGAAAAATATCCCACATCACTGGTCATTTGAGAGATGCAGATGAAAACAACACAGATTCCACCTCACCCCACAAAGAATGGCTGCTATCAATAAATCACGCAATAACAAATATTGGCAGGGTTGTGAGGAGAAAGGAACCCTTCTCCATTGTGGTTGGGAGTGCAGACTGGTGCAACCACTATGGAAATCAATATGGAGGTACCTCAAACAGCTAGGATTAGAAGTCCCAGGTGCAACAGTAATATATGTGCAACCATATTTGTAGCAGCACAGTTTGCAATAGCTAAAACTTGGAAACAGCCCATTTACCCATCAATTGGAGATTGGATAAAGAAGATGTGGTTTTTCTATAAAATGGAGTACTACTCAGCCATAAAAATGAGAAACTAGAGTAATTCATAGGAAAATGGATGCATGTTGAAGTCATACTCTTAAATGAAATAAATAAGTCACACTTGGAATACCAAATAGTTTCTCTGGTGTAAACTATAATTGTAAATAAGATCCTAATGGTATAATTGACCATGTGAAATAGGAAGAAAAGGGCTAAAGGTGTAGGGGGAATGAGAAGGGTAGGGGAATGGAAATAAGGGAAAAGAAAAAAATATGAGAAAATGAAACAATGGGAATAAAGTTTTTGTAAATAGGGAAGGATGGAGGGGGTGAAAGGAGGGCAAGGTATGGAGAAAAATGAGAACCAAGATTCATCATGTAAAGGTACGAGTTCCCAATGATGAATGTAACTGTACTGTCTACCTAAAATGTACCAATAAACTCAATGTGGGGGGAAGGAACAGGGTGATCCAAGATGTGGGAAAAATTGATTGAAAGTAAGAAAATGTGAAATAATTGGTGGAGTATGTATGTACAACAAAATTTTATGGCTTTTCATTGAATGCACATTCAAAAAATAGCATGAGAGTAGAGTAAAGGATTTGGCATTCTGTTGTCAAAATGTCACCCATCAGACACTTGAGCAGGCCCAAGTGAAGGGTTGATGAGTTCAACCCATTTGAGTTTCCTCTAAGTTCCTAAAAAACAACATAGGCAACCATTATTTGTGACTCATATATCAGAAGAATTATCCCTAGAAAAGCCCATGAAAGTATACTGCTTGGCTACGTGACTTCTAAAGTTGGCCATATAAGCAAGTAATTAAAAGCAAGTGAAGCTACAGTGTTTATTCTGGTTTTCTCACATTTCATTGCCCATCTCTGAGCCAAGAATTAACAATTGTAATTACATTCCCTTTCTTAGACAATATTTCAGTATTTTCCCCATGTTTAATACTTCGTTTAAGTTTTTTTTGTTGTTGTTGTTGTTAATAGTAGTACTGGGGATTGAACACAGGCCTTCACATTGAAGAATATTCCTAACCCCTTTTTATTTTTTTAAATTTTTATTTTGAGACAGGGTCTTGCTAATTTGTTAAGTCACCTAGGCTAGACTCTAATTTGCATTCTTACTGCCTCCCAGAGTTCTGGGATTATAGGCATATGACACCATGTCTAGCTAATGTTTGACTTTGTTTTTGCACAGCTCCTTAATTCTGCTTAAGCAGTGCATATAATCTATAAAGTATAGCCAAAGCCATCAAATAATCAATTCTAGTCATTCTTCTGGAACCTTCTCTTGCTCTTGGTGTTTTTGTTTTTTTTTTGGTACTAGGGATCAAACACAAGCCCTTGTGCTTGTGAGGCAGGTGCCAGAACCACTGAGCTAAATCCTCAGACCTGGAACTTGTCTTGGAACTGTTGTTCTTCTTTCCAGAAGGTGATGTGCCCCACCTTCCCCTGGTAGGCTCTAGGGCTTGCCTCTCTGGATTTCTTGCCATTATCCCATGGCTAGATTTCTAGATCTAGTGTCTTTCCCTTTCTTCCTAGATTCACTTTTTCCATCTTTCTTGTACTTCTGCTTTTGACTAATTGCATACTCTGGCAGCTTTGCAAAAAAAAAATTATGAGAAATAATTTTCTGAGTCACTATGAATCTGAAAATATCTTATTTCTTCAATATTTAACTGACAGATTTAGTTCCTATCTTATTCTTGTTTGAAGCTTTTCTCTATTATATTATAGTTTTACAGTATTAAGAAGTCCAAAGTCATTTTTATTATTGATCTTTTACATGTAGTTGTGTTTTGGAAGTCTTTAGGATATTCTCTCCTTCACAGGAATTGAGACTTTCAAGATGATGTGTTGTGGTATGTGTCTTTTTCATTCATTGTGTTGGGTGTTTGATGGATTTCTTTTAAATGTACTTGTACTTTTTCTTTAAAATATTCCCCCAGCTCCCAATTCTTCCTTTCTGATTTACTATTCTACCACTTCTTACCTTCCTCCAAGTTACTTATTTACTACTCTCTGTGACATAGATTACCTTCTGTGTCATAGATTATCTTCCCAGTGTTCAGTACACAGAAAAGCCCCTGAATCTACAAAATGTTATCATCTTCCAAAACTGTGTTGACATTGCTTCTTAATCACTGCTTCTTGTGTTTTCTTTATACTCATGGGTTTATGCCTTAAGTCTTTAGTTGTCACTTTGGTAAGGATTGACAAAAGATTTGAGGAACAGTACTGAGGAGATAGGACAGAGCACAAGTGGTGACCTGGTGGTTTTGTTCCTACTCTGCTCCTGATCTTCTTAACTTGAGGTATCTAGACAATATTGGGTTCAGTCACTTTATGCTGACACTTAATGACATCCTTAGTGTATAGAGGTAGAGGGTATTGTAAAGATTTCTGCGTTAGAGTTGTACAATCGGTTTAAATCCCTGCTCTGTGTTTTATTAGCAATGCTAACTTGGACAAACCACTTAACTCTGTACTGCCACATTCTCCTCTGTAAAATGACTCCATTATACCTTCTGTTCCTATGAATGGTCACTATTATGTGTAAAAGTGTTGGTAAGCCCTAGGCGCTACGTGTGTATTAACTAGAATTAATAATGAGTGGGTAAGGCCAAGATCTAGTTGTGTAACTGAGGGAGGGCCCAAGTAAATGCTCTAGCTTCACTTGCTTTCCAATGACTTTAAAAATCACTCATTTGGGAGGTCATAATACTAATATCAATATATTATTAGTCTCTTGCTAGCTTTAGTGTAGATTGCATATCACTTGTCAGGTTAAAGCAGTTCTCCAGAGAAAGTTGCCTTTCTGCTCTTCTGCCCTGTTCTGTATCTTAATGATTAACTAAAAAGTTAGCTATTCTTGAAAAAAAAAAGGAACTTTCACATCGGTAAATTTACTGTTTTTGCAGTATGACTTGAACCCAGGGTCTCACACATGGTAGTCAAGTGCTCTGCCACTGAACTATACCCCAGACCATCACTAGCTTTGCTTCAGAGTTACAGAGCCCAGAGCTGCCATAGCCTGTGTGGCTGAAGGGTACACAGAGTGAAAAACGACAGTGAGAGATTAAAAAAGACAAACAAAGAGATACAATGAGGCATAGGTGGGGCCAGGTGGGGGTCTAACTCCTAATGGGAAGAAAAGACTGCCAAGAAAATGCACGTTTATTTACAGTGTAGAGATAAAGGAAGGGAAGAGGGAGGAAAAAGGGGCTGGTCTGTAACCAGAGCCAGGAGAGTAGCTAAAGTCTGCAGGACATCATGCTGGGTGTTTCTCTGACAAATGGGTGGGGAGGAAGACACTCCTCTTCTTGGCCAGCCTTGCTCCACAATGCCCTCTTATCACCTCTTCTCCTGCAGGATCCTGCCTTATCCAAGAGAGTAGGCCAGTTAGGCCTGGCCATAGTGGCTTAGTGTGGTGCTCCCAGCATGTGCATCAGGCGATCTTCAGATAAGTGCAGCATGTACATCAGAAAAGCAAACCATTGGATGATTTATGACTGTCCTGGCATCCCTTCCCACCCAGGTGAAACTAAAAATACTGTATACCTCTCCAAGTTCCTCCACACACTACTCTTAGAGTTGATCTTTTTTTGTAGGATTAGAGTTCTCACCATACAATTTGGTAGCTTGTCACCAGTCAAGCTCTGTCTTCCTCCATCATTAGGATTCTCAAGTTATTGGCTTCACTGGGCAGCAGCAAAAGCAGACCTTCCACAGTTACAGATACTTAGGAAGATTCCACATAGGAATCTTCTAAGCATGCAGGGTTTGTTACTTCCTGGATATCTGTTCCTTTCATGATTCCCTCTGAATTCTGGCTACTGACTATCTTTAGACCAGGAATACCTTGAACTTGGAAACCCAATTGAGCTTTGTGGGAGAAACAAGGATGAAACAGTATGTGCTGTGTAGAATGCTCTAAGAAATACAAACAAGCAGCTCGGGATACTCTGGCTCACTCCTTTTAGGAAGGTGAGTGGAATGCTGATGTATACTCTCCGGGAGGAATGATCGGAAGGTGTGTGTAAATGAATCACAACAGTCTTATGTAGTCTGAAGAAAGAAAGTGACACAGAGAGGGCAGATCTGCAGACTAAATGGTGGGACATGAAGCAGAGTCACTAGTACCATTCAGTGAGGAAGATTTCAGGTGGGTGAGAGGCAGCTTGGCAGCAACATTCTCTTTACAGGATGACTTTTTTATCAGTTCCCATAAACTTATCAAAACCAAGCAGGTCAATACAACAAAGTTTCCTTATCCTAACATTATGCTGATAAAAGAATCCTGCAGGCATGCATTTATTTAAAAAAAACTCTCATAAATTCTTGCCCTTGTTGAGCTTGTCTTCCATGAAAAATTAACTTTTTGAGTGATTATCATCCATATGCTATGGATTGGAGTGACCGTAATAAGAGTTAAGGCTGGCCCTTCAGGAACACACAGTATTGTGGTTTGTATCTAGATATCCTCCACATGCCTCATGTGCCTGTAGGTGGGGCTTTTGGAAAGTGAGTAGATTATGGGTACTTACAGGTCACTAGCTGTTAGGGGTTGAGATCTGGGTGGAAGATGCAGATTACTGGAGGTATGACCTGGAGGGCTTATCACCCTCCCTACTTCCTCCCTTGGCTCTCTCTTGTCCCTCACTGCTACTCCATGAGCAGTTTCTTCTCTGCCAGGCCCCTGTGCCATGCTGTTCTGCCTTGGAGCCAGCTGACTAATGGACTGAAACCTCTTTAAACTGTGAGCCAAAATGCACCTTCCCTCTCTTAAGTTTCCAGTGTTGGAAATTTTGTCTCAGTGACAAAGAATGTAACTAAGATACACAGCTAATGAATGTGGCTTCCCAATTAGACTTTTCCATAGGGATAGAACTGTTAATTAGCCAATTCAAATACCCAGTCCCTTTGGCATATTGTGGATTAATTAATTGCATTCTGGTCTCCTGTGAGTTTGGTTAGCTTGAAGTAATTCCACAAAAATCAACTCAGGGTGCACTGTGAAAATGGGGCTTCCAAACCTAGGCAACTCCACTAAGCCCTAGGAAGTGCTGAAGTTAATTTTCCTTAGTCACATCAGCCCTAATTATTTGCAGCAATATCTCTAATGATTCCTTGTCTCTTCTAACCTCAAAAGAGTTGCTCATTGTCATTCATAGTCATACTCTTACAGAGCACATGTAGGAACAAATAAATGGAAGTCATCCATTTATTCATTCATCAAATACTTCTTGAGACCTAATACATGCCAGAGATTGTATCCATAAGAGGAGCAGCAGTATCTGTCCCCACTAAGGAGGGTGTAGTTTGCTGATCAGGGGACTTAGTAGCAAGCTCTGTTGACACACAGTCCCAGCTACTTGTGAGGCTGAGGAGGGTCGATTGCTTTTGCTGTGCAAAATCTTTTTAATAAGATGAGACCCCAGTTGTTGATTCTTTGCAATGTTTCATGTGTGACTGATATTTTGTTCATAAAGTCTTGGTCTACACCTGTGTCTTCAAGAGTTCCACATATTCTCTCTTCCAGCAGATTAGTGTTTCTGTTTTAATATTTATATCTTTGGTCCATTTTGATTTTATTTCAGTGCATAGTGAGAGACATGGGCCTAGTTTTAGTCTTCAGCATGTGGAAAGCCAGTTTCCCCAGCACTATTTATTAAAGAGGCTTTCTTTCAATGAAGATATTTAGCTCTTTCCTAGAAGATCAAGTGGCTGACTGTGTTTGAAATTGTTTCTGCTTCTTCTATTCTTTTCTATTGATCCTCAGGTCTGTTTTTTTTTTGTTTGTTTTGTTTTGTTTTTTTGCCAATACCATGTTGTTTTTATCATAGTGACTCTGCAGTATAATTTCAGGTTGGGGATTGTCATGCCCCCTGCTTTGCTTTGTTGCCCAGAATTGCCTCTACTATTCTAGGTTTCTTCTGGTTTCAAGCGAATTTTAGAAATGTTTTCTCTAGTTCTGTGAGATATGCTGTTGGTATTTTGATTGGGATTACATTAAATGTGTATGACAATTTTAGGAGTATGGTCATTTTTACTAGGTTGATTCTTCCTACCCACAAGCAAAGGATATCTTTCTATTTTCTGATATGCTCTTCAATCTCCTTTTTCAGAGTACTGTAGTTTTCAATGTAAAGATCTTTTATTCCTTTGTTAGATTGATTTCTAAATATTTCATTTTTTTTCAATGCTATTGTGAAAGGTATGATTTCCCTAATTTCTCTCTCAGTAAGTTTGTTATTTGTGTATAGGAATGTTACTGATTTTTGAGTGTTGACTTTCTATTCAGCTACATGACTGAATTTGGTTATTAAATCTAGAAATCTTTTGGGATCTTTTATGTAGAGTATCATGTCATCTGCAAATAATGATAATTTAACTTCTTCCTTTCCTATCTTTATCCCTTTTATATTTTTTTCTTGTCTAATTGCTTTGGCTAATGTTTACAGAACTATATTGACTAGGAGTGGTGATAGTGGAAATTCTTGTCTTGTCCTGATCTTAGACAAAAACTTTCTGTTTTTGATGATTTAGTGTGATGTTGGCTGCTGTTTTGTCATAGATGGCTTTTATTAGATTGAGATAAAGACTATTCCAATTTTCTATATGGTTCTTATCATGAATGAGTTTCAGACTTTGTCAAATGCTTTTCTGCATCTGTTGAGGTGATCATGTGATTTCTTTCCTTGGCTCTGTTAATATGGTGCATTACATTTATTGATTTGCATGTGTTGAACCATCCCCTCATCTGTGGGATGAAACTTACTTGGTTGTGGTATATAATTTTCTTGATGATTTGCTGCATTCTGTTCACCAGAATCTTACTGAGAATTTTTCTGTCTGTGTTCCTTAGGGAGATAGGCCTACAGTTCTCTTTTTTGATTGGATCCTTCTCTGGATCAGGGTAATACTTTCTTCTAGGAATGGCTTTGGAGATATTGCTTCCCTTTCAATTTCATTAAAGTGTTTGGAGTAGCAGCATTAGATCTTCTCTAAATTTCTTGTAGAATTCAGCAGTGAATCCAAGAAGACCTAAACTTTTCTTTGTTGTTAGGTTTTTAGTTATCACCTCAATTTCTTTGACTATTGTTGGGTTATATAGAATTTTTATGTCTTCTTGATTCAGCTTTGGTAATTCATATGTATCTAAGAATCTGTCCATTTCTTCTATGTTTTCCAACTTATTAGAGTAGTTTCTTGAAATAGGCATTTATGATTTAGATTTCTGCAGGACCCATTGTGATTTCACCCTTCTTATTCCAAACTGCATGGATCTGAATCTTGTTTTCCTTATTTTGATAAGATTGGCTAAGGTTTTATCAATATTATTTAGTCTTTCAACCAACCAACTCTTCAATTCATTGCTTCTTTGTTTGTTTTCTTAGCCTCAACTGCATCAGTTTCTGCTCTAATTTTTATAATTTCCTCCCTCATATGAGCTTTGGGCTTGACTTGTTCTTCTTTTTCTAGAAGTTTGAGGTTAAACATTAGGTTATTTGAACTTGCTCTGTTTTCCCGATGTGAGCGTTCATTGCTGAAAAATTTCCCTCATAGGACTGATTTCACTCTGTCCCTTAAGTTCTAGTGTGTTTTATCAGTATTATCATTTAATTGTAGAAGCTGTCTAATTTTTTCTTTAACTTCATGTGTGACCCATTGGTTGTTCAGGAAGATGTTATTTAATTTCCATGTACATATGAAGCTTTTGTGGTTTTTTTTTGCTATTGATTTCCACTTTAATTGCACTATGGTCTGATGATATGCATGGGATAATTTCAATTCCTTTGCATTTTACTTAAGCACGTTCTAGGAGCTAGTATTTGGTCTATTTTGGAGAATGTCCCATGTGCAGCTGAGAAGAATGTGAATCTGATGTTGTGGGGTGGAATACTCTGTAGACATCTACTAAGCCCATTTGTTCACAAGTTTGATTCAGTTCTGATATCTCTTCATTAACTTTTTTGTTTAGTTAATCATATTTTTGTGACAGTGGGGTATTGAGGTCCCCCATTACAGTTGTGTTAGTGTTTGTTTGATTTTTTTATGACTGTTAATGTTTGTTTTATCAAGTTGGCTGTGTTGGTATTTGGTGCATATATACTTATGATCATAATCTCTTTTTCTTGGAGTTTTCTGGTAACAAGTATATAGTGACCTTTGTTTCTTTTGATCAGTCTTACTTTGAAGTATAGTTTGTCTGCAAATAGAATAGCTAACCCTGCTTTTTTTTTCTGGGTTTCTGTCACATTAAGTATTGTTTTCCATTCTTTGACTTTCATACTATGAATTTCTTTTTGAGTTAAAATATGTTTCCTGTATGCAGCAAATGGTTGAATCTTATTTCTTGATCCATTCTGCCAGTCTGTTTCTTTTGATTGGTGAATTGAGACCATTTAAATTGATGGTTATTTACTGATATGTATTGGCTTATCCTTGTCATATTATTTTCCTATTGTTAGTTCCCTGTCTTTCCCTTCTGTTTAATTGTTTGCCTTGCCTGGTAGTTTCTTTCTATTGGTGTTCTTAGAATTGTAGTCTTTGTTATCTCTTTCTAAAATATCTTTCAGAGCATTTTGTAGAGCTAGTATGATGGTCATGAATTTTTTTAAATTGTTCTTTGTCATGGAAGTATCTTATTTCTCCATCAATTCTGAAAGATCAATCTGAGTTGGAGGTTGTTTTCCTTTAGGACTTGAAATACTTCAAGCTCATCTTGAATTAAGGATTTGCATTGAAAAATCTGCTGTGATTCAGATGGGTTTTCCTTTATAGGTGATTTGTTTTTTTTTCTCTAATAGTTTTTAATATTCTGTTCTTGCACTGAATTTCTGGGGTCTTGATTATTACATGCCTTGGTGTAGATTTATTTTGGTCATGGCTGATGGGAGTTTTATGTGCCTCACTTATCTGTATGCCCAGTTCTTTTTCCATACTGGGAAGTTTTCTGCCATTACTTTTGTGAACATGTTTTTTTAAAGTGTCTTTTGCAGGTTTTTTTTTAATGTCTTTTGCACTGACTCCTGCTTTTTCCTCAGTTGCAAGCAATCTTATGTTGTTCTTCTTTGCATCATCTTGCAGCTGTTGGATTGTTGTTTTCATGGTCCCTTGCTATTTTTAAGAGATCTTTCTTTTTGTGATCTCTAGCTGTAATACTGTCTTCTAAGTCAGATATTTTGTCTTCACTTTCATTCATTCAGCTTTGAAAACTTTTAACAGAAATTTTAATTTCCTAGATAGTTGTTTGAATCTGTTTCATTTATTCCATTTGGTACCATTAACCAGGAACAAGATTTATAGTTATAGAACAACATGCAACATAAACCAGGGACTTGTATGCAGTGAGTTTCTCCTTGGTAGAATGCTTTTGCCCTATGCTTGTGTATATGTGTGGAGGAATTTAAGAGGGATTGGGATCAAAACAGTAATAATGGAATAAAAATGTAGTAGAAGCAAGGCTAAAGGACAGAGGACGATCATCTAAGTTTTGGGAAACTGGCGACAAGGACAGGAGAGAAAGAATTAAGAAGAAAGAAAAGAAAAAAGAAAAATCAAAGCAACCAGAAAGACTAGCAAAAATACTTATTCAGATGAAAATATCAGATCCTCCTCTGTTCCACACAACCATCTCCTTTCATGTGATGCCCTCCTTGTCCTGTTGCTGAGGCCCAAGGCTGCTTGTGTCAGAGGGAGTGCTAACTTTCTAGCCCAGGGCTGCTTACATCACTGGTTGCAGTTGGGTTTGCAGTCCAAGCTCCTTTCTCACACAGTCACAGGTCAGGAGGGGTCGTGTTGTTCCACTCGCTGTCTCCAATGCTGCTGTTGGTCTCTAAGCTTGTTGTTACTAGAGGTTCCAGTTAGCTGCTGTGGGGGGTAGGGACTGTTGGCTCCTTAGAGAGGGAGTAGTTTTCTGGTCACTCACTACCCCATGCACTGGTGAAAATTGTTGCCAGCCTACAGTGTCCTCTGTTTACAGGAAAGTGAAAGAGGCCAGAGGCCTTATATTCCGGATCTATCTTGTGTGTATTGAGTTTGCCATACATTTGCAATCTTTGCATTTTGTGGGGGAACTTCCTGATTCCTGCTCTGTGCAAAGGCAGTAGACACACAGGCAGCTCTCTGGGCTTGATAAAGATTGTATAAAGTCCTACACTTATGTTTTGTTTGATATATGAGTCTCTTATTTCAGATTGATTTTGACATCAGGATGTATGTCCCTCCCTTTCTTCCAATCACCTGTGTTTTTAGTTTATTTTCTCTGAGTAGCTTCAACATGGCTCCTCCTCTATTCAGCCATATTGAATCCTCCCTCATTCATTCATTCACTATTTATTTATAAAGAATCCTACAAGGGATCAGGCCTGGTTCTCTGGAGATTTTGTTGTAAACAAAAGACAACAAACTTTCCTCTCATAGGACTTATTTTTTGTAAGAAGAAAGACCAGAAACAAATACACAAAATAATCTATAATATGTGATACATGTTAGGAAATGAAATACAGCAGGACAAAAAGATAAGGAGTAGATATTGTGAGAAGATGCTGGACAAGGTACTAAGAGAAGCCTCTATCTCTGCTTCCTAGGTGGTATGTGAATAGGGATCTGTATGAATAAATTTTTCTAATTTCCAAATCTTAACTCTTTAACTAACTTTGACCAAAATTACTTTAATGTATTATGCATCTGTGCTTTATGTTATACAGAAAGCCAGAATAATCTGATCTTTTCTTAAAGAGTCAGATCATTATTGGAGGATTTGTCAGTTCCCTGGGCTCTAATAGAGCAGTTCTTGAGGTGTGGCCCCTAGACAAGCAGTGGCAGCATGTCCTGGAATTTGTTTGAAATACAGATTCTCAGGCTAACCCTAGACCCACTGAGTCTGGAATTCTGGGTGGGGCCTAGTGATCTATCTTTAGTGAACCCTCCAGGTTATTTTGAGGCCCACTCAAGTTTGAGAAGGCCTGGGGAGGTGGAAGTATCTTTGTTTATCTCCATAGCTGCTCAGTTCTTGAGTCCCCACCTCCTTTCTGTAGGTTCTATTTCACTGTGGTAGTCAGTGCTTATTCCTCATTGTTGCCATCAGTATGCCTCCATTGAATTTGTGTTTCTAATCAACTACTTGTAATTTGTTCTGTACTGTACTGAGAAACCAGATCCCCAGCCATATATTATGTAGATCATAGAATAAATTCTAGGACTGCTGGGACCCATTGCTAGTACTTTGGCTTTTTGCTCTCAAAATATTGAGGGTAATGGAAAGAACACACGCTCTGGAGTCAGACGGGTTTAGATTTTGTTTCAGAATCTCACCGGTGGGGAGATTCTGCCAGCTTTTGAGTAAGTCTACTCAAATTGTACAGCATAGAAACAGGGATCCATTGGGTCCACACGAGGTGAACCAGAGCTAAAACTCCCTTGATCACTTGTATTAATCAAGTCTTTCTAGAAACTATGATCAGGAATTGACAAACACAATCATGAAGGCTGATAATCTTCATGATCTGCTGCCAGCAAGCTGAAAGTCTTGGAAAGCTGGTGGTGCATTAGTCTGAGGACAAAGGACTAAGAACCAGCAGAACTAGTGGTGTAAATTGAAGTCTAGTGTAGAAGGCAAGATGTCCCAGCTTGAGCAATCAGAAAGAAAAAAAAGGGATGCAAATTATTCCTTCTGATTTTCATTCTATTCAGACCCTCAACAGATTTAATGGTGCCCATGATGATTGGGAATGGCCTTCTACTTTACTAAACCCAACAGTTCAAGTGCTAGTTCATCTGGGGACACCTTCATAGATGCACCTCAAAACAATGTTTCATTTGGGCACCCCCATAGCCCAGCCAAAGTGACACACAAAATTAATCATGATATCATCTGAACTCTATAATCTCAGTTGAACCACAGTGATGTTTTGGATTACCTAGAATTAGTGACAAGAGCCAGATGCCCTGTAATCCCAAATTGATTATTTCCTTTTCTTCAGTGAACAAGCACCCCGATAAAACAAAACAAAACAAAAGAAAACACAACTGTAGATCAGGGAGGAAGATTAACAGTATAAATTTTTGACACTGTAGCAAGGTCCTTCTTCATGGGAACCTGGTCTCACTTTTATAGATTGTGTGGTCTTGATAAAATGAGAATTGCCTGCACCACAAAAGTGTCCAACAAATGCTGGTTCTATTCTCCAGAAAAGAGGTTAGAAAAGGAGAAAAAAATTCTACTAAAATTTTATCTTAAAAAACAAAGAATATCTGGGGCAGAAAGTTTGGCTGAGCTTACTAATTTGGGGCCAACTCAGGCAATGTAATAAGACCCTATCTTAAAAAAAACTAAGAAACAAAAATACACCCCAAAAAACTCCCTTGCTTTAAAAAATATTATTTTAGTAGCCATGCCCTCTCCTGCCTGGAGCTGCCATCACTCCAGTGCCAGAAAGGGGTGTGAGGGCACCCCTGAACCCCCACAACTTCCCTAACTACCACCTCCATGCCCCTTGACTCTCTCAGACCTCCTCATTGTGCCAGTCTTTGAACCCACTCTGCAGAGGCAGAGGTGGTCATAAAGGGTATTTTTCTGAATTCCCAACTTTGAACATCTTTAAAGAAAGGGTGTGGGAAACCTGTAGTAGAAGAGTGTGGAGTTCAACCATTCAGAAGTTTGAGGGACTCAATCTGGGCCTTGCAGCCCGAGGTCAGTCTGCATCATGGGGTTTAGCCATCAGCTAACTGAGATCAGGGGACTTGTGTCCTAGCTCTGTCTGAGCCCCCATCCTAAATGGTAAATATACTATATTGAAAAGTTTGTTTACTGTAGACATGTTTTGGACTGCTTGATTTCAATTTAATTCAAATGGTTTAAGGGTGATAGACTAGTGACTGCCACGTGGTCAGTTTCCAAGTTGTGCTTGATCATATTGTGTTGCTGGTTGTATCAGTTGGGTTAAAGGATTGTGGTTGATTTGATGAGCTGTTTTCTCTGATGTTATGAAGATGAGAATGTCTGTGGGTCTTTAGAGACACAGAAGTTAGGGTGCAACTATATCAGGAAGATTGGGGTGATAACCCAGAGATTAAACCAAGGACAGCCTCACAACAAAAATAAGATTGAGAAAACACTTAAGCAAGACACAAAGACAGACTTCCAGTTCACCAATGTCAAACAAGAGGGCAAACGAGGATGAAAAGGCCAATAGTGAACCACCAGGACACCCTGAACTCAAAGCACAGGAAGTAACAAAACAATTAGGCTCTAGAAAAATTCCAAACAGAAATAATTTCCCAGATAACTATAGATATGGTGAGTAAAATGAAAGTCGTGATTCGAGACTCTAGAGCAGAAACTGACAAAAAAATAGATGAGCTCAGGACCACGATAGAAGCCATGAAGGCCCAGCATAAGAAAGAAATGGAATTCATAAAATAGATCCAAGCAGATATCCAGGAGATTGAACACGCCATTAAAAGTGTATGCAACAGAATAGAATAATGTGAAGATAGAATCTCAGATATAGAATATAAGATTGTAGTCAGTGACCATGAAAAGAGAGGTCTCTTAAAAACAGTAGGGGATCATGAGAAATTGATCCAGCAACTCCTAGATGATGCAAAGAAGAATAACATAAGACTGATATGAATCCATGAAATAGCAGGTGAAAATACAAATGACTTAAAAAAGCTGTTCACAGAATTAATGAGAGAAAACTTCCCCAAAAGAGGGGAAGAATTTGACATTCAGATAACTGAGGCATATAGGACCCCAACTAGCCACAATCAACAAAAAGCAAAAAACTCTACACCTAGACATATAATAATCAAGATCCCAGAAACCCAACAGAAGAACAAAATACTACAAGCAGTTAGAGAAAAGAAACAAATCACATGCAAAGGAAAGCCATTCAGAATCACAGCAGACTTTTCAACACAAACCCTTAGGGCAAGAAGAGCCTGGAGTGAGATATTTCAAGTACTAAAAGAGAACAACCTCCAACCTAGACTGATGCATCCTGCAAAACTCTCTTTCAAAATGGATAGGGAAATAAGATACTTCCAGGACAAAGAACACCTGAGAAGCTACATGAATACCAAATCAAGCACTACAAGCAATTCTAAACAAGATCCTAGAAAAAGACAATGAAGGCAACAACACCATGAGGCCCAACAGAACAAATCAAATAGGCAAGGCAAGAAACTAAAAGAAGATGGTGAAAAAGTAAAAAGAGTCAACAAAAGGCCAATAACAGGACAATAATAAGTCAGTACATATCAGTTATAACCATCAATGTCAATGGCCTCAACTCACCAATCAAGAGAAGTAGACTGGCAGAATGGAATAAGAAGCAAAATCCAACACTATGTTGTATACAAGAAACACACCTAGTGCAAAAAGAAGCCCATAGACTAAAAGTGAAAAGATGGAAAACAATTCTCCATGTGACAGGAGCCCAGAAAAAAGCAGGGGTAGCAATCTTATTTGCAGACAAAGTAAATTTCAAACCCAAACTGATTCTAATATTATAGATGTAGGATGGTAGAGTATCATACCTCTGTGAATGTAAAATATCTTGTACCTGCTTTATGATATGTAGTAGTATGACCCTGCTTTATCAGAGCTATGTTTAATGATGTTACTCTAGAATGTTCTCTTTCCAGATGATGATTAAGATGCTAATAAAAAAAAAATGGTGCCAGGTATCAGAACAGCAACAGAACTTTGCTGTTTTCTGGGTATTATTCTTTTCTTTGTTTTTTTTTTGTTGTTTTTTTTTAATGGAGTGTGCTGAATGTCTATAATTTTGTTCAGATGACTGCAGAACCTGGAAAAGCTGTTGCTGCTATTGATGCATAATATACTGCTATTATTGGTCTTTTTATATTAAAAAATATATATATATATAAAATTTGAATTTTTGGAAATTTTAACTGTGCTGTCTACCTTGGAAACAGTTATCCCAAGTTACTGTGTTGAGTTGGCATTTTACAGAAATGGACAGCCATATTGGTCTAGAAATGCTAATTTTTTTCCATTTGTACAGGGGTAATGCACTGTATTAAATATGTAAGGTCATATCTATGTGGGTTTGATTACAGAAACTAATAAAGTATTCTCTAAATAATGGAAAAAAAGAATAAGATATGACTACAAGAGCAAGAAGCAGCTTAAATATGTTCAGGGACCATTTTCATCTTCAGAATTAAGGATTATTTTAATTTTACATCATTGCCTTTTCTCTTTTACTTTCCTTTTTAGTTTTATTTTATGATTCCTTATTTTTAATTTTCATACAGAGATTTCTTTAACTGGAATACTGAATAGTTTCTCTGGTGTGAAAAACTATAATATTACACAAGATCCTAATGAGATAATTAATAATGTGAAATAGGAAGTAAAGGGCTAAAGGTGTAGGAAAAGTGGGAAGGGTGGGGGAAAGGTAATAAGGGAGAGGAAAAAATAGGAGAAATTGAAAAAATGGAAATAAAGTGTTTGTAAATGGGGAGGGGAGAAGAGGGTGAACGGAGGCCAGGGACAAGGGGAAAAAATGAGAATCAAGACCTGTCATGTAAAGGTACAGGATCCCAATAATGAGTGTAACTGTACTGTATACCTAGATTGTACCAATAATCTCAATTAAAAAATAAAAAATATTATTTTATATAATCATATATAATTCACCCATTTAAAATGTACAATTTAATAACTACTGCTACAATCAATATAAATCACTTTGTTACCCTAAAAAGCTGCATACCCGGTGGCCATCATACCTACCCTCTTTTTCCCCTTTCCTCTAGTCATAAACAAGTCCTAATTTATGTGCTCCTCCCTTTAATTTGTCTATTTTGGACATTTAATATAAGTGGAAATTTCAGAATATGTGGTTCTTCATGACTGCTTTATTTCACTTAGCATAATTATTATCATCAAGTTTCATCAATGTTTTATATATGTAGTATTACTACTTCATTTCTTTTCACCGTTTAAAACCATTTCACTGTATAGATATACCACATTTCATTTATCCATCTATTAGTTGATAGACATTTGGGTTCTTTCCACTTTTTGGCCATTATGAACAATCCTGTTATGATCATTTGTGTACAGATTTTTGTGTAGACATGTGCTTCTTTTCTCTCTCTCTTTTTTTTGTTTTGTTTTTTGAGACAGGGTCTCACTAAAAACCTGAGACTGACCTGAAACTCACTAGGTAGCTCATGTTGGTCTCAAACTCACAGTGATCCTCCTGCCTCAGCTTCCTGAGTGCTGGTATTACAGGTGTGTGCCACAACACCCAGCTTTTTCTCTCGTGTATATAGCTGGAGATGGGCTTTCTGGGTCATACTGTACCTTTATATTTAACCACTCTAAGAACTGTCAATTTCTTTTTCCAAAGTGGACACCATTTTACATTCACAACAGTAGTGTATTAAAGTTTGAAATTGTCCATATATGCATAAGCAGTATCTGACATTTTGGTTCTAGCCATCCTAAAAGATATTATATGGTTTCTGATCATGATTTTGATTTGCATTTCCCTGAGAACTAACAATGCTGAGTATTTTTTCTCGTGTTTATAGTTGCTTTTGTGTAACTTTGGAAAGATGTCCATTTGGATGCTTTACACTCTCAAAAATGGACTGGTCTTTTTATTATTGGATTATAGGATATGAGTCCTTTATCAGATACATGCTTTGAAAATATTTTTTGCCCCTTTTGTGGTTTATCTTTTCAGTTTCTTGAATGGTGTCTTGTGCTGCACAAATTTTTAAAATATTTTCACAATGTCTTTTTTTCTTTTATTTCCTTTGTTTTGCTGTCCTATTTAACAAATCATTGCTTAACTCAAGTTTATGAATAGAAACTCTTATATTTTTTCTATAAGAGTTTTATAGTTTTTAGCCTTATACTTAGGTCTTTGGTCCTTTAAGTTAATTTTTGTTACTGATGATATGGAATAGA
Organism: Fukomys damarensis; assembly: GCF_012274545.1. Lineage (NCBI taxonomy): Eukaryota > Metazoa > Chordata > Mammalia > Rodentia > Bathyergidae > Fukomys > Fukomys damarensis. The sequence goes on along the minus strand of NW_022900950.1, from coordinate 48,078,375 downwards.
GGTCCAATTCCATTCTTGTCTTCATATATTCAACTTTTCCATGACCATTTGTTTAAAAGATTATTTTTTCCCAACTTAATTGTCTTGGTATTTTGTGGAAAATCAACTGATCTGCCATTTTGCTCCATTTTGTGGTCCTAGACTGCTTTGCTAGTGAAGATAATGATGTGAGAAAAATACAAATAGATGAACAAACAATGTAAAATGCTCAACTATTTTTGGATGGTAGCAGAAGAGTGTTTCTCTTTGTTCAGTGTTTATACACCTTTTCAGGGAACACCAGCCAACCTGTCTGTTAGATTATTATTTGGTATCATGCACTGAAAAGACTGAGTTCTAAGTCAAAGCAAACAAAGTAGATAGCCCTGAGAATAATACTGGCTTTGGACATTTCAAGATACCTTAATATTTGCCACAATTCAACCATTCATCAGGTTTATTTTTTTAAGACTAAGATTTTTGACCAACCTCAAAGAATCCATTAAAATTCTAGTCATAAATAAATAGTCCATTGAGGACATTGCTTTTCTTGTGGGGTCATGATAGCTATTTCAAGACTGTGATTTAAGGAGATTCTCAGCACCAGGATTGTCTTACACCAAATTTCCACATTCAGGAAGATTGTCCACTTATGATAGCATAGCATCCCTACATGGGCCAGAAATTGCAGAAGCTGTAGCACAAAAACTATCCATTACAAAGATCCACGGATTGCTTGTTGATATGGAAGTGGAGAGGAAATATATATTCTCTCAATGTTCAGAATCATTTCAGAGACACCAGTTTGGGCCACACAGTAATGCTGAACACAAGCTTCAAAGAGTCAAGCCACCTTGGAAAAGTTTATCATCCTAAATCCATCAACTCAGTCTCAGGAGATCTGAGCTTATAAACTTCTTTTTTTTGGTACCAGGGATTGAACTCTGGACCTTGTGCTTGCGAGGCAGGTGGCAGAACCACTGAACTAAATCACTGGCCCTCAAGTGGTCTGTATAGTGTGAGTGATATACAGCCAGGGTAGAATCCTGCTCAGACGAGTACTTAGAGCAATGCTCAGTCATGCATGAGTGATGGTGAAAGGTTATGAGGTACTTTCCTACAGTCTCAGAATTCAATTTCATGGCCACTTGATCTTCATTGAACATCCAGTGTAGGGAACAGAGTAAGGGGACATCACCAGAACCTCTGCAGTAAGTTCTAGTCTCTCGTGAGCCACAACAGCACAAGGTGAATTGACTTATTTTCCAAAAAGGTAGAAAAAATGAGACTTGGAGAAGAAGCTCAGCTTGGGCATGATCACTGCTGCTCTGGGTGGCAAAGACAAAAAAGTCCCTGAACCTGCCACCTTTTATTCAGTACATCAGAGACACAAATGCAACAAATGACACACGACAGAGAGTTTAGTACAAGTAAATGTAACAGATAACTTGGAGGGGGCAGCAGAAATCCTAGAAGAAAGAGGAACTATTCAGATGAAGGTTTTGTTCCTCCCAGGATGTCTTCAGTGAGTGCAATCTTGTCCTGGAGCATCACAGCTTCAGTGAACCATTGAAGTCCTAGCTGTGACCGGAGACCAAAATGGAGCCATTTCTTGAAATGCCATAGCTGGCCTATAGGCAGAACTAGGGCTAATCAAATGATTTTTTCCCCAAAATTATGTATGCTCCCAACAATCCAGTATGTATAAAATGCAGTATATGTATCTTGGGGAAGATATAGATGTAACAATGAATATAAAAAGGTGCAATCCTCACTATAATGGATTTTAAAATTCAGCAGTATTGGGGTCAGGGATTTAGTTCAGTCGTGCTGTTACCTGCCTTGCAAGTTAAAGATCCTGAGTTTGATTCCTGGTATCAGAAAAAAAAAATTCAGCAGGACTTTGTAAGAATTGAATATTCTTGCATTTATGCATTGTGAAAACATAATTATGGATTTTTCTTAGGTAATAGTTCCTGTGTTTGGAGGTCCTCAAAATTATGCTCAGGCTCAATGATTCACTAGAAAGACTCACAGAATTCAAAAAATTATTACAATCATGGTTATGGCTGATTACAGTAAAAGAATAAAGATTAACATCAACAACATAAAAAAGTGCAGAGATGGAGTCCAGGGGAGACCAGGCAGGAGATTCTCATTGGTTTCTTATAGTAGGGACATGAGGAAAATGCTTAATTTTTCCAGCACTGATGTGTGGTAACAGACACAAAGTACTGCCGACAGTACTCCAAACTCACTTGAGCTTTAGTGCCCAGAGTTATTTTTTGTTTTGTTTTGCTTTGCTGGGGTCAGGTGTTCCCTAAGCATGGTTAATTGCCCATGTGATTGTCCTCACAAGCTGAACCACACTGTCCAAGTCTTCTATCCTGAGTTACAGGGTTAGCATAAAGAATCTGGTGTGGCCCAAGGCTCCTTAGAGAAAAAAGTCACTTATCAGGAGGGATATTATGAGGGCTTTATGGTTATCTCTCTCTCATGTGCTGAGCCATGGCCAAACTTTTCTTCAAGATATGCCAAGTAAGGGCAACTCAGACTTGCTCTGCTAATTCCTGACTTCACAGTACCTAAAAGTACTCTTGTTATTCAGAGATACTAAGGCATTGTAGGTAGGTCTAAAATACCACTCTCCCTGTCAGCAGCACCTTTATAAATGGGACATTCCTGGGAGCTCTTTTTGAAAGCTTCTTGTAGTGTGCAGTGTCTCTAAGAGCAGTTTCAACTTGTTACAGGAAGAGCTATGGAACAAATAATATTTAGAATTAGATGCCCATCTACTTCCCAAGGAACTGCCAGTAGGACTCATAGTTTACATTCTATTTGAATTCAGATAAATATAAAAAAATTAGAAATAAAACATTTCTCTCAGGGAAAGATGATAACTGACGATGCACTGCCCTCAGCCAGTATATGTCCACAGTGGCTTATGCTAGTTCTCCTGGAAGATCCAGGGAGAGCAGTGCGGATTTAGGAAACTACAATCAGACAGGATTGGGTGTGAATCCTGGCTTTATCATTTCTTAGTGACTCTGGGTGGTTTTATGGCCCCAAATAATACGTCCAAGACCTAACCCCATGTATTTGTGAAGGTGACCTTGTTAGAAAATAAGGTCTTTGCAGATGTAGCTAAGGATCTAGAGAGATTAGCGTAGATTTAGGATGGGCCCTAAATCCAATGAGTGGTATCTTCACAAATAGAGAAAGGAGAGGAAGTTGTGAGGCACAGAGATACACAAAGGGGAGGGTCACATCAAGATGGAGGCAGAGATTGGAACAGTAGTTCCAAGGAAATATGCAAGAAAGTGGTCTTTCTAGAGCCTTCTGAAACAACCAACCCCACTAACAAATGTAAGGCATTTAGTAAACCTTTGTTGAATGAATAGGTGAGAATGGATGTTGAGAAAAACATGTGATGTCAGGACTTGGGTATTTCTTTTCAGAGACTTGATTAAGGACTTCTGGTTTCTAGAGCAGTGAGTTTGTGTTGTTTTGGTACACCAGGTTTTGGGGAACTTGTAGCCCTAGGAAAGTAACACCGTGTCCTGGGGGAGTATTTTGAATGTATGTATTTTATAGTTTTCTTATCTACAAAATGTAACATCTATCTTGGAGAGGATTAAAAGAGATATAGTGTATACATATATGAATGAGAAGCCTTTTTCATTTTCAGTTTGTTTCCTTAGAAATTTTGAATGCTTCATCAAGATACTTCTTTCAAGGATTCTGTGGGTCATTGACATTACAGCCAGGAACATAATGAAAGACAATCTTTAGAGAATGATTTCATAAAATCGTGCATAATTTCAATACAAGGAAGTAAAACAGTGAAATATGAATTGGAGCAAATGTCAGCCCCTCAGACTCTGCTTTAAGAGTATATGTTTCCTTCTAGTGAGGACAGAGATGGCAGTGATTTTACTGTCCTCTGGAAAGGTAAGTGGGGCAGAGGGAGTGTGTCAAACTCCACTTCACCGTGCCAACTCATGGTGGTGGTGACACAAATACCAGAGGGTGCTGAGCGACAAGCATAAGGTCAACAATGATTAAAAAACAAAAACAAAAAGCTCAAAAGCCCTGTTGTCTCAAAAGGGCTAGAAACACAACTTTTTTTCTGTAATGCTATCTGTGCATTTTATCAGCTTGTCAACATAGCATTGCTTACGTGTAAATCTAGAAAAGCAGACTCTGATGTACAATCCTGGGCCATCTGCTGCTATTGTCCCAGATCATTTGTCCCTGTCACTAAAGGACTCGTAATGGAGAAACCCTCAAGAGACCTCCTCTTCCAGGATAATAAAATTCCATACTTATTGGATAGGAGAGGGAAAAATAATTTATTAGATGTCTGTTCTGTACCAGCAACAATGTTAGCTGCATTTACATAAATTTTATGTAATACACTTAATCCTCATTTATTTGACTTGGAAAGATCTCAGTTTAAATTGGATGTGGGAAATATGGCCTGAAGATAAATTGACCAAAGAATTCGATCTTAACAAACCATTGGAAGGAGGATCGTCTGCTGTTAAAAGATGCCTTTTGTTAAGAAACCATTTTTTTACTAAAAGAATTATTCACTCATGTCATTCATTCAATAAATATTTACTGAATACCTTCTCTGCATCGGCTTTCAAGGACAAAACCATCATAAATCCCTGCTCTGTAGAGTTTGTAGTCTAGCTTTGTGAGAAAAGATGATAGATTGGTAAATTCTATGATATATGAGTAGGTGCTAAGTGAGATACAAAAACAGAGTTGAATAAGTGAAGAAGGTGGTAGATGCAATTTTAAACAGGGTAATCAAGGTATAGCTCACTTAGAAAGTGATACCTGAGCACAGGTTTGAGGTAGGTGAGAGAGGACCTTCCAGGCAGAGGCAAAGACTGTACTGTGGGAGAGGGTTTGGCTTATTCAAGGAACAGCAAGGAGACCAGTGTGACTGTCATGGAGTAAACAAAGGGAGAACAGCAAGAGGAAGAGGACATGAAAGAGCCTTATTAGAACCTGGGAAAATCTTGATATGGAAGGTATAGGAAGGTTTAGACTGGAGGAATGGTGCAGTCAGAATTACTCCCTTTTAGAAGATCACACTTGAATCTATGTTGATATTAATTTTAAAAAGGTATACTCTACAGCTACTGTAAAAAAGTACACAAAGGAGAGGCTTAAAATAGAAATAGATTCTGCAATTGTTCTGGAGGCTGGAAAAAAAAATCAAGGTGTTAGCAGAAACACAATGTTTCTGAAGGCTGTAAGGGAGACTCCTTCATTGACTCTTCTACCTTCTGGTAGTTGCTGGTGATCCTGGGTGTTCCTTGGTTGTATATGTCCAGGCTCTGTCTCCATCTTCACATGGTCAGAGTGTGTTTTCTAAAACATGGAATTTTTCTTACATAGCTACAACACAATTATCAAAATTATAAAATTATCACTTATATATTATTCACTATTCTACAAACATTATCCATACTTTGGTGGTTAACCCAATAATAGACTTTGGTGCAAAAGAAATTCTAAGATAGTGTGGTGTATTTGTTGTCACATCTCCTTGGTCTCCTTTAATCTGCAGCCTTTCTTGATTCTGCCTGTGTATTTTATGACATTTTGTTTTAGTAGTGTAGACCAGTGTGTTTTTAGATTGTTTCTTAATTTGGCTGATCATTCCTTGTGATTAGAATCCAGCTACGCAGACTGGTAGGTGTTATGCTGTGTTCTTCTCAGTGCTTCCTGTCAAGGGGGACCTGTCAATTAGTCCCATCACTGATCACTGAATTTCTACCATGGACAATACCAGCTTACCCTTCCCTTGCTTCTGCTACTTTATGACCATACATAGAATCCCCCAAATCCATGCTTCTTCACCGACTACTCTGAGGCCCTCCCTGTCCTATCCCCCATATACAGCAAGCTGTTAATCAGAGTCTAAATGGAGCTGGAATTCTGCATTAATAGTGGAGAGATAGATCTATTTCTATTCATTTATTTTTGTGAGAGACTCTGGTCATTCTGGTCCTTTCTCCTGCTCACCATTCCCGTACCCCATAGCTAGTTCACACTTTGGAACAAACTAAACCAAGGTTAGTTTGCCAAATAAACCCCAGGCTTTTGCTGATTGCTCTGAATAATGTCCAAAATGAGATTCTAGGACCATCTTTTCTGGGGAGGGAAAAGTGTCATGAAAGTTGGTTGATTTTTCATTAAAAATAAGAAACAGGCTGTTTTTCCAACTAGAGGCTTTTTTGGACTCTCTGAGTCTGTTCTTGCAGGAGAGCTGCAGTCTTCCCACATCAGCCCTTGTACCAAACTTTGCTGGACTTCTTTTAACTTCTAGTGTATTCACATCTCTGGGTTCCTGTGCAATGCGGTTTAGCAAATCCTCCATAGGGTAATTCCTGCCTGTCTTCCACCTGAGCAGAAGGGTGACCTTGGAGTATAAGACTTTGATGGCTTCTTTTGTGGGTTCCTGAGGTGTCTAGCATGTACCTCTCCCTTAGCTGCCTTGAATAGATGGCTAGAACAGATATCAGCCATAGGAAGTGAAACCGTTAGCCCAAGCTCTGGATTCCCAAGCCTGGAGATAAGGACTCTGTGGTTGCGATAGCACTCATGATGAAGGCAGTTTCATATATTACAACAATATGTTCCATACACAACAGTCACACTAATAGCACATGTGTTTTGTTTTGTTTTTTTTTTTCTTTGGTAGGACTTACGTGATATCTTGCTGGTCTTCCTGTTTTTTTTTTTTTGAGGCTCTTCTGATGTTTCATTTGTCTGTTCTGCTCCAGAATTCTTTTGACGAATACTTTGGATAGATACATATTGTTATTTCTATGTTGTAATTGATCATTTATCAATTCCCAATCCTATAACAAAAATTCTCTGATATTTTGTGCTTACTTTCTTTGTAAACTATGAAAATCCTTATGCTTGACATGTTTAGGATTGAGCAAAACACAATCATTGGCCAACTCTTTGTGTTTCGTGACATCATAGTTGCTGCATAACTCAGCAACAATACCTATTTTCACTTTCATTTTGTTGTAAAATGTAATGAAATGTAAAAAGAAAACATTTCTGGCTTCATTTGTGTTGAAGATTCACTATCAATCTTGGTTTGTTTGTTTGTTTTGAGACAGGCTCTCCTTACACTGTCTGAGCTAGCCTTGAACTCACTATGTAGCACAGGCTGACCTAGTACTCACAAGATCCTCTTGCCTCAGTGCCACCCCCCCCAACTACTGGGATTACAGGTATGAACCACCATGCTTGGCTTCACTATTAAACCTGCCATCATGGTATAATGTTGACATTATTGATGCTACTTTGTTTTTCTTTACTACATAGGAAGACAATGTTATGTCTTTCTGAAATTAAAAGATTGTACTATATATTTATCTAATGTGAATTTGTAACATTTTTTTCAGGAATCCTGGCTTTGTTCTTGTGAATAGCTCCTGTGCTGGTCAACTGATGTTCATTTAGCAAATGTAACAATAGGTAATAGTGAACCACTTGTCTAATGTAGCATTTGGGTTACTTTTTGAAATAGATGCAACAAGACTGTTCAAAACATCTTGTTTATTTCTGCTTGAATAAAGATCTGGTATCTGAGCTCCAGTATAAATTTCTAAATTAAGGTGTAAAATGTCTTTGCATCTACTGGGGCATATATTTTTATACCATGTTTGGAAGGTTTATTTGGCATATATTGCCAAAAGCTTCAACAACAATGAAAAGTGGAAAGTTGTTCATCAATTGTCATGTTTTCTGACAATGTGTGCATTGCTTGATGGTTCAAAATAAAGCTTTCAAAAACTGAGCAAATAGCAGCCAAATTGTTGGATTTTTTTTTTTTTTTTTTTTTTTGGTTTCTTGGTGGGTCTCTTTGTTGTCAAAATGTAGGTAATTTTGAAGGAAACGAAGTATCTTGAGTGTCATTATTGTTCTAAAGATATCAATGCCATATCTGTCCCTTCTTTATAAATCCTTTAGATTTTGACAATAGAATAATAAAGTGCTTCTATGAAGGCTTTCATTCAGATAGTGTCATGATAACTGTACTTTTTGAGTATTATTGTTGATACATATAGAAAGTTTTACTTGTATTTCCTTATCAGTGTACTTCAAAACATTTTGTAGCAAATCATCCATTATAATTTCCAACATCAAATCACAGTGTTGGCATTCTGTCCAATAGGTTTCACCCCTGCGAAGAACCTTAATAACATTTTCTGAACTAGTTCTAACATTGGATCATTTGGGTAAACATGACCATTTGTAGCATTTTGACTAGTGAAGTATTTATTTACGTTACTGTTTTCTTCCTCATCTGAATCAGGGGTCTTCATTCTGTATTCTCTGTCATATCTTGCTCCATCTCACTGCCATAATTTCTTTGGCTTACACTATCTAAGCCATCATTGGTAGCTGAATCACCTGATGACTCACTTTTAACCTCCTCCCAAAGTTGTAAAAACAGATTTTCATGTGACATTGCACTAGACTGGGCTAATTGTATGAGAAAGATAAAAAGAAAACATTTAATTAAAAATTATATATACACAAAAATGCATCGTGGTACGTATCATGGTAAAACTCACCCATTTCAACTGAAACAAATTCATAAACATTGCTGTTCGTCATAAAAAGTGAGTGATCCTATATTCCCCCGGAGCAGCTATGGAGATGCACAACCAGCTACCATTTTGCTAAAGTACACATTTTCATTAGAAAAGTATGGTATGGGTACCTACGGCCTTGAGTGAGGAATGGAGTTGTTGATAGTGATTTTTGACATATAGTTCTCAAGCGTCTGTCTGTATCCATGCATTTATAAAACCTATACTGTCTAAGTATGTTTAAATTTTTTCTTATATGTTTGCAGTACATTTGTTTTGGGAAATTGGCACATATGTTTGTATCTTGATCATTTTTCATCTCCCTATCTCCTTTCTATAATTCCCTTCCCCATCTCCAAAAAGTCTGCCTCCATCTTTCCTACCATCTTGCATTTATTTTAAAATATCTTAATGTTTTGGATGTCTCACATAAGGGAAATGATGCAATATTTAACTTTCTGTGTCTATCTTATTTCACTTAACAATTGGGACTCAAGATTCATCTATTGTCCTGAAAATGATGGGAATTTATTTTTCTTTATTACTAAATAAAATCCATTGTGTGTGTGCATATCATGTTTTTATCCATTTGTCTGTTGTTGAAAATTTAGACCATTTTTGGAGATTAGCTATTGTGAAAGTACTTCTATAAACATGGGGTTGCATATAGGACATAGCTCTAAGTCTTTTGGGAACATCTCAAGGAAATATTGTTGGGTCAAATGCAATTATATTATTAGGTTTTTTTTTTGACGACTCTTCATACTGATTTCTATAGTGGTAGGGTGAGATTACTTCTTTGGAGAAGTGTCTATCTGTTCTGTTCATTTGTCCATTTTTTTTCTTTTTATTGAGTTTATTGGTACAATCTAGGTATACAATACAGCTACATTCATTATTGGGATTCTGTACCTTTACATAATAGGTCTTGATTCTCATTTTTTCCCCTTGTCCCTGCCCTCCGTTCACCCTCTTTTCCCCTCCCCATTTACAAACACTTTATTTCCATTTTTTCAGTTTCTCATATTTTTTTTCCTCTCCCTTATCACCTTTTCCCCACCCTTCCCACTTTCCCTACACCTTTAGCCCTTTACTTCCTATTTCACATTATTAATTATCTCATTAGGATCCTATGTACTATTATAGTTTTTCACACCAAAGAAACTATTCGGTATGTCAGTTAAAGAAATTTCTGTATGAACATTAAAAATAGGGAATTGTAAAATAAAACTAAAAAGGAAAATAAAAGAGAAAAGGCAATGATGTAAGATTAAAATAATCCTTAATTCTGGAGATGAAAATGGTCCCTGAACATATTTAAACTGTTTCTTGCTCTTATAGTCTTATCTTTTCCATTCCACTTACCTCCACACTTCCTTTCTGTTTTCCCTTAGCTAATAGTAAAATAATCTCCAGTGAAGACACGAGCAATGTCTCCTGAGATGATATATAAAGACTGCTAAAAGAACAATTTAATGATTCATAACTAAATCTTCTGCGTTCTGGTTTTCATCTGTGTTCGCTAGCACCTACACAACAAACTTATCTTATGTGGGGGAAAGACCTTAAGACTCTTCTGTGATTGAAATATAATATCTCTGAAAAAGGACAAAAAATTTTGATATATATACACATATATATTTATATAAAAAGACTAATGATAGCAATATGTTATGCATCGATACCAACAACAGCTTTTCCAGGTTCTGCAGTCATCTGAACAAAATTATAGACATTCAGCACATTCCATTAACAAAAAACAAAACAAAACAAAAAGAAACAAAAGAATAATATCCAGAAAACAGCACAGTTTTGTTGCTGTTGTGGTACCTGGCACCATTTTTTTTATTAGCATCTTAATCATCATCTGGAAAGAGAATATTCTAGAGTAATATCATTAAATGTAGCTCTGATAAAACACGGTCCCTACTATGTATCATAAAGTAGGTATAAGATATTTTTCATTCATAGAGGTATGATACAGTACCATCCTACATCAATAATACTAGAATCAGTTTTGGTTTGAAATTTACTTTGTCTGCAAATAAGATTGCTACCCCTGCTTTTTTCTGGGCTCCTGTCACATGGAGAATTGTTTTCTATCTTTTTGCTTTCAGTCTATGGGCTTCTTTTTGCACTAGGTGTGCTTCTTGTATACAATATAGTGTTGGATTTTGCTTCTTATTTCATTTTGCCAGTCTATTTCGCTTGATTGATGAGTTGAGGCATTGACATTGCTGGTTATAAATCATATGTACTGATTTATTATTGTCCTGTTATTGGTCTTTTGTTGACTCTTTTTACTTTTTCACCTTCTCCTTTTAATTTCTTGCCTTGCCTATTTGATTTGCTCTGTTGGGCCTCATGGTGTTGTTGCCTTCATTGTCTTTTTCTAGGATCTTGTTTAGAATTGCTTGTAGTGCTGATTTGGTATTCATGTAGCTTCTCAGGTGTTCTTTGTCGTGGAAGTATCTTATTTCCCCATCCATTTTGAAAGAGAGTTTTGCAGGATACATCAGTATTCTAGGCTCTCCTTGCCCTAAGGGTTTGTGTTGAAAAGTCTGCTTTGATTCTGATGGGCTTTCCTTTGTATGTGATTTCTTTATTTTCTCTTACTGCTTGTAGTATTTTGTTCTTCTGTTGGGTTTCTCGGATCTTGATTATTATATGTCTAGGTGTAGAGTTTTTTTTTGTTTTTTGTTTTTTTGATTGTGGCTAGTTGGGGTCCTATATGCCTCAGTTATCTGAATGTCAAATTCTTCCCCTCTGTTTGGGAAGTTTTCTGTCATTAATTCTGCGAACAGCTTTTTAAAGTCATTTGTATTTTCTCCTGCTACTTCATGTATTCCTATCAGTCTTATTTTATTCTTCTTTGCATCATCTAGGAGTTCTTGGATGGATTTCTCATAATCCCTTACTGTTTTTAAGAGACCTCTCTTTTCGTGGTCACTGACTGCAATCTTATCTTCTATGGCTGAGAGTCTATCTTCGCATTCTTTTATTCTGTTGTGTACACTTTCAATGGAATGTTTAATCTCCTGGATCTCTGTTTGAATCTGTTTTATGGATTCCATTTCTTTCCTATGTTGGGCATTCATTTTTTCCATTTATTTCTTATGCTGGGCCTTCATGGCTTCTATTGGTCCTGAGCTCATCTATTTTTTTTGTCAGTTTCTGCTCTAGAGTCTCAAATCACAACTTTCATTTTGCTCACTATCTCTATGGTTATCTGGGAAATTATTTCTGTTTTGAATTTTTCTAGAGCCTGATTGATCTGTTTTGTTACTTCCTGTGCTTTGAGTTCAGCATGCCCTGGTGGTTCACTATCGGCCTTTTCATCCTCATTTGCCCTACTGTGTGCCGTTGGTGAACTGGAAGTCTGTCCTTGTATCTTGCTTAAGTGTTTTCTCATTTTAATGTTTGTTGTCGGACTGTCCTTGGTTTAATCTCTGGATTATCACCCAAATCTTCCTGATATAATTGCGCCCTAGCTTCTGTGTCTCTAAAGACCCACAGACATTCTCATCTTCAAAACATCAGAGAAACAGCTCATCAAATCAACCGCAATGCTTTATCCCAACTGATACAATCAGCAACACATTAAGATCAAGCACAACTTTGACACTGACCACCAGTGGTAGTTACTAGTCTATCACCCTTAAATCATTTGAATTAAATGGAAATCAAGAGGCAGTCCAGAACATGTCTACAGTGAACAAAATTTCAATATAGTGTGTTTACCATTTAATGGCTCAGACAGAGCGAGGATGCAAGTCCCCTGGTCTCAGTTAGCTGATGGCTGAGCCCCATATTGCTGACTGACCTTGGGTTGCAAAGTCCAGATTGGGTTCCCCAACCTTCTGAATAGTTGAACTCCACAACGTTCTATTACACGTTTCCCACGTCCTTTCTTTAAAGATGTTCAAAGTTGGGAACTCAGAAAACTACCCTTGATGACCACCTCTGCCTCTGCAGAGTGGGTCCAAAGACTGGCACAGTCAGGAAGCCTGAGGGTGCAGGGTATGGTGGGCTCAGTGGTGCCCATGTGGCTACCTTCCTGGTGCTTGAGTGAAGGTGGCTGGGTCAGGAGCAGACATTGGTCTCCTTCCCACTGTGGATTGGGGCCCAGGCTATCTCCTGGCGCTTGAGTGATGGCTACTCCATTTGTCCATTTTTTGATTAGGCCATTTATTTTTTAGCATTTTTGAGGTTTTTAAACATATATTCTAGATATTAGTCCTCTATCAGAAGAGGAGCTGGGAAAAAAGAAAGGCTGTCTATGGGGAAAAAAGGAAAAACAAAGAAATAAAAGTGTATCAAAGAGAGAAGAGCAGAGAGATAGTTGTTATATGGCGAGATGTATAGAAAGCACGGGAAGGAAGAAAGTGTAACCCAGAGGTGAGGGAAGAGGTGAGTAGATTGCATCCAATTGCTGAACTGACTGTCCAAGGAAGTTAATTATCCTTAAGAAGCAACCTTTGATATGGGAATCTATGACTAAACAGTTTTGAGTTCTATGTTAATAAAGCAAGAAACTTACACAAATACCTGCTTAATGATATACATACAAAAAGACCAAATCTATTTATATTGAACAAAATACCAATAGACAAGCAAGAAAAAATAGGCAAAAGCAGAATAGAGTGAAAAGTGGAAAAATACATGTACTTATGAAAGAAACAATTGGAGAGAAGGGAAGAAAAAGAAGAGAAAGATTGTGCTGTTCTGTTGGTAAGGATGAATATCCTTGAGCAGACTGTCATTGTTGTTGTCTTTGTATCATCATACTCAGGAGCCTCTCTAGTGTTCTTATGTGTCAGCGAGGTACAAGTATGGTTGGGACAAGTGCACCACACATATGTCTCCTAGCACAATAGCAGAGGCCTACCCCATGTGTTGAGCCTTGTCTAAGTCCGGTTATGGCCCATCCCCCCTAGTTGGATGCCTCCATGGCCCTTCCAAGGACACTCCAATAACCAATCCTGTCAAACCAAATGTATTGCTCCTCCTTTGCCACTACCTCTTTCAAAACTTTGTAATTTCTGGCTGAATTTATTAAAAGTGGAAGTGTTCCAGAAACCTCCCCAGAGACTGCTTGGTGATTCTGTGCCTTACCCTCCCAGTCCGAGCTCCCAAACCTTGTTCCGTGAGCAGGCTTGCAGACAACAGCAGCCATGCTGGGGTTGGAATAACTCTCCTGTGTCTCAGCCTTGGTATCCTCATCCACTCCCTTACCATGCTCTCTGCAGCAGGCTCTGTATGCTCTCTCTGCTGCTTTCTGTTTGGGGTCCTAGGCTGTGTGCCTTCTACAGTTTGTATTACACAGCTTGCTCAGCGCCCAGTTATGGTGGTATTCTCTTGATTCTCAACCATTTCCCCAGTCTCACTCCAGCTTTTGATCTCATTGTTGTTCAGAGGTCATGAATGAGACAGCCCTACCTCTATCCAGCATTTTTTTTCTCCATCTCCCATGCTTGCACAAGTCAGTTGCCTTGGTTCTCCAGATTTTCCTCAGGCTTGTGGTTCTTCTCATTGTACCCTGTGCTGAGGCAGGCAGACAAAAGTCTGAGCCAGGACCTTTTGGGCCATCTCACATCAGCTCCAGTGTTCTCCACTTCTGTTTCTGCCTCACTCTCTCTAGTCTCTCTTTGGGTTACAGTCACCACAGTTCTCTGTGCTGTGGAGACACAAGCCTGAGCCTGGGCTGTCTGGGTCAGCAATGGTGACTTCTAGCCCCACTAGTTTTCTGTAATTCTCTCTGGCTCACAATTTAAATAGAGCCCTGTATCAAGGGTCCCCTTCCCTATGCAAATATCAGGGTCCTCCAGAGAAACAGACTATTAATAATAACACATATATTTACATATTAAAATCTCTTTCTCCCTCTCTCTCTCTCTCTCTCTCTCATCAGGATTGTGGCACCAAGTGGCAGTGGGGCAGTTGCTTTTTTATTCCAAAATGAAGAACTTTGTCTAGTTCTCAAGTTGGATACCAGGGCAGGTTTCCAAGCAAAACAGTGGGAAAAAAAGGCAAATCTCAAAAGTTCCAGAGAAGATGATTGAGATATTGAGGATTTGCCTTGTTATTTCCTCAGAACTCTAAAATTACCAATTGTACTTGACAAATGGGAGTCAAACTATTTCTACAAAGGCAGTGTATATTCTCCGTGTGAGAAATCCCAGTTCTGGATCCTTCCTAAGGAGGGGGCTATTTCTTACTTTGGCCTTTTGTACTTTCTTTTTAAAATAATTAATTAGTTAATTTTATCAGTACCTGTTTGTAATACATAATGTATATATTCCTTGTGTGGGTTAGTACCTGCACATAACACATCTTAATTCCTTGTTTCATCTCCTTTCTCACCCCTCCCTCCCTTCTTCCTCCATCTCTGATCCCCTTCCTATTTAAGAAAGATGTATCTCTCTGCTTCCTATCATCTATATTTTATTTTGCTCCTTATTTATATTTTGTTTTTCTCATGTAAGATAAACCATGATATATTTAAGCTTGTGTATTTCACTTAACACTATGGCCTCAAGATGTATCCATTTTCCTACAAATGTCTCAGATTTTGTTTGTTTCTGTCCATGGGTTGGCCTTCATCCACTCTACTGAGGTTTCAGCTCAAGGAAAACAAAAACTACACAAAATTATACCAAATGTGTGTCCCTCTTCCATGAAGTCCCAGATTTGAATGTTTCCATTCTCTCCTCATTTGGTAGTGGTCATGATGACACCTGAGTCATTAGTTTTGAATTCTTTTATTATGAACTCCCATACTCATTAATTAATATAAAATGCATTATTTTTCTCCATCAATCTGGGCTCCTTTCAAATTCTCCTCTTTAGAAGGAGCAAGGCTCTGCTCTGCCCTCTTTCTGTGGCTAGGAGTTGACTCTTGATTCCAGCAACTCAGCTTTCAGCTGTATATTTGTTCATCATCCATATTATAACAGCATTAGAGAACCATGAGCTTGTATTGTTTGAAAATACTTGTGTCAATAGTTTAAATTCTAGCGAAAACTTAGATATACAACTGAATTGTAGGAGATTATATTCTCTGGTTGAATGTTAACTTTAAGCATATAATAAAGCCAAAAATAAGAGACTGTAGGGCCTCTTCTGCCTTCCTTGAAAGAATAATAGAAAATAATAGTGATAATAATAACAGACATGTGCCAGACATTTCTTTTGTGGTTCTGCGGATAGATCCCATGCTAGGCAAGTGCCCTACTACTGAGCTGCACTCTAGACCCAACCCAACCCGGTGAATCATCACACAGCCTTATGAGATAGGTGCTGCTATCCTTAATTTCTGATATGGAAATTGAGTTAGGAAGAGCTCAGAAACTTGTCCAAGGAAATGGTAGTCACTCAGAACCTACTGCATAAAATTTTAATATAAATACCAAAATGTTTACACATGTGTGACTTATTTATTTCACTTGAGTATATCTTCAATATGTATCCATTTTCCTATGAATGAATCTATTTTCTCATTCTTTATGGCTGAGTAATATTCCATTTTACAGAAAAACCACATCTTCTTTATCCAGTTTCCAACTGATGGGTAAATGGGCTGTTTCCAAGTTTTAGCTATTACAAACTGTGCCGCTATAAACATGCGTGCATATACATCACTGTGATATGATTCTTTTAATTCTTTTGGAAAGATACCCAGCAGAGGGATGGCTGGGTCAAATGGAACCTCCAGTCCAAGCTCTTTGAGGTATCTCCATATTGATTTCCATAGTGGTTGCACCAGTCTGCACTCCCACCAACAATGGAGAAGGGTTCCTTTCTCCCTACAACCCCATCAACATTTATTATTGTGTGATTTCTTGATAGCAGCCATTCTTTGTGGGGTGAGGTGGAATCTCAGTGTTGTTTTCATCTGCATCTCTTGAATGACCAGTGATGTGGAGCATTTTTTCATATATTTACTTGCTGCTTTTACTTCTTTGTCTGAGAAATGTCTGTTCATTTCGGATGCCCATTTTTGAATTGGGTCTTTATATTTGGGGGGGGCTGGTTGTTTTGAGTTCTTTATATATTCTAGATAATAGTCCTTTGTCTGAGGAGCAGCTGGTAAAATTTTTTTCCCACACTGTAGGTTGTCTCTTAGTTCTGCTGATGGTTTCTTTTGCGATACAGAAGCTTTTTAATAAGATGAGATCTCAGTTGTTGATTCTATCTGCTAGTTCCCATGCTACTGAGGATTTGTTCATAAAGACTTTTCCTATGACAATGTTTTCCAGAGTTCTGCCTAATTTACCTTCCAGCAAGTTTAATGTTTCTGTTTTAATATTTAGATCTTTAAGTCTCTCTGGTGTGAATAAACTGCAATAATACATAAGATCCTAATAAGATTACTGACATTGTGAAATGGGAAGAAAGGGGCTAAAGGTGTAGGGAAGGTGGGATGGATCGGGGAAGGGCAACAAGTGAAAAGAAAAAAAGTGAGATAAAGAAAAGATGGAAAGAAAGTGCTTGTAGATGGAGAGGGGAGGAGGTGGTGAAGGGAGGGCAGGGACAAGGGGAAAAAATGAGCACCAAGACCTGTCATGTAGAGGTACAAGATCCCAACAATGAATGTAACTGTACTGTATCCCTAAAATGTACCAATAAACTCAATTAAAGCTGAAAAAAAAATAACAAAACGTTTCTCAAGCAAGAAACAGACTTACACTGCCCTTGTCATGGTGGCCCCGAATGAGGGCCTTTTGGACCAGTGTGCAGAGCCATTGGAATAGAAGTTGTGACTTTGTCTCCTTACTTTTGGTGCCTCAGTCCCTTTTCTCTTCTTTTTTTTTCTTTCCTGCATCAAGATTCATGGAGAACCCCAGAGATAGATGAATATGTTTCTTCTCTCATTTGCAGAAAGCAAATAGTGTTCCTTAAAGTAGTGCCTAGAGCAGAGTGTGAGGTACAAAAGGATTTGAGATGCTGCATGTCCAAGGGCTCCCAGGTGACACTGCAGCTACCACTGCTGATCCAGGGACCAAGAAGCAAGGACCTGGACTGCCTGCTTCCTATACTTGGCAACTTCAGTGCTAGAGCTATAAGGAGCTTTTCTATTAATAATTAGTTCTTCTGCATTGAGCACATATTTGACCTAGTCCCCACTTACTGGCTCTGTTTTTAATCCCTGGAGTATATATTTCTATTCATGACAGTGTTAGAGGCTGACCTGTCTTGCCTTTATAATTCATGTGTTGAAGCCCTAAACCCTGGTATCTCATAATGTGACTGTCTCCGGAGCCTTTAATAAGCAGCAATGAAATTAAAATGAGGCCATTAAGGTGGCCCATGACTCAATCTGCCTGAAGTATTTATAAAAAGAGAAAATGTGGACACGAAAGAAACACTAGGCATGCATGGACACAGAGAGACAGCCATGTGAGGACATAGTTAGGAGGCCATGGATAAACCAAGGAGAGAGGACTCAGGAGGAATCAGTCTTGTCCACACCTTGATTTTGTGCTTCCAGTCTCCAGAACTGTGAGAAGTAAATTCCTGTCATTTAAGCCAGCCAGGCTTAATTGCCAGCCAGCCATTTCATTGTGGCACTCCGAGCAGGCTAATACAGGGTACTTGTTGACAGGTACCCACCCAGCCCATATCTGAAGAACCAACATTGTACGAGTGTTTCTGGGAGGCAGAGCTTTGTCTCCCACTGGAAAAGCTGAGAAGGCACTGGTTGTTTTTCCTCCCTTCCATCACCAACAGAGGGACAGCTGACTGGAAGTGTGTGTCCTCTACGAACTCTGTGGTGTAAGCCAGGTCAGCTCAGAACTGTTCTGGTGGCACTGGCGGCTCCTTTTGTCTCCAGGGGCCAGGTGGCAGTGGGAAGCCAGTGTCCAGAAGTGGTGAGGCTCTGGTAGGTGCCAGGGTAGGACAGAACATTGAAGAACTGGAGCAACAGTGCCCCAAATAGGCTGTCCTGGGGCATGGCCAACATGTGTCAGTGGTCTTGTTCACTTAGTTCCTTGTCTTTCTTCCAAACCCAGGTCTCTAGGTTTTAAACAATTCTCTCTGTTCCCCAAAGCTTCCCAATAGAGTCCCCCTCTGCCTAAGTTAACTAAAGCTAATTTGTATTTTTTGCAATCAAGACCTTTGATTTGTATTTATTTGTCCAAAGATTTTTGGATAATTGACCTTGCTTGAATACTTCAATATTCTTCATCTGGACTTCTTTTTACTCATCTGTGCTCTACTGCCCTTCCATCAAAAGCAGAACAGTGAGGTTTTCTATCTGTATTATACCTAAAAATAATCTGAGATATGGGATGCTTTCACCCTCACATACTTCTTGAGAACAATATCTGCCAGATGTTACGAGCAATGGAAGTCAGTGGAACTTGAACCTCTGAGAGACACTCTTGCAGACTGCCAGGAATGGTTAGGGGGACTTTTACTCAGAATTGTGATCCTTCATCAAAAGGCAGGAGTAGTGCTCAGTAAAACTTGGATCACTTGTATAAGGACTGGGAGCAACATGGAAATAACTTTAGGCACAGTGCTGCCCACAGGTAGTTGGTATTAACTTAAGGAAACTTCCAATCCAGAGAACATCTACAGAAATGGTGACTAATGATGAACTTTACCTGTTTAAGGAGATGACCTTGTGAGGCCCAACTGAGTGTTAAGTTTCCAGTAGTTCTTGGGAAATATCAAAAATCATTTCAAGTCTCTTGTTTGTACCTAATGGACATTTGGGTGGAATCTAGCAGGGACAATAAAGGCTACAAACAGGCTCTAACCTGGAAGAGAAGAGAATTAATTAGAGTGTGCATTCATGTACTGTGGCTTGTGAGTTTGTAGTATAGTTTGGTGAGAGAATCAAGTCAGTAAGTATGGAGATGAGGGAGGAGGTTGTGGCCATTTACACAGAGAGTTTGGAGATAGTATATGTTTGTAAAGACAGCATCCATGGGAATGGATGGCCAAGGTGGGTGGAGAAAGTGATCACTGGAGAAAGCAAGAGCCTGGTCTTCTACTCCTTCTTACTCCCACCAGGCATGAAGCACACAGCTCTATATCTAATTGCTCCTTCATACTCATTGATTAAACCTGAGGCTGGGCCAGGTCCAGAAGGAAGAGGAAACAGGAATATTATTTAATGTATTAGCAGGGAGTGGGGTGAGAAAAAGGAGAGGTCAGAACAGTCAGTAAATTATTCCTATTCCCTCAAGTCTACCTAGAAGTTTCCATTTGTGGTATTTTTAAAAACAGACTCTAATGGAGCAATTTGAGAAAGGTATACTTGACTCAATTAAATGTAACCAATGTGTATTGAGCACTTAATCTCAAATGGCAGGCTTAGGTGGTAAGAGTAGGGAGGAACAACTTATGTTCTAGCTGGAGAGAGAGCAGAAAACATCCTTAAAAATGTCAAACAGCTTCTGCTAAGTGCCAAACAGTAAATAATTAGCTTTATGTCTTCCTGTAGGTGATGTGAAATCCCTGAGAGATTTGTTTGAAACTGTAGTTTCAGAAAGTCCTGCTTTAAAATGGTGTGGCACTGAGACCAAGGAGCCTACAAATCAGGAACTTGCAAATGGTGGGAGTCGGATTGGTTGTCGGTTAATTATCTTCTGTATACCTCTGGTCCACCCCCGTTTCCTGAAACTGTTGAACCATGTCGTATCTGTCAGGTTCTTCAAAGAAACAGAGCCAATGGGATGTGGGGTGGAGAAGCGGGAGAAATTTCTCTAAGGAATTGCTCATGTGATGTGCGGGGTCTGACAAGTTCAAAATTCACAGGACAGGCTAAATTGGAAATTCCAGAAAAAGTTATACTGTAGTTTTGAGTCCATATTCCTCAGGCAATGGACTGGAACTCAGGCATTGTTACTGTTTCGAGAACTACCTCTGCTTTGGGGAGCCTCAATCTTTGCTTTCAAAGCTGTCAATTGATTGGATGAGGTGTACATTACTCACAGTCATCTGCTTTTCTCAAAGTTATTGACTTATATGGTAATTTTACCTTTAAAATACCTTCTTGGCAACACCTAGCCTACTTTTAACCAAAAATGGGGACTGTAGCTCTAGCCAAACTGATAACATAAATGAAATATCACAGCTTCCAATAAGATAAGATGAAAGGAATTTAAACCTATTGACTTCCTCTGTAAAACTTTCACTCTACATAGAATATAATTTTTGTGTGTTTTGTGTACATGTCTTACTCAGCTACCTGATGTTGAGCTCCTTGTAGGTAAATAAGAGCATTGAATGGGAGGTTAGAGCAGACCCTTGACTTCATGAACTCAATTTGTTCACAAGTGCTAGTTGTAACTCTAGTTGGTCAATTGAAGGCCTCTACACAGCCTTCAAAGTCTCACTCCTGTGTGCAGGTAGATCTCATTGTTCTTAGAGAGACATTGGCCCAGGATTTCTCAATTAACCACAGACAGGAAAGGATGTTGTAATATTCCTTCCAGAACTCTTTAAGGGTTAAATCTATATCAGAGACATCTGAAAGCACAAGGGGTCAACATTTGGGTCATAACTCAAGACTTTGGTCATAAGTTAAAACTACAATTCTGGTTGTAACTCATTTTTTGTATGTCAGGCTGGTCATAATTCATGGTCATAATTCATGCATCCACTGTATTTTGCTTTTATATCCATCATAATGTCACATCCATGGGCTGGGGATTTAGCTCAGCGGTTTGGTGGCCAGCCTTGCAAGCGCAAGGGCCTGAGTTCGATCCCCAGTACCACCACCAAAAAAAAAAAAAAAAAAAAAAAAAAAAAAAAAAAAAAAAAAAAAAAAAAAAAAAAAAAAAAAAAAAAAAAAAAAAAAAAAGAATGTCACATCTGAATGAGGAAGAGGTCCAGATAAAAACTATAGAACAAGCTTCAGAACTAGAGATTCCTGAAATCAAAATGTTTTAGTTACTTGTTTCTCAAATATAAAATGGGAACAACCATACTTTTTAAAAAGGATTATAAATTTCTTGAGAGACTTGACTTAATTCATCTTTGTCTCCTCCAAAATTTGGCAGATTCTCCTATGCTATCAGGCACCATGCTAAACATTTTGAGTGCATAATTCACTTGACCTCAAAACAACCTCATTGTTCTTCTGCATCATTATTATTATTATCATTTCACAGGCATCAAAAGGTCTCAATAGAGGAACTTAAGCCATTTTAGCTACTCTAAGAAAATACTACAGATTGGGTTAAAATAGAAACAACAAAAATATATTTCTGTAAGCTGAAAATATGAAATAAGGTACTATTGATTCAGTGTGGGTTGAAAGTTGGCCGCCTAGGCAGACTTGAGGGAACCAGGACAGTCTTCCCACTTTGTTCTCACATGGTATAAGGGGCATGGGAGCCCTGTGGGGTTTCTTTTTATAAGGGTAATAATCTCATTCATGAGGGCTCTACTTCATCACGTAATGACCTCCCAAAGGCCTCGTCTTCTAAAATTATTATTTTGAGGGAGAATATTTCCACATATGAGTTCTAGGGGAACTCAAAAACCCATCCTAAACAAAGGGAAAGTCATGTGCACACACATATATATAGCTGGCTATGCCAGTGTGGGATTAATGCCTATGCTGGCCCGTTGTGGAGGCCTCCCTGCAGAATGCCCTGGCACTTCTGTGATTCCTTCTGATCTCAAAGGCCCTCTTTCCATTTGTAAACTTGTATCTGTTCCAGAGCCGGTTCCTACCCTTGGGTCTCTAAGAAGCCTCATAATATTTAACTGGTGCTAGCAAGATGGCAGTGCCATTTGGGCTCTGGGTGGAGGAATAGAAATAGAAATCCAGTCCTTGTTTCCTGGCCCCAGGTTAGGACTAATGAGGCAGGGCCAGTTTATTGTAATTCTAATACCAAGAGAGTCCTTTCCCACATAGACACACCTAAGGGGTAGCTGGGCCCTGGGACTAACTGCTCCTTCCTCCAGGCCTCACTGGCACAAGTGGTCAGGCAGGTTTGTCTCTTACCTTTCTACCAAGCCCACATGAAGTTAGGGGCCATGTCTTAGCTGTCGTCCCTTAATTATATATCCTCCATCTGGCACAGCACTGGCATACTTTTGCTTGAGGGTTATTGAGCAAATGGATGAAGTATGAAGGAAAGAAAGGAGGACTTAAGTGTATTTTTTGAAATTGGCAAGATTATTTCCTTCCTTTCTTCATCCATACAACAGATCTTTATTGAGCACCTACTACTATCAGTCATATGGTGGAGATACAGAGACACATAAAATGTTTTGCTTCAGGCCCACAAACAAAAACTCATTTATTTTTTTCTACCAATTTATCCAGAGAGGAAAAACTACAACCTTACACGAAGCTTGCTCTTTAAAATACTCTTCTGTTTCCTGGGGTTTTACTGTTCCATGAGTCTAGTTATTTAACATGCTCAAAGCAGTTTTTATGTGCACCAGGGGAAAGAGTTGATAAATACTGACATTCACAGAATGTGGGAAAACCCAGATTTCAGAATCCCTGTTCTTCAGCACATTTCCCATCAGTTTGTTTTTCTGAAGCACCCGCTGCACACCGCCAGGACTGAGCCTGGCTGACCTCCAGAGAGTGTACTTTTACTTCCACAGCAGTGGCCTCTACACCTCCAGAACACAGGGTAGACCTAATTGCACGCTGGATTCTCATCCAAAGAGCTTGTGGCTCATGGGTAAGAAGCAAAGTTTGTTGGATATCCTGTGAGTCCCCAAGGGGCTCAGTGCTTGGGACCTGGAAAGGACTTGGAGGTAATAGTGTAATTTCCTCAACTCTGTGGAATTCTGGAATTGCCTGCTATTAAAGCCGCTACAGAGTATCCTTTAGACATTAATTACACAGTATATTTCTAACTACTGTTTTATTGGACATCAGCTTGTGTCCGTTCTCTTGCAATGCACAGTTTAACAGACAGCTGCTGCCCCCATTTTTAAAGATTAAGGTAAACAGATAAATGAAACATTATATAAGTCAGAGATATGCATAGTTTTTCTTAATAAGTAGAAATTCTTTAAAATGGTAAGATGGATTGGATTTCACATTTGTGGTTTCATAAGAAGAGGAAGAAATTCAAGTTAGTGCGCTTGCTCTGTCTTGACATCTGATGCTTTCCACCTTATTGTTTCAAGTATTTTGCTATAGCAGCAGAAAACACACTAAGAGCTACATTCTTTGTCACCAGTTTGTCCAAAGTGACTTAACTAATTCCTTTTCAGAACAGGAAGGACTGAGTGAGCAGCAGGAGAGTTAGGGATCTAGGGAAAGGTAAGCTGAGGGGAAGGGAATGGCCTGATAAGGGGAATAGAAATAACTTTGGCTCCCTTCTTCATGTTTGTGCCCTTCACAAGCAATGCTCTGTCTAAAAGTAATAGGTAGATAACAGGAAGTAGGGGTATCTTTCAAATGGAAAGGAGAACAAGAGTTGGAGGGGAAGATGATAAAAAAACTGGATGAAAAAATGGAGATAGAACTTTTATAAATGGAAAGGGGACCAAGAGATAGAAAGAACAGGAAGGAGTAGGGAATGAAAAAGGAACTAAAAAAAAAAGCACATGTACCACTGTTTGTCTACTTTTTTTTGTGTGCACCTTTGGAGCACACCTGTAACCCCAGCACTTGGGAGGCTGAGGCAGGAGGATCGCTGTGAGTTCGAGACCAGCCTGGGCTACATAGTGAGTTCCAGATCAGTCTCAACTACATAGTGAGACCCTGTCTCAAAACAAACAAACAAACAAAAAATAAGAATCATTGCTAATCCAGTTATAAATCTTATGTTTTCTTTCAAGATTTTTTAGTTTAATCTTTTATATTTAGGTCTTTCATCCATTTTGATTTAATTTTTGCATATGGTATTAGGAAAGAGTCCAATTTCTTTTGCATGTGGCTATCTAGTTTGCTTTGCAGCATCTGTTGAAAAAAACTGTCCTTTCTCATTAGATGGTCTTGGGACCCTTGTTATTTGGCAATGTCTGAAAAGAACATAACTAGATTGCATTGACTCTGTATATCAATTTGTATAATGACATCTTAGTTATATTTAAGTCAATTAATGAATATATGCTGTCTTTCCATTAAAGAAATTCCTTTAATTTCTTTAAGCAAGTTTGTAGCCTTTGTCTTAATTAAATTAGTTTGTAAGTATTTTATTCTGTTTGCTGATTTGTAAATGAAATAGTATTTTAAATTTCCTTTCAGACTGATCATTGTCATTGTATGGAAACGCAACTTATTTTTCTGTGTTGACTTTGTATCATGCAAGATTTTCAATTTACTAGTACTAACAGGGTGTGTACGTATGTGTATATGCATGTGTGTGAATATAATCTTTAGGCTTTTCTATATATATAAATGGTATTATCTACAAACAGAGATCATTTTACCTAATTTTTTCCAGTCTGGAGACTTCCCCTGGTGCTGGCTAATGAACGCAGAGCCTTCTCTGGGCCACGCAAGTGCTCTGCTACTGAGCCATACTGCCAGCCTGTTCCTGAAGCTTTTTATCCAAGGAATAATTGTGTTTTGAAGAGAGAGAGGAAGGCAAAAAAATGGATGTGCTTGCAATGCATTTTGCAGATAGAACAACAACAGAAAAGGACAAATTTAATGTATTGGCTTGGATTTAGGTTTCGAGAGAAAGCGTTGTGGAAAGCTAGGTTTATAAATGAATTAACGGGCTGAATCATTGTGGTATCATTTGCTTATATGCAGAAAATAGGGGAGAACAGGCTTTGGAGAGGAAAAGAAAAGCTCTGTTTGGGTCATGTGCATTTGGCTATTGTTGTAGATGAGGTGCACAAAAGCAAGAGAAAGAGAAGGGAAGAGGTCGCAAGGCAGATCTTTGGGGAAGATTCACATTTGGAAAATTGATGGACAAAGAGACCCCAGAAAAGGAGAAGCACTCTGAGAGGTAGAAAAAGAACCAGGTGCAAGGTGGAGTTTCAAGAAAGTATCCATGGTTAACTGTGCAGACAAGAGGGGAAGAAAGATAAGGACTGAGAAAGGTCATATTACATGGGCGACAAGGAGATCATCCACGACCTTTACAGAGAGGTTACAACAGAATGAGTAAAGCTTCTGCCTGAGTGCAAGTGAGAAAGTATATGGGACACAGAAGAACTCTGAACAGCTCCCCAAAGTTATGCACTAGGATGATTCTGTTGTTACTATTATCTCGGAAACAGAAACCATCTAGGAGAACGAAAGGCCACTTAAAACCCATGGCATTAGCCTATCACATTGCATTGATCTCATGTGAAAGATGCTGATAAAAAACCAAAACAGTAATAGCAAAAACCAGTCATGAGAGGGCAGGGCATCTCTTTTCAGAGTCTTTTCCTTTAGAGGTCATCATTTAGTGGAAATCTTTCTCTTCTTAAGAAGGAAGCAAGCACCACCCCACGCCCTTCTCAGCAGCTCTACAAAGCACAGATGACCTTCTGATAAAAAGTTCCTTTTTTCTTGCCATTGGCTCACACTGTACATAAAATCTAATTTGTTGTTTCATGTTTCTTTAAAATGAACAAGCTGAATTACTCGGAGGAGAAAGACAAGAGAGATAGAGGAGACAAAAGTGACAGCATCTGAAGGGCAGGAACTTACAGGTAGGCATTTTAACTTTTGAGAATTATTGACAATTGTGCCTTCTCACTTCATAGTCTGAGGAATAATCTGTGAAAAGTAAGCTTATATTGCTCTATTATAAATGTTTTTATGTTGAGAAAGCTCAAAAAAGTAGAAGGAAGCAAAAACCACAACCAAAATATTCCTTATTGGCATGATGTGGGTATTCCATTCTTTGCCTCTGTGTGTGTGTGTGTGTGTGTGTGTGTGTGTATGCCACATGCATATAATTTTAGTTTGATTTCCATAATTGTATCCATACAGTACAGAGAAGTTATATCCATTTCTTACAGCTTATGTTTTATCCATGTTGCTATGAACACTTCGTAATCATAATTTTAAATTGCTGTATATGATTGCTTTGAGGGGTTTTAATATACTCACACATTCCTCTATTTTCAAACATATAGCATCTCCAAGTTTTCAGAGATTGGTTCATTTTACTCTGGAAAATATATATACTTTTTTCATCCAGGGTCTTGCTTTTGAGGAAGAAGAGTTGTGTGTGTATATAATCTTTATAATCTGAGAAATGTACATTTCAGTGATTTTGGTCAAGGATATAAACCATAAGAGTGTGAATGCATGAGCTGTTCATTACCCTGTGAGACTCACATCAGTGGTTCTCAATTCTAGCAACATATTTAGCGAGGACTGCTTGAATCTAAGATTTAAAATATCACCTCTTGAATAATTGAAACTTAACTCTTAAGGATCAGCCAGTCATTTGTAGAATTTTGTTTTGTTTTCCAAAAACTTCCCACATGATTTTAATGAGTGGTCAGCTTACAGGACCCAAGTTATTGGAAATATTTTACTGTCTTTGACACATACTTGAGAGTAGTATGTATTAATAGCAAAAGAGATACAATTTTAGCCAAGCCACCCAAACTTCCTTTCCAATATTATAGAAGTAATGCAAATTATATTTAATTTGTGGGATACATAAACCCTTTAGAAATTTTTGTTATCTGCCTCAACCACATAAACTCTTAAGATGAGAATCTATTTCAGAATTTCAGTATACTAATGCTGTAAGGAAGAAGATTTTTTTTTTATTGCTTTGAAAATTAGCAAGAGAACTGGAGGATCTAGAAAGTTCTAAAGGTATCAAAATGAGGTTTATTATCTGTTACTACCTGCCAAGGCAGCCAGACTTCCTTTCTTTTGTAATTTTTTCAAGACCAATCATCAAGGAGATATTTAATACCAGGCCAATCAGAAACACAGCATGGGTACAGCAAAGACAGATTGGTTTCTAGGCAGGAGGTGGTTTGTCCTGGCTTTCTAGGAGCATTACGGACATGATACTTTCAGCAGACAATATAATGGGAAGTTGGGGAAAACACACCAGGGCTATATTCTCACTTCTCCCTTCAGGAACTGAGAACAGACAAAAAGCAGATAAACCAAGTTAAAGCTACTATGAGCCTACTCAGGGCTTTTCTTATTTTGATTCAACCTAACTGGATCAGTAGTGTGTTAATTACAATTTTAAATTTTTCATTCCATGGCAGAGAGCACCTATTTGTTATTTTTGATGGAACAGAAACACTCACATAGTACTTTACAACTTGGAAACATGTCTTCACATATAGTTCATTTGACCTATGTGGGAGCCTCAAGCTCTGGAAAGTATAACTTTTATTTTAAAGATGGTAAAGATGAACAGAGAACATGGGATCTCCCCAGGTGACTCCAATACTGGCCCAATCTGGTAGAGCACAGGGCATATAAGTCCTTCCTTACAATTTTAATAATAGCTATTATAAGAAATGGATTAACAAGTTTTGTTATGCCTGCATCATTGGATAATGTTTAGCCAGTTAAATAATGACATTGATATTTATTTCTTGAAAAAGAAAGGTGACTATGACACAGGAACAAGCCAGGTATAAACAACATTATAATAGGCACCCATTTTTGTTTAAAAATACTTCCATGTATTTAAAGAAAGATGGCATATATGCACAAAAATTTAGATATGTCTGGTTGGTGGCAAAATTTATAATTTAAATTTATTTCAGTTTATATTATCTTGCATACTTGTGTAACATAAATGTAAAGTAAATTAAATAGAATTGTTTATGTTTTTCTGGTTGGCTCTTTTCCAGATGAAATAGTCTCAATTCCTTCCATTTGGCAAAGGAAGCTTGCTATTTAATTCTCTGGGTTTTGTATGTTATTGTTACAATGTTATTGTGATTGTTAGCTAGCACTGAGTGACCATTTCGCATATGTGAGGAACCAAGTTAATCATATCATCATTTTTGTCTTTGATTCTCACTTCAATCCTCCCTTGGCAGATGAGAATTTTGAAGCACAGAATGGTGAAGCAGTAAAAACGACCAAAAGGCAGAACTGAGACTTGAAGCCAGGTCCCTTCCAACTCAATTACACATACTTGCATTTATTACAGCATCCTGCCTCCCCATGCACTTGGAGTTTAAAAGGAATGCCCCCCGCAAGCAACTGTTTTAGAGACAAGATAAGATGCATTCATTACTCTGTGCCAGGATCATTTCCACAACTGCTGTGAACTTGATTGTATTCTAGACTCAAGGGCCCCGCCCCACCTGCTTTTCTAGTTTACCTTGCACAGCACGAGAAGCACTCGAGTCCCCCAAAACTAAGCTTGTGTAATAAGAAGTCTCATAAAAGATTGTGCAGTAACCCGGAGAACTCTGGCCAATGCAGGAACCAAGCTGGTTGATGAAAAGAAAGGCATGCATTTCACCACAGTTGCTCAGCTTTGTTAGAAAACCTTTTTACATTCGCATCAGATGCTTTTCCAGATTAATCAATAATTTCCTTTTCATATTGGGATTATTTATGCATTGGTCTCATCCTTTCTACTGGACCAAGAGTCTCTGTAGATGGACTCCTTGCATAAAAACTAGTACATGGACTCCAGTGAGTATGTGTAAATAAATTAATTCATTAGTGAACATGGACTTTAGTTACAGCTTGTGTTTATCTCTGTTCAACTTTATTAATATTTTTCTATTAATCAATCCATAAAGAAAAGGTAACCTTTGATGTTACCTAAAGGAAAAATCTCTCCTATTGGGCAGATGACTTGGTAGCAGTATAGTCTGGCTGATAAAAGGAGTCCGGTTATTAATTGAAGGACCCATGATTACAGTCTGACTAATAAGTTGAAAATAAAGAATTCAAAAGTTGCAGGTTTGTAAAAAGAGTGAGGCCAGACATAGAGCTGTTTTCATCTTTTGTAGAAAGTCCAAAGTCCTAAAGGGAGAGAGAGATTTCAAAGAAATAGGGGATCAGACCACAAAAAGACCAAGAAGGGAGAATAGAAAGGAATGAAGAGAAGAGGAAGAAGTAGAGGGAGAAAGAGCATGAGTGGAGAGGAGAGGACCCTCTTTACTCTGGAAATGCAAAGATTAAATAAACAGCGGAGTTGAAAAGAGTTCAACCAACCACGATTTTCTCTATTACATGTTATTAAAACAAGTTTATTTTTAGCTTGAAGAAAAAAAGACTATTTCTCATACAAGTCTCTTCCCATTAGTCTGTAAAGATTGTATTTTATCTCGTTTGCACCTCTAGTACAGGAAAAAAATATCTAAAGAGTACTTAAAACTATCATAGATTGTGGTGGTTTGTTAAAATAAATTAATTTCTTTTTATTTTAAGTCTTATGTGAGCAATAACTCTGCTCTCTGGTAAATTCTCTGAGAGATTTGAAAGTTGTAACAGGTACAAATTCCTACTTGGGATTTATTGGCAAACAACTAGACAATTTGCTACCCTCAGAGATATAAATGGTGTCACCTCCCATAATGCCAGCACAAAGCATCATTTGGATACATTTTGTGGTTGCCTCCTGCCCCTGTGCCATTATCCCTATATTCCTCTTCCAAGACTATAGATTTGAATTTCAGAGACAGAAAAAATGGAAACAAACAAACAAAAACCTAATAGCATTTCACCACAAAAGACCATTAAGGAGAGTCCCAGAAAATATTTATTGTGCAACATAAAAATGAGGAGGTTGGATAATGACTTCATTAGCTCACTCAGTGGTCATTTTTCTGAGCTCACTTATATGCATATGCTGTGCTAGGCCCTAGAGGTATAGCAGAAAACCAGAGACATTTCATTCTTGACTGCAGTGGTTAAACATTTAGCATTAGGGATAGAAAGGAGCCACCTGTTGGCTTACCCTTGGGGTAAGTGGGGCATGGTAAGTGGAAACCTAAGGGACTACAGCTAGCCAAAACCTGGAGGAATCACAGAAACTTCTTCTGGAAGGGGTGGTATTTACAAAGAAAACTGAGATTGAGTCAAGACAGCTAGATGATGAGCTGCAACTCAAGTATATATGCAATATGATAGAAATATATAGTGAATGGTTAACTTAAAAAATTGATTTAGGTTAACAGATACATCATCACAATCTCCCTGAAAATACTTTCCCTAACCTTAAACACACATATTCCATCATTCTTGCCACTTTCTGAAGCAGATCTGGAGGCCCTCTTTCATGAGTGTTTTTACAGGTGTGATAAAAATACAATGAATGCTGCTGCTGAGTGCTATCCAAAAGAAAGGCGGGATAGTAAACACAATATAAGGTGTCTTCATCCACACTCTTTGCCAGATCTGTCACCATGTGACTTTTGGCTGCTCTTCAACATCAAAATAACCATGAAAGGTAAACATTTAGAATCACTTCAGGACATTGAGGAAGCCATGAGAGAGCGACTGAAGATATACACAAAAGTAGACTTCCAGAACTCCTTCAGAAAGTGGCAAGAAAAATGGGAGAAGTACATTTGAAATGAAGGGAAATATTTTGAAAGGGATTAATCACAATATGCCTTTTACTGGATATGTCAGAGCAAGTAGTTACGTCTCAAACCAGAGCAGGACCTGGAGACTCACAGTCCTTCACAAGGGGATACCTGCAATGACCCCCTTCTAGGACTACCTCTTAAATATCCGCAACAACTCCCAAAACTACCATCCTGCACACAAAGACAATTACAATGAGGGACATTCAAATTAACCCTATCCAAAAGATAGCAGTTTTTTTTTCAATGTTAAAGTATGTTCATTCCAGCATTTAGCAACAGCAAAGACAAAAGAGGACATTCTTATTCTAAAAATAATAAGATCTGCTCACATTTTATAGCAATCATCAATTCACATTTGCATATTGTCTATGTAGTTGCAGACTTTAGCTTTCTGACTGATGAACATGTCATTTATGATATGTACAATTGTTATTGTGCTGCATGGTAATTAGACGTAAGTGAAAGTAACCAATTTATAAGTGACTGCAACTGGAATTAATTTTAGGGATCCCGTATTATTTTTCCTCCTGGTTAGCCAAGGTGAACAATTTTCCTTCATGTTGTATTTTTTATCCTTATAGGTAAAAAGATGAGTCATGTGCCAAGACCTCATATTTGGTTCCTTTTTCTTCTTTCTCTCCTCCAGAGATGAAGCTCTTCTCTTTATCTCCAACTTTTATCCTGCTTTTGTCTATGCAAGTCATTAGTAGAATGTTCTGCTAGAACATGGATGAAGTTTCCTTAGCGGTTTATTTATTTATTTTTTTTATTTTTTCAGCTTTAATTGAGTTTATTGGTACAAATGGCTGCTATCAAGAAATCACACAATAACAAATGTTGGCGGGGTTGTGGGGAGAAAGGAACCCTTCTCCATCGTTGGTGGGAGTGCAGACTGGTGCAACCACTGTGGAAATCAATATGGAGATACCTCAAAGAGCTTGGACTGGAGGTTCCATTTGACCCAGCCATCCCTCTGCTGGGTATCTTTCCAAGAGAACTAAAAGAATCATATCACAGAGAAGTATGTGCACCCATGTTTATAGTGGCACAGTTTGTGATAGCTAAATCTTGGAAACAGCCCATTTGCCCATTTGTTGGAAACTGGATAAAGAAGATGTGGTTTGTCTATAAAATGGAATATTACTCAGCCATAAAGAATGAGAAAATAGATTCATTCATAGGAAAATGGATACATATTGAAGATATACTCCTAAGTGAAATAAATAAGTCACACATGTGTAAATACCGAATAGTTTCCCTGGTGTGAATAATCTGCAACAATGCATAAGATTCTAATAAGATTACTGACAGATAGCAGTTTTTTTTAAACTAGCTGATCTTATGCCTTTCCTTTGCTATCTTGGGAATCAGAGACTCAGTTGCAGAATAACTGTATGACCATATTTAGATCACACATTGAATTAATATCAAATACTTCTAATCTTTCTTTTTTTATAAATCTTTATTGGTACATTTTAGATCTACAGTACAGTTACATTCATCATTGGGATCTTGTACCTTTACATGAAATATCTTGGTTCTTTTCTTTCCCCATTCCCTTAGCTTCCCTTCTCCCCTCCACCCTTCCCTATTTGCAAAGATTTTTGTTTCCACTTTTTTCCTTTTCTCTTATTCTTTCTCTTCTCTTTTAACCTTTTCCTTACCCCTCTCATTTGCCCAATATCTTTAGACCTTTTCTTCCTATTGCAAAATATCAATTATACATTTTGATCCTTATTTACACTTTTAGTTTATCACACCAGAAAAACTATATGGTGTTACATATGTGTTCTATTCATTTCACTTAAGAGTAGGGCCTCAATGTGTATACACTTAGCTATAAATGTCTTTAGTTTCTCATTCTTTATGGTTGAATAGACTCCATTTTATATATATTTAAAAAAAGCAACCCATGTCTTCTTTATCCAGTCTTCAGTTGAAGAACAATTGGGCTGTTTCCAAGTTTTAGCCATTACAGACTGTGCTGCTGTAAACATGGGTGCACATATATCACTGTGGTATGATTCTTTTAATTCTTTTGGGAAGATATCTAGCAGAGGAATAGCTGTATCAAATGGGACTTCCAATCCTAGTTGTGTAAGGTATTTCCATATTGATTTCCACAGTGGTTGCACCAGTCTGCACTCCCACCAACAGTGAAGAAGTGTTCCTTTCTCCCCACAACCCAGCCAACATTTGTTATTGGTTGATTTCTTAATAGCAGCCATTCTTACTAGGGTGAGGTGCAGTCTCAGTGTTGTTTTCATCTGCAACCCTCAAGTGATCAGCGATGTTGAACATTTTTTCATATATTTATTTGCTGCTTTTACTTCTTTGTCTGAGAAATGTCTGTTCATTTCAGATGCCCATTTTTGAATTGGATCTTTATATTAGGGGGGGCTGATATTTTTGAGTTATTTATATATTCTAGACAATAGACCTTTGTCTGAGGAACAGTTGGTAAAAATTTTTCCCACATTGTAGGTTATCTCAGCTCTGTTGGCAGTTTCTCTTGCCATGCAGAAACTTTTTAAAAAGATGAGATCCCAGTTGTTATTTGTGCTAGTTTCTGTGCTGCTAAGGACTTATTCATAAAGTCTTTTCCTATGCCAATGTCTTCAAGAATTCTACCTAGCTTATCTTTCAACAAGTTTAGTTGTTATGTTTTAATATTTAGATATTTAATCAACTTCAATTTTAGTTTAGTGCATAGCGAAAGAGAGGGCTCTAGTTTTAATCTTTGGCAGGTTGAAATTCAGTTTTTCCATCACCATTTATTAAAGAGGCCATCTTTCCTTTAGTGAGAATGGTGGACTCCTTTGTCAAAGATGAGGTAGCTGAGTACATCTGGATTAATTTCTGCATCTTCTTATCTATTCCATTGATCCTTGGGTCTGTTGCTTTTCTAGGTCTCTTCTGGTTCCAAATGAATTTTTGAATTGTTTTCTCTAGTTCTGTGAAATATACTGTTGGTATTTCAACAGGGATGGCATTGAATCTGTATAGCAGTTTTGGTAATATGGCCGTGTTTACTATATTGGTTCTTCCCACCCAAGAACAAGGGATATCTTTCCATTTTCTTATATCCTCTTTGATTTCTTTTTTCATAGTGCTGTAGCTCTCAGTGTAGAGGTCTTTTGCTTCCTTTATTGGATTGATTCCTAGATACTTCATTTTGGGGGGATGCTATTGCAAAAGAGATTGTTCCCCTAATTTCTCTCTCAGTGAGTTTGTTATTTGTGTACAAGAAGGCTACTGATTTTTGAGTGTTGACCATGTATCCAGCTACTCTACTGAATCTTTCAACTAAGTCTAGAAATCTTTTGGCAGAGTTTTTTGGGGTCTTCTATGCAGAGTATCCTATCATCAGCAAATAATGACCATTTAACTTCTTCCTTTCCTATCTTTGTTCCTTTTATTTCTTTCTCTTGTCTAATTGCCTTGGCTAATGTTTCCAAAACTATTGTAAACAGGAATGGTGATAGTGGACATCCTTGTCTTGTTCCAGATAGTAGTATGAAAGCTTTCAGTTTTTGACCATTTAGTATGACATTGACTATTGGCTTTTTTCATAGACAGCCTTTATCAAGTTGAGATAAAGACCATCTATTCCAATTTTCTGCAGGGTTTTCATCATGAACGAGTGTTAAATTTTGTCCAATGCTTTTTCTTTATCTATAGAGATGGTCATATGGTTTTTGTCTTTGACTTTGTTAATATAGTGTACTACATTTATTGATTTATGTATGTTGAACTATCATTGCATCCCTGGGATAAATCCAACTTGGTCAGGGAGCATGATCTTCTTGATGACCCTTTGTATTCTGTTTGCCAGTATCTTATTGAGGATTTTTGCTCCTATGTTGATTAGGGAGATAGGCTTGTAGTTCTCTTTCTTTGTTGGTCTTTCTTTCATTTTGGGATCAAAGTAACACTTGCTTCCAGGAATGAATTTGGAACTATTACTTCCCTTTCAATTTCATTGAAAAGTTTAAAGAGTATTGGCAGTAGTTATTCTCTAAATGTTTTGTAGAATTCATCATTGAATCCATCAGGACCTGGGCTTTTCTTTGTTGGTAAATTTTTAGTTACATTTTCAATTTCACAGATTGTAATTGGACTATTTAGAATTTTTGTATCTTCTTTGTTCACCTTTGGTATTTCATATGTATCTAGAAATCTGTCCATTTGTTTCTTGTTTTCCATTTTATTAGAATACAGGTTCCCTGTATAGGTTTTGATGATCCTCTGGATTTCCTTTTTCATTCCTAATTGCATGGATCTGAGCATTTTCTTGCTTTTGACAAGGTTGGCTAAGGGTTTAGAAATTTTTATTTATTCTTTCAAAAACCAACTCTTCAACTCATTGATTTTTTTCTTTTTATCATTCTCTTAGTTTCCATTGCATTGATTTCTGCTCTGATCTTTAAAATTTCCTCCCTTGTAAGAGCTTTGGGTTTGTCTTGCTCTTCTTTTTCTAAGAGTTTAAGATTCAGCATTAGGGACTAGGGGTTTGGCTCAGTGGTTTTGCCACTTGCCTTGCAAGCACAAGGGTCTGAGTACAATCCTTGGTACCAAAAACAAAAACAAAAAAAAAAAAAAAAAAAAGGAGATTCAGCATTAGATTGTTTATTTGAGCTTGCTCTGCTTTCCTAAGGTGGGCATTCAGTGCTATAAATTTCTCTCATAGAACTGTTTTCATTGTGTCTCATAGATTCCTGTATGTTGTATTGGCATTATCATTTATTTGTAAAAACTATCTGATTTCTTCTTTAATTTTGTCTGTGACCATTAGTTGTTCAGGAGAGTTTTATTCAGGCAAGTGCGGTGCCACCAAACTACATCCCCAGCTGCAATAGGACAGTGTTATTAAATTTCCATGTGTTTGTGAAGTTCTTGCAGTTTCTTTTGCAATTTATCTCGAGTTTAATTGCACTATTGTCTGATAATATACATAGCATAACTTCAACTCCTTTGCATTTACTTAAATATGTTCTATGAGCTAGTATGTGGTCTGTTTTGGAGAATGACCTGCGTGCAGCCAAAAAAAATGTATATTCTGATTTTGCAGGGTGGAACACTGTTAAGTCCATTTGTTCAAAAGCGTTATTTAGTTCTAGAATTTTGGTGTTGATTTTTTTTTGTCTGGATGACCTGTCGATTTGTGACTGTGGGGTATTGAGTTTCCCCACTACAGTCATATTAGTGCTTTGTTAGTTTTTCATGTCCCTTAATATTTGTTTTGTGTAGTTGGGGGCATTAGTATTTGGTGCATCTATATTTATGATTATCATCTCCTCCTTTTGGATTGTTGCCTTTACAAGGATGTAGTGACCTTCTTTGTCTCTTTTAATTAGTTTTGGCTTGAAATTTACTTTGTCTGCAAATAAGATAGCTGTCACATATAGAAATGTTTTCCATCCTTTTACTATCCGCCTATGACTTTCTTTGTGGATTAAGTGGGTTTCTTGTATATAGCATATTGTTGGATTTTGCTTCGTAATCCATTCTGTCAGTCAGTTTCTCTTGATTGTTTAATTGAGGCCATTAATGTTGATTGTTATAACTGATATGTATTGACATCATCATCATGTTATCATCCTGTTGTTGGCTCTTTTTAATTTTTTCCCCTTTCCCTTTAATTTCTTGCTGTGTCTGCTGGATTTGCTCCGTTGAACCTCATGGAGTTGTGATCTTCACTTTTTTAGCATACTGTTTAGAATTGTTTGTAGTGCTGGTCTGGTATTCATGAAGTTTCTCAGGTGTTCTTTGTCATGGAAGTATCCCACTTCCCCATCAATTTTGAAAGATAGTTTTCCTGGATACATCACTCTAGGCTGGAGTTTGTTTTCTTTTAGGGATTGAAATACCTCACTCCAGGCTCTCCTTGACTTGAGAGTTTGTGTTGAAAAGTCTGCTGTGATTCTGAAGGGCTTTCCTGTGAATGTGATTTGTTTCTTTTCTCTAACTGCTTATACTATTTTTCTCTTCTGTTGATTATTATATGTTTATCTGTAAATATTTTTCTTTTTATTGTTTTTTTTTAAAGTTTATTGGTATATGTTAGGTATACAGTATAGTTACATTCATCATTGGGATCTTGTAACTTTACATGACAGGTCTTGTTTCTCATTTTTTTCCCTTATCCGTGCCCTCCCTTTGCCCCCTCCTAGCCTCCCCATTTACACTTTATTTCAATTTTTTTCATTTTCTCCTATGTTTTTCTTTTCCCTTATTACTTTTCCCCTACCCTTCCCACTTTCCCTACACCTTCAGCCCTTTTCTTCCTTTTTCACATTGTCAATTATCTCATTAGGATCTTATTTACTATTATAGTTTACTCAAACCAGAGAAACTATTCGGTATTTACACATGTGACTTATTCATTTCACTTGGCAGTATATCCTCAATTTGAATCCATTTTCTTATTTTCTCATTCTTTATGAGTAGTATTCCATTTTATATAAAAACCACATCTTCTTTATCCATTCTCCAACTGATGGGCAAATGGGCTGTTTCCAAGTGTTAGCTGTTACAAACTGTGCCGCTATAAACATAGGTGGGCATATATCTCTGTGGTATGATTCTTTTAATTCTTTTGGAAAGATACCCAGCAGAGGGATGGCTGGGTCAAATGGAACCTCTAGTCCCAGCTCTTTGAGTTATCTCCATATTGATTTCCACAGTGGTTGTGAACCAGTCTGCACTCCCATCAACAATGGAGAAGGGTTCCTTTCTTCCCACAACCCCGTCAACATTTGTTATTGTTTGATTTCTTGATAGCAGCCATTTTTGTGGGGTGAGGTGGAATCTCAATATTGTTTTCATCTGCATCTCTCGAATGACCAGTGATGTGGAACATTTTTTCATATATTTACTTGCTGCTTTTACTTCTTTGTCTGATAAATGTCTGTTCATTTCAGATGCCCATTTTTGAATTGGGTTTTATATTTGGGGGCTGATTGTTTTGAGTTCTTTATATATTGTAGATAAGAGCCCTTTGTCTGAGGAGCAGCTGGTAAAAATTTTTCCCACATTGTAGGTTGTCTCTTAGTTCTGTTGATGGTTTCTTTTGCAGTTCAGAAGCTTTTTAATAAGATGAGATCCCAGTTGTTGATTCTTTGTGCTAGTTCCCATGCTACTGAGGATTTGTTCATAAAGTCTTTTCCTATGCCAATGTCTTTAAGAATTATGCCTAATTTATCTTCCAGCAAGTTTAGTGTTTCTGTTTTATATTTAGAACTTTAATCCACTTGGATTTTAATTTAGTGCATGGTGAAAGAAAAAGGTCTAGTTTTAATCTTTGGCAGGTTGAAATCCAATTTTTCCAACACCATTTATTAAAGAGACTTTCTTGCCTCCAGTGGGGATAATCAGCTGCCTTTTCAAAGATGAGGTAGCTGACTACATATGGAGTTGTTTTTGTATCTTCCAGTCTGTTCCCCACTGATCCTGAGGTCTGCTTCTTTGCCTGTACCATGTTGTTTTTACCACAGTGGCTTTGTAGTATAGTTTCAAATTGGGAATTGTTATACCCACTGCCATGTGTCTGCTGCCTAGGATGGCTTTTGCTATTCTAGGTCTCTTCTGGTTCCAAATGAATTTTTGGATTCTTTTTTCTAGTTTTGTGAAATATAGTGTTGGCATTTTTGTAGGGATTGCATTGAATCTGTATAGCAGTTTTGGTAGTATGTCTGTGTTTACTAAATTGTTTCTTCCTACCCAGGAGCAGGGGATATCTTTCACTTTTTTATATCCTCTTCAATTTCTTTTTTCAGAGTGCTGTAGTTTTCAGTGTAGAGGTCTTTTGCTTCTTTCATTAGATTGAGTCCTAGATACTTCATTTTTTTGGATGCTGTTGTGAAAGGAATTATTTCCCAAATTTCTCTCTCAGTGAGACTGTTATTTGTGTAAAAGAAGGCTATTGTTTTTTGAGTGTTGACCTTGTATCCAGCTACTCTGCTAAAAGTGTCATTTAAGTCTAGAAGT
The DNA here is from genome assembly GCF_012274545.1 of Fukomys damarensis. Classification (NCBI taxonomy): domain Eukaryota; kingdom Metazoa; phylum Chordata; class Mammalia; order Rodentia; family Bathyergidae; genus Fukomys; species Fukomys damarensis. The sequence continues at coordinate 48,039,343 of NW_022900950.1, read as the reverse complement.
ATTTTGGTGGAATTTTTTGGGGTCTTCAATGTAGAGTATCATATCATCAGCAAATAATGACAATTTAACTTCTTCCTTTCCTATCTTTATTGATTTAATTTCTTTCTCTTGTCTAATTGCTGTGGCTAATGTTTCCAGAACTATTTCAAAGAGGAGTGGTGATAGTGGGTATCTTTGTTTTGTTCCTAACTTTAATGTGAAGGTTTTCAGTTTTTGGCCATTTAATATGATGTTGGTTGTTGGTTTTTCATAGATAGCTTTTATTAAGTTGAGATATAGACCAAGATGTATGATCTTCTTGATGATCCTCTGTATTCTGTTTGCTAGTATAAGGATTTTTGCATCTATATTCATTAAGGAGATTGGCCTGTAGTTCTCTTTTTTTAGTTGCATCTTTCCCTGGTTTGGGAATCAAAGTGATACTTGCTTCCAGGAATGAATTTGGAAGCATTGCTTCCCTTTCAATTTCATTGAAAGTTTGAAGAGTAATGGCAATAGTTCTTCTCTAAATTTCTTGTAAAATTCAGGAGTGAATCCATTAGGATCTGGGCTTTTCTTTGTTGGTAAACTTTTAATTACATTTTCAGTTTCACTGATTGTAATTGAGGTATTTAAAATGTTTTTATCTTCTTTGTTCAACCTTGGTAATTAATAAGTATCTAGAAATCTGTCTATTTCTTCTGTCTTTTCCATTTTATTAGAGTACAGGTTCTCAAAGTAGGTCCATCCTCTGGATTTCTGTTGGATCTGTTGTTACTTCACCTTTTTCATTCGTAATTGCATGGATCTGAGCCTTTTTTTGATAATGTTAGCTAAGGGTTTATCAATTTTATTTATTCCTTCAAAAACCAACTCTTTGATTCACTTATTTTTTGTATGATTTTCTTAGTTTCCATTGCATTGATTTCTGCTCTAATCTTTATCATTTCCTCTCTTGCACAAGCTTCGGGTTTTTCTTGCTCTTGTTTTTCTAGGCATCTAAGGTTCATCTTTAGGTTGTTCATTTGAACTCACTCTGTTTTCCTAGTGTGGGCATTCACTGTTACGAATTTTCCACATAGAACTGCTTTCATTGTGTCCCATAGATTCCTGTATATTGTTTTTTTTTTTTTTTTTTTTTTTTTTTTTTTTTTTTTTTTGTGGTACTGGAGATTGAACTCTGGTCCTTGCACTTGCAAGGCAGGCCACCAAACTGCTTAGCTAAATCCCCGGCCCCCCCATTATCATTTATTTGTAAAAAAATGTCTAATTTGTTCTTTAATTTCCTCTGTGATCTACTGATTGTTCAGGAGAGTATTGTTCAATTTTCATGTGTGTGATGTTCTTATGGTTTCTTATGCTATTGATCTCCCTCTTGATTGGACTATGATCTGATAATATACAGGGATAACTTCAATTCCTTTTCATTTATTCAAACCTGTTCTATGAGCTTGTGTATGGTCTATCTTGGAGAATGATCCATGTGCAGCCGAAAAGAAGGTCTATTCTGATTTTGTGGGGTGGAACACTCTATAGACATCTACTCAGTCCATATGTTCAAAAGCTTGGTTCAGTTCTAGTATTTCGTTGTTGATTTTTTGCCTAGATGATCTGTCTATTTTTGATAGTCAGGTATTTAGATCCCCTGCTACAATTGTATTAGTGCTTATTTGGTTTTTCATGTTACTTAATATTTGTTTTAGATAGTTGGGGGCATTAATATTTGGTGCATGTATGTTTATGATTGTCATCTCTTCCTCTTGAATTGTTCCCTTTACAAGGATGTAGTGGCCTTCTTTGTCTCTCTTAATCAGTTTTGGTTTGAAATTTACTTTGTCTGCAAATAAGATTGCTACCCCTGCTTTTTTCTGGGCTCCTGTCACATGGAGAATTGTTTTCCATCCTTTCACTTTCAGTCTATGGGCTTCTTTTTACACTAGGTGTGTTTCTTGCATACAACATATTGTTGAATTTTGCTTCCTAATCCATTCCACCAGTCTGTTTCTCTTGATTGGTGAATTGAGGCCATTGACATTGATGGTTATAACTGATATTTATTAACTTATTATTGTCATGTTATTGTCCTTTTGTTGACTCTTTTTACTTATTTCCTCTCTCCTTTTAGTTTCTTGCTTTTCCTATTTGATTTGGTCTGTTGGTCCTCATGGTGTTGTGACCTTCATTGTCTTTTTCTAGGATATTATTTAGAATTACTTGTAGTGCTGGTTTGGTATTCATGAAGTTTCGCAAGTGTTCTTTGGCATGGAAGTATCTTATTTCCCCATCCATTTTGAAAGAGAGTTTTGTAGGCCTTTCATTTTTTCTCACCATCTGTATGGTTATCTGGGAAATTATTTCTGTTTTGAATTTTTCTAGAGCCTGATTTATCTGTTTTGTTACTTCCTGTGCTATGAGTTCAGGGTGTCCTGGTGGTTCACTATCATACTTTTCATCCTCATTTGCCCTACTGTTTGCCAATGGTGAACTGGAAGTCTGTCTTTGTGTCATGCTTAAGTGTTTTCTCATTTGTATTTTTGTTGTTGGATTATCCTTGGTTTAATTTCTGGGTTATATATCTTCCTGATATAGTTGTGCTTTACCTTTTGAGTCTCTAATAACTCATAGACATTCTCGTTTTCTTAATATCAGGGAAGACAACTCATTAAATCAATCACAGTCCTTTAGCCTAATTGATACAATCAGCAACACAATAGGGTCAAGTACAACTTACAAAGTGACCACTCATGGTAGTCATTAATCTATCACCTTTAAACCATGTGAATTAAATTAAAATCAAGAAGCAGCCCAAACTATGTTTGCAATGAATATACTCTTCAACATAGCATCTTTACCATTTAGGATGGGGGCTTAGACAGAGTTAGGATGAAAGGAGTAGACAAGAAAAAGAATTGGAGAAGGTTTCAAGTGAAGCAGGAGGACATAGAATGACCACACAATATTTAGGAAACTGTTAAATTCAAAAGGGAAAGACAGATTTCAAGAATAAGGACAAGAATATGACCACTTAACAGTAATAGGGGCTCACTTTCCTTTGAAACTATTGACCCTTGAGTGAGGTAAAATGACAGAAGACATGAACATAAAGAAAAAAGAAAAAATGATAAAAGAAGAAATCTCAGTTAGGGTAGGAGCAGGAACAGAAAGGGAGATGAGGGTTAATATGGTGGAGCAAGAGACTGAGTTGCAGAAAGAGGACAGAAAAAAGAAAGAATTTGTAGAGTGGAATGAGGAATAGAAAGAAAAAAATGAATTTGAAGAGCCTGTTTTGGACTATATCTCTGCTGTCATAGTATACAATGTGAGCAGCCATGTGCAGAACTAAGTCCTTTGATCTAAGCTAGCCGATGGCAGACCCCTGAGATTTAGACTGATTTTGGGCTGCAAGGCCCTAAATGAGTTCCGTGATCTCCTGCAGGGTTGAACTCCACACAGTTCTACTACCGTTTCCCTCTGGCCTTTATTTAAAGATATTCAGAGTTGGAAGCTCAGAAAAATACCCTTTATGGCCACCTATGTCTCTGAATAGTGGATCCAAGGACTAGCACAATTGGGAGGTCTGAGAACTGGGGGAAGGGGGGCTGTCAGGGGCACTTGCACAGCTAGGCTACCTTCTTTGCTGGCACTGATAGTGGCGTAGGCACGGAAGGGTGTGGCTCTATTATAAGTATTTTTGATCATGACTAGTTGGAGTTATATAAGCCTCACTTATCTGTATGTCAAATTATTTTGCTCTGTTTGGGAAGTTTTCTATCATTAATCCTGTAAACAGTTTTTTAATGTCATTTGTACTTCTTGCTTTTTTGTGGACTCTTATCAGTCTTATATTATTCTTCTTTGTATCATCTAGGAACTGTTGGATTGATTTCTCACATTCCCTTAATATTTTTAAGAGATTCTTTTTTTATGGTCACTGGTCTCCATCTTGTGTTGTATACCTGTATCCTGTCTTCTGATTGGCTCCATCTGTTATGTAAGCTTTCAATGGAGTTTTTAATCTCCTGGATATCTGCTTGAATTTGTTTCATGGATTCTATTTCTTTCCTATGTTGGGCATTCATGGTTTCCATTTCTTTCTTATACTGGGCATTTATGGTTTGTATCATGGCCCTGATTTTAGGCATTTAAAAAAATCTTTTTCTGTTCTAGAGTCTCTAATCTTGTCATTCATTCTGCTCACTGTTTCTGTAGTTATCTGGGAAATTATTTCTGTTTTGAATTTTTCTAGAGCTTCATTCATCCATTTTGTTACTTCCTGTGCTATCAGTTCATGGTGTCCAGGTGGTTGATTATCAAAGTTTTCCACCTCATTTCCCCTAAAATCTGCCTGTGATAAGCGGGAAGTCCATGTTTGTGCTTGAGACTTGTTTGAATGTCTTTCCATTTCTATTTTTGTTGCTGGTACTCTCCTTTGGTACCTGGGTTAATACTTTGATCTTCCTGTTATAGCTTTTTTTTTTTTTTTTAGGTTTTGAGTCTCTAATGACTCTGAGGCAATCTCTTCTTCATTTGGGAAGGACAAGTGACTAGATGAATCATGACATTTTAGCCCAAGTGATACAACTGGCAACACAAAACATCAGGCACAGCTTAGAAAATGACAATTTGTGGTAGTTATTAATCTATCACCCTTAACTGTGTGAATTAAAAATCCAGGATACAGCACAAGACAATGGTCATTATGACCTCCCTCTGTTTCTGTGGTGTGAATCCAGGTAACAGCCCAGCCAGGAGGCCAGAGCTTGGGGGAGTGGGGGAGTGGGGTGAGGCTCCACCTGTTACTGGTCTGCTGCGTAGCTCCAGGCAGTTCTGCTTCCCACAGGTCTGTTACCTAGGCCAGGAGCTGGGGCAGACTAAACTCATTAACTTGTAATAATCAGGTCCCAGGCAGGGAGGATACAGGGAACAGGAAAGTAGCCCTCAATCCTAGATCACATATACGCAGGCACAAAGATCCTTCCAATCTTTCTTAACGTACTGATGAAATACATTGGGAAATGACAAAAAACTTGAATTTCTATTAAATTTAAGTCTATAACATCATAAGCTTATATGTTTTAGAAACTAAAAATAGTTGAAGAAAACTGTGAAAGGCAGAGAGAATGCAGAACTTAATCAAAATAATTTTTTTAAAATAATGAAACTGCGTCCTCAATGATTTCAGAAATCTCAATGTATATTTTCTCTGTGTTTATTTGTTTGTTTATTGTGGTGGCTGAACATGAAAGAAAAGCTAGTTTGGGGAAAATATTAGAAAAAAGAACAAAGGAATTTGGTAAAGACAGAGGCTGGATGAAGGCTGTCAGAGACAATGCCATGTATCTTGTCTTTGGTGGCAAGAGTATTCTCTCACCCAGTTGGACATCAGCCTTTCATAAGGCTTCAATCCGTGGGAGCATTTGTCCCTCAAAATAGCAAAAATGAATAAATGAGCAAACAAATAATAAATAAAAAAATAAAAATAAAAGAAGAAAATCATGAAAAATTCTAATTTAAAAGCAAATGTTTTCACTGGGTGTGGTGGTGCATGCCTATAATTCCAGCACTCAGGAGGCTGAGGGAGGAGGATTGCTGTGAGTTTGAGACCAGACTGGGCTACACAGTGAGTTCCAGTTCAGTCTCAATTACATACTGAGACTCTGTCTCAAAAAACAAAACAAGAGCCTGGGCCCTGATCCACCACGGGAAGGAGAAGCCACGCCCTCTCCTGCCTGGAGCGGCCATCCCTCCAGCAACAGGAAGGTAGCCACGAGGGCACCCCTGAACCCCCATAACTCCCCCCCCCATGTGCACTCTCAGACCAGCCAGTCTTTGGACCCACTCTGCAGAGGCAGAGGTGGTCATCAAGGGTATTTTTCTAAGTTCCCAACTTTGAACATCTTTAAAGAAAGGGTGTGGGAAACCTGTAGTAGAACAGTGTGGAGTTCAACCATTCAGAAGGTTGGGGAACTCAATCTGGGTTTGCAGCCCGAGGTCAGTCTGCATCATGGGGTTTAGCCATCAGCTAACTGAGATTAGGGTCTTGCATCCTAGCTCTGTCTGAGCCATTAAATGGTAAATATACTATATTGAAAAGTTTGTTCACTGTAGACATGTTCTAGACTGCTTCTTGATTTCAATATAATTCAAATGGTTTAAGGGTGATATGCTAGTGACTACCACAGGTGGTCAGTGTCCAAGTTGTGCTTGATCATAATGTGTTACTGATGGTATCAGTTGGGATAAAGGATTGTGGTTGATTTGATGAGCTGTTTTCTCTGATGTTATGAAGATGAGAATGTCTGTGGGTCGTTAGAGACCAAGAAGGTAGGGTGCAACTATATCAGGAAGATTTGGGTGATAACCCAGAGATTAAACCAAGGACAGCCAAACAACAAAAATAAAAATGAGAAAACACTTAAGCAAGACACAAGGACAGACTTTCAGTTCACCAATGGCAAACAATATGGCAAACAAGGATGAAAAGGCTGATAGTGAACCACCAGGACACCCTGAATTCAAAGCACAGGAAGTAACAAAACAGATCAATCAGGCTCTAGAAAAATTCAAAACAGAAATAATTTCCCAGATAACCATAGAGATAGTGAGCAAAATGGAAGTCATGATTCAAGACTCTAGAATAGAAACTAACAAAAAAATAGATGAGCTCAGGACCACGATAGAAGCCATGAAGGCCCAGCATAAGAAATAAATGGAAAAAATAAATGCCCAACACAGGAAAGAAATGGAAACAGATTCAAACCGATATCCAGGAGATCAAACACTCTATTGAAAGTGTAAGCAACAGAATAAAAGAATGTGAAGATAGACTCTCAGATATAGAAGATAAGATTGCAGTCAGTGACCATGAAAAGAGAGGCCTCTTAGAAACAGTAGGGGATCAGGAGAAATTGATCCAACAACTCCTAGATGATGCAAAGAAGAATAACATAAGACTGATAGGAATACATGAAGTAGCAGGAGAAAATACAAATGACTTAAAAAAGCTGTTCACAGAATTAATGACAGAAAACTTCCCAAAAAGAAGGGAAGATTTTGACATTCAGATAACTGAGGCATATAGGAAGGACCCCAACTAGCCACAATCAAAAAAACTCTACACCTAGACATATAATAATCAAGATCCCAGAAACCCAGCAGAAGAACAAAATACTGCAAGCAGTAAAAGTAAAGAAACAAATCACATGCAAAGGAAAGCCATTCAGAATCACAGCAGACTTTTCAACACAAATCCTTAGGGCAAGAAGAGCCTGGAGTGATAAATTTCAAGTACTAAAAGAAAACAACCTCCAACCTAGACTGATGCATCCTGCAAAACTCTCTTTCAAAATGGATGGGGAAATAAGACACTTCCGCGACAAAGAACGCCCGAGAAACTACTTGAATACCAAACCAACACTACTAGCAATTCTAAACAAGATCCTAGAAAAAGACGATGAAGGCAACAACACCATGAGGCCCAACAGAGCATATCACATAGGCAAGGCAAGAAACTAAAAGGAGATGGTGAAAAAGTAAAAAAAGTCAACAAAAGGCCAATAACAGGACATTAATAAGTCAGTACATATCATTTATAATCATCAATGTGAATGGCCTCAACTTACCAATCCAGAGAAATAGACTGGCAGAATGGAATAAGAAGCAAAATCCAACACTATGTTGTATACAAAAAACACACCTAGTGCAAAAAGAAGCCCATAGACTAAAAGTGAAAGGATGGAAAAACAATTCTCCATGTGACAGGAGCCCAGAAAAAAGCAGGAGTAGCAATCTTATTTGCAGACAAAGCAAATTTCAAACAAAATTGATTCTAGTATTATTGATGTAGGATGGTAGTGTATCATACCTCTGTGAATGTAAAATATCTTGTACTCGCTTTATGATACCTAGCAGTGACCACGCTTTATCAGAGCTATTTTTACTGATGTTACTCTAGAGTGTTCTCTTTCCAGTTGATGATTAAGATGCTAATACAAAAAAAAAAAAAAAATGGTGCCAGGTACCACAACAGCAACAGAACTGTGCTGTTTTCTGGATATTATTCTTTTCTTGTTTTTTTTGTTTTTGTTTTTTTAATGGAATGTGCTGAATGGCTATAATTTTGTTCCGATGACTGCAGAACCTGGAAAAGCTGTTGCTGCTATTGATGCATAACATACAGCTATTATTGGCCTTTTAATATAAATATATATATAAATATATACACACACACACACACACACACACATATATATACATATAACTTGAATTTTTGGAAACTTTAACGGTGCTCTCAACTTTGGAAAAAGTTATCCCAATTTACTGTGTTGAGTTGGCATTGTACAGAAATGGACAGCCATATTGGTCTCGAAATGTTATTTTTTTAATTTTAATTTTTATTTTCTTCCATTTGTACAGGAGTAATGCACTGTATTAAATATGTAAGGTCATATCTACATGGGTTTGATTACAGAAACTAATAAAGTATTCTCTAAAAAATAAAAAAAAAGAATAAGATAAGATTACAAGAGCAAGAAGCAATTTAAATATGTTAAGGGACCATTTCCATCTTCAGAATTAAGAATTATCTTCATCTTACATCATTGCCTTTTCTCTTTTACTTTCCTTTCTAGTTTTATTTTAGGATTCCCTATTTTTAATGTTCATACAGAGATTTCTTTAACTGAAATACTGAATAGTTTCTCTGGTGTGAAAAACTATAATAGTAGACAGGATCCTAATGAGAAAATTAATAATGTGAAATAGGAAGTAAAGGGCTAAAGGTGTAAGGAAAGTGGGAAGGGTGGGGGAAAGGTAATAAGGGAGAGGAAAAAAATATGAGAAATTGAAAAAATGGAAATAAAGTGTTTGTAAATGGGGAGGGAAGGAGGGGGTGAAGGGAGGGCAGGGACAAGGGGAAAAAATGAGAATCAAGACCTATCATGTAAAGGTACAGGATCCCAATAATGAATGTAACTGTATTGTATACCTAGATTGTACTAATAAACTCAATAAAAATAAAACAAAACAAACAAACAAACAAGCAGAACAATGAAAAAGTAAATGTTTTTACAAATGTACCTAAATCATAGGTATCTTTTTGCACAGGAAAATTCTCAAGAAAGGAATTTAGTGCAGAATGTGCAAACTGATTAACTAAGAAAATGGAGTAGAAAAATTTGTCAGCAGAAACTATTTTAAAAAGCAGCTATTGTTAAACTACCAATCTAAGGCAGATACTTACAGGAGCTGATGCTTTGGCCACACATTTTCTAAACCATCATTTTTTACATATGTAATTCTTGGCCCTCGTGGTAGCTCTGGTAATGCACATCTGGCACTACACATCTTCCTGGGGATGCCTGTTCTTCCATCTGCTGTGTACAGCTTATTTGTGCTGGAGGATGTCATGTCACCACATGTTCTTTGGTTTGGCCAAAGCTCTCCTTTCAGTGGAAGAAGGTCAGCCCCACCCACAAACTGGGCCTAAAAAATCAAGGTTTCAAGAAGGCAGAAAGCTGGCAAGGAAGAGTCTGATGGTTGCCATAGTCTCCAGGGTCAGAGAAAGTGCTAGAAAGTGAAGGATGGAGATACAAACTTGTGGACAATAGCTAGGAGAAATCAAACTGAAGTTGAAAACACAACTACTGTGATTTCAAGAAAATGTCCTAAATAGAAAATGTTGTATTATTCAGTGTTGCAGGTCAGGTTTTTAGAATTAAAACTGGAAACAAAGATAATAAATTGCAGAAGTTATTTGGAGGAGGTTTTGAACTTTTCCTGAAGTCTGGAATTTAGTCAGGAAGAAGATCAGACAGACCAACCTCTCCAACACCTCACCGCACCCCCAATCTCAGTGCATTCTTGAGCAGTCTGAGGAGAGGTGGTAAAGTGGGAATAAAAATTTTACTTATAAAAGAACCAGTTAGATTAGATAATTACAAAAAAGAAATCTCCCAGTGTAATTGGTATCCCATAGAAAGTCTGGTATCCCACAGAACTGCCTTTGTGGCTATTGTACACCAAAGCTATACCACTCATCTTATAGGATTTTCTCAGATCTTCCCCCTATGGAGAACCAAAGGGCTTCAGAGACTGCTTCTCAGGAGCTTCAAGCCACATCAGACACATGGAATCCCATAAGCAATGCCCCAAATTTCTTTCTGATAAGCTCCAGGATGAGCCCAAGTGTGGTTTCTTTGGAAACTAAAAGGACAGAAGACAAGATGAGCTTTACAATTTCCAGCTGTAGCATCTGAACTAAAGAAACCCTGAAGACAAGTAACTGTCAAACTGCACAGGCCCCAGTGAGGAGAGGGTGAAGGACCAGGCCTCCAACCCGACTTGAGAAGTTCCTCTCTGTCTCACAGCTGTTGAGAATCTCTATAATACTGGAAAAGTGAGTTGGAGAGTTTCCTCCCCAGGGAGCTTTCCACACCCTAGATGTTTATTGAACGGATGTTGGTTTACAGCAGAGCTGCCGGTAAACCTTTTCCCAATGGGCAATGTGCTGAATTCACAGCCATGCAATGGGGAGAAGTAATTGGCACCCAAACAACAAGGTCATTATTAGCCTGGTGGCCCATTAAAGTAGCTTGTACCTTGAAGCTCTCTGAGGCACTTGGTGGGGATGGAGGGAGGAAGAACCAGAGCATCAAAATTCTCCAAGATGCTGAGTCCAGGGAAACAGGGCTCTGTGTCATTCACTTCCCTCCTCATTTACTAAGACCACCTCAGTACCTCATTCAAAGGATGTCACAATCTTTTGTTTTTATCTGTGTTTCTGTTTCAGTCCCCAAGAACTTAATTCACTTTAGCCATATGGAAAAAAAAATTGAATGTCCAAGGCCATATCTGACATGCCAGAAAGGTCTACAAAGATTTGCATTTCTGATATGACATTTGGGGCCTCATTCAACAATGTTCTTGGTTGCAATAACAGACTCTCAATGAAATGTCCCTGTTTTGGTTGCCACATTAGTTCAGCATTCTGGGACTTCTGGGGTTTTAAAGAGTGTATGTGTTGTAGAATTTTCCACCCCAGAGGGGTTGAATTCTTTCTGTAAAATTTCAAGGAAGTAATTGTGAGAGCCTTTGCAATAACAAATATTGACTGTTAATGTGATGCTTTCTATAGTCCAGGCTCTAGCCCAAGTACCATTCACATATCTTACTGCATCCTTCCAAGAGCCCTATGAAGTATGGACTGTTGTTATTATTGTTATTACCTTTTCATTGAAAAGGAGCTGAAGCAGAAAGAAATAAAAATCATCAGTCCAAAATTATAGCATTAGTAAATGGAAGGATATGGATTCAAATCTTGCATTTGTGCTCTTCCTGTTATTTCTGTAGAAATGAGAGCAACCAATGCCACACCTTCCTCTTTTAAAAATCCTTAATCATTTCTCAGCCCTTGCTTTTCTTTTTTCTATAATGCTCTGAGAAAACTTAGCTTCCATGGTACTTTTCCTAATTGTAGGAAAATTTTAATTTCAACAGTAATGTTTAACATTACTGAGTGCTGACCCTGTGTAGATGTCACATTCACTGCACCATTTACAAATGAGGAAACAGTCTCCGAAAGACAAGACAGTTGCCCAAGACCCTGTTGCTATTAAGTGGCAGATGGCTCCTCACCTTTATCTCTCTTCTGAACACTTTTATGAACAATAAAATAAATGTCCCATTTGCAATTCTACAATATGCAGTAGCTCTGGGAAATAAAATCCAAATCATGTTCCTAAGTTTTTGGCTAAAATGAAAAGCATCATTGTGGGAAGAGGTGTAAATCGCAGGGTGTGCTAGTAAAGCAGAAGCCTATTATTGTGGAGAATCACAGCAGCGATTACAGGATGTTTAGACATAAGTGAGGAGAAAGAGAAGCCTAATGGGACTGCAAATACACCTCAATCATCAAATCATATTGTCTGTGTCCATCATATATGCTTTAAGGGCATGTTATGACAATGCTTATAGTTTATTGATGGTGAGTTTACCAAATTCCCTCAAATGTATGGTTGGAAAAATAGGCAGCATCAGTAGAAGACTGTTCCTTCCTATTGCAAATCTGAAAATCTAGAGAGGTCACCTTGACGCAGCTGCATCTCATACAACTGTCAAAGCACATGAAGAACTAATCTTAGGCTCTAGTAGTTTATTAAGAAGCATCTTAGAAACATTTGAGAAAAAAAGAGTGTCCCCTGAAAAGGGTCATTTTGGTGAAGTGATATGTGGAAGGCCATGTAGCTTTGGAATAAGATTTTGCCTACAAGAGTTAGGCACTACACAGACTGGGGAAGAGGGACAAGGCAGAGACCAGAGAATGGCATTAAAGGCACATGCATGAAGAAGTCCAAATCCAAGTCTGGGCTGCCTGATCTTGAGGAGCAGTAAAATAACTACAATAAAGGAATCTCTAGAGTCACATATATCACTACATTTTCTCCTTTCAGAGCCTTCTTCAAATATGGGGTCAAGAGGCTTCATTATCTCCAATTTATAAACTTTCCCAAAGAGATGTGTCTGTTCAAGGCCACCCCATCAGGAAATAATCAGGATGAGACCCAGATCCCAATGATCCTCTGCCTTCTGTCACTTCATGGTGTGACTCTCACATATGAGAGTTGGTTGGTGTTGACTGTTCATGTGAGATTATAGGCACAACTGAGTCAAGTGGTAGAAACCCTTATACTGTTGGTTGAAGAGTTCAAGTTTGATCTGATAGTTTTTGGTTTACAATGAAATGAAAATGGCATTTTAACTGGTTAAATCTGACAATGTTGTACAGGTCACTATGTGCTTACACTTTCTTCGCATTAGCTGACAATGTCCAAGGTTAGCATAATGACATTGTACATGTAGATTAAGGACAAAATTTAAGACATATCATATAAAAATAATGATGACAACTTTGTCAGTTGATTACATGTGAGGTATCAAAGCAAGAAGAATTAACAAAAATATCCCAGTCATGGTCAGGGATCTGTTTGAAGTGAAGGATGAGTTCAGACAAGGTTTGAAATTGAGGCAGAGTCATTAAGTAAGAGCATCCCGTAGGAAACTAAAATGTGGGAATGTAGTGCAGGTTAGAACTCAGGAAAACACCCTTACATTCTTAAAGGAAGTTCAACTTTTTTTCTTTATTTATGAAATTGAAATCATGATGTCAATTCAGCCAATCTCAGAAAATAGTCAAGCAGAGCAAATAAGATAATTGTGGAGAAAATTCTTTGCAAACTATAACATGAAAAAGGAGTTGTCAAAATGCACATTTGAGAGGCAGAGAAACAGTGGCAAAGTCTCCATGGTAAACTGGTCCCCTAGGGAATCCAGAGGGCAGTGAGCTGAGGACAGCACTGGGACTTGGTAAGGGCCCACACTCAGTTGAGGAACTGGCAGCAGATTCAGAAGGGTGAGCAATCAGGAAATGAATAACCATGAGGCCTTAGAAATCAGAGAAGGAGGGGAGGTTTCAAAGATGTGAGGATAATCACAGATGAGAGAAAAAGGAAGTTTGAGAAACGAGAAGGCTGTGGAGCAGGAACAAAACGACATGTGTGAGTCATATAACATAGCAGACATCCCTGCCCAGTACTAGAAGACTGTGAGTGGGCACGTACTTCTTGCCTTCCCTAGTTCGGCTATGCTGTTTTATATCAGGAGTCAGACTGAAGCCCTGTATGGCTCAAAGGGTCATGTCAGCCAGCAGAGTTGGGCTAGTGTTGCTCCTTTGTTAATGGCTGTCACTGAGGTCCAAGTCCTGGTCTGTGAAGTGGCAGCGTCCTCTGAATTATGTGCAATTGAGGTCAGCGTGACCCCAATTAAAATCCTTTCCCCAGAATTATTGCTTCTCACTGACCTTGTGGGCTGCTTGCTAATTGCACCTGGTCCTAGTATGGGGAAGTCTTGTACTATTCTACTCCATGTCACTCAAGTTGTGAATCACCTCTCTGTCCAGCATATCCACATTCTACCTGCCTGTAAGTCATTTATTAGTAGTTGTCTCTGCTATCCAATCTTGGTATTGATATTGCAGTTCTTGTGTTCAAGTCATCCTTGTTTTACTTGATAGTAACAACAAAGTAGAAGAGTAGGTATACAAAGGTGAGCGAGGGCACAAACACGGAAAGACAAATGAACTCTGGTGCTATGTGACAATCCTGTGGAGTATATGGGGAAAACATGGCCCATGCAGAACTTGAAACAGGCTCCTCTTCAACCATTCTCTCTCTGTCCTTGCTTGTCCCTTTGTATACAACTCCTAGACAACAATATCAGTTCCTCTTCCCCATATTTACCATGTGCTTTCCACTTTGGGCCTTCCTGTAACGTATTTCTCTACTTGTAATCCTTTTTCTTATTGAGTTTATTGATACATTTTAGGTATACAGTACAGTTACATTTACCATTGGGATCTTGTACCTTTACATGACAGGTCTTGGTTCTCATTTTTTCCCCTTACTCCTGCCCTCCCTTCACCCCCTTCTCCCTTCCCTATTTACAAATACTTTATTTCCATTTTTTCATTTTTTTCTATTGTAATCTCTCCTTAGCCAGTTGTCCATCCAGAGACCAATTGAGATCCTCAGAATCTCAAAGAAACTCATCCTTGTTTTCCTCAGCTGGCTGATTCCCCTCCTGTACTCTTCGCCTCTTTCCATTTCCTCCTCTTCCCTCCCATACTCCAGTACTTGGGTTTCAACACAGGGCCTTTGCATTGAGCTACATCCTCAGCCCTTTTACATTTTTTTATTTTGAGACAAGATCTCACTATGGGCTTGAACTTGTGATCCTCCTGCCTTGGCCTCCCTGAGTCGAGTCCTGGGATTACGTATATGCACCACTGCACTCCCATGAATTGTCATAGCACTCTGCATTTCTTTCTGGTGACCCTTCTTACTTCACAGCTTTGTTTGTTCATATGTGCAACTCACACACCACCCTGGAGGCTCTCATGGGTTGGAGATATGTTTCCTATACATAGGACCTATTTGTGTACAGCTCACAAGATGGCTTTGTGTTCAACTGGGCTCAAGTGCCATCCTGACACTAACTGTAAAGGGCACTTGAGCACACAAGCTAGTCCATGTCTCTGCACTTTGATCTTTTCATCTATGAAATAATCAAATCAGAGCACCTGGAGCTATTATCAAGTAAGTGTACCAAGGGCTACTAAGGATTACATTTATACACACACAAAGCTTGACACAGTGCTTTGAATACAATACAGTTCCCCATTCTCCTCACGGCCTGAATGAGCACCTGAGGCTGGAGTTAGGTGGGATGGAAGAGGGAATGCACTTTCCCAGAGCCCTTGAGAGCAAGACTGGGTGGCTTGAAGTGAGGAGCAGCCAGGGTGGCTGATAAAATCAGACAGCCAAGGGCCCTGAGATTCTCAGTGTGGAAGTTAGGAGTTCCAGGGACAATCATCAAACAGAAGACTCAGAACATCACCACGTATCAACCAGAGAGGATACTAGCACAGCAGATGAACCAGTTTGCTTCTGATGGGGTAAATACTGCTGCCCTCTCCCTTGGAGCTGCTTTACACAAAATCCCATGGTTAATTCCTCACAAAGGTGATGCATCTGTACCAACCTGTTTTCTGGAAGAATATTTGCTCCTTATTTAGCAATCGATCACTTCAGGGCAGCTGACTGTCTATCTGCACATCACTTGCTGTATTCTGACCAGTGTATTGCTCTTGTATGTCTAAGTCAATGTGTCTGAGTGCCTGGTTCTTCCAGCCTTCTTCAGTTAGAACACAGGCCCATATCTAAGGTCTGAGCACATCCTTGGTTACAAGGTTACTGTCAACCGAGGAGATAGGTAGGGGAAGGGAAGGCTGCAACAAGGTCTAATAATCAGATGCAAATTCATCAAAAGATATTTCTACCAAGGATAAATAAAAATAACTTCTGTGAAGTTTTGCATAGCTCAACTTTGCCATGGCTGTAAAAACATTCAAAACCTTCACATAAACTGTGTCATCCTCTCTCTCTCTTTTTTTTTTGGTGCTGGGGATTGAACTCGGGTCCTTGTGCTTGCAAAGCAGGCTAAATCCCCGGCCCCCTGTGTCATCCTTTTAACTGGTCACACAGTGCATCCAATTTTCTTCATAACTTAAACATATAATCTCCATCTGTTGCTGCTGTTTCCTGTTTCTTCTTCATTGTTTAATTATCAGCAAAATTGTGGGAGGTACTTTTCTTGGTTCTGAGTCCCCTCGGTACATTAAACTGCAGATGCTTGATCCTTTCTCATTAACACAGTGGAAATGCTGTTGCCAAATTACTTCTCGGTTTTCCTTGAATTTACCTCTTCATATATTTCTCAGTTTCCTGCCACATACTTAAACATACTGGTTTTTACAGTCATATCTGGCACGCAGTTTTTTTCCTCATTTCTTAATTTCTTTTGGACAGCCAAGTGA
This sequence comes from Fukomys damarensis, assembly GCF_012274545.1. Classification (NCBI taxonomy): domain Eukaryota; kingdom Metazoa; phylum Chordata; class Mammalia; order Rodentia; family Bathyergidae; genus Fukomys; species Fukomys damarensis. The sequence goes on along the minus strand of NW_022900950.1, from coordinate 48,022,935 downwards.
AAAGTTGCAGTGTGATATAGTCAAATGAATTTTACAGTGGCAGAAAAGAATAATGAAAATATTTTAAAGGTTTCTCAAGAGAGAATGTTGAACTGAATGAAATTTTAAATTTGGAATGGCCCTGCTTTTTGCCAGTGGCCTTTAGCTATGTGATGCTTCTGGAAAGGATGATTATGAGTTTTCTTTCTTTAACTTTTCAGAACTATTGCTCTTGGTATCAAAGCCCTCAGCTTCTGTAATTATCTTCTCCCTCCAAGTGGTACTGTTTAACAGCTGTCAACCACATCCACGCCATCCCACCTCATCCCCAGAAGCCCTGTGAGGCTCAGAACAAACCCCCACCTTAGGCAGAGGATTCAAAGCAAATCTAGGATGTAGTATTACTCATGGTTTTGAAATACTTTTGATCTTGTGCCTCATTCTAGAATTAGACTTCTTATATCTGAGATTTGGTTCCAAATTCATTAGGGGATATAAAATCCTATCTGGGCATCCCGGTCTGAGCCTCTGTGTCCAAGGATTTCTCTAGCACTTCTGCTTTCCAGACTCAGGGCCCATTTGCACCGACGGGGCCTCCTCCCAAGTCCCAAATCCTCTGCTTACACTGTGATCTAGTTGCAAGGTCTTGCTCCCTTGCAGACTGACTTTCCCAATGAGTTCTTCTTTTCTTCTCATTTGCTCAAGGAGCTCCAGTGCGTGGAATTTGCTATGGGTCTGCCTGCCCCCACTCAGTTCCTTGGTGAATCACCTATTACCATCTTTGTTGATGATCTCTTATCTGTTATCATACTTACTGGATTCAATACCCTGCCTATGATAAAAGGGACATCTGTAGCTGACAGCATTCCAGAAGAAAGTTTGCCTGACCCTCTCAGGCTGTCCTTCTCATTATGATTCACAAGCTCTGTTGAACTTTAGGTGGGACAAATGTTGATCTTCATGGTCAAAGAATTTAACCCATTTCTACTTCTACCCTTCTCCACCTCTTAGATAAGAATTTTAGATATGAATTTTCTCTACTATTCTAATAGAAGCCTGGTTCCAAAGTCTGAGTTATCCAAGGGTTCCCTGGAAGGAATAGACTCAGGGCAAAAGAGCAGAGTAGTCTTGAGAGGTTTGCATGATAAACCTGATATCAAAATAATCAGAGAAGAATTAGTATCTCTGAACAGTGTGCTTATCGTCATCATCTCATGTGGAGCAGTTAGGGAGCACTTGCACAATGCCAAATAGTACTCAGGTACCTATGAACATCATCTTATTAAGAAATATGGTCTTTGCAGATATAATGTTAAGATGAGGTTATCTTGGGCAAGGTGTGCACTAAGCTCAAAATGAAACCTCTTAAAAGAAGGAGATAAGAGACTTGCCCTCTCGATGAGGCTGGGGAACAGTTGAGTCGGCCTTTACTGCCTGCTCTCCCCTCTCCACCATGGGCCACTCTGGTTGCTCTGAGCTCTGGGCTCCTGCTAAGCTATCGCGGCTGCATCTCCCTTCAGCCACCATTGTGATTCTCTATCCGGACCTCATCAGCCACGATGAGATGTTCTCTGACATTTACAAGATCTGGGAGATTGCAGGCCGGCTGTGCCTGGAGGTGGAGGGCAAGATGGTCAGTAGAACGGAGGGTGACATTGATGACTTGCTCATTGGTAGAAAAATCATAAATGGGGTCACACCATCCTCAAGGTAGTCCAGGAGAGCAATCATGTCATCTGAATTCATGTTTGCAGAATGAAAAACTGATAGTTTTTGAAATTAGCAAGGATGTGCTTGATTTGTTCTGCAGCCCCTGTCATAAAAGGTTTTACTTTTTCTGGTCTTTGTTCTTCAAATTTGCCTTTAATTGATTTCAATTATCTTTGATGTACTTTTTGTAGGCCTCTTTTATTTTATCTTATTGCGTTTATTGGTACTTTTAAAGTACACAGTACAGTTACATTCATCATTGGGATCTTGTACCTTCACATAACAGGTCTTGGTTCTCATTTTTCCCCCATACCCCTGCCATCTCTTCGCCCCCTCCACTCTCCTCTATTTACAAAGACTTTGCTTCAATATTTTCCTTTTCTCATAATTTTTCTTTTCCCTTATTTCCTTTCCCCTATCCTTCCCACTTTCCCTACACCTTTAGCTCCTTTCTTCATATTTCACATTGTCAGTTATATGATTTGGATCTTATTTACACTTTTCATTTTTCACACTAGAGAAACTAGGGGAAAGAAAACATCATGTAGGTTGTCTAAAAATAAAGTGCCTTTAAACTCATTTGAGAGAATACCTCTTAGTGTAACGCATGTATAAACTAAATCCATTGTATGTTTGTGGAGAAGATAGAGGCTGGTCACAGACCACTGCTAGAAAGCATGTCTTCGGATAACTTCTGCAGTGGAAACTACTGGGATTGGAATATAAAACAAGAACCAAAGTTTTTTTTTTTTTGGTACTGGGATCGAACTCGGGTCCTTGCACCTGTGAGGCAGGTGACAGAACCACTGAGCTAAATCTCCAGCCCAAGAACCAAAGTTTTAATTCTGAGTTGCACTGAAAGGAAAAAGACCATGCTTGTAGCAGGGCCAACATCAGAAGTGGAGCCTTATATATTTCATCACGTACAGTGGAAGTAGTTAACCCTGGAAGAGCTTGCCAAAAGAATAAAAAGACTAACTCAGTTGGAAACAAAGGAAACACAAACACATAGAGAAAGAAGATGATGTAAAGACAGAAGAAAAGCACTATCTGATGACAATCAAGATTGGAATGATGTGTTTACAAGCCAAGGAAGGGCAAGGATTTCTGGTAACTACCAGAAGCTAAAAGATGAAAGAAAAAGATTCTTCCTTTGAGCCTTTAAAGGAACCATGGCTCTGCTGGCAACTCGAATTCAGATTTGCATCCTACCAGAAGGGTGAGAAAATAAAGTTTTGTTAGTTTAAGCCAGTTAGTAGTACTTTGCTGAATAGGCTGAGTAGCCTTGCACACCTAGCATAATACCCATTTTACAAATGAATTAGGGATGCTCTTAAATGCTAATTTACCCAATAACAAGTGCTTAGAGTTCCATGACTCCAAACATTTGAACCTAACACTCCCTAACTGCTTTGCTAGCTAATCTGGCCCATAATGTAGGGGTTCCTTTTTTCTTCCATCAAATTCATATTCCAGATGAACTATATAATAATGTCAACATCTCCCAAGGAAGATTGTGTAGAATACTGATTTTATGAGATGTGTGAATGTGCTAATATATTTTCACAATCAAACAGAGGGAGGGAAATTCTTTTTTTTTTTTTTTTTTTTTTTTTTTGGTACTGGGGATTGAACTCAGGTCTTTGCTCTTGCAAGGCAGGCCACCAAACCACTGAGCTAAATCCCTGGCCTGAGGGAGGGAAATTCTGTATATATCTGGGCTTTTTTTGTTTCATTTTGTTTTTTTGCAGGACCCCATACAGCTTTTTATTTCCTCATTGAGTTTATTGGTACATTTTAGGTATACAGTACAGTTACATTCATCACTGGGATCTTGTACCTTTACATGACAGGTTTTGGTTCTCATTTTTTCCCCTTGTCCCTGCCATCCCTTCATTACTCCTCCCCTCCCCCTTTATAAGCAGTTCATTTCCATTTTTCATTTTCTCATGTTTTTTTCTTTTCCCTTATTACCTTTCCCCTATCCTTTCCACTTTCCCTACACCTTTAGTCCCTTTCTTCCTATTTCACATTGTCAATCATCTCATTAGGATCTTATGTACCATTATAGTTTATTCACACCAGAGAAACTATTCTGTATTTACATACATGTGACTTATTCATTTCACTTAGGAGTATATCCTCAATATGTATTATTTTCCTATGAATGAATGTAATTTCTCATTCTTTATGGCTGAGTAATATTCCATTTTATAGAAAAACCACATCTTCTTTATCCAGTTTCCAACTGATGGGCAAATGGGCTGTTTCCAAGTTTTAGCTATTACAAAGTGTGCCACGATTAATATAGGTGTGCATATATCTCTGTGATATGATTCTTTTAAAATGCATTATGAATCTCTGTGTGTAGGATACTAAAACTTGCTATGTGTATTGTTTAGAGGTCTCTAGAAGATTCTAGAAGGGATTTATTAGATAGGCTTACAGGATTAGAAGCAGAAGAATCTACAAAAGATCTCTATTAGCACACTGAGGAGCCAGAGGATCTAGTAGCCACTCAGTCTATCCAAGAAACTAGAAGCCATGAAACAAGAGAGGTCATGGATGCTGAACCAGTCCAAGACTAAGGGCCTGGAAGCTCCTTGCAGAGCCATTGGTATGAGTCTGTGTTGGAAAGCTATATAAACTTGAGATTGACATCCACAGATGACAGCAGCAAAAAGTGTACATATTTCAGGTGAATGGAGCTCTTCAAATGTGTACTCATGTTCTTTCTTGGGAGCCTTCTAATCATGTACTGAGTCCCTTGAAACCATGAGCTAAATTAAATCTTTCTTCCTTTAAGTTGTGGGTGTTTAGTATTGTATACTAGCAATGGGAAAGATGAAAACTGGTACCAAAAGTGGGGTTGTGACTGTGATCATACATGACCATGTGATTTAAAAGCCTTTGGAACTGATTTGTATGAGGAATTTGGAAAAGTTTGCAGATTGGAACTAGAGTAGCCTTAGAATGCTATAAGCCAAATTTGATGGCTGATTCTGGTTGGAGGTCAAAAGACCTGAATGTGAACAATAAAGGCCAGACTCAAGAGATTTAAGTTAGAAACAATGACTTCATTGACAATTGAATTAGAGGGGAAAAAACATTTACATTTTGGCTATGCCCTGAGACTGCAGGAGATTTGAGATTAAGGGCAGTCGATTAATTCAACTGGCAGAGGAAATTTAAAGGCAGCCCAACATTCAAGTCATAGCATGGATACTGTTGGCTACTTTTAGCCAGAGTTATAGTGAGAATTATGGGCAAAAAAATGAACAAAACATTTTGAAAAACTTAAATTTCAGTCCAAAAGGAAACACATAAAAAGTTGGGGTAAAAGGAGGTATGGTTGCTGAACAGATTAGCAAAATTAAAATTAAACCAAGTAGTTTGTATGGAAACAAGAAGATACATTGATGCCATCTCAGAAATCAGCAAGACACCATCTATTGCAGGTATAAAAGTGGCAACTTTTCATTTCAGAAAAGCTTCTCTGCCACCTCTGCTTGAGAAAGGATTTCTAGGAAATTAGTTCTCCAGAATTAATTTCACCATGTTCTGTTATCCAGGCACTCAGAGGCTACTGCAGCCATGGTCTAAGGTAGCCTGACCACTGCTACTGCTAACAGCAGACTTTGGTGTTGTTCACTCCATATTATGCTGGTTTTAACTGTGTGAAGAATGAAAGTGTTAGGCCAAGGATTTAGCTCAGTGGTTCCACTGCCCGCCTCACAAACACAAGGTCCCAAGTTTAATTCCTGGCACTGAAAAAAAAAAAAAAAAAAAAAAAAAGAATGAAAGTGTTGTGAGATCAGACAGGCTTCTACCATGATGTCAGTGGAAGGCCTAAGAGGCTCAGCAATGAGCCCCTAAAAGAGTAATGCATGAAGCTATGTGTATGAAGCTAAAAGTACAGTAGAGACCACAGGAAGCTGGAGATGCCGGGTTCATGGAACCTTGGTTGAGGAAAGATAAAGGCAGCATAAAGAGTCTATCTGAGAGAGGGCATGCAGCTAGCAAGCTGTAAAGGTGGTGCTGCCCAAGCCACCTGGAATTCACATATTATGACTCTGTGTCCTGGATGCTGGACATGAAGCTATAGAATTTAGTGTTTGCTCTATTGAGTTTTGGTTTTGTTTCAGTCCAACTCTTTTATATTTTTTATTCTTACCTTTTGGAATAGGAATCTTTCCTCTGTACCATTGATTGCATAACTTGTTTTTGATTTTTATAGAGGTTCACAATTTGCCTTGGGCCTCAGAAGAGATTTTTTTTTTTAGGGTTTATCTTTTTTTTTCCAGCTTTAATTGAGTTTACTGGTACATTTTAGGGATACAGTACAGTTACATTCATTGTTGGGAATTTGTACCTCTACATGACAAGTCTTGGTTCTCATTTTTTCCCCTTGTCCCTGCCCTCCCTTCACCCCCTCCTCCCCTCCCCATCTACAAACACTTCATTTCCATCTTTTCATTATCTCACATTTTTTTCTTTTCCCTTATTACCCTTCCCCTACCCATCTCACCTTCCCTACACCTTTAGCTCCTTTCTTCCCATTTCTAAATGTCATTAATCTTATTAGGATCAGAAGAGATTTTTAACTTGAACATTTAAGGAATACTGGAACTGTTAAGACTTTGAGGAGTGGATTGTTGTGTTTCCAGTTGTACATATGATAGCTGTATTAGATAAAATTATAAGCTTACCATTGTCTTTTTATAGAGATTAAATATGGTTTAAAGAGAAGTGTTTCAGTTTTGAGTTGTCAAGGGGTGGAATATGGCAGTTATGGTGGAATGTCAACTTCATTATCTTTGGGATCAACTCAGGGGATTTATAGAGCCCACTTCTGGGTGTATCTGGGTGATTACAGAGGCATGACCTTGGGATCTATATCTGGTCCCTTGCCTCTTCCTCTCTAGTGCTGCTACTTTGCTCTGATTCTCATCTGCCATGACCTGAGTAGCTTTCTTCCACCACATCCTGCCACCATAATATTTCTGCTTTGGAGTGTATTAAATCCTCTGAAACTATGAGATAAACTAAACCTCTCTACTTTTAAGATATGGATATTAGATATGGTGTTTCAGGAACTGGAAAACTGACTAGTATTTCTCAGGTTTAGTTGACCATGGGAGCCTTTGCATAATAGCATCTCATGGGATTCATGTTCTGGGAAATGCAAAATTAAAGAAACAAAAGAAAAACCCCTTTCTTACCTTTCTTTCTTGACATAATTTTCACATCAATTGTGTTTTACAGTTATATCTTCATATGGGTCTCTGAAGAATTGAAAAACATTTTTATGCATTAAAATACATTTATAAATCATCTGTTTGGGTAGGCTAAATTAAATATTATATCTTTTTTATTCTCAAGACCACAATGGATTTTCAAGGATCAATGTTTTTGGGTCAAAGGCCATTATGAACACATCTATAATAGAACAAATTTGGATCTTTCAGGTTGTATTCAGGGACAATACACACCATTTGAGAGAAAATTCTTATAACTTTATGTTGATTCACACCAGAAACAGGACTCGGTTACCCTTGACAATTCTAGACCCTACCTTCCTAGACCTCAATGTAGTCAATCTAGATTTCTCTCCTCTTGGTGACCACCTTCTTATAGGTTGGCTAATATATACCACTTTGACTGGCCTTCCTGACCATCATTTCTACATGAACTGTGAAGATATGTCACAATGACATGTCCACTTGCTCCTGCAACTTGTGTCCATTTACTTTAGCGCCACTAATTAGTGTTCCCCAACAGAAAGCACTGAACCAAGCAAATGCACTGGCCCCTAGGTCCCTCCCTCTCTCTCCTTATCTGTACTTACTAACCTCTCTGTGTCTGGCCCAGACATGCTATGTACTCCCAAGTACCTGTAAGTAAGGAAACATTATACTTCCTATTCTTTAAAGGGGTGCTCTCTGTATTAACAATTCTAAATTAAAATAAATGGAAGCTGAAGTGTCTCAGGAAGGTGGCATTAGGAATTATTACAGAATTTATGCTTGTGTTAGGTAATTTGGAGGTGGAATTCAGAGAAGCAGGATTTTGCAGAAACAAATATGCTCATTCGTTCTTATAACAAATTCTGAAAACAGAGACACAAATTGCCATCCCCATATCCACCTGTTGTTTTCTAAACATCCAGGATATTTTTCCACCATAGTCATGGGCAGTTCTGTAACATCATGCAGGTGCAGTCAGAAGTGTTTACTCTAACAAACTCTCTGGCTAGCTAATAAATTAAGGTCAGTGTGGTTGTCCATGTCAGTTCTGCTTGCCTTGGTCATTTTCTCATTGTGGTGACAAAATATTTGACATCCATAATTTAAAGGAGAGGTTTATTTTGGCTCACAGTTTCAGAAATTCCAGACCTCATTTGTAAGGGCCAAACACTGAAAGGACAGAGGGAGGACCTGACAGAGGAAAGCTGCTCACATTGAGGCACCTAGGTAACAGAGAGACAAGAGAGGAGCTGGGAAGGGAGACATACCCTTCCAGGTCACATCCCCAGCCTGACCCCACCAGATCCCACCAGGTCCCGCCTCCTAGCAGCACACTCAGCTGCTGAACTCAATATAAATTAGTGCTTCCATGCTCCAACCAACTTACACACACATGCGAATCAGAGCGAAACCATACCACTGCTTAATGAATTAAAATTTAAATCTGTACTTCCAAAAAAAATGTCATCAAAGATAAAATTTGGATGATCCTCTCTGGTTGCATTATTCCAGCTTTGGTAGTTATCAGTTGCGAGATGTGCACCACAGGGCATCAGGTCACCCTCTGAGAGCTCACTCCAGTAGCCTGTGTTTGCCTCTTTAAAGGTTTCTGTAGATCATTTTTTTTCCAGCTTTAATTGAGTTTATTGGTACATTTTAGGGATACAGTACAGTTACATTCATTGTTGGGATCTTGTACCTCCACATGACAATTCTTGATTCTCATTTTTTCCCCTTATCCCTGCCCTCCCTTCACCTCCTCCTCCCCTCTCCATCTACAAACACTTTATTTCCATCTTTTCATTATCTCACATTTTTTTCTTTTCCCTTTTTACCCTTCCCCTACTTGTCCCACCTTCCCTACACCTTTAGCTCCTTTCTTCCCATTTCTCAATGTCAGTAATCTTATTAGGATCTTTTGTATTAATGCAGATTATTCACACCAGAGAAACTATTCAGTATTTACACATGTGTGACTTATTTATTTCACTTAGGAGTATATCCTTTTTGAGAAAACATGATTCAGCAAGGGGTGACAGTGGGAAACACTGAAATTCTGTCTAACATTGGAATGCACAAGATAAGTTCATGTGTAGCAAATGAGTGGGAGCCTGATGTCTACATAAGAACTGTCCTAGTGGGGAAAACTATATTGCTGGGGGCAAGTAAAAACAATTAAAAATTATTGATCCCAACAGGGACATGTATTTTTCTGTCTTCGGTGGTGAGTTTCACTCAAGGTGGGCAGCAAAGCAGGCTGATGTATCATCTCTAGAGGAAATTGACTGTTTTCATCCAGAAAAAGTCCCACATCTATTATCATTCCTAAAGGATTAGGTATTGCCGATGGGGTTTTAAGGACTTCAGTAGAAGTATTTTGTTGAGGGTCAGTGTTCAATGCTTATAAGACTAAAGTTTGAGATTATGTAAGGGGAACTTAAATATTAGAAGGAATATGTAGAAGAAAATGTATTTTTAGAGTGTTTTTTAAAAACCCAGTTATCAAATTTTCTCAGCAATCAGTTAAACTCAGAACAGTTTATGAGATCTGAATAAAATGCACTAGTGAGTTTTTCATTTTGTCAGAATGAGATCCTTTCCACTGAGGTGCAAGTGTTTTTCTCTGATGTCTTTTTTAAAAGACCAGATAGCTAGGGTTCAGATCACACACAGGCTGTTTAGGTGAACCTTCTGAAAACGCGACTTTCTTGCAGTCATCTCATTAGGTTGTAACAGCATAGATTCAGTAATTCCCAGTGCACTAGGCCAAAACAGAATATTTGTGAGTCCTATAGGAGAGTGACTTTACTGTGGCCAAGGCAAATGGGTTATAGTAAGCATCAGTAGACTTAGGGTATTAAAATTTCTTTAGTTCTCACTACTTGTCTTTCTGCTTGTATTTGATAAATACAGAGAAGTTTTGATGCAAAAGGTAATACTTTTTTTGATACTACTCCTTATTGTCTATTTTATAGGGTTTTCTTTAGCTCACAGTCTATTTTATAGGGTTTTTTTTTGGTAGTATCAAGAGGTTACAATTTCTAAACTATTTTGAATTCATTGGCTTATCTAAATTCATACACCTTAATCAGTATAAATATCTCTTATTTTTGTCAACTGGCAAGTCTGGGTGAGAACAATTAATTTAGCTATCAAAATTTATTTTATTTCTAGGAGAAGTATACATTCCAAGGGTAAATTTAAGTTAGTTATCACATAACTTACTTGGCACTTTTTAGATTTTCTTTGCTAGTAGGAATCAACAACAAGCAAGATTGAATCAGAGGTATTCAAGAGGTTATAGATATGTGCAATATATGGGCTGTTACATAATAGAAGTACAAAATCATGTGCATCTCTTTTTATAGTTGATGAAAGGAGAATCACTGGATGGAGTATTATAGTGATGTATGGTGATGTTTAATGGAATATCAACAAATTTCTTAGGATATTAAGGGGCTAGTTGAAAAGTGCAGCGGTTTCCTTCCTATCAATAAAAGAAGCAGAGAAATTTTTAAGCTTAATAGAGATGCTAGAATAAAATGGCTCCATTTTTACAAGCCTCTCTGTGGCTGTAATAGCTCTTAGGCAAGAGAATTATGCAGTGGCTACTGGGCCTAATAGACTGAAAGCAACCCTAGTTCTCTGATGATTCCCATGCAATTGAATCAGAGCCCATAGCATGCTTATTCAAACTTTTCAGATGAAAGAGAAAAGTGGCTTTGTGAATCTGGAATCCTTGGGGGATGGTAATCTCTTTTGTTACACAGTCATTATGGTAATGGACACAGACAGGGGTCTCAGATGTCTGTACTAGTTGAAGACGCTCAAGGCAGCAAGGACTTCAGGTAGATCTTGGCGAAATTTAATTTCTGTCACTTCTTTGCTGCCCAAGACCACCAGAAACTCACTGGTTATTGAATAACTTGCCTTCATTATATATGCATCAAAACTCCTGAGGGCCTTTTTCCACCTTTCCTGGGATCATTTCTTGAGGGGTGCAGTGTGAACATCTCGGGGAGGAGTAGTGTGCAAGAGGAAGGCAGCCTTGTGAAATCTCAGCGTTTTTCTAAAAACAAGAACTATTGAGCAGTTCTTTCTAGATGAAATGCTGCAGTCATCCATAGTGTCCTATATATCTTTTTCTTTTGTTCTTTCCTCCCTCCCTACTTCTCTCCTTCTCTTCTTTCCTTTCTTCTTTCCTTTTGCAGAGTTGGGGATTGAACCTATGCCCTCTCACATGTGAGGCAAAAGCTCTACCACTGAGCTGCATCCCCAGACCTTTCTTTAAAAATTAAACTTTTTATTCTGATGTAATTATAAATGCTTATGCAGTTGTAAGAAATAACAGGGAAATCTCTTGTATCCTTTCTTCCAATGGTAGCATCTTACAAAACTACTGCAGGATATTACAACAGGATATTCACCTTAACACACTTAGGATACAGAGCACATCCATCACCAACAGGATTCCTCAAGCTGCCCTTCTATAGAGGCATCCACCTTCTATCCACCCTCACTACTTTAATTCCTGGAAACTGCTAATTTGCACCCTCCATTTCTATATTTTTGTCATTCCAAGTTTGTTATATAAGTGGAATCATATGTAGGTAATTTTTTGATATTATTTTTTCACATAGCATAATTCCCTAGAGATTTATCCAAGTTGTTGTTCAGTAGTTTACTCTTTTGCTGCTAAGTATGCTGGGGTATGAATGTGCCACAGTTTGTAAAACCACTGCGGGTATCTGAGCTATTTCATTTTTGGGATATACATAATCAATCGTGTACATGTTTTTGTGAGAAATAAGTTTTTACTTCCCTAGGATAAATGCCTAGGATACAATTACTTGATTGTATTACAGTTTCATGTTAGTTTTTAAAGAAATTGTCAAATTGTTTTCCAGGATGACTGTATCTCTTTATACATGACATGTGTTTTTATCTTTTTACTTTTCACCCGGCAATATTGCTATTAGAGGTAAGTTTCTTGCAGATTGTATAACTATTTTTATATTCCAGTCACCAAACTATCTTTTAGTGGATATATTCAGACCATTCTTCGTTAATGTAATTATTAGTATATTAAAGATAATTCTGCCTTGTAATTTTGTTTTCTGTTTATATTATGTTTTCTCTGCCTTCTTATTGATTATCTGAAGTCATTTAAAATTCCATTTCAATGTATCTGAAGTGTTTTTGAGTGTACCTTTTATATTACCTCTTTTAGTTGATGACTTATTACATTGTGTAACCATTACTTATCACAATCTATTAGCATCATCAAATGAGCTGCAGAAATTTACCTCAGCTTATGTCTTTTTATCTTCTGTCGTGTATATATAGTTGTCTTAAATAATTCATCTACATCCATTCAAAACCACATCAAACAAGTTTATAGTTTTAGTTTCAAACTCCAATAATTCATCTAACATCCATATCAGACAACTATATTAGATAGCTTTATAGTGTTTCTTTGAGACATACCAGACTCTAAAAGAAAAACCTACCATATTTATCATATATTTTTGCTTACCATGTTCTTTCTTCTTTTCTGATGTTCCAAGTTTTTGCTTCTATCAAATCCTTACTTTTAAGATAACTTCTTTTGGTCATCCTTTTAAAGTAATATACTGGGAAAAATTCTGAGTTTTCCATCTTCTAAGAGTCTTTATCTCTTCTTTTTATCTGTGGCATACTTTTTCTGGATATAGAACTCTAGGTTGGAA
>NW_022900950.1:47922905-48003400 GCF_012274545.1 Fukomys damarensis | reverse complement strand
GCAGACAGGCAGGTAGGCAGGCAGCTGAAAAAAACCCCCTCTGGGGTCCTTGGGTCCTTCCTGGGTCTGTTGTCGCACAGGCCGGGAGCTCCCGCGCAGGCCGGGAGCTCACGCGCACGCCGCCGGGTGATCGCAGCAGGTTTTTTCTTTCAGTATTTGAGAAATATCATGCCATTTCTTTCTGCCCTCCATAGTTGCTGATGAGGAATCTGCTGTACAGTAGATTCAGCCTGTAGCACCAACAGAAGGCACTCATGTGAACATGTGTACAAGGCCAAAGCTTTCCCAAGTTTGAAACTCCAGCTTCAGGCAAATAAATTATTGGTTATTCCACATTTTATAAATTAGGAAATACAGTGCAACATGAAGATTTAACCAACATTTTTCAACTAAAGTTTCAAAGTTTGAAAAATTTTCCCTGTTTTATTAAAGCCTAGAAAGATAGATAATCCATGCACAGGAAGGGAAAAAGAAATGTGCAAAATAACTTTTCATGTCTTTTTCTTTTCAACCCTTCCTAGAGAGAAGACTTGTGTCCTATCTCTCCTTATCAGAAATGGAACCAAGCAATGGCAGCAGGAACTGCATGATTGAAAGCTTCAAGAAAGAATTTTACCCAATTGTATATCTGATAATATTTGTCTGGGGAGCCTTGGGAAATGGCTTGTCAATTTATGTTTTCTTGCAGACTTACAAGAAGTCCACATCTGTGCATGTTTTCATGCTCAACCTGGCCATTTCAGATCTCCTATTCACAAGCACTCTGCCCTTCAGGGCTCACTACTACCTGAACAGCTCCAACTGGATATTTGGGGACCTAACATGCAGAATTATGTCTTATTCCTTGTATGTCAACATGTACACAAGCATTTATTTCTTAACTGTGCTTAGTGTTGTGCGTTTCCTGGCCACTGTTCACCCCTTCCGGCTTCTCCATGTCACCAGCTTCAGAAGTGCTTGGATCCTTTGTGGGATAATATGGATCTTTATCATGGCTTCTGCGGCAGTGCTTCTGAAGGGTGGTGCTGAGCTGAAGAACAATATCACAACATGCCTGGAGTTGGATTCCCAGAAGCTTGGTAAGCTGCTCATCGTGAACCACATTGCCTTGGTGGTAGGCTTCCTGCTGCCGTTCTTCACACTCAGCATCTGTTACCTGCTGGTCATTCGGGTCCTGTTAAAGGTGGAGATCCCAGAATCAAGTCTGCGAGCTTCTCACAGGAAAGCACTGACCACCATCATCATTGCCTTGATCATCTTCCTCCTGTGTTTCCTGCCTTACCATACACTGAGGACCCTCCACCTGATCACATGGAGCAAGGATTCATGTGGAGATGGGCTGCATAAAGCTGTGGTTGTCACCCTGGCCTTGGCAGCAGCCAATAGTTGCTTCAATCCTTTTCTCTATTACTTTGCTGGGGAGAATTTTAAGGATAAGTTGAGGGCTGTATTCAGAAAAGATCATCTAGAGAAGGCAAAGACAAAATGTAGTTTTCCTATTTGTGTGTGGCTGGAAACAGAAACAAGACTGTAAAGAGTTAGTAGGTGAGACTTGTTCATGTATCTTATGTCCTTCATTCATGCCTAGTCTCCAAATTACTTTGTATTTGCATCATTCCCAACAGATGTTAATCCCCATTTAACTGACCATGACTTCTGTCAATAAGGCCTACGTTAGGAATTTCACTGGGTATATTTTCAGTGATACAGTCTCAGCGAGGGATGTAGTTGGAAAAAATCCCTACTGGACTATTGCATGCTAAATGTCAGATTGGAGGCAAATGTCAAGCGCAGTGGATTCTGCTTTTCATCAGATTCTGAACCAGATCTCTAATCTATCACACATTTTAAATTCTTAACTTTGAAAAGGTAGTCATGTATCTCAATTTTACCTTAAGCCTTGGGTTTGGACTGACATCACTGAAGTCCTCACTTTTGCCCATTAATCCATCAGGATGGTGGCCCGAATAAAGGATTTGGAATAATGATTTGGTTGAGCACTCAGGGGAAAGGTAGGGTGTAGAGCAACTTAAAGAGGTTGCTGTACCCCTGAAATTCTATTAGTGTGCAGCAGAACATGAATAGAGAATGCAAGAAAAGTACCAGATAATGGTAACGGTTCTTTTCTGTCCACTGAAAGAAGACTAATAATACTACCATTGACTACCATCATGATTACTATACTCTCTACAATTGAGTGATCTCCTTGTACTAAAGATACTGTGCTAGACCCTTTAGGTCCATTAATCCCACAATTCCCTCACATTTAAGCTCTAGGGAGTTTTCATTTCACAGATGAAGAAAAGGAAGCTCAGAGAAATTAAGAAATATGTTCAAGTTCACAAATTTAGTAAAAGCTTTAAAAACTTCCATGTAGAAATATTACTTGGTGCTCTCTTCATTAATTAAAGATTTATTGATTAATATTTCTTGAGAAACTCCAGGAGCAGTGGTTGAAAGCATGAGTAAGAGTTCTCTTTTCCTACTAGGGATAGTTTCCTCCTCATTCTCACAAGAAAACCTATGAGGTATCTTTGGGGTTGCTGGCCTTCAGTACAGTGCAGTGTGGTGTTTTGAAGATAGGGAGGAACTAAGGCAGTCTTTACACTAGACAAGTACCCCCATGCTTTCCTTTATTCATCTACCAGAGTGACAGATAGATGCCTGTCAAGACAGGACACTAGAACCTCCACTTATGGAGACACTTCCCTTTCCTAGGACAAAGGTAGATAGATATAGATGGCTGGGGACCTTCCAACCCCCAAACTGAGTATCTGCCTTCTTATCTACTTGACAGTGAAGCCCACATGCAATGAATCCCTTCCACTCACATAGAGCACCTAATCGATTTGTTACAGTCTCACTCTTGACTGTGAATGACTGTCAATGGCCACTACATCTTTGAAGAAAGGCCCTGACACAAAAAAATATGACAAATAGATAGAGACATTTCTGATATGAAAGGTCTCAACATTTTAAATCACCCTTGCCCCTTAATGGAAAAGCTACTGGGGCATGTGCTCCCATGAAATAAGAATTACATCAAAAGAGAATTAAGAAATAAGGAATCTAACATAGGAGAAATGTGGGGAGAACTACCAGGATGTCAGTACACAGATGGGTTAGAAAACAATTCATATGAGTTGGAACAGGAATTTCAAAGACTCTAAGCAGGACAACTCCAAGAAAATCAAGAAATCAATTGACTCACATGCATTTAAGGGTTTTATATTTCTCTTGGGAAGTTTGGGATGAACTAATGAAGAACGGTAGAAAAATAGATAAGCAAAAGATAATGAAATTATTAAATGTTAGGGGAAAATAAATTGTGTAATAGAAGGAATATTACCGTAGTACACTACATGGCTCAGTTGTGAATAACATTTATATAGAGAATAAAATAGATATAGGCACACTGTGATATATTTATTCAGGAAATGAAGGCAGAAAGTGTGCATATATATGGGAGATGTATAAGAAACCTTAATTCCCATCTTCCATCAGAGAGAATGCATACTAATTAAACCTGGAAAATAGCTCTATAATGATATTTAGCAGTAAATATCATAAAAAGAAGAAAAAAGAATGAACAGATTGCCTCTAGGCACAAGTTGCAGGTGAGAGGATAGGGTGGGACCTTCTCTTTCTTTTTAAGAATTGTTTAACTGTCTAATTTGTGAATGTTCATTGCTGAAATAAAATAAAAAGTTAAATTAAAATTTAAAATTCAAATTAATTCTAAGTTTTTAAAGAAACAAGAAAAATATAAAGGTTAACTGTCTTTTGCAGGTTTTTGTTACTGAAAAGCTGTCAGCTGTACTGTTGCCATTTCTTTATTAACAATGGCTAGTATTTACTCGTGCTAAGCTTCCATTTAGAAAATACACATAGGGGTCAGGGATTTAGCTCAGAGGTTCCACTGCCAGCCTCTTAAACACAAGGTCCCAAGTTTGATCCCCAGTACAAAAAAAATGCACTTAGATTTTTCATGCAATACAAGAAATTGAAAATATTACCAATGGTATTTTACAGATGAGGAAACTGAATCATAGAGAAGTGATTTGCCAAAATGTACTGTACTTGCAAATGATATAACCAGTGTTGAAACCCAGTCAGTACAGTTCCAGGGTTCATGTTCTCATCAATCAAAATAATCCCACACTCTTATCTACTGTAAGGTGATATTGTCTTGCAGATGAACTGCTTCTCTTTCAGGTTGTCCTTAAGATCTTCTCTGTATTTGTGTTCTGAAATATTGCTATAACTTGTGGAGTTGTATTCTTGTTCATTACTATGATTTGAATTCAGTTGTGCTTAACACATTGTTAAATCCATGTTTTGCAATTTTTATTTTCATTAGAGTAGGTACTCCATATCTGTAAATCCTGAATCCATGGATTTCACTAACCACACATGGAAAATATTTGGAGAAAGTGTTTTGTCTGTACTAAACATGTGCAGATTTTTCTTGTCATCATTCCTTCAACAATATATTTATACAGCATTGTATTAGTAATAATGAGTAGCCTAGGGGTCATGTAAAGTCCATGGGATGAGGGACATAAGTTATATGTAAATATTACACTCTTTTATATGAGGAATTTGAGCATCCACAAATTTTGCTATTGCTGGTGAGTACTGAAATCAATTCTCCATAGATACCAAAGGACAACTATATTTTACTTGTCATTTCTTGAAATCTATTTTTTTTGAAGTGACGTGGCTGTAATTTACAGTTATTTGCTCTTGTTAATCCCGTGTTTCCTCCAAAATAAGACCTAACCAGAAAATAGGCATTGGTGGTTACCACTGTGTTGATGGCCAGTGTCATGCAGATTATACCTCAGGATTCTCTTGTGGAGGGGGCTACTCTGCAATCACAGGTAAGGTAAGGTGATTGGGGTGGGTGATTTTGATCTCTAGTTTTCAAGATGGATTATTTTCTGGTTAGGTCTTATTTTGGGGGAAACATGGTCTTTTCACTCAAATTAATTAAAATATACATTTTATACTTTTGATCTAATAATTCTATTATGAAGTGTTTGCCAGTCTGACCTTGCTATCTATCGTTTCTGCTTCATCTCACCCAGGCATATGGTGTGTTTTGTGATTTTTAACTGTGAGCCCTGTTGTTTGAAACCTTTCATTGGGAATTATTAAGAATTATCTTTACATTTCTTTTTTTTTAAGAGTAGGAAAAATTTATTGAAAGATAGTATCTAAGAGAGACAGAAGGGGGATCAAAAGTGGGCTGCGTCTATCTTTCCCTTTCTTTAGAGATGTTGTACATTTATATCTGTCAGGTTTTAGAGTGTATAACAGTCTTGGAAACATATTCACCATTTTTTTGTTTGTTTGTTTTACAAAACCCCATTGAAATTGCAAATTGTGGCCATAAAATCCCTAGTAATTAGCTCATGATTAAAATTTTTTAGGTCAGATATTTTCTTCCACCTAAGAGGGAAAAAGTGCTTTGTTCTTCCCTCTTCAAATAGGTTTGCTTCTCATATGCTGTTATGCTGAGAGAGGAGCCTACTGAGATTTAGCTTTATGTGGGGGGATAACATAGATCTTGTCCACAAATTGTCACCACTGATTCTTTACCTGCAAGTGCATGTTATTCATTTCATCAAGTGCAATCTAATTCTCCTTCTCTTATATATGATTTATTTGGCCAATACAATACAGCGGAAATAATATTCTGGGACTTCAGTGGCTGGTCATTAACATGATATTAAGGTTTGTGCCTGCACCTCATGGAACTAGCTCTTAAGATGCTCCTTCTTGAAACTAAACCATAATTCTGTGAAAATATCAGTCTACCCAAAGAAGTAGTATGAAGATGCTTTAGTTGATAATCCCAGCTGGTCTTCCAGCCAACATCTGGGATCAACTGCTACCAATGTGAGCCCTCCTGGGGAGAGAGCCATGCCTTTAGATGGCTTCAACTCCAGCATCCCTTTACCTGCAATCTTATGACATGTCCCAAGTGAGAACTTCCTGCTGAGGCCAGTCAACTGTAGAGTAATATATTGTTGATTTAGGCCACTAAATCTAGCAGCAGTTGTTACACAGCATTTCTTCAGTTAGACTTTCCAACTTGAATGAGATGTAGGCTTTACCCCTGGGTTTCCTCACCCTATGAAGTTATCTATATAGTAAAATAAGTTCACTAGAGTTTAGAAAATATAGTGAAAGTAGTTGTTTACCCTATTCTTCTCTGAGTTCAAACTTTTACTTTTTTTATTTCTCTGAAGGTTTTTTTTTCTTTATTTTGTACTCTACAGTGTAGTAGACTTAAAAATTAAGATTATAAGACAGACTATTATGCAGCTTTCCCATTGCTGGACACAATACCCAACACCCACAAATTACAGGAGGAGAAATCCACATTTGGCTCACATTATAAGAGGATTCATCCACGGTCATCTGGCTCCAAGGCAAAACAATGGTAGAAGAGCATAGTGAAACATAGCTGCTTAGCTCATGGAAACTGTAAACAAAAGCAAGGGAACAGTGCCTGAGGAAGGGGCTAGGGACCAGACATAAACCCAAGGTCATGCCTCCATGAACCATCCAGATACACCTAAAATGTTTTCACCAATCCCCCTGGGGGTCTCCCAAATCAATCAACTTCTCACAATCAAGCTTAACAGCACTCTGGGAGGCTGAGGCAAAAGAATTACAATTTCAAGCCCAGCCAGGACAAATTAGCTATTTGGTAAGATCCAATTTAAAAAGAAAGAAAGAAAGAAAAGCTAACAATGGAGCTTAGTGCAAGAGCCCTGGGTTCAATTTCCAGTAAAACACACACACACACACACAAACACACACACACACACACACACACACACTCACACACACACTGAAGATTATACAGATTTTATTATGTCAAAATTGGAGGAAATGTCATTCTCTACTGTCAGAAATGGATGCATTTTTGCTGCTTTGAATAAAAAAGAAATAAGGTTCTGAATTATTTAAGATTTGAGTATGAATTTGATAGAAACTTGTGACATGCTTTCCTAATGAGAATGTCCATTCCATCTGCTGTGTTCTCCAATCCAGCTTCCCTTTCTAATGCTGCAGTCAAACTGGCATTGCCAAAGCCACCAATGGCAACCATATTGTGAAATCTAAAGACTCCTTCCTGAGCCTCCACTTAGATGATCTTTGTTGCATTTGACACAATCAGTCACTATCTGTCTTTATAACACTTTATTTCTTGGGGCTTTGAGATGCAATATTTGAGATTTCCTGCCACATCTCTAGCCACTTCTTCAAACAGGCTTCAGTTTAGGTGCCTCTGTGTGTGTTTTAGCTCATTCATTAGTGAGCATCACTGGATGGATCAGAATTCATGTTTACCTTTTGGCACTTTAGTTCTGTCTGACTTGAGTTATCCAGCAACCAGAGATCCTAGTGATAGGAGTTTTTTTTTTTTCTTCAAGATTTCACCACAACTGGATCATCCCTTCTGCAAATTTGAATATCTTGGTATCAACATTTTTGATGAAGGTCGTGTTTCCCCTACAGCATCTTCTTTGGCCAACCTCAGTGGCAAAGGTCAATGTCCTAGCCGTTCCCAACAGTGTACACTCCACTTCTACCTATGCAGACATAGCCTTTGTTGACTACAAGTACAGAAATTAAAAACAAATATGTCTTCTTCCAAGTCAGACTTTCAAACAAAACCTTTGTAAATTTATTTGAAATGAACTTCCAAAATATAAGAACTACCATCAATTTGATTCCACAAGTTATTTTATGAGGTACCCATAGATAAATTTCAGGAACTGTCCTTGTCATATTAAAGGTATAAAGATGAGTGAGTAAGACATGAACTAGCAAAAGGCTGAAAATACATCCATAAAACATCAACTCAGGAAGTCACGTGTGCTACAAGCAAGATATATATATAAAACATGAAGAGAGAATAAGGAAAAAAGAATTCTAGTTCAAAATAAGGCTTTGTGGAAAAGGGCTATAGGCAGATACCACATAACCATGTTTTTTGTCAATGACAGACCACATATATGACAGTGGTATCCTAAGAATATATTACCTAGTGACATTGTAGTCATCTTGGCTTGTATAAGTACGTTCTGTGACATTCTGATGACTCACTTCTCAGAAGGTTTCCCTACTGATATATGATACATGACTATATATGGCTTAACCCTTAAAGAAAAGGCAGAATATAGCAGATAGATATTGAGGGAGGGGAAAAAAGAAGCACATTTCAGTTGAAGGACAAGTGAATACATGAATGTGTCCTGGTAGATACACAGATCCTTGGAGAAAGAGTAGATAAGAGCAGTTTGGGTGGGATCATGGAGATGTGTGTGTCATGCTAAAGGGCATGATATAATTCAGGAGGCCATAATGACTTCTGAGTGGAGGAACCTAATGACTAGAGCTGGGCATGAAGAGCTTTACTTTAGAATGAACACATAGGCTAGATTTCCAATGTTGATATAGAAATATGTATTAAAGTGAAACAATTTATTCTTGATTATCTTTGGTTGCACATGACACTCTTCCTCTCAGCTAGAGGCGATAAGCACAAATTAATTTTATTAGGTTTGCTTGAAAGGAAATGGTTTACAACTTAGAGAAGAAAAGTTATGCACTTTGAAAAATCTATGCTGCTCTTCACTGGTCTTCAAAGTGGCTCACTTTGGCCATATTTGGGCCTTCTAGTTTTGTTTAAAACAATAACAAAATCTACTCTTGAGCTGAATATATTTATGGCCTGGCTGGGATCCTCTGCTTTTTTAAAAAAAGTGTGATGAATAATCTTGTAATGGGTAATCTCCTCCAAGAGGGCTGGGCCTCATCCAATCCATTTAGGGCCTGAACAGAAGAAAAAGGCAGAGAAAGGGAGAATCTCTGCTGCTACCTGACACGAGCTGGAACATTGCTTTTCTGCCCTCATGCTAGGCTTTACATTCAGCATTCCTGGTTCTCGAGACTGCAGACTTGCATTAAAACAACCCTGGCTGTCCTGGGTCTCAGATTGCAGAATGCAAATGGCCAGACTTCTTAGCCTCCATCATCACATGAGCAATGTTTCAAAGTAAATTTCTTTATATACAGACAGACAGATATATAGACACAGAAGCAGATACAGATCTATCCTATTGGTTCTCTGGAGAGTTCTGATGAATACAAAGTTTCATTGGTAACTGAGGGTCTCTTACCGAAACTTACTCTCCTACTCTCTTGGGGAGTTAAATTATTTTGCATGCTTAGTTCTCCATTTTAAATTTAATGCATTTTGGAACAGTTTCTCAATATCTGAGTTTTGTCTCCAAGCAAAATATAAACCTGAAAAAGCAGTATGCTTGTAAAAGAATGCTTGGTCAGGTGAACTCCTAGCTATTCTAGCACTTGATACTTTCCAGCAATGGGACCTTGGGCAAGAACTTCATTCTCTTTGGGCCCAAACTGCAGGATGGGGTAGACAAGCCCTCCCCTGCCTGTGCCGCCACCATCACTCCAACACCAGGAAGGTAGCCATGTGGCACCCCTTAACCCCCCCAACTCTCATACCTCCTGATTGTGCCACTCTTTGGACCCACTCTGCAGAGGCAGAGGTGGTCATAAAGGGTATTTTTCTGAGCTCCCAACTTTGAACATCTTTAAAGAAAAGGCAGGGGAAACCTTGTAGAACTGTGTGGAGTTCAACCCTGCAGGAGGTTGGGGAACTCAATCTGGGCCTTGCAGGCTGAGGTCAGTCTGCATCGTGGGGTTCTGCCATCAGCTAGCTGAGATCAGGGGACTTGTTTCTGCACATGACTGCACATGTTGTATATTGTGACAGCAGATATATAGTCTGAAAGAGGCCCTTCAAATTCATTTTTTTCTTTCTTTTCCTCATTCCACTCTGAAAATTCTTTCTTTTTTCTGTCCTCTTTTTCAGTTCAGTCTCTTGCTCCACCATATTATCCCTCATTTCCCCTTCTGTTTCTGCTTCTGCTCTAACTCATATTTCTTCTTTTATCATTTTTTTTTCTTTTTTCTTTATGTTCTTCTCTTCTGTCATTCTACCTGACTCAAGGGTCAATAGGTGCAAGTGAAAGTGAGCCCCTATTACTGTTAAGGGGATATATTCTTGTCCTTATACTTGTACTCTGTCTATCCCTTTTGAATTTAACAGTTTCCTAAAGATTGTGTGGTCATTCTATGTCCTCTGGGTTCACCTGAAACCTTCTCCAATTCTTTTACTTATCTACTCCTCTTGTACTAACTCTGTCTAAATCCCCATCCTAAATGGTAAATATGCTATATTGAAAAGTTTATTCACTGCAAACATATTTTGGACTGCTTCTTGATTTTAATTTAATTCACATAGTTTAAAGGAGATAGACTAATAACTACCACAAAGGATAAAGGATTGTGATTGATTTAATGAGCTGTTTTTTCTGACATTATGAAAATGAGAATGTCTATAAGTTATTAGAGACACAAAAGCTAAAGTGCAACTATATCAGGAAGATTTAAATAATAACCCAAAAATTAAACCAAGGACAACCCAACAACAAAAATAAAAATTAGAAAACACTTAAGCAAGACACAAAGACAGACTTCCAGTTCACCAATGGCAAACAGTAGGGCAAAGGAGGATGAAAAGTCTGATAGTGAACCATGAGGACTCAAAGTGATAGTGAACTCAAAGCACAGGAAGTAACAAAACAGATCAATCAGCCTCTAGAAAAATTCAAAATAGAAATAATTTCCCACATAACCATAGAGATGGTGAGCAAAATGAAAGTCATGATTCGAGAGTCTAGAATAGAAACTGACAAGAAAATAGATGAGCTCAGGACCATGATAGAAGCCATGAAGGCCCATCATAAGAAAGAAATGGAAACAATAAATGCAAAACATAGGAAAGAAATAGAATCCATAAAACAGATTCACACAGATGTCCAGGAGATTAAAAACTCTACTGAAAGTGTTCACAGGAGAAAAAAAGACTGCAAAGATAGAATCTCAGATATAGAAGATAAGATTGCAGTCAGTGACCGTGAAAAGAGAGGTCTCTTAAAAACAGTAGGGGACCATAAGAAATTGATCCAACAACTCTAGATGATGCAAAGAAGAATAATATGACTGATAGGAATCCCTGAAGTAGCAGGAGAAAATACAAATGACTTTAAAAAGCTGTTCACAGAATTAATGACAGAAAACTTCCCAAACAGAGCAAAAGAATTTGACATACAGACAAGTGAGGCATATAGGACTCCAACTAGCCACAATAAAAAAGATTTACACCTAGACATATAATAATCAAGATCCCAGAAACCCAACAGAAGAACAAAATAATACAAGCAGTAAGAGAAAAGAAACAAATCACATGCAAAGTCCACCAGAATCACATCAGACTTTTCAACACAAACCCTTAGGTCAGTGAGAGCCTGGAGTGAGGTATTTCACGCCCTAAAAGAAAACAACCTCCAACCTAGACTGATGTATCCTATGAAGCTGTCTTTCAAAATGGATGGGGAAATAAGATACTTCCATGACAAAGAACATCTGAGAAACTTCATGAATGCCAAACCAGCAGTACAAGGAATTCTAAACAATATCCTAGAAAAAGACAGTGAAGGTCACAACACCATGAGGCCCAAAAGAGCAAATCAAATAGATAAGGCAAGAAACTAAAAGGAGAAGGCAAAAAATTAAAAAGAGTCAACAAAAAGACAATAACAAGTCAGTACATATCAATTATAACCATCAACGTCAATGGCCTCAATTCACCAATTAAGTAGATTGGCAGAATGGATTAAGAAGCAAAATTCAGCAATATGCTGTATATGAAAAACACACCTAATGCAAAAAGAATCCCATAGATGGAAAGTGAAAGGATGGAAAACAATTCTCCATGCAACAGGAGCCCAGAAAAAAGCAGAGTAGCAATCTTATTCACAAAGAAATTTTCAAACCAAAACTGATTAAAAGAGACAAAGAAGGCCACTACATCTTTCCAAAGGGAACATTTCATGAGGAAGGGATGACAATCATAAACATATATGCACCAAATATTAATGCCCCCAACTATATAAAAGAAATATTAAGAAACAAGAAAAAACAAATAAACACAAATACAATTGTAGTGGGGGATCTAAATACCCCACTTTCACAAATAGATCATCTAGACAAAAAATCAACAACAAAATTATTGACCTGAGCCAAGCTTTTGAACACATGGACTTAATTGATGTCTATGCAGTGTTCCACCACACAAAATCAGAACAGACATTCTTTTGGCTGCACATGGGTCATTCTCCAAGATAGACCACATACTAACTCACAGAACAGGTTTTAAAAAATGCAAAAGAATCGAAGTTATTCCCTGTATATTATCAGATCATAGTGCAATCAAGCTGGAGATCAATATCATAAGAAACTGTAGGAACTTCACATACATGGAAATTGAACAACACTATCCTGAACAATCAATGGATCACAGAGGAAATTAAAGAAGAAATCAGACAGTTTTTGCAAATAAATGAAAATGCCAAAAGACAACATACATGTGGGACACATGAAAGCTGTTCTGTGTGGAAAATTCATAGCAGTGAATGCCCACACTAGGAAAACAGAGTGAGCTCAAATAAACAACCTAATGATGAATCTTAGACTCCTAGAAAAACAAGAGCAAGAAAAACCCAAAGCTTGAACAAGAGAGGAAATGATAAAGATTAGAGCAGAAATCAATGCAATGGAAACTAAGACAACAATACAAAAAACAAATGAAACAAAGAGTTGGTTTTTGAAAGAATAAATAAAATCAATAAATCCTTAGCTAATATTAAAAAAAAAGGAAAGAAAAGGCTCAGATCCATGCAATCAGGAATGAAAAAGGCAAACCCAACAGAAATCCCCAGGATCATTAATACTACTTTGAGAACCTGTACTCTAATAAAATGGAAAACACAGAAGAAATGGACAGATTTCTAGATACTTATGAATTACCAAATTTGAACAAAGAAGTTAAAAACATTTTAAACACCCCAATTACAATCAGTGAAATTGAAAATGTAATTAAAAGTTTACCAACAAAGAAAAACCCAGGTCCTGATGGATTCATTCCTGAATTTTACAAGACATTTAGAGAAGAACTACTGCCATTACTCTTCAAACATTTCAATGAAATTGAAAGGGAAACTATACTTCCAAATTCATTCCTGGAAGCAAGTATCACTTTGATTCCCAAACCAGGGAACGATGCAGCTAAAAAAGAGAACTACAGGCCGATCTCCTTAATTGAATATAGATGCAAAAATCCTAAATAATATACTAGCAAACAGTACAGAGAGGATCATCAAGAAGATCATACATCCTGACCAAGTCGGATTTATTCCAGGGATGCAAGGATGGTTCAACATACATAAATCAATAAATGTAATACACTATGTTAACAGAGTCAAGGACAAAAACCATATGATCATCTCGATAGATGCAGAAAAAGCATTTGACAAAATTGAATACCCATTCATGATAAAAAACCCTGCAAAAAATTGGAATAGATGGTCTATATCTCAACTTGATAAAGGCTATCTATGAAAAACCAACAATCAACATCATATTAAATGGCCAAAAACTGAAAACTTTCACTTTAAAATCAGGAACAAGACAAGGATGCCCACTATCACCACTCCTCTTTGATATAGTTCTGGAAACATTAGCCATAGCAATTAGACAAGAGAAAGAAATTAAAGCAATAAAGATAGGAAAGGAAGAAGTCAAACTATCATTATTTCCTGATGATAGGATACTCCACATTGAAGACCCAAAAAATTCCACCAAAAGAGTTCTAGACTTAATAGGCACTTTTAGCAGAGTAGCCGGATACAAGGTCAACACTCAAAAATCAATAGCCTTCTTGTATACAAACAACAGACTCGCTAAGAGAGAACTAAGGGGAACAATTCCCTTAACAATAGCAACCAAAAAATTGAAGTACATAGGAATCAGTCTAACAAAAGAAGCAGAAGACTTCTACACTGAAAACTACAGCACTCTGAAAAAAGAGATTGAAGAGTATATAAGAGAATAGAAAGATATCCGCTGCTCCTGGGTAGGAAGAATCAACATAGTTAAAATGGCCATATACTACCAATACTCCTATACCCATTCAATGCAATGCCAATTGAAGCTCCAACAGTACATTTCAGAGAACTAGAAAAAAGTATCCAAAAATTCACTTGGAATCAGAAGAGACCTAGAATAGCAAAAGCCATCCTAGGCAACAGAAACGTGGCAGTGGGTATAACAATTCCCAATTTGAAACTATACTACAAAGCCACTGTGATAAAAACAGCATGGTACTGGCAAAGAAACAGACTTGAGGATCAGTGGAACAGATTGGAAGACACAAAAACAACTCCAGATGCATTCTGCTACATCATCTTTGACAAAGGAGCTGACCATCCCCACTGGAGGAAAGATAGCCTCTTTACAAATGGTGTTTGAAAAACTGGATCTCAATCTGCCAAAGATTAAAACTAGACCCTTATCTTTCACCATGCACTAAATTAAAACCCAAGTGGATTCAAGATCTAAATATTAAAACAGAAACACTAAACTTCCTGGAAGATAAATTAAGCAGAATTCTTGAAGACATTGGCATAGGAAAAGACTTTATGAACAAATCCTCAGTAGCACGGGAACTAGCAGAAAGAATCAACAACTGGGATCTCATCTTATTAAAAAGCTTCTGAACTGCAAAAGAAACCATCAACAGAACTAAGAGACAACCTACAATGTGGGAAAAAATTTTTACCAGCTGCTACTCAGACAAAGGGCTCTTATGTAGAATATAAAGAACTCAAAACAATCAGCCCCCAAATATAAAACCTAATTCAAAAATGGGCATCTGAAATGAACAGACATTTATTAGACAAAGAAGTAAAAGCAGCAAGTAAATATATGAAAAAATGTTCCACTTCACTGGTCATACGAAGGATGCAGATGAAAATACTGAGATTCCACCTCACCCCACAAAGAATGGCTGCTATCAAGAAATCACACAATAACAAATGGTTGCGGGGTTGTGGGGAGAAAGGAACCCTTCTCCATTCTGGGTGGGAGTGCAGACTGGTGCAACCACTATGGAAATCAATATGGAAGTACCTCAAAGAGCTGGGACTAGAGGTTCCATTTGACCCAGCCATCCCTGTGTTGGGTATCTTTCCAAAAGAATTAAAAGGATTGTATCACAGTGATATGTGCACACCTATGTTTATAGCAGCACAGTTTGTAATAGCTAACACTTGGAAACAGCCCATTTGCCCATCAGTTGGAGAATGGACAAAGAAGATGTGGTTTTTCTATAAAATGGAATACTACTCAGCCATACAGAATGAGAAATTAGATGCCTTCATAGGAAAATGGATACATGTTGAGGATATATTCCTAAGTGAAATGATTAAGTCACACATGTATAAATACCAAATACTTTCTCTGGTGTGAACAAACTATACTAGTATATAAGATCCTAATGAGATAATTGACAATGTGAAATAGGAAAAAAAGGGCTAAAGTATAGGGAAAGTGCAAAGCATAAGAGAAAGGTAATAAGGGAAAGAAAAAAATAGGAGAAAATGAAAAAATGGAAATGTTTGTAAATGGGGAGGGAAATAGGGAATGAAGGGAGGGCAGGGACCATGGGAAAAAATGAGAACCAAGATCTGTGATGTAAAGGTACAAGATCCTAATGATGAATGTAACTTTACTGTATACCTAAAATGTAACAATACACTCAATGAGAAAAAAAAATGAACTTCATTGTCTTTGCCTTAGCTTTTTCTTCTATAATACAAAGGCAACAATAGTTGTCCTATCTTGCAAAATAATCATAAGGACAAAATGAATGATGAAATATAGTGATAAAACCCTCCTGACTGCAAAGTATCATATGAGACTTGATATTCTGAGTAAATAGAGTTTTTATTATTCAAATTACATTTTAAATGCCTTTGGAAATCTTGCAATATCAATGAAGTTGTCAGTGAGTCTTTACTTAAAAAGAAAAAATTACTTTGTGTTTAGAGTAGTTCCCTAAATTGCCTGTTCTTTGTATTTGCTATTTTGAGTGTTCTGAGAATAGCTCACATTCATATTCCTACTTCAGAAGTGACAGTGACTATGCTGAAAAAAACTGCCATGCTGGACAGAAGGGAGCTCAGAAGTTGGCTTTTCCTTTGTGTGAGAGAAGCAGGTGTCCAACTGGCCCCTTGAGTTTACTAGAACAAATGGCTTTCATCCTCTCTGAGTAAGCAGTGATGTCATGGAAGCAAAGCTGGTTATGACTCAAAGCACTCTGGGTCTTCTTAACCTTCTCTCACATGCAGACATCTATAAACAGACATCAATATATTTATGCAATGTCCAGAAGTATTTGGAAAAAGCCATTGTCTCAGAGAAAAGCTAGATTATTGAAGCTGTGTGCTAGAAACCATAAGCTAACCCAAACTGGGTGAAACTCACTCCTGACCATCTCTCCTTTAGGGATGGTTAGGTGAAACTCATCATCTTAAATGAAAGTTTTGGAGTTTTATTTTGTGTTGGTTTGTTTTTATTTTGCCTAAAGCATCAAGAAAAGGCCAGCCACAAAGCTGTGAGGACTAGGCTGTGGGTAGCATAAAATGTGCAGGATGTAGGGTCCCAGGAAGCAGGGTGTTATGGTGGGAACATCAGAGCTCTCATGTGAGAGATCTGCCACTGATTTCTTGCTCCCAAGTCTGCAGGCAAGGATAGAATCCTCCTACATTCCATTTCCTCCTTTATGTAGTTGAAAAGATTAAAACAAGCATATATAAAAGCAACCAGCCAATTCCTGGGTTAAGTATAGGCACTCAAAGCAGGGCATATAGGCACTCAAAGTAAGGCATATGGCACATACCTGTAATTCCAGCACTCAGGAGGCTGAGGCAGGAGGCCAGCCTGGGCTACACAGTGAGACCATGTTTCGATATAGGCACTCAATAAGTCTTGCTTATTTTAGTAGAAGGAAACAGGGTCAGAAAATCTTAAATATGATTAGAATACAAAATAGTAACATGAGAGGAAATAAAATAATTCCCAGCTCAGTTCAGTGTGTGTGTGTGGGGGGGGTGTCAGTTGCAGATCAAAGGAAAAAATTTCTTAGAGGGAATCTATATATCTGTCTGTCTGTATATAAATAAATTTACTTTGAAACATTAATGTATTCGTATAGTCACTGTGGAAATCAATATGGATATTCCTCAGAAAGCTAAAAGTAGAACTAGCATGTGACCCAGTTATACCACTCCTTAGCATATACCTGAAGGAATCAAAGTCAGCACGCTATAGAGATCTTCATAGCTATGTTTATTGTAGCACAATCCACAATTGTGAACTGTGGAATTAGCTTGGGTGCTTATCACAGGATGAATAGATAAAGAAAATTTATATGTATATACATATGATATATGTAATGTACATATAATATGTATTATTTAGCCTTAAAGGACAAAATCATGTCATTTGTAGGGAAATAAATAGAATGGGAGATCACCATGTTGATTGAAATATGACACACTCAGAAAGATAAATATCACGTTTTCTTTCATATATGGGATCTAGAAGAAAAAAATGAAATGAGAATAGAAAGGAAGCTATCAAAGAAGTGACCAGTGAAGGGGAGAAGGGAGGGTAAGGGAGTGAAGGGGGGCAGGATATGATGAAATTATGATATATGTGTATATAAAAATGCCACAGCGAAACCCATTATTCTGTATAAGTAGTATGTACTAATATTTTTTTTTAAAAAGGAAAGTTAAAAAAGGGGGGCAACAACATTTTTATACTTACAATGGAAATTCCAGAAGGGAAGCTTTGGGATCTCTTTGGATGGTAGTACACCGAAAGTTGCTTCATTTTATCAGTTCTATGATTCTCCTTACATATTTACTTCTGCAATCTGTGTTAAGTCAGGAAGTTTGTAATCAAGTCATAGAATGGGGTCACATTCAAAGATGTACAGCTTAGAAACCAAAGAGTGATTAATGGCCATTAGAATATCCTATTACATCTCTTCATGAAGATGCCTGAGAGTAACTGCTTTCTTAACACAAAGCAAAATATTTTCCTCAATCTTCCTTGTTGTAATTATCTCTCAATCTGGCAGGTGCCCCAGAGACTCTCCAGATCTTCTATTCTGCACTCTTAGCCTTTACTTTTGCCTTGTGTTTTTGTTACCTTGAGGTAACTCACAGTGAAATAATGTTATGTATGCACCTATTAAAGGATTAGCATTAGCATTTCTCTGAACCATTAAGCAATCAACAAAACTCTCAAGAAATCAAAATACATAAATTAATAAATCCCTCTTAATAATTAAGCATTTTAACTTGAACCCTGCACTTCTAAATGTTCAACTACAATAAAAATTTGATTTTATATTTAGAACTGTGCAAAGCACTAGCCTCATCTTCCCTGTAGTTTAGATGACAAAGCCAAATAAAAAACTATTTAAAGCATCTTAGATTCCTAACCACTCCCGTCTTAACTGTTTTTCAAACCCTTCTGTCCATCCTGGGAGTCAGAGTGAGCCTTCATTCCTAATTTGATGGGCACATAGGACATGGCCAGGCTGGACAGAGGCCCAATCATGCAATAAGAAACAGATCACGGAAGTGACTCCTTAGAGTGGATTAGTCTTATGTTGCCACAACAATACCAGAACAATTGCTAGACTGGAGGGCTAACAATAGTCACGTATTTTCTCACAATGTGGGTGGCCACAAGTCTAGGATTAAGCATTAGTTTGTGATGAGTTTACAGTCTGGCTTGCAGCTGACCACCTTCTTACTATGTCCTCACATGGTCTTTCCTCGACAGAAGGTAGGGGAGAGAGAGATGGTGAGGGAGAGGGAGGGAGTGGGGGAAGAGTGGGAGATAATATCCTCTGGTGTCTCTTCCTTTTCTTATAACACTGGTCTTCTTGAATTAGAGCTTTTTATTAGGATTTCATTTAAATTTAACTACCTCAGTAAAGGCTCTGTCTCCAAATACAGTCACAATAGGAGTTAGGCTTCAAAATATGAATTTGGGGACACACAGATCATCCCATAGGAGATAATTATAAAATCCCTGAGATAATCAAGTTCAAGGTTTATTATGGCTCATAGTTTCAGATCTGGGTGCTTGCTCCTGATACATTGGCCCTGTGGGCAGCACGGTACATCACAATAGGAACTGGTAGTAGAGCAGACCTTTTCATTTGTGGCAGGCAGAAACCAAGGGGAGCAGCAAATCTCAATACTCCCTTCGAAGGCACACCCAATAGCCTAACTTTCTTCCATTAACCCCTACCTCCTTAAGGCTCCACCATCTCCTAACAGTAGGACCTTGGGACCCCAATCTTCAATACGTGGCTTTTGAGGGACATTCAAGATCCAAACTATAGCAGTGACTCCCCTCAGCTCAATGATCTGGACTCCTCCTGATGGTAAATTCCTCACTCCTCATGGGCTGCACTGACTCAGAACTTGGGTAGACCTCTGAGAAAAATAAAAGGGGTGTCATGAACTTTTTTCCATGTACAGTTTTTTGTTAGTTTGTTTGCTGGCCTTGAACTCACTATGTAGCCTAGGCTGGCCATCCACCTGCTTCGGCCTCTTAAGTGCTGGAATTACAGGAGTGCACCACTGCACCTGGCTGTTCTTGGTATGCTTGGCATAAACTTTGCTTTCCTTATTGGCTGGTGAACAAGTAAACTGAAGTGAACACAAACCTTGAAAATCCAAGCCATAGTTTTGCCCATCTTCAAAACTGGACTCTTATGATAATTCTGAAAAGGCAGTATGGTGCAATGATGAGAGCATCATAGTTGGAATCAGAAGTCCTAGGTTCTAGGCTCAGCTGCTAACTACAGTTTATAAACCCTCAAGCAATTTCCCCTCCCCATCTCCTCTCTCTTATTCCTTCTAGCAATCCTAGGGCTGGGGATTTAGCTCAGTGGTGCCGCCACTTGCTTTGCTAGTGCAAGGACCCTAGTTTGATCCCCGGTACCAAACCTTCTAGCAATCCTAGCTCCCTGTTTCCACTCAAAACCAGCAAGCATACACTGCCTTGTAAATTTCTTCTACCTGGAATGCTCTCCCTCATATAGTCACTTGGATCCTCCTTCCTGGACTTTACTTAAAATATCACCTCCCCTAGAAAGTTTTTCACTGATCATGCCATCAAAAACAATGCCCACCCTCTACCTTTATCAGACTCTCCCCCGAGACTCTGCTCCCTTTTTTGTATAGCATTGATCATCATCAGATATTATCACATATTTATTTGCTTACAGTTTGCCTCTCCTAATAGATTGCAGACTCCACAAAGTTGGATTTATTAGTTTCATTATTGCTGTCGCCCTTGGCTAGACTTGTCCTCTGAACAAATAAGACACACAAATATTTTGAATAAATGAATGACTATGAAAGAAGGGGACACTTAACTTCAGTTTCTCCTTTCTAACTTGGCTCTTCCTTATTTAGGTGATACTCTAGAGACATCTGGCCTGCCCCTGGTGCCACTGGGCCCCTGTATCTTGGGCAGAGTCCAGAGGTGTCATCACCCTAAGTTTTCAACCATGCCAATTCCCAGATTTCTGAAGACAATGAAGAGTAGGATGGGATTTGTGAGAAATATCAGACAGACCAGCTTCCCTGAAAGTGTATAGCTTTGGAAAAGTTGGGAGGATTTTGCCAAAGAGAAAGCAAACTTTCCCCAGTACATGTGTCCAAGAAAAGAGAGTTTATGAGATAAAAGCAGAAGACAGAAGATTAAGCAAGGGAACCTGAACAAGCCCAATGTTGTGGCAGAAAAGAAGTAATGGAAACGAGCTACAGTTTGCTCAGTGCTCTCCCACCAGTACCTAGAGCATCACAGGTATATGGGAAGGTGTACTGAAGGCTCATTATGGGGTTGTACATTGGGTCCTAGCAAAAGGTAGCATTTTGGAGAGCAACTGAGCACAGATAGAGTCAAGTGAAGAAACTCTTTAAAAGAGACCTAACAGCCAGCTGTGGTGACGCATGCCTGCAATTGCAGCACATGGGAGGCTGAGGCAGGAGGATCGCTGTGAGTTTGAGAACAGCCTGGGCTACACAGTGAGTTCCAGGTCAGCCTCAACTACATAGTGAGACCCTGTTTCAAAAAAGAGAGAGACACACAAGCAAGTGATGAGATGCCTGATCCCATCAATGGCCAGCTAGGAGAACCTGGGCCAGGTACTTACTTACAGACTACAGTTTAATTATATGCAGGCTAGCTCAACACAGCCTTGGAACACAATAAACTGAATATGGAAGAGAAGAAGGAGGAAAAAGGGCCTAAGGAGAGGTAGAGTTAGGGTGAGGGTGGTGAAGCAGCGCAGAGGAGGATTCAGGCTGGGTGGACACAAGGAACAGAGGAGAAATGAGTGTCAAGAGGTTTGAGAGGTCAAAGACCAAGGAGAGGGGCTTTGTAACAGAGGATGGTAGGGGGTGGGCAACATCTATCAGAGGAGGAAGAAGAAGAGTTTGAGCAGACAAGTAACAGAGGCCCTTACCAGAGACCCAGGCACTGCTGCTAAAACACTGGCTCTGCTGGCTGAACTTATCCTCTTGTAAAAGGCCCAGGGGAGCCCTGGTGTTTTCTGGGTACCCACAGCAGTGATGGACAGAACCATGGAAAATGCATGGGCCTCGGTAGGAAAGTGCAGTTTATTAACACAAGATTTGAAAGGCTCAGATCCTGCTGGGAAAGAGATGGAAGCACAGTACATGCGTCTGTCATCAAAAGATGTCATTGTCATTCAGAAAAGAATTGAAACAGTTTGGAAGTCATCAAAAGGCAGATTTTATGTTAATTTAAAAGAAAGTATTTGGTTAGCCAACTGCTCCCTGGGTGACTTCTTGATTTTGTATGTTTGGGGTAGACATAGCCTTGCTATACATTGTCTCAGGTTTGTTCCAACTGTGTAATATCTGATTCATTTCATCCATTGCTCAATTTACCATCAGGTTCTCCACATGCTGCAGAAAAAAAAAAAATCTCTCATACAGCTATGTCAGAAACTTTCTCTAAAGACTAAAGTACCTCCTAGATCACCCTCCTGAGTTGCAGAATGGAATTGCCACCAAGAAAATTGAGACAAGATACTGTCACAGTCTGGCCAGAACTTCCCAATTATAAATCCACAGGATTTATAATAATAATTATTATTATATTATATAAATATTATAATATTTATAATTATTTATTGAGTGCCAAGGCCAAAAGTACAATGTAAAGTAGTAAGGCGGCATTTGCATGCTCCACTCCCATTTTTTCCTGAGTGAATCCAGCTGTCCTTTAAGAAGCCAGACTTTATTAAAGAGATTAAAAAGGGAAAAAAAAGTGGGGGGGGATCACTGTCACTGTTCAATTTTTATTTTGAAAATCCAAGGTTTTTTTTAAAGTTTATGTTAGCATGTGATAGGCTTTTTTTCTACTAACCAAATGTTTTAATTAGAAATGTAATCTAAAAAATAAGTTTCATTTTTAATGCGTAACTTGGTAGAATCTACATAAACAGAAGGTCTTAGGATCCTCAACAAATTTTAAAAGTGTAAAGAGGGGGTAAGAGCAAAACAATTGCGAATTGATGGTCTACCTATTAGGTACTGGATTTTTCTGTGCATTCTCTTTGGTCTTCGGGACAGACCTGCGAAACAGAGCCTGTGATGTCCTGCTTACAGAGGACAAGAGGGAGGCTCAGGGAAAGAACCACACCTCTTAAGAGACATAGATGGCTTGTGGCACGCCCACTCGCTGCCCTCTGCCCTCTGTCTAACACCCATTATGGATGGCAAAAGGAAGATTTTATATAAGAGAAAGTAAACCCCAACATTTAGAGATATTGCAAGGGCAGACGCCACTTTCCAATGCTTTCTGAATAATGTTCTGTATTACTGGTATCTAGGGAAGGCAGCCAATTTAAAGCAAAAACATATTCGATGGCTGGCTCAGTTCTGGGCGTCCGCTCTGGACTTTGCCAAGTCTGTGATGCGCAGGGTCCCTTGAAAGACCTTGCACGCCACGCCACATCTACACTGCGCCCTCTGCCGGGCGCTCTCTGCTCACCTTTCTACTGAGACTCGCCCCCCCCCGGGGGGGGCTCAAGGGCAGTTTACAAGGATCTGGAAATTCCTCTAGAGACACCAGGCTTTTCTATAATTGTTCACGTTCACCTTCAACAGCGAACCCTCCCTGAGGTGATGGATGATTGATGGTCTCCTGATTTCCAACTTAATTTTTTTCCCTGCATCATTCAGAGCTCAAAATGTACAAAGAACAGCTCCTCCCCACCCTTGTCATTGGAAAAGGCCATCTGGCATGAACTTTGAGCCCACACAAACCTAGGTGCCAATCCAAGGCCTCCACCTGTAGCTCTGTAAATTTACTTCACCTTCTTGAGTCCCACCCTTCTTAGTTTTAAAAATGGACAAGTGAATGTTTGCCTCCTAGAGTTATCAGGAGCCTGGAGTGAGTGATTAGAGACGCACAGCGCTGAGCAGAGCTGGTTTCAAATTCCCGCTCCCTTCTCTTCCGGCTGTGGGAGGAGCCTTTCCAATGCAAAAGGAGTCACTGCCACTGCCAGCTATGGGGACTGCAGGAATCCTCGCGATAGCCCTGATTTCCTCCCAGTCTCCAATCACTCCACTCCCACCATGGGCCGGACACTTCCTGTGCACTCTCAGAATATATTCAGTTGAAGACAGTGATGATGGTCTCCTCTCTCAAGGGGCTTACGATATTCTGCGGTGGCTCCCAATCCTTTCAAGAATATTTCTCAGGTCATTCTCCCCTTGAAAGACTTTTTAGATGAATGTTATTTTTTTGAACAGCTTTAAATTCATAGCAAAAGGAATGGAAAGTATAGAGAGTTCCATTTAACTTCTGGGCCCCCGGCACCCACTTTCCCCTTCATCAGCATCCACGCCAGAGTGGCACGTGTGTTTGTGACAGTCCACGAACCTATACTGACATGTCTCATCTCCCAGAGTCCATCGCTCACACTAGAGTTTGCCCTTGAACTGTACGTTCTGTGGTTTTGGGCAAATGTAGTAAAGGGCTTTTGAAAATACTGTAACGGATTTCTCTCGTTGGAGGACATGTACCCACCAGTTTTGGTCCACATAAATTCCCATGGGGGGCGGAGGAGCATGATGGAATCCTGAGACCTTTGACTCATCCCAGGGCCTCCGAGGCAGGAAGATCTGCTTTGCATGGCCCTACAATACCTTCTGATTCTGTCTGGGTATATTTTCAGGACAGGAAGCATGTTACCCAGAGCTTTGTTATAGAAGAGGCAATGCCGTAAGCAAAAAATAATGCCCCTCTCCCCCAGTGATGCCCACATCCTCATCCCTGGAAACTTACATTTTGATAAGGACTTTGCAAATGTAATTAAGAAATTTGAGATAAGGATATGATCCTGGATTGTGGAGAGACAATGTAATCATGAGGATCCTTACAAGTGGTATTGTGAGCCAGCGAA
The DNA here is from genome assembly GCF_012274545.1 of Fukomys damarensis. NCBI lineage: Eukaryota > Metazoa > Chordata > Mammalia > Rodentia > Bathyergidae > Fukomys > Fukomys damarensis. Next base: position 47,978,847 of record NW_022900950.1, on the reverse strand, counting down.
GGACCTGCGATGAAGACGCAGGAGATAAATCAGACAGACGTTTGAAGCTGTCAGGCTGCCGCTGTTGAAGATGGAGGAGAGGGTCAAGAGCCAAGGATTTAGGCTGCCTCTAGAAGCTGAGAAGGTAGCGAAACAGATTCTCCCCCAGAGCACAGTGAGAAAGTGTTGGGCTTCTGAACTCCTGAAGTAATACACTTGTATTATTTTCAGCCACTAGGGCTATGTTAATTTGCTACAGCAGCCATAGGAAACTAACACACACTTAGAGAAGGATGTCTTCAGAGCGTGCCCAGGTGACTACACTGACAGCACTTCCACTGAGTGGTGAGCAGCAGAAGCCTTGCTGGCAGGGCCTTCAGGGCAACAGCAAATGGTCACTGAAGGCCTCAGTATAGCCACTTAAATTGTGGGGTGACTCATAGCTGATCAGCCAGTTTGATTAGTTATGATGGCCACAAGGGAGGAGCCACAGTGTTAATGACCTTGGGCCATGCTGAGACTCCCAGGTGTGCAGTGGTGTGATAATGAGTGCTACAGGGAGGAGTCAACAAAAACAAAGGAATGGGAGGTAGCCTGGAATCCTCAGAGAGATAAGAGAATCTGGGTGAGGACTCAGGAGACTGGGTTTCTCACTGGCCTTTACCTAAAGTAGTTGGATGGAGGCAGAAACAATGGCTGACGCTTATTGAGCATTGCTGCAGGGCTGGGAACTGTGTTAGGCTAGTGTCCCCCTTATCCCATAGGATCTTCAAATACTAAGGCAGACACCACTCTTGTTCTGATCTTCTTGATGAATACACTAAGATTTTCAAAGGTTAACTTTCTCTGAAAGCAAAAACTAGCAAGTAAAAGATTTTGAATTCTTACATAGGTCTGTCTACTTGGTTCCTGTTCCTCCCCATCTTTGCTTTAAATCAATTGCTACAGAAAGAACATGAGCTTTGGTGAGAATGAGAGGTGTCCAAATCCCAGTCCTGCCATGTATATATACCCTTGGCCTAGTTATTTAAACTGTGTAAGCCTTTGTTTCTCATTTGTACAATGGAGAACATAATCTGTCTCTTTTGAGGAATTAGAGTAGTTAAAAGTGCAGATTTGGGAGCCTGGCTCCTTGCATTAGAAACTTGATCCTGCCCTTAATAATCTCTGTAACACGAGACAGCACATCAAGTATGTCTGTGGTTCAATTTACTCACGCGTATTTTTTGTTTGAGTAGTCATACCAGTGGGGTTTTGTAGGGGTCGAAGGGCAGAGTACAGAAAGTTCCTTACGCAGTGCCTTGCCCACAGGCAGCATTCTGGGAACAGAAGCAGAGCTGAGTGAAGTGAGTGGGGGATGAATGCAAAGGCCTGGACTAAGGTGGAGCACTGGGGCATTCAGTTCTCCTGAGCTGCCTTTGTCTGCAGTGTGTGGGAAGTGATCCCAGCAAGAGGCCGATCTGAGGACTCCCTGAAGGTGGGTGTCATAATACCTGGCTACTGGGAAGGGCTGTGGCTGAGGGAACCTGGAGGGACGCAAAGAGAATCGGAAACCGCTCTTCTGAACCGACTGAGGTTGGGTGCAGGGTACTGGAAGCCAGCACCAGGGGGAGCTGTGTGAGCATCCAGCTTTTCAGTCCCATTCATTTTGGACATGGAGACTTTGGGAAGAAGCACTGAGATACAGCCCCTGCCCTTTGCAGGAGAATGCTGGAGCCAAAAACTGGCTTTTCATTATCATTAATACTGTTTGCTTCATAAACTTGCATTATTGCATTTCAGAAATCCTCAAAATGAGGCACCTGTGGCACTGAAATTATTGTTTTCCTTCTGTAAGAAGTTATTTATCACATTGTCCTATTTGAAGTGATGATTCTCATTCATCAAATAGAATTTAATTAATTTTCATATTTCAACAGCATGATAGCTGCTAAGTATATCCACTTGGCCCACAGCTCCCTAAAACAGTCTGTTTTTCCCTCTTGCATTTATTTGCATCCTAAAAGGCTGTATTTACTTCTCTAGAGTAAAACTGCTCTGTATGCCAGGCCACACTGACAAATTCTTGGGAGGGAAGGGAATCTGCTAGTAAAACACAACCCAATAATTTGTGGCAAACGGATGAATACTAACATTATTTTAATAGATGGAGGAGGACGGAAGGGAGAAGGCCTTTTACACAGGAGCCACCTCTTTCCTTTTAGGTTCTGAAAGATGGTCTGGGCTGTTGCAAACGGCCCCTGCCCACAGACAACTTCAAAAGTGCTTTCCATTCTGCACAGCCTACACCTGACTTGTTTGTTGAGGAAATATATAAGTGGCTTTTCCATATTTACTTTCCAGTTACTTTTGAGGAAGCCTATGTCTAGGAATGTTTTCATGTCAATCCTGGCCATTTCAGATCTGCTGCCTTCAGGACTGTTCGTGACCTCAGGGCTGTGTCTGTGTGAGGGGACAGGTTATACTTCTATACATAAACATGTACAGTAACATATCCTGCCAGATTATCTCAAGAATATTGCTACAAAGTGCTCCAAAACAGAAACACAAGCCATTGGCAGATTTATTTTATGCATAATTAGACTGGCATCAGGCTGGACGTGGTGGCCCACGCCTGTAATCCCAGCACTCGGGAGGCTGAGGCAGGAGGTTTGCTGTGAGTTTGAGAGCAGCCTGGGCTACATAGTGAGTTCCAGGTCGGTCTCAACTACATAGTGAGAAACTCTCAAAAAAAACGAAACAACAACAAAAAAATTAGACTGACCTCTATTATATGTCATATATATATATATATATATATATATAGAGAGAGAGAGAGAGAGAGAGAGAGAGAGAGAGAGAGAGCCTATGTACACATATACATGCTAATAGAAATAGGTGAAATTTCTTTACAGCTCCAGCAAGATTCTGCTACCAGTACTGTGTAACTTGCAGTCAGTACTCTGATTATTAGTTATAATTGTAAATAAAGACTGTTTTTGTTTTTGTTTTGCTTTGTTCTAGATAGGGTTTCCTTGTGTAGTGCAGGCTGGCCTTAAACTCACTTTATAGTCCAGCTTGTGCTTTCTCATTATCTTCCTGCCTCATCCTCCTGATCATTGGAATTACAGGCATACTCCCCCAGGCCTCACTCTCAAACATATTTTTATAGTGACCCTTGCTTTTTAATATCTAGCACAACAAATCATATATCTCAACTTTCCCAGGTTACAAAGCACTTTGTCAAGTATTTCACTCGCCCTCATAACAGTCTGGTTTTAAAGTGAGGAGTGTAAAGCTGAGAAGGTAGGGGTGTGCCCACGACGGGGGAACCAGACAGGACTTTCCAAGGAGCATTTGTTATGTTTTCTGCATGATTACACCTCTGGAGAGCTCGAATATACTCCAAAGTTGTGATAATTATGAAAAAGAATGATTAGCATTTAAAACTAATGAGTATACCTTGTCCAGCCACTGCACTGAGGACTTCTCTGTCCTTCTCATGTAATCTTTATGCCCTCCTTGAATTTTGTAGATGAGGACTCAGATGCTGAGTGAGGTGAAACAAGCCCAGGATAATGTAGCATCACATTTGCTGAAGTCGAGTTTAAATTCAGCTCCACCTGTCTCCTGAACCCATGCTCTTTCCATTCAGCCTGGTTACCTAGCAGTCAGCTTTCACCTTAGTGATTTATTTGTTTATATTTATATTTATATATATTTGTACTACACTGGGGAGTGAACCAAGAGCCTTCACACAGAGTTACAACCTCAGTTCCTTTTATTTTTTAATCTTGAGAGGGTCTCAGTTGACAGGTTGCCCAGGCTAGGTTAGAACTTGCGATCCTTCTGTCTCGCTGTCCAGAGACCTGAGATTACAGGTGTGAACCACCAGTGCTGCTACCAAGTGTACAGGTCTTTACTACAACTTTAATGGTAGAATGAAAAGACTTGGTCCCTTTTTTTTGAAAAATTCCAAATATCACGGAATAGATGAACAGAAAGACTATAAAGCAATGGGCAGCCTCCTGAGGGACTCCGAAAGTCACCCCACAGAATTGACTTGTCTAGAGGCTTCTGGAAGCACAAATTTAACTCTCCAGGGAGATGAACATGCTGAGCTGGGGAGGGCTGCATCATCAGCACAGCAGAGAAATTACGAGTGTAAGAGGCAGGACAGCTGAGTCTGGGTGGTCTTGCCATTTAGAAACGGTATGATCTGGACAACTTCCCTAGACTCTCACAGATTCTGCTCCTTTCTTGAAAAATAGGGATTAAATTCGATAATGCATACAAGGCCAAAAAAATTTATTGTTTTGTGTACTCGTCAAAGGAGCCCCCCACCCTGCTCTGTGTGACAGTTCTGCCTAATCACTTGTGACTGCCAAGGACCCCCATGTTGCCTTGAGAAGGACTTGTGCAGAGAGATGTCTCTCATTTCCTGCAGAGGCTTGTAGGTCCTTTCTGCAAGAGTCTGCCTTAAAGAAAAAGCTATGATTTTGTTATTGTTGTTTGTTTGGTTTTGCTTTTTTTGTTTTTTGAGTCAAGGTCTTGCTCTGTAATTCAGGCTGCCCTTGAACTCACTATTTAGCCCAGACTGGCCTCAAACTCACAGAGATCTTCCTGCTTCAGCCTCCCAAGTGCTAGGATTATAGGTGTGTGCCACCCTTCCAGTTATACAGTTGTGTTAAGTAGCGACTCTGCTAAGCATAGAAGCAGCTCCTGTTCCACAGGGCTTGATAGTCCTGAGGAGGAAATCAGTGTGTCACTGCAGGGCCCCAGGACCTGAGTTGCAGAGGGCTGCCTGGGTGGCTTTGTGGTGCACAAAGTCCAGCTTCATGCCTTCTCATCTGTCGTAGGAGCCAATGCAGCTTCTCCTCTGAGCCTCAGTGTTTTTATCTGTATTATGAAGTTGACAGTGTTCACCTTCCAGGGCTCCTGTAAGGATTGCAGACACTGTTTGCTAATGAAATGTCTGGTATAAAGTGCAGTCAGCGAATGTTCTCTGCCTCCCCTCTCTGCCCTTTCTTCCTCACACTGTAGGCGGAATGCAGCTGGTGAAGAAAAGACTCTACCAGGAAAGCAGGTCTCCTCCCACTCCAGACAAGTCTTCTAGGTCTCTCCGTTCAGACATCCCACCTACATGTGTTCTTCTACTTGGGAATTTGTAAAGATGACAAAGCAATTTAACTTTTTAAAAGTGGCCAAAGTTATACGCATTAAAGGGAACAGCACTTAGACAGCTCTGTATGGTGACCCCTATGGGATCCACATCAGACTCCTCACTGAGTTTCTCCTCAGTGAGGACCAAGGAATTGCCGTGCTGTGGTACAGAGTCACAGTGCAGCATTTATCTGTCACATCTGGAGACCCTCTAGTGCTGGATGTTGGACTTTCCTTCACTGCTGGACTGTCTCTTTATTTCTGTTTCCAAGCTGAGAGTGCTGACTTCTTAGTCTTTGCTAATGCAATTGCTGAAACTGCAGTTTTTAAGTCATGCATCATTATTAAATTGATTTCTGCAAAAGTCTTTGCTTCCCTCACCGGTGCTCTGCACATGCCAGTTACTAGCTTCTCAGTCTAGATAGTTGCAGGCCCATGTGCTAAGTAGCCAAAGTCTGCCATTTCCTGTTTAAATGATTCCTGTAAGCATCAGCTCATCCGCATGACTGTTAGTTACTTCGTACCCAATATTCTGTGGTTTCGTCATGGAAACATTGCACCCAAGATGAGAGAGAGAATGAAACATGATAAAGCCACGTGCTCCTAGATCATGTTTATTGTTTAGGCACATAGGGAGCTACAGTGATATCCTGAGCTCTTGGCTACATGCAGGGATTGCAAGGTAAGATGGCATTCACATAAATGTACGGCAGGATTTCTGTTTGCAGAGAATCTATAATAAAGTGCTGGACACAGAGGTGCACAGAGATGGGGAAAGTTAACTTGTTCAGTGTTTGCAATGAGGGAAATGGATAAATCATATTGGTGGATTTGGGTAATGTTCCCCACAGCTGAGAATTAAGTTAGGGGTATTCCAGGATCTACATAAATTGAAGGGCCAACACAAAGAAGATTCTAGGCAGAAGAAACAACTCTCATGGAGTTGGGAACTAATCTAGAGGGTTTAAGGCACTGAAAGTTAATCATCCTATTTGGTTTATTTGTTTTAGAAGAATATAGGAAATCAGCTTTGTAAAGATAAATTGGGAAGCCAACTGCCAAGCAGTGGAATTTAGGCGTAATCTTTTAGATAGGGAAATCACTGAAAACGTTAGCGTTTCTGGAAACGGATATTGGCAGAGATGTTCCGAGAGGTCAGTGAGGTACAGAGGAGACCCACGCAGAGGAGTTGTTAGGGAACTATTGCCAAGAACTGACATGAAATCGCAAGAATCCAAGCTAGGAAAATACCAGACAAGAGATACAAGGGATGACAGGAGAGGCAACAACATCATAGGTGAAAGGCAGATAATCAGAGCTGGTTTGCCAGACAATGAATGTATTGTTTTCTTAACTACATTCAGTTTGAGGTCTAGTGAGCCAGCCAGTAAGTGAAAGGCAGAAATGCCTAGCAAGTTGCTGGAGAACCAAGGCAGTGATCAGGACTGCATTCCAAGCTGCAAACACGGTCTGGTTGTCCCTTGGATGAAGATCAGTGATTTTATGACAGCTTTCCTCCAGGGTGTGTGCCCTGGGTGAGATTGAAGTCAAGAGAAGATTACAGAAGATACTGTAAATTCTGAGAGAACTCAAGGAGAATTGAAGGAGAAGAGTGGAAATGACAGGAGGGTCAGAAGCCTAGGAGATATGGGCTTTCATTATTTAAAAATTTCTCCTGCTCCCTTCCCTTCCCTTCAACCCTTCTTATCCTCCCCATTTACAAAAATTTTATTTCCATTTTTCCTTCCATTCTCTTTTTATCCCTTTTTCCTTATTTCCCTTCTCCCTCCCCAGCCTGTTCCTCTTCCATTTTGAATATGTTCTTCCTACTTCCCAACATCTATCCTACATTATGCTCCTTATTTCAGAAGCATTAACACTGAAGGAAAACTTCACAGGATGGCACGCTGGGCCCTTTGTGGCAGGATGGGGTGAAGATGTAGAGAGAGAGGGGTCAGTAAATCAGGAAAAGGCAGGCTGAGGAACTGTTTTGATTTAAAGCTGGCCTCCTGGGGAGGGTGGCACACGCAGTACTGGTTCCAGCTGACATTGACATGGAGGCCTCCAAGCAGATGGGTGGGGACAGGACTTGTGCAAGCAGAAGCTGCACCGGGGAGACTTTAACCTCAGCAGGCTTGTTCCAGGGAAACAGGACTTCAGAAATGACTGGGAGATAACAGAGATTTGGACAGGATCATAGTCCAGGCCAGCAGAAGAGCTCTAGCCAGCAGATATGTTGCAATAGTTTCTTTTATGTGCACTATTCCCTAAGCCCTGTGGTTCACAGAGATGTTTCTGGGGCTGATGAAGGGACAGAAGGCCTCCAAACTCCCACATCTTCATTCAACCTGAATAGGCCTATGTGTTTTCTTCTGCTTTGTTTTGTTTTCTTATTGAGTTCTGTGGTAGTATTGAATTTGAAGATTCCACTACTAAAATAAAATTTGAAAGTCAATGAGGAAAATTTCGACTACCAGAAATAAAATAGAATATTTTATTGGCAGAGGAAAAAAACTTAAGACAACCTTGTTACAGTTGAGTGGGCCACAATGGTCCCGGTTCTTGTGTACAAAAGGGAAAGAACTGCTAAGTGTACACCTCATAATATGTAATTATGTTTATTGAAGATCGAAGGGCAGCAGCAGGATCAGGCATAAGGGCAAAATGAGCCCTTGTTAATAAAAAAGGGCTTTGTAACTCAGGCTTCCAGTATTTATAGGGTCAGACATCCATTTGTCCTAGGTGTCTCCCACTGTCTCTTTTTTTCTGATGCCAGCAATCTGTTTGACTTCCTAAACTTAAACCTGACTAATCATTAGGGTGGTCTTGTGTGTATGGCTGGATGAAGAGAAGGGAGGTGACTCACACAACTTCCCTGTTTTAAGATTATGGAAGCTTAGATAATTGTTAGGGGTGATGTAATGTTTACAGTTGAACGAAGGGAAGGGAGTGACTCAGCTCCTTTGTTTCTAACTGTACTTACCTGAAAGTCCATCAATAAAGGAACAATTGGATAAACAGTACCACAGCTAACATGTAGGCCATGCATCTGTTAAACATAACCAGCAAGAGCCACACATATAAACTGACCCAACACAGGGAGATGTTCGTGGACTGATACTAAGGGCCAGAGGTTATTTTCAGGATAATGCATACTAGACATATACTTATAAAACAAATATACAAAAGGAAGAGAAACTTACACGTTGTGTATGCAACAATATGAAAGATGAAGGCTCCACATTAGACCTTGTCTTCTTTGGGCACTTTGTGTGTGTGTGTGTGTGGGGGGTACTTTTGTATTTTGTAAGTGGTAACCATGAGTCTGTTATTTTTCCTTTATGTTTCTTACTTGAAAATAACTATAGATTTTTCAGAAGTTGCAGAAATAGTACAGAAAATTTTATGTTCCCTTCATCTGTTTTTCTCACATAACAATAGTACAATATTAAAACTATGAAACTGACATTGATATAATGCATACACGTTACACAGGTCTCATGAGTATGCACTGTTGTGTGTGTATAATTCTAAGCAAATGTATCACATGCGTAGATTTACTTAACTACCATCACAGTAAGATATGCACCATAGAAATCCCTCATTTTACCCCTGTATAGTCATATCCACTTTCCCTTCCCCGTTCCCTGGCAACCAGTAATCTTTTCTCCATTTCTATAATTTTGTCCATTCAAGAATGTTATATAAATACTATCTTATATATGCGTATACTTTTCAAGAAATCTGTAACTTCTTGAAAATAAGTCTTCATGCAAGAATAATTTCTTTGATACTCATTCAAGTGTTTCATGCCTCAGTAATTCATTCCTTTTTATTTACTACTATTCATGTGTGGAGCTACTACTATTCATTTAATCATTCACTCATTGAAGGGGATATAAGTTGTTTCCACAAGGGTTATTTTTGGCTACTACAAATAATATTGCTTAGGACCTTTGTGTACACATTTTTATGCATACATAACTTTTATTCCTCTGGGATAAATGCAGGAGTGATTGTTGGGTATAAGGTATTATGATTTAAATCTAAAATGCCCCCCACAGTCTTGTATGTTTGGAAGGTGAATGTATCGTGGACATGCTATTCTTATCAGTGGTTCATTCCTTTCATGAGTTCAGTAGTTAAAAGCGCTGCTAGCAGGTGGGTCCTGGCTGGAAGTGGGTCATTTGGTGCACAACCTAGAAGGGTGTTTCTGTGTCCCTAGCTCTTCCTCCTCCTCATCCTCCTCCTTCTCCTCTCTCCCTGGCCCTCTGCAGTTATTACTGGATACCATAGTTTGAACAGCTTTCCTCTGCCAGGGACGCCCTTCTACCATGTCAATTTAGCCTTGGAACCAGCCAACTTAGGACTGAACCCACTAGAAACTGTGAACCAAATTAACCTCTCTTCCTTTAAGCTGAGGGTGTCAAGTATGTGTCTCAGAGACAAGAAAGTGACTAAAACATAAGGTAAGTTTAGTTTAATTTTTTTCATTAAGTTTATTGGTACTCTTTAGGTATATAGTACAGTTACATTCATCATTGGAATCTTGTACTTTTACATGATGTATCTTGGTTTTTATTTTTTCTCCATACCCCTGCCCTCCCTTCACCCCCTCTACCATTCCCTATTTACAAAACTTTATTTCCATTTTTTCCTTTTCTTATATTCTTTCTTTTCCCTTCTTTCCTTACCCCTATCCCACAACTTCCCCTACTCTGTTAGCCCTTTTCTCCCTATTTCACATTATCAGTTACACAATTTGAACCTTATTTACACTTTTAATTTTTCATACCAGAGGAACCATTCAGTATATACACATCCTATTTATTTCACTTAAGATTATGGCCTCAATATGCATTCATTTAGCTATAAATTACTATAGTTTTTCATCTTTATGGCTGAGTAGTACTTCATTTTATAGAAAAACCCCATCTTTTTTACCCAGTAAATGTAGTTTAATTTTTTGAAAAAAATCTGTTAGACTGTTTTCCAGAGTGTACAATTTTACATTTCTATCAGCAATACAGAGTGGTCTAATTTCTAAGCATCTTTGTCAACATTTGACATTATCATTATTTGTGTTTTGTTTAATAGGTACAGTGATATTTAATTTGCATTTTGCTAATGACTAATGATATAGAACAAATATTAATGTTTCTTTTTGTCATTTTTCTAGCCTCTTAGGTGAAGTATCTGTTCATGTCTTTTTTTTTCTTTTATTAAGTTTATTGGTACATTTTAGGTATACAGTACAGTTACATTCACTATTGGGATCTTGTACCTTTACATGACAGGTGATCTTGGTTCTCATTGTTTCCCCTTGTCCCTGCCCTCCCTTCACCCCCTTATCCCCTCCCATTTACAAATACTTTATTTCCATTTTTTTCATTTTCTCATATTTTTCTCTTTTCCCTTATTCCCTTTCCCTTACCCTTCCCACTTTCCCTGCACCTTCAGCCCTTTTCATCCCATTACACAATGCCAGTTATCTCATTAGGATCTTATGTACTATTACAGTTTATTCACACCAGAGAAACTATTCAGTATTTACACATGTGTGACTCATTTATTTCACTTAGGAGTATATCCTCAATATGTATCCATTTTTCTATGAACGAATCTAATTTCTCATTCTTTATGGCTGAGTAATATTCCATTTTATAGAAAAAACACATCTTCTTTATCCAGTTTCCAATTGATGGGCAGATGGGCTGTTTCCAAGTTTTAGCTATTACAAACTGTGCCGCTATAAACATAGGTGTGCATATATCACTCTGGTATGATTCCTTTAATTCTTTTGGAAAGATATCCAGCAGAGGGATGGCTGGGTCAAATGGAACCTCTAAGTCCCAGCTCTTTGAGTTATCTCCATATTGATTTCCATAGTGGTTGCACCAGTCTGCCCTCCCACCAACAATGGAGAAGGGTTCCTTTCTTACCAAACCCCACCAACATTTGTTATTGGTTGATTTCTTGATAGCAGCCATTCTTTGTGGGGTGAGGTGGAATCTTAGTGTTGTTTTCATCTGCATCTCTTGAATGACCAGTGATGTGGAACATTTTTTCATATATTTACTTGCTGGTTTTATTTCTTTGTCTGAGAAATGTCTGTTCATTTCAGATGTCCATTTTTGAATCGAGTCTTTATACTTGGGGGATCTGAATGTTTTGAGTTCTTTATATATTCTAGATAATAGTCCTTTGCCTGAGGAGCAGCTGGTAAAATTTTTTCCCACATTGTAGGTTGTCTCTAAGTTCTGTTGATGGTTTCTTTTGCAGTGCAGAAGCTTTTTAATAATAAGAGATCCCCGTTGTTGATTCTTTCTTGTACTTCCCGTACTACTGAGAATTTTTTCATAAAGTCGTTTCCTATGCCAATGTCTTCAAGAGTTCAACATATCTTCCAGCAAGTTTAGTGTTTCTGTTTTAATATTTAGATCTTTAATCCACTTGGATTTTAGTTTAGTGCATGGTGAAAGATAAGGGTCTAGTTTTAATCTTTGGCAGGTTGAGATCCAGTTTTTCTAACACCATTTATTAAAGAGGCCATCCTTCCTCCAGTGGGGATGGTCATCTTGTCAAAGATGAGGTAGCTGAGTACATCTGGAGTGGTTTTGTGTCTTCCAATCTGCTCCACTGATCCTTGGGTCTGTTTCATTGCCAGTACCATGCTGCTTTTATCACAGTGGCTTTGTAGTATAGTTTCAAATTTGGAATTGTTATACCTGCTACCATGTGTCTGTTGCCTAGGATGGCTTTCACTATTCTAGGTCTCTTCTGGTTCCAAATGAATTTTTGGATTCTTTTTTCTAGTTCTGTGAAATATAGTGTTGGAATTTTAATTGGCATTGCATTGAATCTCTATAGCAGTTTTGGTAGTATGGCCATTTTCACTATGTTGATTCTTCCTACACAGGAGCAGGGAATATCTTTCCATTTTCTTATATCCTCTTCGATCTCTTTTTTTCATAGTGCTGTAGTTTTCAGTGTAGAGGTCTTTTGCTTCTTTTGTTAGATTGATTCCTAGATACTTCATTTTTTTGGATGCTATTGTGAAAGAAATTGTTTTCCTAATTTCTCGCTCAGTGACTCTCTAATTTGTGTACAGGAAGGCTATTGATTTTTGAGCATTGGCCTTGTATCCAGCTACTCTGCTTAAAGTGTCTATTAAATCTAGAACTCTTTTGGTGAAATTTTTTTGGTCTTCAAGGCAGAGTATCATATCATCAGCAAATAATGACAGTTTAACTTCTTCCTTTCCTATCTTCATTGCTTTACTTTCTTTCTCTTGTCTAATTGCTATGGCTAATGTTTTCAGAACTATATTGAAGAGGAGTGGTGATAGTGGGTATGCTTGTGTTGTTCCTGATTTTAACGTGAAGGTTTTCAGTTTTTGGCCATTTAATATGATGTTGGCTTTTGGTTTTTCATAGATAGCCTTTATCAAGTTGAGATATAGACCATCTTTTCCAATTTTTTGCAGAGTTTTTATCATGAATCAGTGTTGAATTTTGTCAAATGCTTTTTCTGCATCTATCGAGAGGATCATATGGTTTTTGTCCTTGACTCTGTTAATACAGTGTATTACATTTATTGACTTACTTACATTGAACCATCCTTGCATCCCTGGAATAAACCCGACTTGGTCAGGATGTATGATCTTCTTGATGATCCTCTGTATTCTGTTTGCTAGTATCTTATTAAGTATTTTTGTATCTATATTCATTAAGGAGATTGGCATATAGTTATCTTTTTTAGTTGCCGCTTTCCCTGGTTTGGGAATCAAAGTGATACTTGCTTCCAGGAATGAATTTGGAAGAACTGAAGTTATACACTGAATATTATCAGAACATAGTGCAATAAAGCTGGAGATCAATAGCACAAGAAACCATAGGAACTTCACAAACACATGGAAGGTGAACAACAGTCTCCTGAACAATCAATGGATCACAGAGGAAATTAAAGAAGAAATCAGACAGTTTTTAAAAATAAATGAAAATGCCAATACAACATATAGGAATGTATGGGACAAAATGAAAGCACTTCTATGTGGAAAATTCATAGCATTGAATGCCCACACTCAGAAAACAGAGCAAGCTCAAATAAACAACCTAATGATGAATCTTAGACTCCTAGCAAAACAAGAGCAAAAAAAACCCAAAGCTCGTACAATAGAGGAAATTATAAAGATTAGAGCAGAAATCAATGCAATGGAAACTAAGAAAACAATACAAAAAATAAATGAAACAAAGAGTTGTTTTTTTGAAAGAATAAAATAAATTGATAAACTCTTAGCTAACCTTATCAAAAAAAGGAAAGAAAAGGCTCAGATCCATGCAATTAGGAATGAAAAAAGTGAAGTCACCACAGATCCAACAGAAATCCAGAGGGTAGTCAATACCTACTTTGAGAACCTGTACTCTAACAAAATGGAAAACACAGAAGAAGTGGACAGATTTTAGATACTTATGAATTACCAAAGTTGAACAAAGAAGATAAAAACATTTTAAACACCCCAATTACAATCAGTGAAATTGAAAATGTAATTAAAAGCTTACCAACAAAGAAAAGCCCAGGTCCTGATGCATTCATTGCTGAATTTTACAAGACATTCAGAGAAGAACTACTGCCATTAATCTTCAAACTTTTCAATGAAATTGAAAGGGAGGTAATACTTCCAAATTCATTCCTGCTCATGTCTTTTGCCCATGTTATAATTAGATTTCTTACATTTATTATTGTTGAATTTTGAGAGATCTTTATATATGTTAGATATAAATCATTTGTCAGAAGCATGGTTTGAAAATATTTTCTTCCAGTTCAGATCCCGTTTTCGCCTCTTAATAATCTTGTGCAGAGCAAGAGCTTTTCATTTCAAAGAAGTCCAATTTATTGCTTTTTTAAAAAATAAATTGTGCTTTTAGTATTATGTTTAAGAGATTTTTCACTTAGTTGACGATCCCAAGCATTTTGTGTTTTCTTCTAATTTCTTTATAGCTCCATGCTTTATATTTCAATTTATTATTCATTTTGAGTTAATTTTCATTTAAATGGTGAAGTTTAATTGAAAAGTTTTTTGTTTTTTTTTCTTGCTTATGGGTTTATAACTACTCTAGTACCATTTGCTGACCAGACTATTTTTCCTCTATTCATTGCTCTTGTATCTTTTCCAAAAATCAATTGATTTGTGCATCAGAAGGCAGTATCAATAGTGTAAAAAGGCCACTCACAGGAGAGAAAGTATTTATAGTCATATGTATTACAACGGATTGATATCAAAATATATACAGATCTCCTAAAATTTAACAGCAATAAAACAATTTGATTTAAAAGTGAGTGAAGAACTTGAGCACTTTTTGAAGAATGTAAAAATGTCCAATAAGTACATAGAAAAATGATGAACATTATCAGAAAATGCAAATAAAAACTATAAGAAGATACCATCTCATATTCATTGGAATGGCTCCAAGTTAAAAAATCTTAATACAGAAAATAACAAGATGTGGAGAAATTGGATGATTTGTACACTATAGATGGAGACATAAAATGGTAGAACCTTTGTAAAAATGTCTAATACTTCTTTGGAAAAATTAAAAATACAATTACCATATGATTCAGAAGTTTCACCTTTTTTTTTTTTTTTTCCTAGGGATTGAACTCAGAACCTTTTGCATGCAATCCAATTCTTTGGATATGTGAAAAATAATGGAAAGTGTAGTTTCAAGATATTTGTATACTCATCATCAGAGCCATATTGTTTACAGTAGCTAAAATGTTGAAGCAACTCAAATGATCATTGATGCATGAATGCATAAACAAACAACGGTATGTCTATGCAATGAGATGATATTTATTGTTAAAAAGGAAGGAAATTCTGCAATATACTACAAAAAATAGACCTTGAGGATATTATGCTAACTGAAACAGGTCATGGAAAGATAAATTCTGCCTAATTCCACTTACTGGAAAGAGTTACAGTAGTTAAAAATCATAAAGAAAGAAAGTAGTTTGGTGGTTGCAAGGGACTGAAGGCTTGGGGCAATGGGAGTTATTATTTAACAGGTATAGAGTTTCAATTTTAAACAATGAAAAGTGTTATCCAGATGGATAGTAATGATAGTCACACCACGTTATGAATCTTATTTAATAACACTAAATTGTACACTTAAAGTGACTAAGACGATAAATTTTGTTGTATGCATTTTATTAAGCACAGCAAAAAACAGTCAGCATACTTATATGGGCCTATTTTTTGATTATTCTGTTGCATTGATCTATGTTTTTACACCCTCACCAACACACACTGTCTTGATTATTGTAGTATGCAATAGTTCTGGAGTAGATTTTTTTCCACTTTATTATTTTTAGACTAGTTTTAGCTATTCTAATTTTTTTGTTTTTCCATAAAGATGTTATAATGCACTTTTCTATAGAAAAATAATCTTACTGGAATATCCATAGGAATTTTATTAAACCTATAAATTGTTTTGGGGAAATGTTGAGTTTTTCAGTCCATGAGCATGGTATATCATTCCATCTATTTAGCTCTTCTATTTCTTTCATGATCAGTTGGTAGTTATCAGCATATAAGTCTAGCACATTTTTATCTTTATTTGAAAAATCCATTAAATCAATTTTAAAGTTACTTATATAAACAGTAAGTACAAAATC
This sequence comes from Fukomys damarensis, assembly GCF_012274545.1. Taxonomy (NCBI): domain Eukaryota; kingdom Metazoa; phylum Chordata; class Mammalia; order Rodentia; family Bathyergidae; genus Fukomys; species Fukomys damarensis. Next base: position 47,963,052 of record NW_022900950.1, on the reverse strand, counting down.
AGAAGTGTTTTAAATGAGACCAGATAATTGAAAGTAACATATATATGTGAAAGTAACATATATATGAAAGTAACATATATTGCTATCGATGCATAACATACTGCCATTATTAGTCTTTTTATATAAATATATATATATATATATATATATATACATACACACACATACACACACACTGTGTGTGTGTGATTTTCAAAAATTATCTCACAACAAAGTATGTTCACGGCAAACTGCTCAGATATCATACTCCCTGTGCTAATGGACTTGTCTTAACCAACTCAGAGAGTTTCTTCTTGTTCTGAAGAATCATGGTGGTGAACAAAGATAGAGAATTCAGTTACCATTTTCCCAACTGCTAAGTCAATACGACAGGTTTTCCAGTTAAGTCTATTATGGTTCCTGCTATTAGAAATAAAATCATAGGAGTTAACGTCAGCAAAGGTCATCTTAAATCTTACCTTTTTTGCAAAGATCAAAGTAAAACTGAGCTCAAATGTTAATCTTTTTGTATTTTATTCTCATTTTCCCCATGATATAACAGACAGAGCTATATCAGAAGTCAAAACAACAGGGCCAGGTTTGGCTCAGTGGTTCTGCTGACTGCCTTGCAAGCACAAGGGCCTGAGTTCGATCCCTGGTACAAAAAAAAAAAAGAAGTTAAAAAAAAACAAAGACAGAATTAAAATATCGATGAGGAGTAAGTCACTTTATACCTGAAAGAAGCGTGTTTTTAATTTTGAGACAAACAAGATCTTTCTCCAGAAGAGCATAATTTTTCACCCTTTTGCCACAAACAAATCATTAAGAAGCAATAGCATTTTATTATTGCACCAAGCAATTCCCAAAGAGAAGGAAATGATAAGTATGCATTGTCATATGAGGCCTTTGTTCAGGCTCATGAAATATATTGAAAAATATCAACACAGGCATCTATTCAAATACCTTTCAGAAACCCACAAACAGATGGAGTAGACTTCAAGACCAAAAAGTGTAAAATGGCACACAATTTTGGTCTTCCTGATCACAAATTAAAAATATCAATGGGAAGCTCTCTAATATAAATTAGAGACTTACTACTTGAGATTACTTGAGAGAATTCAGAATTTAATATGAGAAGAAGGAATGGGGCACATTTACCAGAACAGTCATAGCTGGGAGTTATGGAATGAGGCCCTTGAGAAAGATGTAATTCTGTCCAGTGGGAGGACTGAGTGGAAAGCTGTGTTTTTCCTGTTTGTACAGGCTTCTAAAGTCTTCAGGAAGTTACAGTCAAGGAATGACCCTTCCCAGATGAACACAGAGTTGATTGGCCACTGGTTCTAAAGATAAATTATTGTCTAAATAATACATAGAGGAAATAAAAGGTGATTTGATCATGGTTGGGTGGAACACAAAAATTGTCAGATAAAAGAAGAGTTGATGACCAAAGAAAGCAAAAACTCGATACTAGCATTTATTCTGGCCAGCCACTGTTCTCAGTGTTGAACAGTTGCCAGCTTTTTTATTCAAAGGAGAATTCACGCAAAGAATTATCGTGATGATGATTTAAGTTGAGAGAGTCTAATGAGAAAGGGAATAGTGTCTCCAAGGTTCCAGGTCTAGTGGCATGTTTAGGCTAATGCTTGGAGGTCTCTGCAAGTAGCTTCCAGTCTCTTCCTTAGTGTACGATGTAAGGCTGAAGAAAAAACAAACAAACAAACAAACAAACTAAAAGATAGAACTAAAAAGACAGAGAAACCAGGGAGCCAGGATGACCAATGCTACTCATTACTCAAAGGTCCTGGTCAGTCACTGATTTTTATTAGTAATCAATTGGGGTAAAGGCAAACTATGTGCTAAAGAAGAACTACATGTGAGGACATGCAGTTGTATAGTTACTATGGATACTTATGCAAGCAAGGCTTGTAAAGGACAACAAAACATTCTCGAATTAGGAACAGAATAGGCAAAATATAATTACAATTAAGTCCTTGTCCTTCTAGTCAAGAAGGTTTTAGTTGTGGAAATGGAATTTGGTTGCAAGTTAGCTGGCCTTGGCACATAGGCTTCAGCTGGACTCGCTTCTCAAAACAAGCTAATTGAGAGGTTAAATTTTTCTTTTTTGTACCATGGATTGAACTCAGGACCTTGTGCTTGCCAAGGAAGCACAGTACCACTGAGCTACATCCCCAACCTAGGGCTTAACTTTTCACAGCCTGCACTGCTTATAGCCTGCTTTGGGTATAATCAATATTGTGGTTTCTGACAGTCTATAGTAAAAAGAAGAGACAAAAATGATTAGGCAACAAATGGCCCAAACATGTGAGAAGTCAAGCCCAGGTAACATGAATATGTAGCACGCCTGCAAATTACCTCCTTTGTGATTGTCTCATAATTTGGTAAAATGGCTTTGCCTATTAAATGACTAATAGAGTTGTATCTAATAGAGAAGCAAAGGAAAAGGTGGCACCCCAAGGTCTCATAGAATAGAGCCCCTGATTCCTTCACACCATCTGTGGGCAGTACCAGAAACACAAGGGAGCCTCCCTTTAAGCCTGCATCATTACAATGGTTTCTTTTTGCTCTGCCATTCTGTTTAATAGTAAAATAATACTCATCCTCCCAGATCTGATTGAATTGCACAAGGTTGTAACACATAGCACTGTGCTGTCTTTGCTGTGCAACACTGGCCAGTCCTCCAGGCCAGCCATAGCTGAGCCTACAGCTAGAACATGCCTCATTTCCAGGCTTCCTACAGGAACTCAGGGCAGAACTCAGATGTGTACATCAAGCCGGAAGGAAAGGAAAATCTTTTTCCTTACCTCCCCTTCAGAGCCTCTCCTTTGCAAATCATAGTGGAATAGTAGCCAGCAGCCTGGCAGACACAGGCGGCAAAAGTTTGCACTCAAATCATCTTCTTGGATCCACAATTAAACTATTCAGTCACAAAAGGGTTTTCTAGGACACAGCACCCACCTGGAACCTTTGGTTCCTTGTGCCTGCTGCTTACTTTGCCTGAAATGTCCTGTTTGGACACCTCCTACCTTGTACTTGACTAACTTTCCCTTTCACCCCATAGGAACTATCTTGGTAACCTTCCCCAAGAAACCTACACTGACTGCCTCAGAGTTACACCATAAGGTCATATATATATATATATATTTTTTTACATATATACATAAATATGTGTGTATACATAAATGTATATCCTTCGCACCTTGTGCTCACCCCATTACAGGGTTTGTTAAGCTGTGTTACAACTTCTTTCTTACCATTTTTTTCTCCAACTAAACTACAAGCTCCATAAGGGAAGTCACTGGATATGGCACAGCTGAAAACTAGAGCTTAATCCTTGGCTTCAACAAATACTTGCAGGAGGAGCTGATGCTGGAGTCTAGTGCATACACAGAAGCAAGGAACATGGTTCAGGAAGGGAAAGGTCATGATCAAAACTACTGGTGTCAGATGGGGCTGGGTTAGAATTCCAGTCCTATGAGTTGGTAGCTAAGTGATGAGAGACCAATCCAGATTTTCATTCTTTCACTTGTAAACTAGCAACCACAATAATTATATCAACATATAAGAATTATTTGCTTGGTTATCATTACAGTACCATCTCAGGATTAAATTATGCATTAAGTGAGACATTCTAAGTGCTTAAAATACAACTTGGTGCATGCTTAGGGCTGGGCAAAATAGCAATATACTCTCATCTCCCAGTGAGGGCCTAATTTTTCCTCTGATAGGATGGATGCATTTTGAAGAGGAAAAATCATTGCTATGTTTAGAAAATTCTAAAAAGCCTGCTTGATGAAAACGGACTTGTTTTTCAAAAGCGGCTTCCAATAGGCCAGAAACACTTAGACAGGCATCTTTTACAAAGATGAGTAAATATCTAGCACGCTGTCATCCAGAATGACTCAGAGCAGCAGAGCAGAGGGTCTCATTTAAATTTTATCTCTGAGCCATTTTTCACTCATCGCAAAACTTGCCACTAGGTGGCAGCTGAACGGAGTCCCTGAGAGAGAAGGGAGGCCTGAACCTTAAAACCCCAGAGGCCAGGCTGCTAAGAAGCTGAAGCAGGAGGAGAAGGTGGTCTGACTCATCTAGGGAGCATTAGCCCAGCAAATGACAAGGACTTATTTCAACAGCGTATAAAATATAACATCCTCCGGCCCAGAGTACTATAACCCTGTAAACCCGAGGATAATCTCAGAAATAGGAGAATTTGGGAGGTGGATAAATGAAGACACAAAAGCTTATAACCTATTTTAGGTGCTTCTAATAAATTTGATCCGAAGATAATTAAGTGATATTGCAAGAGTCCTCATCTAGGACATGTGTCTTCCTTGCTTAAAAACCTTCAGTGACCATTATCATGTGGGGGTTGAGTGGAGGCTATTGTGAGTCTTTCCAGAAGAGCTCAAGGAAAAGGACATTAAATTTGTCTCCTCTTTTCATAATAACAACTGCAGAAAGGACAGCTTAATGGAATCAGCTAGTGGTGGTATGTAGAGGATGAAGGATCTTTAAAAAGGTGTCAGAAACAACCATAATCATAACAATAAGGATAATTAGCATATATTAATATGCACAGTGTGCCATCTGTCTGACATGTTTTAGCTCATTTAATCATTACAACCATTCTACAGAGCAGCAACTATTAATATTGCCACTTAACAACTAGGGGAATTGAGGCTCAAAAGATCAATTTGTCTCATGGTAAACAGCTAGAATCCAGAGACAGGGTTCAAGTCTCAACAGTTTGACTACAGAGCTAACGGGAAAGCATGGGTGGTTGGCAGGGCTCCTGAAAGAATGTTCTGAAATGTTCTTTTCTACCAGACCACTCGGTGAACTAAACTGGCTGCAGAAGAGCAGCTTCCTGGTCTGGGCTGTACATTACAGGAGCTGAGGTGTCACCTGAGGCTGTGCCGAGGGGAGGGAGCCAAAAGAGAAGCAACTCCGTCAGACAAGTGTTGGTCATGTGGCCCTTTATGGCCAGGGATCTATCAAGCATTCACGATTTCAAGATGGAAGCCTCCAAAGTTAGAAATTCCCAACCCTAAAAGTCTTTAAATCATGGTTGTTAAACGAAAGGACAGCTTACCCTCAAAGCTTTGTGGTTTCTTCTCCATTTTCTTCTTCAAGGCCTGGGTTCACTACGCTGTCTTGCACTCCATGGCTTTGCGAGTGCCTTCTTGGTTACTAGTCAGCCTGGCATACTTACCTCTTAAACTCAGCTCAGACATTCCCTCCTCTAAGGAATCATATTGGCTACCCCCAGTGGTCCAAGTGCTCTCTTTTCTCCTAGAGAATTCTGTAAAAAGTGGCATCAATTCTTTTCTTACTGTGTTTTACCCCTTTTTTGGCCCTTAATATTATGCTATGAACATGTTCTCCAGAAACCTGGATTCGTGCTAGTACATCTTTGGCTGCTCAGTCCTGCCCAAGGCTTGGCACAAAAGAATGTTCACTAAATGAAAGGATTCTTAAAGACCTTGTCTGCTCTCAGGTTAAACAGTAGAAAACGCTAAACCATAAAATTTGCATTTAAAGCAGAAACAAGACTTTGTGCTTTCCCAGTTCTTGTTTCCAGGTCACAGTTTTTGAGAGTCAAGGCCTGAGCAGCTTCAACCCAAGACTGGACACAAGTCTGGGACATACTTGCTGTTGCTGAGGCTATTAAAGTGGAATGTGGGAACATTGCCCGCGGGCCTTCCTACAGAGGATGGGGGTGCTTGACTGGATCCAGTTATAAACTGGTTCTTGTTAATAACAAGGAGTCAGGGGCACAGAGTCTCCAGCTCCCATCCTGGTGCTTCCTCTGGCTGTAAACAATAGCTAAGATTCTTCCCAAGGATAGCAGCCCACAAAAGGTTTGTACTGTTCCCAATCAGTTACGTGGTTCCAGGGCCTGAATCCCCTGCAGATAGGGATGCACACATTTAAAAAACTATAGAGATGTAGCATTTCAGCTTCAACTCAATTCTCAGTGTCAGTTTAATGCTCTCCATGGGAACAGAAATCACAGCAGCACTCATCTCAAAAGAAATCAGCCTCTTCTGGGAGCTCCTTCCCCTGAGTTTAGAGCAAGTTTCTAGCATGCATCCTAAAAGTTAAAGTAAAATGCATATATCTAGGCCGTATGCTGCCAAAGATCTCAGATATATACTGTTAGTATTTCATGCTTCAAGGAAAACAGAGAGAATTATACAATAAGCATCTCTTCTTCACCACCCATCTCTGTCACATGTTAGTATTTTCGTGTATTAGTCCCAAAATATTTTTAAAGAAATAATTTGTAGATACAGTTGAGGATTACTGACGTACGGGAGTAGGGTTCCACAATCACATTACTCTCTCTCCCCACTATTTTATTTTATTTTATTTTTTTGGTTTTTTGATACAGGGTCTCACTATGTAGTTGAGACTGTTCTGGAATTCACTATGTAGCCCAGGCTGGTCTTGAACTCACAGTGATCCTCCTGCCTCAACCTTGAGTGCTGGTACTGGATCCAGTTATAAACTGGTTCTTGTTAATAACAAGGAGTCAGGGGCACAGAGTCTCCAGCTCCCATCCTGGTGCTTCCTCTGGCTGTAAACAATAGCTAAGATTCTTCCCAAGGATAGCAGCCCACAAAAGGTTTGTACTGTTCCCAATCAGTTACGTGGTTCCAGGGCCTGAATCCCCTGCAGATAGGGATGCACACATTTAAAAAACTATAGAGATGTAGCATTTCAGCTTCAACTCAATTCTCAGTGTCAGTTTAATGCTCTCCATGGGAACAGAAATCACAGCAGCACTCATCTCAAAAGAAATCAGCCTCTTCTGGGAGCTCCTTCCCCTGAGTTTAGAGCAAGTTTCTAGCATGCATCCTAAAAGTTAAAGTAAAATGCATATATCTAGGCCGTATGCTGCCAAAGATCTCAGATATATACTGTTAGTATTTCATGCTTCAAGGAAAACAGAGAGAATTATACAATAAGCATCTCTTCTTCACCACCCATCTCTGTCACATGTTAGTATTTTCGTGTATTAGTCCCAAAATATTTTTAAAGAAATAATTTGTAGATACAGTTGAGGATTACTGACGTACGGGAGTAGGGTTCCACAATCACATTACTCTCTCTCCCCACTATTTTATTTTATTTTATTTTTTTGGTTTTTTGATACAGGGTCTCACTATGTAGTTGAGACTGTTCTGGAATTCACTATGTAGCCCAGGCTGGTCTTGAACTCACAGTGATCCTCCTGCCTCAACCTCCTGAGTGCTGGGAGTACAGGTGTGTGCCACCATGCTCTCCCCACTATTTTAAATTTGATTCCCATCATCCCCAACATTTTAAAACATTGACTACAAATATATGGATTCATAAAAATATATAGTATTACTTTGGACTATTCTAATAAAATAAAGTAGAAATTATATCTTACTACACTTATCCTCTTGAAAATTTTTTCACTCAATAATATTACTTTGAGATTTCAAAATATTGATATCTATAGGACTAATTCATTCATTTTACAAAACTGTAGAAAGATATGCTTGCTTCATTCTGTGGTCATTGGACATTAATTTTCTTCATTTCTTCTCTGTGGAAACCTAAGGACAGTGAAGTTTTCCACACACATATCCTTGTACACTATTTACAGATGTCTTGGGAGTAGACTTCATGAGTTATAGGACTGGATATCTTTCCTAGATAAGCCAAATTGTTCTCTAAGTTGTTTCATCAATTTACAATCACTTTATCACCAAGTTACAGTCAATAACAATGGCAACGTTTTCATTTTTCTATCTCTTTGCTTCTTTAGAGGAAACATTTCAAATTTTTAGAAAAGTTCTCAAAATGGTGTAATGAACACAAGTGCACACTTAAGATTTAACCATTATTAATATGTCACCACATTTTCTTTTTTATCTTTATTAAGTTTATTGGTATATTTTAGGTATACAATACAGTTACAATCATCATTGGGATCTTGTACCTTTACATGACTACTTATCTTGGTTCTTATTTTTCCCCATTCCCCAGCCCTCCTTTCACCCCTTCCACCCTTGCTGTTTAAAAAGACAGTGTGTCCGTGTTTTTCATTTTCACATATTTTTTGTTTTCCCTTTCCCCTACCCCCCCACTTCTTCTACTCTTTTAGACATATTCTTCCTATTACACAATGTCAGTTATACATTTTGATCCTTATTTACACTCCTGGTTTTTCATACCAGAGAAACTATTCAGTATTTATACCACATTTTCTTTCTTTTCTTCTGTCTTCCAAATTTTCTTGGTCTTTAATTTTGCATATTCCAACCTGCATACATATATTAAAGTGTGTGTTGAAATATACATTATATGTAATATCCTAGATGAAGAATATTCTCCTGTATAATGTTGCTTCTCGGCCTTTTGGCTAAGATCAAGTATAACATAATGCAGTTATTACAATGAGGAGCTGAACCTTAATACAATCCTGCTATTTATTATACAATTAAAATTCAAATTTTCCCATTGGCCTTATAATGCCCTTTATAGTTTTTTCCCTAGTCCATAATTGAATCAGGAATCAAATATTACATTTTATTGTCATGTATCTTTAGGCTTCTTTAATCTCATTCATCTAGAAAATCCCCAGCTTTTTAAAAATCGTTCCATAATATTGATATTTTTTATTTTTACCAACTCTTGATAATGTCAGGCCTTTAAACTTTTGCCAAGTCAATCAGAATAAAATAACAGTTCATGGTAGTTTTAATTTGTTCTTCCTTGATTACTCGTGAGGCTGAGAAAGTTTTCATGCACATATTGGCAATGGAAATACTCTTTTTAAATTTGTTCCTTAATACCCTTTACCTGGTTTACTATTTCATTGTTTACTACTCCTTATAGATATATACTGTTCTAGAAATATTCTGAATACCAAACTACTCCCAACTAAAAGCAATTTTAGCTATGATGTTTGGCTATATTGTTGAATAGAGGTATGAGTTATAATATTCATATATATATGAATTATAATCATATATATGAATTATAATTATATAATTATAATATTCATATATATCTTTCCCTTAATGATTTGTGATTTTTATAAGAAATTTATCTGTATTCCATCCATCTTATAGGATATACTCATAAATATAAAGATATCTAGTTTAGATTTCTAGTTTACTAGCAATTTATTTTTCTTGTTACCATATGGTAGAGATCTCATTTCAACCTTCTCTATGTGTAAAAATCCCAGTACCATATCTAAGACATATCCTTTCACCGCTAATTTGTAATGACATCCCTCTCATATATTGAGTTCCAGTTTAGCATTGTGCTGCTATTCTACTCTTGAGTGGAATTTGTGGGTCATAGGTCCGAGACTTCTTTTAACTTTACTAAATATCACCTATTGCTCTCTAAGGTGTTTGTATTGATTTATACTGCCAATACCAATGACATTTTCCATTTTTTCATGCCTTACCAATTCCTTTTTTGGGAAAACACCCACTGTTTGTTTATTTATCCCAAACTAATATCACATTATATTAGATCAGATACATCTTTACATTAAATGTTGTTATATGGGAAGGGAGCTCGCCTCTTCTCCATCCTGCACCTCTGCTAGTCCCAAGAGGAGGATGACAGATGTGTGGAACAGAACCAAACCTCCTCAGCTGGGTATCAGCTGGCCTCTCCTACCTCCCACCCACACTGGCTAAATAAATGCTTATTGATAAGTACCTCTGAGATTTTGTGGTTGTACACAGCATCATAAGGATTCTGCAAAGACTAAATGAACAATTCCCTGTGATGTGCTTGGTACAAAATAAGTACTCTATAAATCTCTATAAATGTAAGCTATTATCACAATTTCATTTAATGGCAGTAAATGGCCTGAGTCATTCAAGTTGGTGATCTGGGACTCATTTTGGAATCCATTATTGTCCCTACACATGCAGTCACTAAGTCCACTGATTCTACTTTCTTGATATTTCTCACACCTGTTACTCCCCCTATCTGAGCTGCCCATGCCCTGGCTCAGATCCTCTTCAATGCTTACCTGGGGTATTGGCCTCCCAGTGGTGACTCTTGCCCCCTCCCACTGCTTTCTCCATGGTACTGCCAGAATGAAATTTCTAATATACACTTGATAACAATAGTCCTCACCACCTTCAGGATAATACACTAACTCATTGGTATATTTGTCCTTTTTGACCCAGTCATAGCCTACCTTCTCAGCTTTGAGCTTTGTTTCTTACCATCCTCTTTGTTCTAGTTACACAAAACTATCTACTATTTCTATTAATCCTACTAATTCCTCCTTTTCACACTCCTTTACCCACCTACCTTGTCCCCCCCACACCTGTTTAGGCTCCGTGAAAGTGGCTGACATTAAATCCCGATGTTTAGGTAAGTTACTTGATATTGTTTATCTCTGTTGCCTGTTAAAATAGGGAACATTAAAGTATATTTTATAGCTGTGGCAAACATAGGAGATAATTAATATTCGTAAATATTCATGATATTAGTTTCTCAGTCTCATTCTTTGATGACGCCAGTAGTGGTTCTGTCATGCTGATTCTATGCATATTTCCACCATCCTCATCGTTTTCATTCTTAACGGATTCTTAAACATCAGGCATGTGGTTTGGGTAGTACTGACCCCCACCTCATCTCTTAGGTTGTGTCCTGATTAATTTAAACTTAGTACAGTATTCCATCCCCCTTTCCAAGACAGATGACAAATGGCTTTCCTTCCCTGCATGTAGCGAACAAGAATCTTTTTAGTCCTAGAAGCTAAAAGCTGCCACAGGGGGACCATAAATAAAATTAGCTTTATGAGGAAGCAACTAAGTGGAGGGCAAAGTGGAGGTGTGTAATTTCCTCATCTGGACTGCTGATTCAAGCTTCACCTGAAGCTAGCCCTGTATCTTGACTTCTCATAAGCTTGTATATTTGTTCTGTTTTTTTCAGGTCAGCTTAAAATGGGTTTTCTGCTATTTGCAACATAGAGTCTAATATACAGAATCTGAAAATGAATTCTTGAACATCTGTTCTTCAAGCTATATCATTCTAAGTGACAAAACTCTGAGTCCTTAGCTGTTATACTGGGTTCCAGATGTTTGCCCAAATGATGTATCCATCCAGAACCTGTGAGTGACTTTTATTTGGGAAAAGTCTTTGCATATGTAATTAAGATGATTAAGAAGAGCTCATACCGAATTAATCAGATGGGTTCTGAATGCAGTGTAAGTGTCTTTGTAAGAGATAGAAGAGAAGAGGGGAAGGCCACATGAAAATGAAGGAAGACATTGGAGTTATATAGCCATGAACCAAGGAATGCCTGGAACCACCAGAAACTGCAGGAGGCAGGGATGAGCTCTCTCCTCAATCCTTTGAAAGTGGTGTGGCCCTAGGGATACTTTCATTATAGACTTCTAGCCTTCAGAATTTGTATTTTTTTTTAAACCATCAAGTTTGGGTTAATTTTTTACAGCATCTGTAGGAAACAGACACACCTGTCTTAGGTGGGGAATTTGACTAACTGGATCTGCCAAGACAGAAGAACCTCATCTCTAAGAACTTCTACCCTATATAGAAGTGGCCTGAGTGTATTTCTGAGCAGCTCTTTCTTTACTGTGGTCCTTCCGTCTGTAACACATAATTCCTTTCCATAGCATCAGGTTTGAAAATTTCATACAAGCCCTTTTCTCTCCTTTCCATCACAATTCAAGCCAAACCAGGGTGTCCATATAAGCTGCTTGGGCTGAGATCATTCCAGTGTACATCTACTGTCCCAATGTTGTTGTCAGTATCTATCCTCTCACTCTCAAAATGGTCCTTATTTGGACAGTTCATTCTCTGGTCATTCTTGTTCATAAAATCAGTCAGCCTCTGCCAAACTCATTATAGTTAAGATGCCAGTCATCATCTTCCTACTCATACTTCTTTAAGGCCAGTTGCCAGTGGCCAAACCACATGTTTCCTCCAACACGATGGACTGTGGTGACCACCTGGTGCATCTATAACTGGCCAGTAGTAGCAGATGAGTTTTATCATTTGTCTCAAAACAAAACAGGATTTATTAAATTCTTCTTGAGAATTTTTGTTTGGGAGATTAGGTGTGGATGGTCAGGAATTTACCTGTAACAAAAGAAACAGTGTTAAAAATTTGAGTATCAATCTGTGCAGTCTCCAGTAATGGGTCAGCGAGGACACTGGGTAACACCACCGCAGGGTCCCATGTCTGGAGCTGCATCCTTGAGGGTGCCATTCACATATAACACCTTGTAACCGGAGCTCACTGAAGCTGTGTACTGCAGTAGTCCTGACTGTTTCATATCCTGGCATCTTTCTGTTCCAACTCTGGTTGTAGCTCTCAAACTTTGCTGAACATTAGAATTGCCTGGGGAAAACTTTTTTTATTTTTTTAAATTCTGGCTCCCTAGTCATACTCCAGACCAGTGACGGTGAACCCTTTAGAGATGAGGGCCCAAACTACAACCTAAAACCTACTTATTTATTGCGAAGTGCCAATACTGCAATCAAACCTGAATACTGAGGTTTCAGTTTAGAAAAAGCAAGTCATACATTGACATCTTTTGTTAATGTTAATGTTTTGTTTAAAAAAAAATATGCTACCACTGTTCCAGACTGCTTAAAAATCAGAACTCAAGGGTGAGGGCCAGTTCTCAATCATTCTGAAAACTCTTCAGGTAGGGTTATTATGTAGCCAAGTTTGATAATCATTGTTAATCCTCTTCCTCCCCTTTTTGAAGTCATTCTAGTTGTCTCTGTTGCAACCAAAACAGCCTTAGACATCATTCTTTCTAGCCTTTATGAGGGGCTGTGACAATTCCGTGGTGTTCAGGATAGTCGGATATGGCCTATGACAGTCTTTTAGTTGGCTAGCAGTCATTAATCCTTATCTAGAAAAATCTTATGCGTTTTGCCTGACACTCTAAATAGTGAGGTACTCACATTGCTGGCTAATTTCATATCCTGCTTCAGTAGCTTTTTGCATGAAAATGAGAATTATGTAAAATAGAATCTTGTTTTTGTTCATCCATCCTGCCTCATTCCTCCGTGGACGGGATGAGTCATTCTCAGCTACAACTGGACTGGAGCTACTTTAAAAATATACAGTAAAAGTTGATTGTGCACTTTTTTCTTCTGGTATTTCTTACTGATTTCAGCCTGCTCATTTTCTACTATGTTTTGTCCTTCTGCCTGGATATAAACACTCTGGTTTCATCAGTAGCAGCTGGCAGATGCCTATAGTCTCTAAAAGAATGCAAAGGATATCAGAACTATAGTTGGGAATGGCTACTTTTAACAACAAACTGCCTCATGCTCTGGAATGGAATATTGTTTATTAAAAACAGATTTTTCCTCCCACAGAGGGATTTACTCTTATATTTGCTGGAAGAATCATTGTTTATTTGCTGCTATTAGCAGCATCTAGCCATCTAACATCTGAGTGCCACTTTTAGAAATGTTAAATGATCTGATTCCAGAGAGAAAAATCTCTCATGGTCTATAGAGACAGATAAGGCCTATTTCCAATCAGACACACCACTGTAATTTGCTTAGTTCTCACCTGAAAAGGTAAAAGAGGAGAAAAAGTATGAACTAAACAGTTTTCAGGTAGATGTATAGGCCTTGGATTATTAGTGGTGCTCCAATTTCCAGTCTACTATCAGCATTAATAAATTTTGGCTTCTTTAGTGAGTCTAGTGACCATAGATTTGAATCCAGGTGCCAGGCAAAGGAGAGATTATGAGGACACCGGGCCAGGTACATTAGATGGAGAGAAAAATACTCACTGATGTTAGAACATGGCATGCCTCTTCCTGTCACAGCTCTTTTACCTCCTAATTCTTCTCTTCCTGGTGAACTCATTCTTATACTTCAAGACCCCAACCCAGTGACATTTTTGTGAAGGTTTTTCTGACTTCCCATGTTGGGAGAGTCAGGCCTTAGACATCGTCTACTTAGTTACATTTCTAATAAGAAAAAATACCCAACAACCAAAGTTAAAAGAGGAAAGGTTTATTTAGCTCACAGTCTGTAAAGGTTTCAGCCCATAATTGGCTGGCTCCAACACCAAGTCACATGGCAGATAGGTATTACAGAGGAAAAACAGCTTATGGTGAGCAGAAGGTAGATCTTTCTACCCCTAATGTCTTCTCCAGGCTACTTAGGATGGGTAGCGCTCACACCCTTAATCCTAGTGCCCTTGAGCCTAGCATTGCACCATGAATCGATTCTAGCATCACACACTCTAAATCCAGCTACCTCTGAAAAAGCATCACCTGTGACCACATGAAGTTTGGGGGTGACATCTAAACACAAGCCATAACAGACATTATGCTACTGTTGTATGCATCATACTTCCAAGTTTACTTCACCATGGCCGGTGCCATGGCAAATTTTGTCCCTAACATAACTCATGTTGAAATTTGATTGCTATGTGGCAGTTTTGGGAGATGGGGGTCTTGAAAACGTGATTAGGTTGTTATACCAGGAACGATATCTTTCTTTGGGAAGTTCTGGAACTGGATTCACTGCTGTGAGAGCAAGTTGTTATAAAGCAAGTCTGACCCTCACAGTTTGTTTCTCTCGCATGCCCTTGTTCTGCTTGTCTTATGTTATCACATAGCCCAAGGTTCTACAACACTAGATGCAGCCACTCAGTTGTGGGCTTCCAGTCTCCAGAATGACCTAGAGAAACTTCTTTCTTTATGATTACTGTGTCTGAGGTATTCTGTTATAGAAACAGAAAATAAACTAAGATAGCCTGTCTTCCTCACTAGACTAAAAACTCTTTGAATCTGGGACTGTCTCTTTTATGTGACTCTTCACACCACTGCCTATAAAAGTGCCTCCTGGCATATGGCTATTAGTAAATAGACCACAAATTTAGACCATCAAAATGACAATAGAGGAGTAGATAGGAATGAATGTATTTTAAGATTGCCTTATGGGCACACTTACACAATTGTTTTGCCAAATCTTTTCAACAATCGTATGCAGTAAGCACAAATACAGAAATATGAGCATTGAGGCTCAGAAGTATTAGGGTATTTGCCAGTTAAGGAGAGGCAAGTCTGGGATTCAATCTTGGGTCACTTTGACCCCAATCACATTCTCTCCCTACTCCGTGATAGACGAGTTACTCTGAATACTTATTTTAAATCCGAGAGTGGTGGCACACCTATAATCCTAGAATTCTGAAAGGCTTGGGAAGATTTACAAGTTCAAGCTCAGTGTGAACAATTTAGGGACTAGGGAGACTCTGTTTTAAATTAAAAAAAAAAAAAAGGCTAGTGATGTAGCTTAGTGCAAAGGCCCTAGCTTAGTCCTCAGTACTAAAAAAAAAATTTTTTTAAATGGAACCACTCATTTTTCTTACTAATAAACACAAGTGACTTCATGTAATAATTGCCATTATGAAAATATTCTCTTAGTCTCGCATATACAGAATCTCTGAAAAATGCTAGGCAACCTCAACTGTATAGGAATGTAGTTCTTTTGGGAAAAATCTGACTATGATTCATACCTATATTCAGTATCATCATTAAATTAGAAGTATGAAGTAGCTTTGTGAGATAGGAATTCTGGGATTACAGGTGTGCCACCACTCTCAGACCTAAAATAAATTTTCAGAGTAACTCATGCTATCACCGAGTTGGGAGAGAATGTGAGATAGGAATCCATATTATGCGTTTCTTTCAGATTATTCTGTTATAGAAACAGAAAATAAACAGCCTGGAGTGCATTAGTACCTCTCAAAGGCAAATACATCCTACAGTAATAACAAATTTATCTCAGTCCTGCAAGGATTTAATACAACAGCCCCATTTATAGACAAGCTTAGAGAGAAGGTGGAGGAGAGGAGCCACCCTTCATCAGTGCTTAGTATGAGTCAGGGACTGTGTATTAGAGACCTCAGCTCACCATTCACTGCAATAACTTCATGACATAGACATTACTGCTATCCTAATATTGCAGATGAAGAAGCAGAAGTTTAAGGAGTTTAAGTGTCTTTCCCTAGGTCTGCTACTTGTAAATAGCTCCTGCAGTCCTAGCCTGACTCCCAAACCTAAACTCCAACTCTGACGCATAAAAACAGGAAGTATGATGAGGGTGTTAACAGTCCCTTAGAAGACACTGTTAGTTTCCATGGACATTTAAATATACATAGTCTACAATCCACAAATTCTTCTTCTTAGTATTAGCCCAAGAAAAATACTTGCACACATTCTCAGGAAACTTATTTGCATGATTGTAATGGGAGAAAAGACAAATTTTTAGGCTACATCTTTCAAAAGGAAAGTCACTTTTAAAAAATTATAATGTATTCATTCATGGAACAGAGCATATCTGATAAGCTCTGTCAAGGACATAATGTTTCAGTCACAGCATGTGGTAGAATGCTGCTGTGAAACACTGTGGAAAACTCACACCTTAAAAAATTAGAATATATATATATATACTAATATTTAGGAAAAGGTTGGAAAGAAAATGGAAGGAGACAGACCAACTTACTATCAATAGTTACCTCCAGGGTTAAGGCGGAGAAGGGCCGGAGATTGGGAGGGATGGGCAAAGGAAACTTGAGCCTTATATATTATACAAAGTGATGTCTCATTCCTCCTTTTCTTCCTCTCTTTCCCCAGGTTCAGTTTCAAGCCCCACTCTCCAAGGAATAAACCTGACTAGTAGACTCTAAATCATATTCAGAAACATAGCCACAAAACTTCATAGTAAATGCCAGTTTTAGATTTCTCTCTTTCTTCTCCTAAAGCTATGTTATAAAAAGATTTAAACACATGTTGAAATTGTCAGTACACAAAATAATATTTGGGCAATGAAAGTTTTGGCCAAATTACTAAAATCAAGCTGAAGAGAAGAGGATGGAATTGTGGATTCCGTGGATTTTTAGACAACTTCTAATTCTATGAAGTCATTTATAGTCTGAAATTCTGATAGTGTGAGTATACAAGAGAAGCCATGTGAAGAAAAATCTTGAACTCTTATGAACCCTGACATTTTTTTCATCCTCCCTCAGGTCTTGCTCCTCCATACAACTTGTTGAAAGATATCCAACAGAAAAGAGAATTTTCTGGGGCTATTTTAAATGGAATTGTTTTCATGATTTAGTTTTCTGATTGTTCACTGTTTGGGTGTGGAAATGCAACTGATTCCTTTGTGTGATGAATTTATATCCTGTTACTCTGCTAAAGTAACTCATTAACAATGTTGCTTCTTATTCTTAGTGGAATCTTTAGAGTTTTTAAAATGTAAAATAGCATATCATTTGTGAACAGGAACCATTTTCTTTTCCAATTCACAAATTATTTTGTTTTCTCTAATTTTTCTTGCTAGCCATTCAATTTTCACAGATGGCTTTTATATTGCATTAGTTTTCTTCTATTCTTATTTTGTTGAATGCTGTTATTGTGAAATAGTATTCAACTTTGACAGATGCTTTTCTCTACATCAATTTAAAGGTCATATGATTTTGTACTTCATTTTGTTAAGGTGGTATTATACTGATTAATTTTCATGTGCTGGACCATCCTTGCATTCCAGGTATGAATCCCACTTGGTCATGGTGTATGATCTTTTAAATGTATTGTTCAATTCATTTTACTAATTTTTGTTTAGGATTTGTATATCAATATTCATTAGGGATATTAGCCTATAATTTTCTTTTTGTATCTTTATATGATTTTAGGAAAATGAGTTTGGAAATGTTTCCTCTTTTACAATTCTTTTAAAGAATTTGAAAATGACTGGTAGTGATACTTTAAATGTCTGACAGAATTCTCCTTTGAAGCTGTTTGGGTCTGGGCTTTTGTTTTGTTGGTGCATTGAATCTAATGTTCTTCCTTGGAAGTTTTGTGTGATCAAATATATAGCAACTCCACTTGGAATACCTAACCCTACTCTTTTCTAGCCAGCAGGGTTTCTGCTGCAAAACTTGCTGACAAACTAATAGAAACTTCTGTTTTTTGTTTTTGTGATGCTGATGATCACACTCAGGACCTCATACATGCTAGGTAAGCAGTCTACCACTGGGCTATCTCCTACCCCCAGCCTTGTAGGAATTTATTTTTATATGATGAGTTGTTTATCACTTTTGGTTTCAAAAAATCTGCCTGGATTATTGACAATTTGACTATAATATATTTCAGTCTCTTTAGATTTATCCTGTTTAGAGTTCTCTGAGCCTCTATAATTTATATGTCCATGTCTCTCATTGGACTTGGGAAATGACTATTATTTTTTCAAATAGCTTCTCTGCTTCTTTCTCCTCTGTAACATTCATGATGTATATGTTATTCTTCTTGATAGTGTCCATAAGTTCCTTAAGCTTTCTTTATTGTTCTTTTTAAATTTTCGTTCCTCTGCCTTCTTTGAATTCACTGATTCTTCTGCCTGGTCAAATTTGTTGTTGTGACCATTTATTGAATTTTTCAATTCAGTTATTGAATTTTTCAGTCCAAAATTTATTTTTTTCTTTTTGAAAATTTATTTTTTATGAACTATTTTCCTGACTTCTTTTGTCTATCTGTGTTCTCTTTTGATTGATTGAGCACACATTATAACAGTAATTTTAACTTTTTTGTCACCTCACATTTCCTTTGGGTTTATTTCTAGAAATTTAACTTTTCCCTTTAACCATATCATGGTTTCCTATTTCTTTGCACATGTCATTGCTTTTTGGAGCTGGAATTTTGGTTATTAAAGAATCAGACCAATTTTGTGGTGTGATTTTATACAAAGAGGACTTCCTCCACTTGTCCAGGCTAAAAATTCTGGTGCATTTCTGGAAATGTGCTGCTTCTAGGTAGAGCTACTTGAAATTTTTCCTGTTTCTACTCAGAAGCACCCCTTCTGTCTGTGATTTCATGGCCTCCTGGTGCTGTTCCAAGTCACGGTACTAGAATTCCACCCGGCATCATTCTGTGGCCAATTATCTACATTCTCAGAGGTCCCCAATCTGGGATATGTTTGCTGCCAGTATGGTCCTATCAAACAAGACAGAAACAGTCCCTCAGGCAACACTCATAAAAGTCATAAAGTCTGATATCTGTTCTACTCCTTTCCCTCCTCAAGGAGAAAGTAAGAGTTGGGGATTTCCTCCCAATTACATGGTATGATGTATGTGGGGTGTTCTGGTGAGACAGAGAATGTAACAAATTTTCTGCTGAGCTGCACTGTGGTTGGCTTCATGCTTATCTGTGGTGCAGGAAACATGTAATAAGCTTCTCAGTTTCTCACGAAGCATTTGGTTTATTTATTGCTAAATCCATGTCTCCATAGGGGAAGGAAGGTCTAGACTTTCTTAGCCTATCTCACTAACATTATCCCCCTGACTTTTATAATCAGATTTACAGTAATGTCCATTTTATTTAAAGAAGGAAACACAAAACTTCCTTTCTCATGATCCCTACCTTCTGTCACATTTGTAGTCAATGGTATTAAGTTTGACCCTTTAAAATGCTCACTTTTAAGACAAGAAGTTATATTTTGCTCTATTTCCATCTCATTTTCCATATCTGAAATTATTTTGTTTCTGTTTGTGTCAGCTTGGTTTTCCCTGTGCCAGATAAGGCTATTAGGCTTTAGGAATAGAAAATATGTGAATGTGGAAAATTAACCATACTAGCAAAGGTCATAGGAGGCCATGCTCAAAGCAGAGGCTCAGTCTGAACCCTATAAACATCTGTGTCATCTCTCTTGTCAGGAGCCAACCAGTAACCATCAAGTTGAGTTTCCAATTCTTAGATTAAGAGACCACCTAAAAATCACCAACAGATCAAACAGAAGGTGAAAGAGTATGTGATGACAATGAGACTCCTTTCATCCAAGGAAGCTCAGCTGGTCATCCTATTACCCACAGTCCCCTTCTACTTTCATTTAAGTTCACAAGGCCAGATCCACTGCATTTTGAAAATTCAAGTCTGAGTGCCCATCACTAATTTGACCAGTCTGTAGTTAGACATGTTTTATTCTTAGTTTGAGTTTAGATATGGTGATTAATTTTATGTGTAAACCAGACTAGGATAAAAAAAGTATGCCCAGAAAGCTGGTAAAACATTTTTTCTGGGTATGTCCATAAGAGTGTTTCCAGAAGCTATTAATATTTTACTTGGTGAACTCAATAAAGCTTAGAGTCCTCCCCAGTGTGGGTGAGCATTATCCAATCTATTAAGAGGTTGGATAGAACACAGAGGTAGAAAGGAATGGATTCACTCTTTGCCTGATTTTTCCCATCTTCTCCTGCCCTGGGATATCAGAACCCCTATTCCTTGAGGACTAACACCATTTCCACTAAATTTTCAGTTGTCTGGTCTTGAATTATTCTATGGTTTGCCTGGTCCTTACAGATGGCACATTGTAAATTTCTCACCCTTCATAACCACGAGGGCCACTTCCTAGGATAAATCTCTTTTAATATCTGTCTACAGCCTACTATTATGGATAGAATTCTGTAACTGAGAAAGAGAGCCTCCTGTAAGACTAGAGCCAGAAGACTGTGTTGTCACTGGCAGACATATCCAGGGGCACCGGGGATTGTCAGTGACAAGGAATGTTTACTGGACACTAGTAAGATGTAGAATCCTCTGGGCAGCACCTCCCTAAGTAGAAGGAAGAGGCCAGGTACACCAAGGAGGAAGAATTGTCAAGTTTATAAATGGAAAAACATGAGGCATGGAGCCCTGACAAGGAGCCATTTGTAAAACAAAAACTGCAAAATGTATCCAAGTGGCAGTCGGTAGTGAAAAATCATAAGCCTGTTGGCTGCCTAGAGTGCTTCTTGCTCCTGCCGGTGCTCCACCCCTCAATTGACTATGCATTGGCCTCAGCAGTTGCTGAAACTCCAGTAGGTCAGGCCACAGAAAGAAAGGCACATCACGTTGAGGAATGTGACACATACCTTCTAAGGAGCTTTTGCCTATTTCTTGGAAGAGTCACAATGTTTGAAGGTGGGCAGCTTAATGTCCCCAGCAGCAAAAAAAGGGGGAGGTGCTTTTATCCTGCATTAATCAGGTGGGATGGAAACAGAGCAAGGGCAGAAACAACTGAAAACCTCACATCAGACAAGAAGGAGGCTGCTGTAAAGGTGCAGTCCTAGTACCCATTCCATCCATGGACCATGTCAGAGGGAGAGCTTCTTCACCAGTTTAGCAGGAGTGGTGGTAAAAGGCAAACCCACCTATAATATAAGCTCCACTGTAAACTCCACTGCTTGTCATTAAGTTCCCAGGAAGCAGAAACTCTTTTTACCATTGAGTCTACAACCCCAAGATAGTGTCTAAAACTGTACACTCTAAGAAAATGTTTGTTGTCCTGAGCCAGAAACCACTGGAGTGGAAACTATTGAGTAGAAAATCTGCAGATGAACACAGTCCATTTTTTCCATATCTTTGTTCTGTGTGACCTTTTTGATTATATGACTTTGGACAATTTACAACTTCCCAGAACCTATTTTTGCTTTGTTTTGTTTATTTTGACCCATATGGTGGAAATAATACTTGTAGGTATTATGAGTTCTTGTAAGGATTAAATCTGATCATGTATGTATTGAAGTGACTGGAAACTGTAGTGATGCAAAAGTATTAGTTTTTGCTGTTTTTGAGATGATGATGACAACAAAGATGATAACAAAGACAATGATCCTGATGATTTATTTTAGAAGAAAATGCTGTAAAACAGTGAAGAGAAATTTAAAGAGCTTTACTTATAGAACAGGAGTGTCTCTGCTGATGGCAGTAAAGGTACACAGAAGCAGGAGGCCTAGGAATGGGATTGGCTCCTGTGGCTTCTGTAACTAGTTATCCTCTGACTTTGAATCTCAAACTACAGAAGTGTATCAAAGGCACAGAGTGTCTTTTGCATCTTACACAGAACATTGCTCATAGCAAGCAGTAAACATTTTAGAGCAAAAGAAAGAAATGAATGATTTGATGCGAGGTAATATATGTGCATTGGTCAGAGAGAGACTAGGATATTAGCTACCTAACAGCAGAGATTGCTCCCTAAAAGTAATTTATTCAGACGACTCAAAACTGATACTGTTACTCTCTTATTTTAAAACTCTGTCAGCTCTTCATTGCCCAAAGAATAAATTCCAAGTATCTTAGAAGGGCATAGAAGGTCCTTCATAAACCAGATTCAACCTGTCTCTCTAGTCTGATCTCACATCACATAACCCCTAATTTTTCCCCCTAATGTCTTTATTCACCCTACAGTCTAAGGATGAGGAGCCTCTTCAAGTTCCCTGGCATGCCAGCTCTCTTCACAGGCTTCCCCTTTCCCTTGCAAGTCTTATCCATCCTCAGACATACAATGTCAGTGATTCCTGTTCTTTAAAATCCTCCTTGATGTCTCCATCCACTTATTTATCCAGAGAACAAATATTTTCTTAAAACCTTTTATGTATGAATCACACACTAATCTAAGTACTGGATAGAGAAGTGAACAAATCTGACCATTGTCTCTGCCCTCACGGAGTATTCATTGTAAGGGGCAGGGATTAAAAACAAAGTGAATAGAGTCAAATGCTATGTTAAACACTAGTAAAAGTGAGGAGGGATGAAGAGTATGGGAAGGAGATAAGCATGTTGCTTTATTTATATAAAATATGATGCATTAATCAGAATAGTCTGGCTTAAATTGCAATAACAACCCCTAAAATCTTAGCGATTTATAACAACAAAGATTTGATTCTAGGTCAGACTGCATGATTGCCGAAGTTTTACATCCTTTACTCTGAAAATCAACCCGGGCAGAGATTTCTAGTTGCCTTAACTGAAGCTAAAGAAAATAAGATGAAGTATGCAAATAAGATGAAATAAGTCACTTATTGACTAGTCACATATACTCACATTTCATTAGCCAAAATAAGTCACATGGGCAACCTGGAAGGACAGTTCTACCATCTGCCTGAGAAAAGATTATTCAAATATGTATAAATAGTCTTATTATTTCATGCGATTGACGATGAAGGGTCATTTGAGCAGTGTAGCAATTGGGGTTGAGTGTCAACTTGAAGGCTTTGGGATTGGTCCAGAAAAGTACTGGAGCACACTTCTGAGTGTTTCTGGGTGGGTCATGTAGGCAAGGTCTTGAGGTTCCCTTCCCCTTCCGCTCTGGGACTGTTCCCCTTATTTACTCCCACCTGCCATGAAATAAGCAGCTTTGCTCAAGCGCACCCTTCTGCCATGATTTTTTTTTTTTTTTTTTTTTGCCTTAGAGCCAGCTGACCATGGACTGAATCTCCTTAAAATACGAGCTAAATTAAATGCTTCTCCTATAAGTTGTAGGTATCAAGTACTGTGTCTAGCAGTGGAAAACTGACCAGTACAAGCAGAATCTGAAGAAAGTACACAGGAAGATAGGATTAATTCCCTGGTTCCTCAGACCAAGTACCTTAGAGTGATCCTTGACTCTTTCTGTCTTCCTTTCACTACCCACAACCAATCCATCAGTAAATCCCATCAACCATGCTTTCAAAGTACAGCTTTGTTCACTACCTCTGCCTGTAGTCCAAGACTCATCATCTTCCCTCTAGACAATTTCAGAACCCTCATAGCTTCTCTCTTTGCTTCTGCCTATGCTCCCTGCAGTCTGACTTCACAGTGGCCAGAGGAGAAATTTCCCAAATTTAAGTCAGATCATGAGACTTCTCTGCCAAGTTTCCCATATGGTTTCCTTTCTTTTGTTGGAATAAAAGTCAAAGTCCTTACAGGCCTGGTATGTTTAATGTCCCATCCACCCAGCCCCACACTGGAACCTCTCCAACCTCAGTCCCTGTTCTTCCTCTCACTCACTTTGCTTTAAAGCTACACTGATCTCTTAGTGGCTTACTCAATAAATATGCATTTGAATGGTTACTGTGTGCTAGCCACCATTCCCAGGAAAAGAAATACAGTGAAGACACAGTAAAAAAGACACACTGGGCTGGGGATTTAGCTCAGTGGTTCCCCTGTTTGCTTTACAAGTGCAAGGACTGGAGTTTGATGCCCGGTACAAATAAATAAATAAATAAATAAATAAATAAATAAATAAATAAATAAAGACACATGCCTGCATTATATAGCAATTGGCGTATTTGCCTGTCTGTCTTCCCCATGGCACTATTACCTCTATTTTCATGTTGTTGATCTGTATGTCTTTAAGCCCACTTCTTGACTTGGCAAAGCAAGTTATCATCACACATTTGAGCGGAGGAAGGAAAGATGAATGGATAAAAGATGACGATGATTCAGATATATATATAGATAAAAACATGGATGGATAAACTAGATTAAAAATGAATAGATAGATTTTATGGATAGTTTTCACCTTTATTGGAATTATGGCTTGTTCTATGGGATTCTTTGAAGCTGTATAGATGAGCCTCCCACAGCTGCAAAGAAACCTGACAACAGAAGGCTCTATCTGAATTCAGTCGGCATTTTTAGAGACAGTACAAATCAACTAAAGGTTTTTCTAGCATACAAATGGATTCCAGATCTGAAACAATTTTAGTCTTGCTAGAGGAATTGACCCTAGGAAAGAAACAAGTTCAGGTGGTAAACCACAGGCCATTTACATACCTCATGGTTTGAACTTTGAGGAAAGGAAAAAATATGGGTTGGTGAGATCATAAGTAAAAGTAACATATTATCCATAATATTGGAAAAGAATATGTTAGAATCCTTAGAGGCACCATTTAAACTAATAAATTTTCTATCTAAAGTTTGTGGTTGACCTCCTCACATATGAATATATAATTTTTTCACTTCCACCCATATTTACTTCTGAAAGCACAGGTTATTGGAATGTGCTCCAGACACAAATTTATCTAAAGTACAAGCTGTAGTCATTTTTGCTGCTAAAATGTATAAAATTTAATATAAATCTAGAAAAGCAATTCATAGAGGATACAAAAAAAGATTTCTAATACATTTCTCTACAAAGATGATTCTTTTCCTCTCAGAAAGAATATTACTCCCCTCTGACTGGAAACAACAACCATGTGATTTTACTGCTTTCCATGAAGACAAAGCTCTGTGGTTTGCCCAGCTGTGAGAGTATTGTCCCCTCCCAGGATTATTTGAAAGGAATAGAAACAACACAAGCTGAGCAAGTCTTGGAATCACAGGCATGTTGACATAAAACTCATGACCAGCATGTAATAGCAAGTGTTTTTCAGACCCATGAGCCCCTCAGATATATGTGAGCCTGTTCTAGATCTTCAAGAATTCTCCTAAGTAAGAAAATTCTATGCCTTTCTTAGAAATGGAAAGGATATGCCTTATATAGTATTAAAAAACATCCACAGTTTGTATTTCTCAAAACACAGAGGGGCACATTTGTATAATTACATTACAGTATTATAATTTCTAGTTGTCTTTCACAACTGAACCAGGTGGTAAGCTCCCAATTAGAAGAGATAGTGCTACTTTTAAATACTGTTAATGGCATTGAAATAGGACTGAGTAAAAAAAAGAAGATTGCTATATGCTGACTAAATGAATGGATGCATAGCATTACTGGAAAGCCTTCATCTGTCCCCTTGAGAGGATGTCACATGCGATTTATGGCTATTTGTTTCATTTTGGAAGAATCAACTCCAAAAATGATTTTTACTTGCTATGAAAAGAACAAAAGAAAGGACTATTTTGGGTGGCTAAGTTTCTGAAAAGGCAACATAAGCAGTAAGCTTGTCAGTAAATGTCAGGTGAGGTGGCAATGTAAATGAAGTGGTGATTTTAGTTTAAAAGACCGAGTTGGGTCTAGAACAAAGTCAAAGAGTAGGAGTTTAAAGCAAATACAAAAGAGATAAAACCACATATGTGCAAAGCATGCAACTGATCAGCCTAGGACATTTAGTCTCTTTTCTGTGTGTTGTCAGAAAAGAAGACTTTCAATGAAATGTCTATATTCGTGGGAACTTTGTCCCTGTGGTGAGCTATATAACTTGCTAATGTCTAGTTGGAAATAAGTCATCTGTGAACATATGAAAAAGTCTTTCACTAGCAGACATATACCTCATTGAACCAACTTGCTGCTGTGCCTGTCTGTTCTGCATTCTGAAAGAAGGATTTCCTATCCTCTACAATGGCACAGTGAGAACTCTACACTGTCATCTGTCCTAATCTGGATATGGGGAGGGCAATTCTAAAGTTACTTGAGAATGAAAATTAAAGATTCCAGACACAGGAGCAAATAAAAATGAGGAGGATCAAAACCCAAGCATGATAAAACAAGCAAGCAAAAGATGTAAGACACAAAAACCCTCAAGCCACCTGGAAGGAAATGTCACTCACAGAAGTCTCTGCCATAACCTCTACAGGTTTTTCTTTATGAGCGTAGATGAAGTAGACTTCATACACAGTCACGCCTCTATCACTATGGCTTCTTTGAATTAGGTAAACAAGGCTACAGCACTGTGCAGTAGGGTACTGCAATGTAGGAGTTCAGAGACTCAAGTTCTGCTTCAGAACTATTTTAGGATCTGTTCCTTATTATTTGGTTGAATGTATCTTCTTTTAATTCTAGCTATTTTATTTCTAGATTGAAGAGAAAAGTGCTGGCTTGTCTCACTGTCATAGAAGAATAAATGAGAAAGTGCATGTGAATATGCTATAGAGATGTGAGGCCTGTGTGGTGAACAGTGCCAGATTTTTGAGTTGAAGGGGGAATAAATAAATAATTATAGGTGATCAGTGGTAACTACTAGGACAGGAACTCACAGGTGGCTGCCACACAGTAACTGGATTTTCCTAGCACACCTAAACTCAATAGGGATGGATTCATGCTAACAACACTTACAGACAATCAATGTCTGAAGCAGTGTCAATTTATTGCTTAGTACAGAAGGATATCCCTTTATACTCATGCAAGTCCTTGTATCTATTGCCCAAGGAATTCTCTGCCTTTATTACAGTGCTCAGAAGATTATTTCAATGAAAGGACTTTTTAAAAAGAGTTCTTATATATAGTAGAAAACAATTGATGTGGGTCTATATGGGAAATTAATTTATTAAAATTGCATTGGACCAATCGGAATTATGAATAGTTAGAGACTCAAATTTCATTACATAGCTAAAATAAAGCCCCAGAGTTGGCCTGAAAACTGGTATGATGACACTCTGCTTAAATCATTGGATATTAGGCACTGCAATTATCATTGACACACGTAAGGAGACTGAAATAATACTAAATGGTCAGTAGGAATAATGAATAAGGCCACCACAGTCCCCTCCTTTGTTCTTCAACATTAACAGATACACTTCTTCATCATACAGATGCTCCTGCTGAACAAAATGTGACCATCCTTTGTAAAATCATACAATTTCTTCCTTTCCTCCTTTGAAAAACAATTACAAATTGGTTCTGCACCCAACTTAACATCCTGGATCTCTGAATGAGGCCATTCACTATTCCTAAAAGAGGAATATGTCTTGATGTTCTGTAATTCTTGTAGCATCCTATGGGTTAAATTGTAAACTACTGGGATGGGAAGTCAGTTCTTCTAAACTAAAGTAGGATGGAATTGCTAGCACATGAAGAAAAAAAAGCCACCAGATATAGTTGTGAGATTTATGAACACATATATTATCTCATACTCATTCCTGCCAACATGATGAACAGCACCACTGGTTCAAAGCATATATTGCATCCAGTAAGAAGTACAGATATCCACAAATTATGATGGTTCAACTTAAAATATTCAGTTTTACAATGGTACAAAAGCAAAACGCTTGCAGTAGAGACTGTCCTTTGAATTTTGATCTTTTTGTGAAATAGAAACATGTAGAACAATACTTGCTCAGGATGCTGGGCAGAGGCAGTGAGCCGTAAGTTTCAGTTAGCCATTCCAACATGAAGGTAACAACTGACCCCCTAAAATATGGTGTTGCTAAACGATGGTGTTGGTAGATTAGGTTTATTAAATGCATTTTTTACTTATAATGTTTTCATCTCTCAATGGGTTTATTGGGTTATAATCCTATTGTTAGAGAAGAACAGGCTAGATTGTAACCTTAGAAGGTTTTGCCTCACTGCTGCCAACAGAACTAAGTTTGATAGATCATTCCACTTTTCTCTAAATCTACCTGCTTCTAATTGATGCAATATATGGCAAATTACACTTAAAATACAGATGAGATTCAGTCATTTTCCTTCTTCCATTTCCTGTAAAATGAATCCCTTCCTCAAAATCAGGGTTTTGTGGGATTCTATGATGGAGGAAAATGCACTGTACAGATTCTGCTAGATTTGATGGCAACCTTCTTGAATTGAAATTTCTCTGTTCTCTCTAAAGTAACTTTAGTCAGTTTTCCCCACATAGTTACCTAGTATACTAAAAACAGGTAAAACCATTAGAGTAGCATATGGAGCTTTATAACCAGACTGAGGTCATGAATGTGCCCTACTCTTTAACATTTAGGTAGATAAATCAGGCACACGCTGGCTTAGATGAAGTCACTTTTGTCTCAGCCAATAGTATATACATCCCTTCTTCTAACCCAAATTGCAGGGTTCCACTTGGTATTGCTGCTGCCCAGGGCTATACTTCTGTTAGTAAGTCCCTCAATAAATGGCACTCTGTAATCTTAGATCTATCTGCTTCTCTTTCTTTGGTCTCATGGCATCTTTGGACTTTTTTTTACATATTGGAACTGGGTTGTTTCAGAACAAGCATTAGGAAGTTCATGGATGAAGTGACAGAAGAATAATAGTAGATATAGCAAATAAATCCAATTCAAAACCTCTGGGATGGTGAACCTCATCAGGGGCTTTGGTTTGGCTAACATTGAAGTCAAGTTAGCACTGTTTGGAAACCAGATAGCCTTGATAAAGGCAAGCTATAGTCATTGTTTTGTAACTGTGCATGTCTGTGCATGTCTGGCGCTTCATTTCGATATTTTAGAAAAGCACACAGAACTCCATGTAAGCTAGTAGTTACCCTTTTAGTATTGATTGAGAAAACACATGTGAACAACAGCTACTATGAATGAAGCAACGATTTTAAATGTATTTATATTTTATTAAGAAAAATAAACATGCATTTTAATAATAGTACATATATGTGAGAGACATGGTATTGCTGTAGCTACACCTGGGGCATAAGAGGATCGATTACTTCTTTGCAACAGTTCTGCAACCAGCCCTTGGCTGAAGCAACCACTTCAGGAATGAAGATTCTCCAGGAACGAGACACCAAGCTCAGTGTCCTGAGCTCCACTGCAGGACTTCTACTCCACTGTGACTTCTACTTCTGTCCTAATGAGTCCCGTTCCAAAGGTACCTGTGGCTCTGCAGTTACTTGGTGTGCATTTTTCAAAGTAGTCTACAGATGATTTGTAGGAGTAAATTAAGTGCATAAGACAAGAGTGGTTCTGCTCTAGTGGTCTAGTTAAAAAAAATAAACTAGTAGCTTTGAGAAAAATATTCCCTGTATGAAGGGCTAGTAGAGAGCAGAAAAATAAGCAAAAAAGAATAGTTTGGAAATGTACTCTCCACTGACTGTGGATAAGAGCTTCAAGACACCACCAGTCAGGACTGATTTTTGCAGTCAAT
Organism: Fukomys damarensis; assembly: GCF_012274545.1. Classification (NCBI taxonomy): domain Eukaryota; kingdom Metazoa; phylum Chordata; class Mammalia; order Rodentia; family Bathyergidae; genus Fukomys; species Fukomys damarensis. Next base: position 47,933,487 of record NW_022900950.1, on the reverse strand, counting down.
TCACCTGAAGATTACATTGTGCATGTGAGAGTGAGCAGAGTAGTATATATGCTAAGTGTCTTATGATCGTTTTCCTTATCCTTATATAAGTGGAGGTGTAAGCTTACATTTGCAGCCGAGAGAAGGAGCACACATCTGTATGAAGAGACCACTCACTCACAATCACAACAGCACAAGCTCTGAGCTGCTTCTGAAGGAATGAGAACAAAAGACCTCTGCTGCGATCATGTAAAAATGTGGTCAGTAGACCTGTTCTTTGACAGGATGGTCTGAACCACAGACAGGCATTTGCTATGAAGACTTTCACATTCCTTTTGTCCTCTTTTACCTCGAATCTTCTATTTCTCCTAAATATGCCTAATTCTTATTTCAAAGATAATCAGTACACTGACACGAAACATCTTCCTCTCATGCAAAGTATCTCCATCTGGTCCATCTCTGAGTACATAGCACTTAATGTTTGTGTAACTATTTATTAAGTTACCTTTGCTTTTAATTTCATAAAACAAGTTTGTTTCCAAATAGCTTGGGAAGCTCTGCTACTTAAAGATTTAAGGCGGTGATTCAAAGACGTGAGAGAGCAAACCACCTTATTGTTAGTTTTCTTTCAAAATTTTCTATCTCTTGAAACATACACCATATTTTCAACCAACATGAATTTAAATGTACATCTGACGAAAACACTAGAGCGACCTTAGAATGTGTGGTACTGGTTTGCTATCTTGAACTTGGTTGTCTTTGACTCATTCACTTCAATATGTATATGTCCGGTGTCAGATACAGTACCAGTCTCTAGTAAAAACTCAAAGGTGGAAATGTGCTAATTTGAATTGGCTTGTTTTTATAAAATCCTTACTTTACTTCAAATTACTCAAAAGAAGCACAGCTTTCCCCTGTCGCTGTGTAATTTGGACAACTATACACTGATCAGGAGTGTGGGAGTAACTAAAGAGTTCTGAACTATTTGAAACAACTAGTAGCAATTTCAGAGAAGGTGGTAGAAAATCAGAGAGCCATTAAAGAATACTAAAGAGGAAAGAGTCAACAAGTCTGATTCACCTGTCACTGGTTTCTAAAAAGTGTCAAGATCCAGATGACAAGTGATTTAGAGCCACTATTGAATCAGACCCTCCTGCTTGGTACATGATTACTGTTGCCTCTCCAGATCTAAGTGTGTATGTTTCCACTTAATTTTAATTCTAACATACTTTGAAGTCCTTGCTGTTATCTTTTCAATTTTTTATTCATGGAGTATTCACAGTCTTCTCACTAAATAATTGGCAAAATTGCTTCTATATTGTTGAGCTCACAAACAACCACTCCTCTGTTATCTTAACTATATGTTTATGAGCCCACCAAACAAAAATTAGGGTAGTTGTAAAAAGTTGCTGATGATATCCAGTGGGGGAGGTTAGCCTGCTCTTGAACATATGACTACAGCAAGTAGATACATAATTGACCCTTCAGAGCCCAGACTATTCACCTAGCTAAGGTCACATCAGTTTCTAACAGGGCCTACTAGTAAGTCAAAAGATAATTTTCCAAAAATTAATAGCTTCTTTACTTGCTTCAAAGCTGGAATTGCTTTTCTGGAAACATTTCTATAGGTACTAAGAATGGTTCAGTGTTAGACGTATCAACATGGGTTTTCCTCCAAGACAACATCTATCAAACCTGAGCTGTTCAGAACCTCCAGCAGTAAAATTGTTTATGATTATACCAAGAAGGTTGGGAAAGCAGCGAAATCTGCATGTCTGCCTAGTATTTTCATAGGGTTTCTCCCCTAGAACATAGTATCTTTGATCATAACAATACACATTAGGTTCTAGCAGCTCTTTGCTCCCCAGATATCTATTTCAACAATGTAGTTGAACAACATACTTTTAAAATATTTTTTATTAATATATATATTGCAGTACATAATGTTTACATTTCTTGTGTGGAGTTGGCACATATACGTAACACATCATAATTTCCTTTTTCATTCCCTTTCCCTGACCTCCCTTAAACCTCCTTTTGTCTTTTTATCTCCTTCCCATCTCAAAAGATATATTTCTCTACTCTCTATAATCTATCTTTTATTTTGCTCTTTGTTTATAATATGGGTTTCTCATCTAAGAGAAACCATGCAGTATTCAAGCTTGTGTGTCTGACATATTTCATTTCACACTAAGATCTCAAGATGCATCCATTTTCTTAGTAATGATTAAAATTTCTTTATGGTAGACTAGTACTCCATTGTGTGTAGATGCATACTTTCTTTATAAATTCATCTCTTAATGGACATATAGGCCATTTCCTAGATTAAGTTGTGACTTATGCTATAAACTTATGCTGCTATAAACTTGGGTATTCATGTATCATTGTAATATTATGTTTTAACTCTTTTTGAGAAGATACCTAAAAGGGGAATAGCTGAGTCAAACAGATTTTTTAATTTTAATTTTTAAAGGAATCTCCATACTGATTTCCAGAGTGGTTGTACTAGTTTATGCTTTCACCAACAATGGAGAAGGGGAACTTTTTGCCCAAAAGCCTCACCAGAATTTGTCATTATTTGATTTCTTGATGGTGGCCATTCTTTCTGAGGTAAATAGAATCTGTGTTGTTTTAAATGCATTTCTTTAATAGTCATTGATGTTAAGCATTTCCTCATATATTTATTATTTGTATATTTGTGAAGTATCTATTCATTTCATTTTCCCAGCTTTTGATTGGGTCTTTTATTTTTGGAGGGAGTCTAATTTTTTGAGTTCTTTGTATATTCTAAATACGGTCTTCATGTGAGGAATAGCTGGCATTTTTTTTCCCATTCTGTAGGCTTTCTTTTTACTCTGTTGATTGCTGTTCATTATTTCTTTTGTTGTACAGATGATTTTTAATGTGATAGGATTCCATTTGTTGATTCTTGGCATTATTTCCTGTGCAATTGGGGTCTATTAAAAAAGTCCTTGCCTATGCCTATGACTTCTAGAGTTTTACCTATTTCATCTTTCATCAGATTAAGAGTTTGTTTTAACATTTAGTTTGGTTAATTTTGATTTTAATTTAGTACATAGTGAGAGATATGAGTCTAGATTCAATCTTCTGTATGTGGATATCCAATTTTCCCAGCACCATTTATTAAAGAGTCAATCTTTCCTCCATTGTATGTTATTTGGCCCCTTTGTCAAAGATCAAATGGTTGATATGCTTGAGGTTGTTTCTGTAATTTCTATTCTGTTCCATTGATCTTCATGTCTCTTTTTGTGCCAGTACCATGATGTTTTTGTCATAGTAGTTTTGTATTATAATGTCAAGTCCAGAATCGTGATGCTTCCTGCTTTGCTCATGTTACCTAGGACTGCTTTTGCTATTTTGGATCTCTTCTGTTTCCATATGAATTTTAAGATTGTTTTCCTCGGTTGTGTGAAGAATGCTGTTGGTATCTTGAAAGGGATTGTGTTAAATCTGAATATCAGCTTTGGAAATATGGCCATTTTTACTATATTGGTTCTGCCTATCCAGAAATGGGATATCTTTCCATTTTCTGATGTCTTCTTCTATTTCCTTTTTAAGCACACTGTAGTTTTTGTTGTAGAGGTCTTTTACTTCTTAACTTGGTTAATTCCTAAGTAATTAATTTTTCTTGGTGCTATTGAGAATGATATTTTTTTCCTATTTTCTTGGTGCTATTGAGAATGATATTTTTTTCCTATTTTTTTCTCAGTGAGTTCATTATTTGTGTACAAAAATTGGAATGGTTTTTTTGTGTGTTGATTTTGTATCCTGCTACAATGTTGAATTTGGTTATTAATTCTAAAAGTATTTTGGTAGACCTTTCGGGGGGGTCTTCTACATAGAGGATCAAGTCATCTACAAATAATGATTATTTTACTTCTTCCTTTCCAATACATATCCCTTTTATTTCTTCTTGCCTAATCACTCTTGCTAATATTTTGAGTACTATGTTGAACAGGAGTTATAATAGTGGACATCATTATCTTGTTCCTAATTTTAGAGGTTTTTACCCACTTAATAAGATGTTGGCAGTTGGTTTGTCATAAATGGTTTTTATCATACTGAAATAAAGTCCTTCTATACTTATTTTCTTCAATGCTTTTATCATGAAAGGACATTGAACTGTGTCAACAGCTTTTTCTGTGTCTAGCAAGATGGTCATTTAATTTTGTCCTTCTGTTTATGTGATGTATTATATTTATTGAATTTAATACCATCCTTACATCCTTGGGATGAAGCCTATATGGTTATGATATATAATAGTTTTGATGAATTGTTGTATTGTGTTTGCCATTATCTTGTTCAGGATTTTTGCATCTATATTCATTAAATATATTAGTTTATAGTTCTCTTTTTTTTTTATTTTTGGTTGTTTCCTTGTCTAGTTTTGGAATGAGGGTAATACTAACTTCCAGGAATGACTGTGAGAGTACTCCTTTCCTTTCCTTTTCATTAAAGAGTTTAAGGAGCATTGATATTAAATCTTCCTTGAAGGTTTTTTTAGAATTCATCAGTGAATCCATTGGACCTGGGATTTTCTTGGTTGTTAGGTTTTTTTTAAATTAAATGTTTCAATTTCATTTCCTGTTATTTGATTACTGAGGGTTTTTAAATCTTCTTGGTTCAGTTTGGTAATTCATATATACCTAGAAATCTATTCATTTCTTCTGCTGCATTCTTCAATTTATTGTTGTGATCTCACCTTTTTTATTTCTAATTGCATTGATTTGTATCTTTTTCTTTCTCCCTCTCTCCCTTCTCTCTCTCTCCCCCCTCCTCTCTCTCTCTGTCTCTCTCACTATCTCTCTTGTCTAAGGCAGTAGTGGTGAACCTATGTCATACACGCTGCAATGGGCTATTTGTATCACTGAGAGCTCTAAAAGATTCACCACCAATGGTCTAAGGGTTTGTCCATTTTGTTTTTTCTTTTGAAGAACCAACTTTTCAATTCATTGATTCTTTGTATTTTTTTGGTCTGAATTTTATTGATTTCTGCTCTGATCTTTAAAATTTCTCTCCTTGTACTAGCATTGGGACTGAATTGCTCTTGTTTTTCTAGGATTTTTTTTTTTTGCGGGGGGACCAGGTATCAAACTTGGGTCCTTGCACTTGAGAGGCAGGCGATGGAACCACTGAGCCAAATCCCTGGCCCTTTCTAGGATCTTAATGTGCATCGCTGGCTTATTTATTTGGGCTCACTCTATTTTTATAATGTGGACATTCACAGCTATAAGCTTCCCTCTCAGGAGTGCTTTGTGTTCCATAAGTTCTGGTATCTTGTATTATAATTATCATTCAGTACTAGAAACTGTCAGATTTCTTCCTTGACTTTTTCTGTAACCCATTCTTTTTCAAAGTATATTGCTTAGTTTCCAGGCATTTGCATAATTTTTTTGCTTTCTTTTGTCATTGATGTCTAGTTTAATTATGCTATGATGCGATAATATGCATGGCATAACTTCAATTCTTTTACATTTATTTAAGCTTGCTTTATTTGCTAGAATGTGGTCTATTTTGGTGGAAGTTCCATGTGCTTCTGAGAAGAATATATGTTCTCTTGTTGTTTGGTGTAATGTTGTATATATGTATTAAGTCAATACCTTAAAAGGTTTTATTCAACGCTGATATTTCTTTGTTGAATTTTTGTCTACTTGATATGTCTATTTGTGATAGTGGGATGTTGAGTTCACCCACTATAATTGTGTTTATGCTTGCCTGTTCTTTTATGTCCAGTAGTAGAGTGGCACCTCAGTTCACAAACTTAATTAATTCCATAATTCTGATCACAAACCAAATTAATTGCAAACCAAGTCAAATTTCCCTATAAGTTTCAATATAAATAAGGTTAATCTGTTCCGACCCCTACAACATGGTTGTGAACAAATTTTTCTTGCAAACTGAATCAAATTTTCTCATAATGTTCAATGTAAATAGTTAATCTGTTGTGAACCATATGTATTTTTAACCACAAAAATATGAGACAAAAGACAGTACTGTACAGTAGGAAGAGAGAAAAACACTAACCTTGCTTGAGGTGATTTCTGGCATGGAAGGAAGTGGTGGGAAGGAGATTATTGTTTGGAGGGAAAGTCCTCTTCCATAAGGACATCAGGGACACCCTTCAAGTTTCCTCTTTTCTTTGTCTCTTGGCTGCAGGGTCAAATTTGACAAAAAAAAAATCTGTCTAATATCACATTTTTTCCTGCACTGCATAACCGTCTGAAATGAGAGATCACATTATCATTTACCATATTCAATCCTCTGTTCATTACACTTACATTGTGATGGTGCTTCTCAAAGAAATCTTGGCACTCATTCCATCTTTTCTTAATGGATTTTATCACATCACTCTAACCTCCTCCTTGTCTTCCTCTTTCTCAATGGAATGCTCCTCAACAGCATTTTCTGCTGCTCACTCTGGAGTTCAGCAAGTTCTTCCATTGTCAGCTGACCTATAGTCTTGCCCATGGACATGATCTCCCCACTATCCATGCATCAACTGGCCACAGTTTCCTCCAGGCTCAGTTTAAATTCTGGTACATGTCATTTTCCTAGGCTTTGTCAATGAGGTTGGTGCAGTGGAGGACATTAAAATGCTTCTTCAGAACTCTTTCAGAGTCAAGGATATTTCTTTGGTGACATTAAAACACCTGGTGAAAAGCACCTTTGTTGTACAGCTTCTTGAAGTTGCAGATCACTTGCTGATTCATGGACTACAAAAAGAGGTGTCATGTTGAGGGGAGGAACTTGATCTTTATGAAGTCATACTCAACATCCACATCATCCACCAAGACTGGAGGGTGTGCATGGGCATTGTCCATCAGAAGAAGGCACATTTCAAGAAGTTGGTTGTCAGAAAGATATTTTTTTAATGATGGTTGTGAACACCTTGTGCAGGCATTTATGAACACTTTCCTTGTGACCCAAGCTTTCACAGTGACCCTGAACATTCTGTTCCTTGAATGAATGAGGAGTCTGGGAATGGTACACCAACAGTGGCTTAATCTTCAGATCAGCACTTGCATTTGCACACAGCAAAAGGATCAATTTGTCCTTCATGGGCTTGTTTCCTGGCAGTGCCTCTTCCTTCACATGATATAGGTTCTGTTCAGCATCTTCTTCCAAAAGAGTTCTGAGTCAGTGCAGTTGAACACTTGTTGATTTACATATCCTTCTGCCTTCATGAATCCCATTAATTCTTTCTTGTAGGCTTCTGCAGCAGCCTTGTCAGAACTGGAAGCTTCACCATGTCTTATCATACTGTGGATGCCATTTCTCTTGTGGAATTTATCAAACTACACTCTAACGGCTTTAAATTCATCACTTGTTGCACTTGTAGAGGGGTTTTCTTGCAATAAATCACTACAGTTTCCTGGCTTTTTTTTTTTCAGCTTTAATTGAGTTTATTGGTACATTTTAGGGATACAGTACAGTTACATTCATTGTTGGGATCTTGTACCTCTACATGACAAGTCTTGATTCTCATTTTTTCCCCTTACCCCTGCCCTCCCTTCACCCCCTCCTCCCCTCCCCATCTACAAACACTTTATTTTCATCTTTTCATTATCTCACTTTTTTTCTTTTCCCTTATTACCCTTCCCCTACCCATCTAACCTTCCCTACATCTTTAGCTGCTATAGATCATAGCTTCACTAATGCTATCACCTACAATGTTTTCTCATTCAACTATGCTAACAAAAGCTTTTCCACCTCTTCTAGCACTTATGTCCTCTACTTTGTTAACATCATTACTCCTTTGGTAACATCAGCTCCTTTGATTGAATCTTTATTCTTCAAAATAGTCAAGATTGTCAATTTTTCCACCTTGTACTCTGAGGCCAGATCAGTCACACAAATATCATGCTTGTGTTTTTCTACAATTTTCTTCTTCAATTCAATGGTTATTTTCTTCAAAATCTTCTTTCCATTCCTGCTCTGCACTTGTTACCTTCATTATTGCTCTGCACTTTCTTGTCTCCACTACTCTTCACATCTGGTTACCTTCATCACCATTCTACATGTTCTTGTCACCTTCATTACTGCTCTGCCCTTTTTACCACCACGCTTGCTCTGCACTTTCTTGAAGCCATGCTGGGTTGAATAATACTGTACAGTATGGTATGTGCTAAAACACACATAGAAAAGCTTCTCAGCAAGTGTCTACAGGTCTGTCTGCAACCTCGATCTCGACTAGAGGGAGCCATGACTACATGTCAGAGTGGGGAGGATATAACAGCAAAAGTAGCTATAAAAATTATACAAACACATAAAAATTACATAGCACACTATTGGATAGTCAATGGATTATAGAAAAATCATGGAAAAATTTAAACATCCCTAAAATCAAATGATGATTTAAAAAATCCCTTCTCAGCTTTTTGACTAAGAATAAGTGAAATGACAAGGAAAACACAACATATCCAAATCTGTGAGACACAATGACAACAATGCTAAGAAGGAAGTTTATAGCAGTGAACATATACATAAGAGAATCAGAGTGATCCCAAATAATGCAATAATACATCTCAAGGTCTTAGATCAGACACAAGATCCCAATGATGAATGTAACTGTACTGTATATCTAAAATGTACCAATAAACTCAATGAGAAAAAAAATCAGACATCATGACTAAATCAGTTTCATCCCAGGGATGCAAGAATGGTACAACATGTGTAAATCAATAGATATAATATACTACTAAAATATAAGCAAGGATAAAAATTACATAATCTGAAGGTATTTCCTTTAATATAAGGAATAAGACAAAGGTGTCTATTTTCACCACTCCTGTTTAATATAGTACTCAAAATTTTAGCCAAAGCAATCAGGCAAGAGAAAGAAATAAATGGAATATGAATAGAAAAGGAAGAAGATGAATTACCTCTATTTGCAGATCCTTTACAAAGTTAACCCAAAAAATTCCACAAGAAGACCCTTAGGACTGATAAACAAATCCAACAAAGTTGCAGGATACAAAATCACTACCAAATATCAATAACATTCTTTTACACCAATAATGAACCTAAGGAGGAAGAAATTAAGAAAACAAGCCCTTTCAAAATAGGCTAAAAAATTTAAATATGTAGGAATCAATCTAATCAAAAAAGTGAACGACCTCTACAAAAAAAATTATAGAACTCTGATGGAAGAGACTGAGGAGGATATTAGAAAATGGAAAGACCTCCGCTGCTTCTGGATAGGCAGAATTAATATCATTTAAGTGGTCATATTACCAAAAGTGATATATTGTAAGCGAGGTGGAACAAGTGCACCACATATATGTCTCCTAGAACACTAGCAGAGGCCTAGCTCGTGCATTGAGCCTTGTCTATGGCCTTGTCCATCTCCCCTAGTTGGATGCCTCCATGGCCCATCCAAAGACACAATGTTTGCTACATTTATTCAGTTAGCCTTCTCCTTTTGGTTTGACTTTGTAATTGGATTCCTGATCAATCTGCTTCTGATCTTGGTTTGAAATCTAAATAGAAGGAGGAATGAGGAGATGAGATTTGAGAATTGGCTAACCATTTCCAGGTAATTAATTACCTTAGACAAGGTAAAAAATTTGTGAGAAAGACAGAAATAGACTCATCAGAGAGCAAAGAGGCTGTGTCAGCTGACAAAAGAGCTTCACTGAGGTTTGGGGGTTAAATGTGGGGGAGTGTAGTCATTCTGAATGTGTTCCCACATATGCTCACTCCAGTTTTTAGGTTATAGTCTTTCCCCCCAAAATGCCTGAATTCTCACATAAGCAATATGGGCCACCGGTACTTTCAATTGATGTTATAACTTAAAAAACCTTTAAGGTCAATTTTGAGGTGTTGTTGTTAACTGAGTTTAGTTTTTTCTTTGTTTTCATCTTTGGATTATTGCCTAAAGTATGATCTGAGTACAAGGAATTGGGGTTGATTGTTTGCTCTTTTTAAGCTACCCAGTCCACAGGAATCAAGCATCCCATTTCTTTTTTTTTTTCAGCTTTAATTGAGTTAATTGGTACATTTTAGGGATACAGTACAGTTACATTCATTGTTGGGATCATGTACCTCTACATGGCAAGTCTTGATTCTCATTTTTTCCCCTTACCTCTGCCCTCCCTTCACCCCCTCGTCCCCTCCTCATCTACAAACACTTTATTTTCATCTTTTCATTCTCTCACATTTTTTTCTTTTCCCTTTTTACTCTTCCCCAACCCATCCCACCTTCCCTACACCTTTAGTTCCTTTCTTCCCATTTTTAAATGTCAGTAATCTTATTAGAATCTTATGCATTGTTGCAGATTATTCACACCAGGGACACTATTCAGTATTTACACATGTGTGACTTATTTATTTCACTTAGGAGTATATCTTCAATATGTATCCATTTTCCTATGAATGAATCTATTTTCTCATTCTTTATGGCTGAATAATATTCCATTTTATAGAAAAACCACATCTTCTTTATTCAGTTTCCAACGGATGGACAAATAGGCTGTTTCCAAGATTTAGCTATTACAAACTGTGCTGCTGTAAACATGGGTGCACATACTTCTCTGTGATATGATTCTTTTAGTTCTCTTGGAAAGATACCCAGCAGAGGGAT
>NW_022900950.1:47921733-47921951 GCF_012274545.1 Fukomys damarensis | reverse complement strand
CCTCAGGCCTATTTCTTTGCCAGTACCATGCTGTTTTTATCACAGTGACTTTGTAGTATAGTTTCAAATTGGGAATTGTTACACCAGGTGCCATGTGTTTGTTGCCTATAATGGCTTTTGCTATTCTAGGTCTCTTGTGGTTCCAAATGAATTTTTGGATTCTTTTTTCTAGTTCTGTGAAATATAGTGTTGGAATTTCAATTGGCATTGCATTGAAT
>NW_022900950.1:47899537-47920706 GCF_012274545.1 Fukomys damarensis | reverse complement strand
TGAAAAGTTTGAAGAGTAATGGTAGTAGTTCTTCTCTAAATGTCTTGTAAAATTCAGCAGTGAATCCATCAGGGCCTGGGCTTTTCTTTGTTGGTAAGTTTTTAATTACATTTTCAATTTCACTGATTGTGATTGGGGTGTTTAAAATGTTTTTATCTTCTTCGTTCAACTTTGGTAATTCATAAGTATCTAGAAATCTGTCCATTTCTTCTGTGTTTTCCATTTTATTAGAGTACAGGTTCTCAAAGTAGGTGTTCATGATCCTCTGGATTTCTTTTGGATCTGTTGTGACTTCGCCTTTTTCATTCCTGATTGCATGGATCTGAGCCTTTTCTTTCCTTTTTTTGATAAGATTAGCTAAGGATTTGTCGATTTTATTTATTCTTTCAAAAAACCAGCTCTTTGTTTCATTTATTTTTTGTATCATTTTCTTAGTTTCAATTGCATTGATTTCTGCTCGGATCTTTATAATTTCCTCTCTTGTTCGAGCTTTGGGTTTTTCTTGCTCTTGTTTTTGTAGAAGTCTAAGTTTCATTGTTAAGTTGTTTATTTGAGCCCGCTCTGTTTTCCTAGTGTGGGCATTCAATGTTAAGCATCCCATTTCAAATGCCAAGTTTTCTCTCATTCAGGCTTCTTGACTACAAGCAACACAAATCAACTCTAGTTAATTGAAACAATAAAAGAACTTGTTAAAAGCTTACTTAATGTTTGCTCTCCCACATTGTTCTTCATATCCCTTTTTTGTTCCCATTACTTCCCTAATTCAGGTTTCTTTCCTTTTCTTTTTCTTAATTATCACTCGTTTCAAAGAAAAGTGAATACAGTTTCTGGCTTCCCTATTGCTGTTAGGTTGTTCTGTTCTTGTCTTTGTTCTTTCATTCTGCCTTTTTCTCTTGTCTTCAACAGTTTCCTAGCATTTGCATGATCTTACTGTGTCCTTTGGCCTCACTTCTAATCTTTCCCTATCCTTCTATCTAATCAATCCCTCTCTCCCCAATTCCTTCTAAGTCCCCATCCTGAAGGGCAGAGTTGCTATATTGAAGAGTTTATTCACTATAAACATATTCTGGGCTGGTCTTCAATTTTGACTTAATTCACATAATTAAAAGTGATAGATTAATACCTGCCACAAACTGTCATTTTCTAAACTGTGCTTGATGCTACTGTGAGGCTGATTGTATCACTTGGCCTAAGGCGTTGTGATTGATCTAACCAGTTGTCCTTCCTGGTATAATGAAAATTAGATTGCCTCAGTCATCAAAACCTAGTTATATCTGGAAGACACCTCTGAGAAACAATCATTCCATAAGGGCTCTACATGCAAGCAACAAAGATATTTATAATAAGCAATATCAAAGTATACACCCAGAAATTAAATAAAGGACAGTACCAACAACAAAAATAAAAATAAGAAGACATTTAAGCAAGGCACAAACACAGATTTTCAGCTCACCAAAGGCAAATTCTGGGGAATATGAGGTGGGAAAATCTGATAATCAACCACCTGGACATCCTGAACTGATAGCACAAGAAGTAACAAAACAGATGAATGAGACTCTAAAAAATTCAAAACAGAAATAATTTCCCATATAACTACAGAGGTGATGAACAGAATGAAAGACATAATTACAGACTCTAGAACAGAAACAGATTAAAAAAAATAGATGATTCAGGACCATGAATGAAAGAAGCTATGAATGCTCAGCATAGGAAAGAGATGGAAACCATGAAATAGATTCAAACAGATATCCAGGAGATTAAAAACTATTGAAAGTATGCAAAACAGACCAGGTCAAGCTGAAGACAGAATATCAGATACAGAAGACAGGAAGCTGGTCAGTGACCATAAAAAGAGGGATCTTTAAAAAACAGTAAGGGAACATGAGAAATCAATCCAACAGCTTCTAAATGATGCCAAGAAAAATAATAGACTGATGGGAGTCCATGAAAAAGCAGGAGAAAGTACAAGTGACATTAAAAAACTGTTCACAGAATTAATGACAGAAATCTTCCCAGAGCAAAAGAATTTGACACACAGATAAGTGAAGCATATAGGACTCCAACTAGCCATGATAAAAACAAAAAACTTTTACACATAGACATATAATAATGAACATCCCAGAAACCCAACAAAAGAACAAAATACTACAAGTAGTTAAAGAAAAGAAACAAATCACATGCAGAGGAAAGCCCATCAGAATAGCAGACTTTTCAACACAAATCCTCAAGTCAGGGAAAGCCTAGAGTGAAGTATTTAGATCCCTAAAGAAAACAACTTTCAACCTAGACTGATGTATCCTGAAAAACTACCTTTCAAGATTGATGGGGAAATAAGATACTTCCATGACAGAGAACACCTGAGAAACTTCATAAATACCAAACCAGCACTATAAACAATTCTAAACAATATCTTAGCAAAAGACAATGAAGGTCACACTTCCATAAGGCCCAACAGAGTAAATTCATCAGGCAAGGCAAGAAATTAAAAGGAGAGGGTGAAAAATAAAAAAGAGCCAACAACATGAAAATAGTAAATGAATACATATCAGTTATAACCATGAATGTTAATGGCCTCAATTCACCAATCAAAAGAAACAGACTGGCAGAATGGATTAAGAAGCAAAATTCAACAATATGCTGTATACAAGAAACATAGTTCAAAAATAAACTCATAGACAGAAAGTAAAAGAATGGACAATAATTCTCCATGTGACAGGAACCCAGAATAAAGCAGGGATAGCTATCTTATTTGCAGACAAAGTAAATTTCAGACCAAAACTAATTAAGAGAGACAAAGAAGGTCACTACCTCTTTGTAGAGGGAACAATCCAAGAGGAAGATATGACAATTGAAAAATATATATGCACCAAATACTAATGTCCCCAACTGTATTAAGGGACACAAAGAACCAAATAAGCACTAATACAATTGTAGTGGGGTAATTCAATACTCCACTATCACAACCAAACAGAACATCTAGACAAAAAGTTAACAACAAAATCCTAGAATGAACCAAGCTTTTAAACAAATGGAATTAAGAATTGTCTATGGCATTCCACCCCACAAAATCAGAGTATACATTCTTTTCAACTGCACACGGATCATTCTCCAAAATAGACCACATACTAGCTTATAGAACATGTTTAAGTAAATGCAAAGGAATTGAAGTGATCCCATGCATATTATCAGACCATAGTGCAATTAAACTGGAGATCAATAGCATAAGAAACTGCAAGGACTTCACAAACACATGGAAATTGAATAATATGCTCCTGAAAAACCAGTGGGTCATAAAATAAATTAAAGAAGAAATTAGACAGTTTTATAAATAAATGATAATGCCAATAGAACATACAGGAATCTATGGGACACAATGAAAGCAGTTCTACAAGGGAAATTCATAGCAGCAAATGACCACACTAGGAAAACAGAGCAAACTCAATTAAACAACTGAATGCTGAGTCTTAAACTCCACAAAAAGAAGAGCAAATGAAACCTAAAGCTCATACAAGAGAGGGAATTATAAAGATCAGAGCAGAAATCAATGCAATGGAGACTAAGAGAATGATACAAAAAAGCAATGAATCAAAGAATTGGTGTTTTTTGTTTTGTTTTGTTTTGTTTTGTTTTGTTTTTTGTACCAGGGATCAACCTCAGGACCTTACACTTGCTATTCAAGTGACAGCACCACGGAGCTAAATTCCTATCCCAGAGAGTTGGTTTTTTGAAAGAATAAATAAAATCAATAAACCCTTCATCAATCTTATCAAAAATAAAGAAAGGAAAGAAAAGGCTCAAATCCATGCAATTAAGAAGGAAAGAGGTGAAGTCACCACAGATCCAGGAGAAATCCAGAGGATCATCAATATCTATTTTGAGAATCTGTACTCTAATAAAATGGAAAACACAGAAGTGCACAGATTTCTAGATACATATGTATTACCAAAGTTGACCAAAGAAGATCTAAAAATTTTCAACACCCAAATTGCAATCAGTAAAATTGAAAATGTAATTTAAAAATTTGCTAACAAAGAAAATCCCAGGTCCTGGTGGCTTCACAGCTGAATTCTACAAGACATTTACAGAAGGATTATTGCCACTACTGTTTAAAATTTTCAAAGACATTGAAAGGGAAGTAATACTTCCAAATTCATTCCTGGAAGGAAGTGTTACTCTGATTCCAAAACCAGGGAAAGATCCAATCAAAAAAGGGAACTACAGGCCAACTCCCTAATTTATAGAAAAAGCACATCTTCTTTATCCAGTTTCCAACTGATGGGCAACTGGACTGTTTCCAAGTTTTAGCTATTACAAACTGTTCCACTATAAACATAGGTGTGCATATATCACTGTGATATGATTCTTTTAATTCTTTTGGAAAGATACCCAGCAGGAGGGATGGCTGGGTCAAATGGAATCCCTAGTCCCAGATCTTTGAGGTATCTCCATAGTGACATATTTCTCTGTTAGCTTTTTTAGTTGTCTTCTGGGCAAGTACATACTATATTGGGTAGAGGCCAAGGATGCTGCTGAATATCCCACAACACAGGATAACCCCACAATAAAGCATCATCAGTATAAATTGTCAAGTATGTCAAAGTGTAGAGGCTCTGGTAAGCTTACTGACATGAAAGGTAGGAGAGGAGATTAGGAATATTTGAAGAGTGGTCACCACAGAACCAGGAGCTCAATAGACAAGGTATGTACTACAGGAAAAGGGCAGCCTTAGGTATGGGGAAGGTTTCCTCACATGTTCCCTGTGACATGGGTATGACTGGGCTGGTGCAGCAGTATGAGAATGGTGAGAGCCCAACAGGGATGAAGAGAGCAAAAGTCCCTCTTCATTTACCCCATTATTTCCCTTCAGTGTGAAGAATGGTGGGCAGCACTGAAGCATGGAGAGGGTGGAGTTAGAGGAGAAGTCTGGATCTTTCCCTGGCAAAGCAAGAACCCCAGTTGCTGGCAACTGCCTCTCAGAGATGAGGACTGAGCTAAAGTAATATATGTGCTGTGGATTCCAAGCCTGGTTCAAGTCAGCTCATCCAGACTAGATGAAGGCTGATGGGAATTCTCTACTCTTTGGAAGATTCAGAGGCATGTAAGAGACACTCCAACACCAAGAAGTTTGGGGTCCAGAATGAGATATATATATTTATATATCAGATACAGTAGAAAGTGGCACCCTGGAAGCACAAGGCCTATGGGAGCAATAAGGAGGCAGAAGAAATGAAGAGGAAACATGTTTTTATAAAGGATTGGCCTAACCTATACAGAATCTGCTGGGAAGGTAAGCTGCCCACTGAATTCTCCTGATACTGTGTTGTCATAGCAAGCACATCAGTTTACTCAGGCTGTATATCTCTTTTGGGTGGCTTTCCAAGAGGCTAGAGGGGATTATAGGGAGCTAAAAGCCAGCCACTACCAATCTCACCACTGACCTTTCTTGGAGTCTATCTGCTGGGCCGAGCCATGAACAGTCAGAGTAACTTGTGTGATCCATATAAAAAAAATGAAAAGAGGGTCCCAGAATATGAGATGAGGATTTGGTGGGGAGCACCCATCAGTTTAGATATTATAACTGCGGATCCCAGGTGTCAATCCAGCAGTCAGAGAGGTGGCAAGGACTCTACAAAAGACATTGCACACATATGCACAGGCACAGGCACATGCATGTACACACAGAGCTTCATAGGATCTTTGCCCTGTCTGTACAAGTGCTCAAGTTGATGTTTATATTCTAGCACATACATTCTCCTACTATGAAAACAAACACAGTGTTACACCACAATTAGGAAGCTGATACAAGCCAAAGGATGACTGGTTTTCCTACCGCCTCAAAACCATGACTTCTAATATGAAAAGGTAAAGGGTCTTAACCCTATATCAAAAAGTCCACATCATTGGGAGGGCTTTCTCAAAGCATACTTCAGCTATCCCATTTTTCATGTCTCATGTGACTCAGTGGATACCTTTTTTAAAGAACACCCGTTATGTATTGCAAAACTCCAGTGGTGCCTTTCAAATTGTACTGTGTGAAGACTTCCTGTAGTGGAGAGACAATGAGTATGGAAGAATATAGATAGATTCAAGTCCCAGGACTGATGCATGCAACCTGAGCAGATTTAGACACATCTTTTACTAACTTATGTCACGGTTTCCTCATCTGTAAAATGGAGATTCTCTCTACCTCTCATAAGGGGCTCAAATAAGATCAAGTGTGTGCAACTATATTCTAAAATTTACAACACTATAGAAATATAGCCTTAATATTATAATTTCCACAACAGCCATCTACCAGCAAAGCTGTAGCATTCTTCAGTGGATGCCCAAATATTCTTTATGTCTCTCTGCTGTACTGATATCATGTAGATGTTCCCAGGTCGCACCAGCCTGTAGGTTCTAATGGAATCACATTAACATTAATTGCACACTAGCCCCCATCATCCCATTGATTCCCCATTCATTTGGAACTTTTCCAGCATATAGTATGTGTTCTTAGTGACAGTTCTTCATGTTCTTCCATCCAGTCTCCTCATCAGAGTCTATGTGCAATGAGGCCTCCTTTCCCAGTCACAGCTTCTGGGTTTTCAGAAAGAGCAGAACTGAGGATCCCAGTGTCTCCCACTGCATCTCTAGACACTGAACCTCCCCACAGAGACTATATGGAGCCTTTAGATAACAAAGTTTTAAAAAACAGGTGCCTCTCTCTCCAACTCTGTTAGATTTTTATCACCTGGACCCAAACAACTCATTGGATCCAAGTCTGACAAACTTTCTCTGTCCAGGTCTCCTTTATTTCCTAGAGACCCCAGATGTAGCTCCTGGTGTGGTCTGGGTTGGGAACTAGACACTGGCTCACTATTTTGTGGTTCCTTCTCTGCATCTCTCTTTCCATATCCCTGCCCATTCTTCAACCTCGCCTTTCCCCCTTCAGCCATAAAGGGTATCTCCATGCTTAGCATCTATGACTAGAGGGTACAGTAGACATTCTCTTCCCTCAGGTCCAATTTCTATGTATGTTTTGCCAAGACACACTGTTACATTTGATTTAGTGGAATTATAAATAAAGGAACTGCAGAGGTTTTACATTTTGGAACCATCATGACCAACAACACCTTGGAGTATGAGAGGGTGAGAGTTTCAATATATTTTGTCACAGTGATTTGTCATCATGACTCACACTTAGAAAACCTCTATTTAGCACTGCATCCGCATAATATTTTGATACAACAAGCCAGAGGATTTTGGTTCCAATGCTACATAAATAGATATGTTCTCACTAGCTCAGAGATCAGCTTTTCCTGTGATCAATTCTTGGATGCTCACATCTCAAAGATGATACATACATTCCCCTCCACTCTTCACACCAAAATTCTGTTTACAGGCCTGGCTCCAGAGGCTCAGATCTAGCCTAATGTAAAGGCATCTTTCCTAAGAATGAGTCACAGGCCTGAGTCCCCATCACAATACTGCAACCTAGTTCTCCATAGGGACCTAGAGTTTTCTTTTAGAGCCTTGGCAGTCTCTCAGTGGTATTTTTGTAAATGAAGAAACATGCTCCAACAGCACACTTTGTGACCAAGAACTTTGATATCATTGTAGAGATAATGCCAGACACATAAAAATGCTCCCTGTGAAATCTATAGACTCAGCCAATAACCTCCTAATAGCCAAATTTAGGGGATTTTAAAAAATCATCCTATTAAATCTCCTCTTTACTTCTGGCAGGGCTAAATCAGGGAAGCAAAAGGGAGTAGTGGAAATAAAAAAACTGGGTTCAAGCCCTTGCTTTTATCATACTAGCCCTGAGACCCTCAGAAAATTATTTAACATTTCTTTTTAAAAAAATTATTTAACATCTCTGAGGCTAAATTTTCTTCTTCTGTAAAATAAATAAAGTGATGCATAAGGTATTTCTAAAGGAAATCATAATGTATATAAAGCTATTAGTATATAATAAGGTTTTAATAACTAGTAGGAATATTACTTTAACTGACCAGCTTTTATTCTTAAATTCTTTCCTTGGGTATTATGACATATACTATATATTCCACAGTTCTCTTTCTTCTTCATTTTCTATCCCTTGTTCACTCACTCACCAATATTAACAAAACCCTTACTTTATGCCACATTTTATTAGTCACTGAGGTTATAAAAATTAATGCTATATAGTAGTAGTAGAAGCGCTCACACTAGTAGAGAGAAACATAAACACCAAATTTAACGTAATAGCTGCTACTGAAAGGCTTATATAACTGTGGCCTAGGCACAATGGCCTAGTGTGTTTCCAGAACACTGGGAAGGTTTCTGGCTTGAGTTTATCAGTAAGGGTGGTTCTAAATTTTCCAGGAAAACAAAAAGAGAAAGGTATCCTGATCAGGTGGAGCATCATGTATGGTGTTAGGACAATCACTTAGTAACATCAAAAGACTACACAGAAATATGTTGGATGATACCATTTAAGTAAGCCTCAGATAAAACTGGTATCATTGTCCATAAACTTTGGGATATAAAGGCAATCTCACATAAGATCAAAGTTCTCCTTGACCATCACTAACAAATGCAGATCCCAAGGTGGCAACAGGGTACTTGGATCTGGGGGGCCTGAGTTAAATGAAACTATGCTAAAATCCTAGATCTCAACCTGCATAAGATATTCCCACTGCACAAGGTGCATAAAAACTCAGACCAGCTGAAGAAAATCAGATTAGATTTTCATCAAACACATACTGTCAGTGAGTGGGATTGCAGAGAAGAATCACTATAGGTTTAGATACAGTTATTTTTCTTTTTCATCTCACATCTCACCTTCCAGGAGATATAATTAATCTTGCCCAAGTTGAATTTATATATGATGTGACTTACCCATTGGAGCTTTTTTATCAAAATGTGCTAACAATTTACTAAGATTTCCCTTTTAACTACTAGAACATTAACAGTGTAGTCCATATTCTTATTGTAAAATTCAAAAATATGCCATAGACAGTAGTACATGATTGCAATCCCAGAACTCGGGAGACTAAGACAGGAGGATCACAAGTTCCAGGCCAGCCTGGGTGACTTAATGAGACTGTGTTTCAAAAGGGGGGTGCACACCTCAGTGTAAAGCATGTATGAGGCCCTGGATCCAATACCCAACACTGAAAAACATTTCTTTTAAATGAAAAAATATTTTTAATGGGCCAGGGAGATGTAGCTCAGTTGAAGGTCCTGCAGAATAGCAGAAAAAAATCACCTAGGCATCCAATAGAGTGCTGATTAAAAGACTTTGAAAATATGTGACAAACCGGCAAAGCAGAATTTACATTGGCATCCTTATAAATTGCTGATGATGCTAAAGTTGATGCCCTTTTGAAAAGCAACTTGATAATCATGATGATGATAGTGGGCACAATTATTGACTGCTAATTTGGTATGTAGTTCTCCCTTTGAATGTATTAACCCATACTTCTTTCTCCAAAACACTACTGTTACTATCTCTGTTTGAAAAACAAGAAAAACTGGAGCACAGAGAGTTAAGAAAACTTCCCCAAGGTAACACAATTAATAAAGTGCAGAGCAGAGATCCAAACAAAAGCATTGACTCTGTTACTAGATACTGTATTCTGAGCTATGCATTACACTGTATTTCATTGTATCAAACACTAATGTCTTTCAATATACATAGTTATACTTTTGGGAATCAATTCTCAACAACAACAACAAAAAAAAACCCTTCTAATCATAGGCAATGTTATATGTAAGATTTTTGTCATAGTGTTATAAGCCACTGGAAGGAACTCAATTGTCCAGATACTAGGGTACAGGAAACAGTTGAGTAAATGATGTATATTCAAGCAATTGACTACATCACACCATTAAAAAGGATAGTTATAGTTTCCAGGTAAATAAGGAGGATTGGACATTTGTACCCTCTATTCCTCTGTAAAAGATACTGAGGGGATATTTTTAAGGCTTAAAAAGCCTTAAAATTGGAATGAAAGGAGAGGAAACAATAGAAATTTTAATTTCAAAGTTTGAGAGTGCATACATTGTCAAGTAATGTATGACTTGAGATCTGAGAAAATTGAACCCTAAACTAGCAGTGGAGAAAGGCATAAATCACTCTAACTTATATCATAGTATTATTCAAAGCTCCAGAAATTGCTCATATCAATTTAAAATGGATTGAAAGTGGAGACTAAATATGGGGAAGAGATTGAAAGCATAAGCACTTTGATATCTCATTATCTCCTCTCCTATTCTGGAAACCAGGAGATTATCTGTCTCTTCACCATCCCAGGAAAAGGCCAGACGTTTGGTTCTGGAGAGGTTAAGATAGATACTTTCTGGTCTGGAATAGTGGAAGGGTCTCCATTACATGGCTGTTTTGAGAGCACTTGATACAGCTGGCCACCATCCTTGAAACAGCTTTCCAGTTGGATTGGAGAGAGTGTTCTCTTCTGATTCACTGCCTTTCTTCATAGGGTCCTACTTCATGCTGAAGTACCTCAGAATTCCATTCTTGGAGTACTCCTCCATCTACATTATTGCCTAAGCCATCTCACTTAACCTCTGCCTTGATTTTAAATTTCCAGTCTCCACCAGCAAGGAAGCCTGCTTGGGCCCAGATAGTGGGGCTGGGTAGCTGTGCCCTCCCCTGACCATGCCACCATCAGCAGCAGCAAGGAAGGTAGTCACATGGAGCACCCCTGAAACACCCCCCAACCCCACTCTTAGGTCTCCTGATTGTGCCAGTCCTTGGATCCATTCTGCAGAGGCATAGATGGTCATAAGGGGTATTTTTCTTAGCTCCCAACTCTGAACATCTTAAAGAAAGGGCAAAGGGAACTGATAGTAGAACTGTGTGGAGTTCAAACTTGCAGGAAATCAGGGAACTCAATTTGGGCTTTGCAGCCCAAAATCACTCTAAATCTGAGGGGTCTGCCATCAGGTAGCTGAGATCAAAGAACTTAGCTCGGCACATGGTTGTGCACATTATATATTATGACAGCAGAGATATAGTCTGACAGAGACCCTTCAAATTCATTTTTTTCTTTCCTTTCCTCATTCCACTCTGAAAATTCTTTCTTTTTTCAGTTGTTTTTCTCCAACTCAGTCTCTTGCTCCACCATATTATCCCTCATCTCCCTTTCTGTTCCTGCTCCTGCCCTAACTCAGAATTCTCCTTTCATCATTCTTTCTTTTTTCTTTATGTTCTTTTCTTCTGGCATTTTACCTCACTCAAGGGTCAATAGTTTCAAAGGAAAGTGAGCCCCTATTACTGTTAAGTGGTTATATTCTCTTCTTTATTTTTGCACTCTGTCTTTCCCTTTTGAATTTAACAGTTTCCTAAAGATTGTAAGGTCATTCTATGTCTTCTGGCTTCACTTCTCCAATTCTTTTTCTTGTCTACTCCTCTCATTCTAACTAGGTCTAAGCCCCCATCCTAAATGGTAAAGATGCTATATTGAAGAGTATGCTTCTTGATTTTAATTTAATTCACATGGTTTAAAGGTGATAGATTAATGACTACCATGAATGGTCACTCTGTAAATTGCGCTTGATCCTATTATGTTGCTGAATGTATCAATTGGGCTAAAGGATTGTGATAGATTTAGTGAGTTGTCTTCTTTGATATTAAGAAAATGAGAATGTCTATGAGTCATTAGAGACTCAAAAGCTAAAGCGCAACTATATCAGGATTATTTAAGTAATAACCCAAAAATTAAACCAAGGACAACCCAACAACAAAAATAGAAATGAGGAGACACTTAAGGAAAACACAAAGACAGACTTCCAGTTCACCATTGGCAAACAGTAGGGCAAATGAGGATGAAAAGTCTGATAATGAACCAGCAGGACACCCTGAATTCATAGCACAGGAAGTAACAAAACAGATCAATCAGCCTCTAGAAAAATTCAAAACAGAAATAATTTCCCAGATAACCATAGAGATGGTGAGCAAGATGAAAGCCATGCTTTGAGACTCTAGAACAGAAACTGACAAAAAATGAGATGATCTCAGGACCATGAAAGAAGTCATGAAGGCCCAGCATAAGAAAGAAATGGAAACAATGAATGCACAACATAGGAAAGAAATGGAATCCATAAAACAGATTCAAACAGATATCCAGGAGATTAAAAACTCCATTGAAAGTATTCGCAGCAGAAAAGAGAATGCAAAGATAGAAGCTCATATATAGAAGATAGGATTGTACACAGTGACCATGAAAAGAGAGGTCTCTTAAAATCAGCAAGGGATCATGAGAAAGTGATCCAACATCTCCAAGATGATGCAAAGAGGAATAACATAAGACTGATAGGAATCCATGAAGTAGCAGGAGAAAATACAAATGACTTTAAAAAGCTGTGCACAGAATTAATGACAGAAAACTTCCCAAACAGAGCAAAAGAATTTGACATACAGATAGGTGAGGCACGTAGGACTCCAACTAGCCACAATTAAAAAAAAACTCTACACCTAAACATATAATAATCAAGATCCCAGAAACCCAACAGAAGAACAAAATACTACAAACAGTAAGAGAAAAGAAACAAATCACATGCAAAGGAAAGCCCATCAGAATCACAGCAGACTTTTCAACAAAAACCCTCAGGTCAAGGAGAGCCTGGAGTGATGTATTTCAAGTCCTAAAAGAAAACAACCTCAAACCTAGACTGATGTACCCTGCAAAACTCTATTGCAAAATGGATGGGGAAATAAGATACTTCCATGACAAAGTACACTTGAGAAACTTCATGAACACCAACCGGCAGTACAAGGAATTCTAAACAATATCCTAGAAAAGGACAATGAAGATCATGACACCACGAGGACAAACAGACCAAATCAAATAGGCAAGACAAGAAACTAAAAGGAGAGGGGGATTAAGTAAAAAGAGTCAAAAAAAGGACAATAACATGACAGTAATAAGTCAGTACATATCAGTTATGACTGTCAATGTCACTGGCCTCAATTCACCAATCAAGAGAAATAGACTGGCAGAATGATTAAGAAGCAAAAATCCAACAATATGTTGTATACAAGAAACACACCTAGTGCAAAAAGAAGCCCATAGAATGCAAGTGAAATGATGGAAAACAATTCTCCATGTGAGAGGAGCCCAGAAAAAAGCAGGGGTAGCAATCATTTTTTTAAAAATTTAATTTATTGGTACAGTCTAGGTAGACAGTACAGTTACATTCATTACTGGGATCTTGTACCTTTACATGCCAGGTCTTGGTTCTCATTTTTCCCCTTGTCCCCACCCTCCCTGCACCCTCCCCTCCCCCCTTCAAACACTTTAATTACATTTTTATATTTTTTTCCTTTTTCCTTATTCCCCCTTCCCTATCCTTCTCACTGTCCCTACACCTTTGGTCCTTTTCTTCCTATTTGCTAATTATCCCATTAGGATCTTGAGTACTATTTTAGTTTTTCACTCCAGAGAAACTATTCAGTATTTGCATATGTGTGCCTTATTTATTTCACTTAGAAATATATCCTCAAAATGTACCCCTTTAACTATGAATGAATCTACTTTCTCATTCTTTATGTCTGAGTAGTATTCCATTTTATAGAAAAACCACATCTTCTTTATCCAGTATCCAATTGATAGGCAGATGAGCTGTTTCCAAGTTTTAGCTATTACAAACTGTGCCTCTATAAACATGGGTGTGCATATATCACTGTGGTGTGATTCTTCCACTTCTTTTAGAAAGATACCCAACAGAGGGATGGCTGGGTCAAATGGAACCTCTACCCCTAGTTCTTTGAGGTATCTCCATATTGACTTCCATAGTGGCTGCACCAGTCTGCACTCCCACCAACAATGGAGAAGGGTTCCTTTCTCCCAACAACCACGCCAACATTTGTTATTGGGTGATTTCTTGATAGAAGCCATTCTATCAATTTTGTGGGGTAAGGTGGAATCTCAGTGTTGTTTTCATCTGCATATCTCGAATGACCAGTGATGTGGAGCATTTTTTCATATATTTCCTTACTGCTTTTACTTCTTTGTTTGAGAAAGTCTGTTCATTTCAGATGCCCACTTTAGAATTGGGTCTTTATATTTGGGGGATCTGGTTGTTTTGAGTTCTTTATATATTCTAGATAATAGTCCTTTGTCTGAGGAGCAGCTGGT
Source organism: Fukomys damarensis (assembly GCF_012274545.1). NCBI lineage: Eukaryota > Metazoa > Chordata > Mammalia > Rodentia > Bathyergidae > Fukomys > Fukomys damarensis. Next base: position 47,906,580 of record NW_022900950.1, on the reverse strand, counting down.
AAAAATTTTTCCCACATTGTAGATTGTCTCTTAGTTCTGTTGATGGTTTCTTTTGCAGTGCAGAAGCTTTTTAATAAGATGAAATCCCAGTTGTTCATTCTTTCTGCTAGTTCCCGTGCTACTGAGGATTATTTCATAAAGTCTTTTCCTATGCCAATGTCTTCCAGAGTTCTGCCTAACTTATCTTCAAGCAAGTTTAGTGTTTTTGTTTTTATGTTTAGATCTTTAATCCACTTGGATTTTAATTTAGTACATGGTGACACATAAGGGTCTAATTTTAATCTTTTGCAGGTTGAAATCCAGTTTTTCCAACAGCATTTATTAAAGAGGTCATCTTTTCTCCAGTGGGGACTGGCAGCTCCCTTGTCAAAGATGAGGTAGCTGAGTGCATCTGGAGTTGTTTTTGTGTCTTCTAATCTGTTCCACTGATCCTCAGGTCTGCTTCTTTGCTGGTAACATGCTGTTTTTATCACAGTGGCTTTGTAGTATAGTTTCAAATTGGGAATTATTATACCAGAGGGGTAGCAATCTTATGACAGACAAAGTAAATTTAGAACCAAAACTCTTTAAGAGAGACAAAGAAGACCACTACATCCTTGTAAAGGGGACAATTCAAGAGGAAGAGATGAAAATTATACACATATATGCACCACATATTAATGCCCTCAACTATATAAAACAAATATTAAGTAACATGAAAAACCAAATAAGCACTAATACAATTGGAGTGGGGGATCTAAATACCTCACTATCAAAAATAGATCATCTAGGTAAAAAATCAACAATGAAATACTAGAACTGAACCAAGCTTTTGAACATATGGATTTAATAGATGTCTATAGAGTGTCCCACCCCACACAATCAGAATATACATTATTTTCAGCCGCACATGGGTCATTATGCAAGATAGACCACATACTACCTCATAGACCAGGTTTGAATAAATGCAAAGGAGTTGAAGTTATTCCCTGTATATTATCAAATCATACTGCACTCAAGTTGGAGATCAATAGAATAAGAAACCATAAGACCTTCACAAACACATGGAAATTGAACAACACTCTCCTGAACAATCAATGGGTCAAAGAAAAAAATTAGACATTTTTTACAAATAAATTATATTGCCAATACAACATACAGGAATCTATGGGACACAATGAAAGCAGTTCTATGTGGAAAATTCAAAGCAGTAATGCCCACACTAGGAAAACAGAGCAAGCTCAAATAAACAATGAATCATGGACTCTTAGAAAAACAAAGAAAGAAAAACCCAAAGCTGGAGAGGAAATTATAAAGATTAGAGCAGAAATCAATGTAATGGAAACTAAGAGAATGATACAAAAAATAAATGATTCGAAGCGTTGGGTTTTTTGAAAGAATAAATAAAATTAATAAACCCTTAGGAAATCTTATCAAAAAAAAAAAGAAAAGGTACAGATCTATGCAATTAGGAATGAAAAAGGTAAAGTCACAACAGACACAACAGAAATCCAGAAGATAGTCAATACCTACTTTGAGAACCTGTACTCTAATAAAATGGAAAACACAGAAGAAATGGACAGATTTCTAGATACTTGTGAATTACCAAGGTTGAACAAAGAAGATTAAAACATTTTAAACACCCCAATCACAATCAGTGAAATTGAAAATGTAATTAAAAACTTACCAACAAAGAAAAGCCCAGGTCCTGATGGATTCACTGCTGAATTTTACAAGACATTTAGAGAAGAACTACTACCATTACTCTTCAAACTTTTCAATGAAATTGAAAGGGAAGCTATATTTCCAAATTCATTCCTGGAAGCAAGTATCACTTTGATTCCCAAACCAGGGAAAGATACAACTAAAAAGGAGAACTACAGACCAATCTCCTTAATGAATATAGATACAAAAATCCTTAATAAGATACTAGCAAACAGAATACAGAGGATTATTAAGAAGATCATCCATCCTGACCAAGTCGGATTTATTCCAGAGATGCAAGGGTGGTTCAACATATATAAGTCAATAATAACAGAGTCAGGGACGAAAACCATATCACTCTCTCAATAGATGCAGAAAAAGCATTTGACGAAATTCAACACCCATTCATGATAAAAACCCTGAAAAAAATTGGAATAGATGGTCTATATCTCAACTTAATAAAGGCTATCTATGAAAAACCAACAGCCAACATCATATTAAATGGACAAAAACTGAAAAGTTTCACGTTAAAATCATGAACAGCACAAGCATGCCCATTATCACCACTCCTCTTCAATATAGTTCTGGAAACATTAGCTACAGCAATTAGACAAGAGAAATAAATTAAAGCAATAAAAATAGGAAAGGAAGAAGTTAAACTGTCATTATTTGCTGATGATATGATACTCTATGACCCAAAAAATTCCACCAAAAGACTTCTAGACTTAATTGACACTGTTAGCAGAGTAGCTGGATACAAGATTAACACTCAAAAATCAATAGCCTTCCTGTGCACAAATTAGAGAGTCAATGAGTGAGAAATTAGTGAAACAATTCCTTTCACAATACATCCAAAAAAATGAAGAATGTAGGATTCAATCTAAAGAAAGAAGTAAAAGAGCTCTACACTGAAAACTACAGCACTCTGAAAAAAAGAGACTGAAGAGGATATAAGAGAATGGAAAAATATCCCTGCTCCTGGATAGGAAGAATCAACATAGTGAAAATGTCCATATTACCAAAAGTGCTATACAGATTTGATGCAATGCCAATTGAAATTCCAACACTATTTTTCACAGAACTAGAAAAAAGAATCCAAAAATTCATTTTGAACCAGAAGAGACCTAGAATAGCAAAAGCCATCCTAGGCAACAGAAACATGGCAGCAGGTATAACAATTCCCAATTTGAAACTATACTACAAAGCCACTGTGATAAAAACAGCATGGCACTGGCAAAGAAACAGACCTGAGGATCAGTGGAACAGTGGATAATACAAAAACAACTCCAGATGTACTCAGCTACCTCATCTTTGACAAAGGAGCCAACCATCCTCACTGGAGCTAAGATAATCTCTTTAATAAATGTTGTTGGAAATACTGGATCTTAACCTGCCAAAGATTAAAACTATACCTGTATCTTTCTCCATGCACTAAACTAAAATCCAAGTGGATTAAAGATCTAAATATAAAAAAAAGAAACACTAAACTTGTTGGAAGATAAGTTAGGTAGAACTCTTGAAGATATTGGTATAGGAAAAGATTTTATAAACAAATCCCCAGTAGCATGGGAAGTAGCACAAAGAATCAACAACTGGGATCTCTTCTTATTAAAAAGCTTCTGCACTGCAAAAGAAACCATCAACAGAACTAAAAGACATCCTACAATGTGGGAAAAAATTTTACCAGCTGCTCCTCAAACAAAGGACTATTATCTAGAATATGTAAAGAACTCAAAACAATCAGCCCCCCCCAAAATAAAGACTCAATTCAAAAATGGGCATCTGAAATGAACAGACATTTCTCAGATAAAGAAGTAAAAGCAGCAAGTAAATATATGAAAAAATGCTCCACATCACTGGTCATTCGAGAGATGCAGATGAAAACAACACTGAGATTCCACCTTACCCCACAAAGAATGCTTCTATCAAGAAATCACACAATAACAAATGTTGGCATGGTTGTGGGGAGAAAGGAACCCTTCTCCATTGTTGGTAGGATTGCAGACTCGTGCAACCAATATAGAAATCAACATGGTGAAACCTCAAAGAGCTGTAACTAGAGGTTGCATTTGACCCAGCCATCCCTCTGCTGGGTATCTTTCCAAAAGAATTAAAAGAATCACATCACAGTGATATATGCGCACCTATGTTTATAGCGGCACAGTTTGTAATACTTAAAACTTGGAAACAGCCCACTTGCCCATCAGTTTGTAATTGGATGAAGAAGATGTGGTTTTTCTATAAAATGGAATATTACTCAGCCATAAAGAATGAGAAATTAGACTCATTCATAGGAAAATGGATACATATTGAGGATATACTCCTAAGTGAAATAAGTCACATGTGTAAATACAAAATAGTTTCTCTGGTGTGAATAAACTATAATAGTACATAAGACCCTAATGAGATAATTGAGAATGTGACATAGGAAGAAAAGGGCTAATGGTGTAGGGAAAGTGGGAAGAGTAGGGGAAAGGTAATAAGGGAAAAGAAAAAATATAAGAAAATGAAAAAATGGAAATAAAGTGTTTTTAAATGGGGAGGGGAGGAAGGGGCAAAGGAAGGGCAGGGACAAGAGAAAAAATGAGAACCAAGACTTGTCATGTAAAGGTACAAGATCCCAATAATGAATATACAGTAACTGTAATGTATACCTAAAATATACCAAAGAACTAAAATAAATAAATAAATAAATTTCCAGTCTCTTCCCTGAATACTTGACTCCTAGATCTACCTGCTATTCTATACATAAAGATCATAGTGTCTCAGACTTAACCATGTAAGCCAAATCTGCTTCTTCCACAATCTTTCCCATCTCAGAAAATGGCAATTTCATTTGCTCAGGTGTTCAGGCCAAGAGCCTTGAGGTCATCCTTGATTTCTACCACTCTCTGTTAACTTCTAACTAACAGATTAATAAATCTAGAAAACATTTGGAATTTAACCATACCTCAGCACTAATTTTGTTAACAGCATGGCCCAAGACATCATCACAACTTAACTAGATTATTATAAATGCCTCCTAACTGAATTCCTTGCCTTTGCCATGATTCCCCTAGTCATGTCTCATGCAGCAATTTGAATAACTCTACTGCCTCTTATTCTCTAGGTTAATAGGCTACAGCTATCCCATTCTTTTTCTTCTCTAAAGGTATCAGGCACATTCCCAGTTCCTTTGCTTGGGAAGCTCTTTCCTCAAATAACCACCTGACTCACCCTCTTGTATCCATAAGGTCTTGTTCAATGACATCTTCTCAGAAAGTTCTCCTTGGACTGCTCTGTTTCAAATAGCCTCCCACTCCCACCCTAGGTCTGTCTTTCCTTCTTCCCCATTCTATTTTTTCATACATTTATCATGTTCAGACAAACTACATTTCTCTAACATCTATGTATCATCTATCTATCTATCTATCTATCTATCTATCTATCTATCTATCTATCTAATCTATCTGTCAGTCTTAAAGGCAGGCCTTTTTATGTTTTATTCAGTCCTACCTCCCTAGTGCTTAAAACATGTCTGACACAAAACAGGCACTCAGTAAAAAGTAAATGAAAAAAAAAAGCAGCCTACTTGAAGTAGAATTAGGACACTTTTGTATGGTAAGTTGAAAATCTTGCCGCACTTTTTCTACCCTGGAGCAATCTGAATATGGACTGAAACATGAGTGAAAATAAACGTCTCCTCCTCTAAGTTGCAGGTGTAGGGTATCTTGTCGAACCAACAAGGAATGCAATGAAGACACGGCAAACAAAAAATAAAAAGTAAAACAAGAAGTTTTACAGAAAAAGAGAAGTGATCATAGCTTATTACATGACTTGGATATAAATAACACTTTTTAAAATCATGTAAACATTGAACATTATCAAACCAAAATTCTAAATAATCAACATTGGAAGGATGGACCAAGGCACAGGAAGTGACTAAAGGAAAAAGAGATATCTTTTTCCTATCTTCCATGTTAGAAAAATCTATAGAGAATTTTTTTAACCTGAATAAGTTTGCTAATTAGAGTTAGTTCAAAAGCAAGAAATTCAACTTTTTTTTTTTTGAGACACAATCTTGCTGTGTAGTTCATGCTGGCCTTGAACTCACTGTTCAGCTTAGGCTAGCCTCAAACTAATAGCAATCTTCCTGCCTCAGCCTCCTGAGTTCTGGAATTACAGGTCTGCACCACCATTCCTGGCTCAAGAGACTTAACTTTTTAAAAAGTTGAAAGAGATCATCTGTGGGGAGATGGACATTGCAGGGCAATGGCAAGGGAATAAGAAGCAAAGAAATACTATCTAAACCTTGTAGAAGTACTTGACTATAAAACATCTGCCACTAAAATTAGCTAATTTTTTTATTAAGTAAAATCTTTTTTTTTTATTTTTAAAATGTTTATTTTCAAGAGTACAGATTTGATTTAGAAAAAAAGAATATCACACAGAGGAAAAATGGGCACATGGCTTGTTCTTCCTTTTATAAAATTTGGATTATACTCAAAGTACTGTTTTTATGTGTAACACTTTAGATTAACCTTAGTTATGGCTTTTTACATAAAGAAGATTAAAATTACAGATATCAAGTCAAATGCTTGCTGAACTTCCAAGTCATAAGGACTAAGAAACTTATTGCAAATCTTTTTGTTATATTTGTTTTTTTGTGGTTTTTTTGTTTGTTTTTTTTTCAGCTTTAATTGAGTTTATTGGTACATTTTAGGGATACAGTACAGTTACATTCATTGTGGGGATCTTGTACCTCTACATGACAAGTCTCGATTCTCATTTTTTTCCCCTTACCTCTGCCCTCCCTTCACCCCCTCCTCCCCTCCCCATCTACAAACACTTTATTTTCATCTTTTCATTCTCTCACATTTTTTTCTTTTCCCTTTTTATTCTTCCCCTACCCATCCCACCTTCCCTACACCTTTAGCTCCTTTCTTCCCATTTCTAAATGTCAGTAATCTTATTAGAATCTTATGCATTGTTGCAGATTATTCACACCAGGGAAACTATTCGGTATTTACACATGTGTGACTTATTTATTTCACTTAGGAGTATATCTTCAATATGTATCCATTTTCCTATGAATGAATCTATTTTCTCGTTCTTTATGGCTGAGTAATATTCCATTTTATAGAAAAACCACAACTTCTTTATCCAATTTCCAACGGATGGGCAAATAGGCTGTTTCCAAGATTTAGCTATTACAAACTGTGCCGCTATAAACATGGGTGCACATACTTCTCTGTGATATGATTCTTTTAGTTCTCTTGGAAAGATACCCAGCAGAAGGATGGCCGGGTCAAATGGAATCTCCAGTCCAAGCTCTTTGAGGTGTCTCCATATTGATTTCCATAGTGGTTGCACTAGTCTGC
>NW_022900950.1:47861538-47899314 GCF_012274545.1 Fukomys damarensis | reverse complement strand
CTTTTCAATGAAATTGAAAGGGAAGCTATACTTCCAAATACATTCCTGGAAGCAAGTATCACTTTGATTCCCAAACCAGGGAAAGATACAACTAAAAAGGAGAACTACAGACCAATCTCCTTAATGAATATAGATACAAAAATCCTTAATAAGATACTAGCAAACAGAATACAGAGGCTTATTAAGAAGATCATCCATCCTGACCAAGTCAGATTTATTCCAGAGATGCAAGGGTGGTTCAACATACGAAAGTCAATAAATGTAGTACATTATATTAACAAAGCAAGGACAAAAACCATATGATCCTCTCAATAGATGCAGAAAAAGCATTTGATAAAATTCAACACCCATTCATGATAAAAACTCTGCAAAAAATTGGAATAGATAGTCTATACCTCAATTTAATAAAGGCTATCTATGAAAAACCATCAGCCAACATCATATTGAATGGCCAAAAACTGAAAACCTTCATGTTAAAATCAGGAACAAGACAAGGATGCTCATTATCACCACTTCTCTTCAATATAGTTCTGGAAACATTAGCCACAGCAATTAGACAAGAGAAAGAAATTAAAGCAATAAAGATAAGAGAGGAAGAAGTTAAACTGTAATTATTTGCTGATGATATGATACTCTACATTGAAGAGCCAAACAATACCACCAAAAAACCTCTAGACTTAATTGACAGATTCAGTAGAGTATCTGGATACAAAGTGAATACCCAAAAATCAATAACCTTCTTATACACAAATAAGTAAAATCTTTAAAAGAAAAATTAAACACATCCAAATATGAGTTATTACATAAGTAGGGAAGAATATGTACATCATAACTTCAAGTGGAGCACACCATGTAACCCACCCAAATAAAAAAATAGAACTTTACCAATATCTAGAAAGTCTCCTGAGTGGCCCTCACCAACATCCCATTAAAGATAACCAGTATCCTCACCTATAATACCATAAATTAAGATTCCCTGACTTTGAAATTTGCATAAGTGAAATAATATATGTACACTCTTTTTTTCACTTTATTTGGTAGCATGCTTGAAGATTCAGCCATGTTGTTTTGTTCAGCAAGGCTTTCAGTACTGCTGTGTAAATTCCATTTAATGAAAAATTCACAATTTTTTTTCTTTTTTCTTTTGAGGGACCTCCGATCTATTTACATGTTGAGCATATATATACATGTATGATTTTTGTATGATTTTAATAAAAATAAAAATTATGCAATTACATGGGGATTTGTATTTGGTATGAAACAGAAGGATACAAAATTGTATGTATCCCATGACAGCCCTGTTCGTAAATTCACCCAATAACAACAAAAATGCTTAGTAGCTTAGTATCTACAATGAATAAAGTACTGTTCTAGGCACTTAGATCCTGAAGTTTCAATAGCAAATATAATTTTGGCCTCAGTCTTCCAGGTCTTACAAGAATGGAGGAAAAAATGAGAGAGAGAGAATATTACATGCCTGATCAGTATTTTGAAGTAGAATTGTAGTGATCTATTTTAACTTCCTGCAACTTTTATATGGAGAACTGAAAGTAGAGAAGTGGTTAACTAGGTGAAAGGGCAGACAGGAACTGGAAGGGAGAACATGCCAAGAAGGTACAAAGCATACAATAAGGACAGAATATACTGCATACAAAAATGTGAGTCAATCCCAGTGTGCCTGGGGCATGGGAAATGAGGAGGAGTGGTCTGCAGGCCTCAGCTATGTCTAATGGCCAAGCAAGCTCATACTGAGAGGGACTCACTGAGTTTAGGACACTGAAGTAAGTGGTGAACTTCACAAGAGCGATTTCAGGAACAGTGAGGAGAGAATTCAGACTAGGGTCAGTTAGGAATGAGTAGAAGGTAAGGACAACAACATAAAAACTCATAGAAAGAAGTATGTGAAAATATAAAGCATATTAGGTGGAATTATGTATATCTTATGTGTGTCTTTGCTCTCTAAACTTTCATAGATATAAAGTATATAAGTATATGTATAAAATATGCATATTATATATTCAAAAAAGAAATCAAACTAATTCATCCAAATTTTTATAAGATTTACATGAAGGTCATTTTTTTTTTTTGAGGAGGGATACATCCCAGTTTTATTCTTAGTCTTTTCTGGGTTACTTTAATATCTTACATTGTAATAATGTGGTATTTGAATATATTAGAGACACATTGTTTCACAGTATTGAAAAAATACACTGGTAGATGTAGGAAAAATAAAGAATTTAGAGTCTGGGAAGTCTTCATTTTCTTTGCTAAACACACACATACACATACTTTTAATACAAAACACATGGTTTGATGAGGTCAGTCGCTCTGATGATTCAACTTTGGCCCAGAATAAGAGATAGCTAAGCAGCTTCAAGCCCCTTCCTGCACGGGATGAAAATAAAATGGAGCTGACTGCCATGTGTGAGGAGAGCATTATGTTTATGGAAATGGTTTCCCTCTCAGGGAAGACGTACCTTTGCCAGAAATGCTCGCTACATATTTATTTATGCTAAGGGCTATATTGAAAAGATGAAAGCTTTTATTTTATTTGAAAACTCAAGGCATAAGTAATCCAAGTAACAAGCAATATTTAAGGAAAAATTATTCTGTTTCTTATGAATTTCCGTATCACTGGAACACATTTTTTTCTTGTGGCCCTTAAGACTTTCTTTATTCTATGTATATGCCTTGTCTTCCTTGAATTAGTAACTCATCTCTAGTTTCCTTCAGTACTAGACCTTGAAAAAACTTGACGAGTTCTACCAAATTTATTCATATATACACAGTACTCATCCAGCATAGCACTGTATAAAATGTATAACTTAATTTTTTCAATTGTGTTTGATATTCCTCTTCAAAATTTGCCTTGGCTTTCAATGTGTCCTTCGACTAATAGGTCATTGAAGATACTGAATTTGCAGAAATCCAACACAGCCTGTATTGCATCAAACTTTGGCCAAACCTTCTCTGAACAATGAATAATAATTTTGTCCACCCAAAATATTGGTCCAAGAGTTGAACCAACTGCTCATATTACATTCCTTTCTGGGCTAGCTTCATCAACAGCAGCTATGTCTTATAATTAACATTATAATTATAATAGTATAAGCTTTTGTAATTAATTTCACTCATGTACCCTCTATTCCTAAGAAACAGTGACTCAATAACTTTGATTTGTAAAACACACTCCATTTTTCAATTTTATGTTTAACATAATGAAATACAAAAATTAATTTATCCCTGGTTTTATAAAAATAGAATTGCTGAGACAGGATAACAGCACAATTACCAAGTCCTAGGTATTAGTATTGTGTCACAGCCAGTCTTCTGATAATCTAAATTATCCATCCATCCATCCATTACTTTATTCATTCAGCATGACTTCATCATGCTAGGCACTGTCCTAATACCCACAGACACTCAATATCAGTGTTGCTACTTTCAGGGAGTTCTGTTTGGTTGAAAAATATAAGAAAATAGGCAGGTTTTTAGAAAAGAATAATAAATGCAATGATTAGAAATATGTTATGTTTTACAAACACATTTGTACCTTTCTGATATTTGAACTTATAAAGCAGTTCAATACTTTTTAAGAGATCAAACTGATCCTTCCCAAAGATAACCAGCATGCCAGTACCCATCTCAGGTCAGAGCATTATCTGAGAACAACTTTAGAATTGTTATGTGGCAGTAGTTTTGGAAATATTTTTCTTTTAAATCATGGAACTTGCTCTTCAAAGGAAATTGTACAGACATGTAAACAAAATAAATGTAAATGAGTGTACTTGGAAAAAAACAGAAGTAACAAATTGGAGCCTGTTGCAATCAGCTTGACCAGGGCTTTCACGACCCTGAAGGCTCTTGGAACACTTAAAAATCAATGAAGATGGGGCCGGGGATTTAGCTCAGCGGTTTGGTGGTCTGCCTTGCAAGCGCAAAGACCTGAGTTCAATCCCCAGTACCAAACAAACAAGCAAAAAAATAATTAATGAAGAAAGTCATTACCCTTTCAAATTCAAGAACCAATGTGTCAGATTAGTCAAATTTTGTCACTTGTGAAAATTAATTTAAAGTCTAATAACTGAATCAAATCTGGCAGATTTAAAAGTGATCCACCTATGTGTACATAACAACAATCTATTAAGAAGTCTCAGTAAAGCTTCTATAGCTCTTGAAGTTAGCCACCAACATTATTTTGCTTTCCCCTCATCTGTGTCATATGTGAAATGTTTTCAGAAATATTGAGTAATGTTGCCCTACTCTTCAGATAGCAATCAACTCTTTTTGTAACTTCACCATGTATCAGGACTAGAGACAGAGTGGTTGGCAAGATAGATCTGACCCACTTCCTAGAAGGAGTCCCATACAGATATAAGCACTGTTAGTGACAAACACATGGAGACTAGACAAGGATGTAAAAATTCATTACCGCCAGTATCCAGGCAACCAACTCATAACTTAATTCAACAAATAATTGCTGTTACCTACTAAATGGCATGCATGACATTAGACTGAGACAAATGAATAAAAGACTACTTTCATTCTCTGAAAGCTCACAATATATAACAAGGAAAAGACAAGCACACAAATGGCATACCTACCCTTAAATGTCAAAGTGGATTACCATCATGATTTCTAAAGAGAATGAAATTAGAATGATCATTACAATTAGGTGAGGAAAATCTTGGCTCCAAGGCTCATTAAGATGATAATTTTCTTTTTGGGAACTTAAAGGACTTTCAGATAGAGGAGGGGAATAGAATGAGGGAGGGGATGATTTATAATTTCATTCAAATATTTCACTTGGATTTATCTTACAAACCTATTCGTCCTCTGTCTTCCTCATTGTTAAGCTTTAGATCTTAAGGTCCCCTAAAAGTTCAAATGTTGAAGATTTAGCTCCCAATACAGTGATGTTCAGAGTTGGGGTCTTTGGGAGATGATTGAATCATGAGGTCTCTGATACTATCAGAGGATTAATCCATTTATAGATTTATAACTTAATGGACTTTGGAGGTGGGAGGAATTTTAGAATGCAAAGCCTATTCAGAGGAAGTAGGTAGGTCATTGGTGGCATGTCCTTAAATAGTATATTTTATTCCCTCTTCTCCCCCCACTCTTTCCTACCTGGCTGCCATGAAGTGAGCAACTTTGCTCCACTGTGTGTTCCTTGCTATGATGTTCTGTCTCATCAAAGGCCCAAAAACAATGCAGTCAGCCAACCATGGACTGAAACCATGAGCCAAAATAAACCTTCCCTCCTTTAAGTTGATTTTTTTCTAGGTATTTGTCACAGTGACAAAGTTGACTAACACAGTTTCTGGGTTGGGTACCATCTATTTAGCTATTCTTTGTCCTCAGCTCTTTGCTCATCTGCTCTAGACTCCATCTAATAAACCACCAAATATATCTTGAAAATCCACTAAACTTCTTTATGGTAATATATAAGCAAAATATAGGTAGAAATAGATACGTATTTTTCTAATTCACTATGATAAGGCAATATCATTATTTCAGTGTCAGTCTCAAAGCTTCAAATTTATTGTGTGTTTTGGTATTCAGTTTGAAGTTTAAAATATAGAACCACATATCTCTTTAATAGGTGATACAATGCAGCAATAGAACCTAGTTCTTCACATTTTGAGTCTGCTCTGGTCTTTAAACACTGTATGGCTTGTGCAATTGCATTTTCTATGCTAATACAGTGGTTTAGCCCAGATCACAGCATGAGACCAAGAATATACCCTGACATATACATCAGTAAATCTAAACTTCAACATCTGCAATTTGCATTATCAGTTTACTTGTGTTGATTTCATTTACTAAGAAATACAATAGACTTTTGTGTCCATGTTGGTTTGCTAACATACTCTCTGCTTGTCAGTATTGCCACATAATATAGTCATGGGTATATATAACTGATGCCAACATTTCCCAAATGAGCACACATCAAAGTACAATTCAATTTTAACAGCTCAATTTTTCTTAGGAGCAAGAGGCCTCCATCTTACCTTTCAAAGGGTATAACATCTGCTGTGATTTGGTGAACAGTAATGTTTCATTCTATGTCTGCTGGCTACAGAAGGCTGCATATCACAAAGCCATAAAGGCCACACGAGGATTCAGCCTCCAGGCTGGATGCTCTTTATTCATTCCAACCCGAAATTCCCACCATCTAAAGTCAATCTCATTATGGTCTATTCCATCTGTCTCTAGTCTTGAAAAGGTTAAAACTTTTCAGAAGCTTAATGAACTATGCCCTTCCCTGAGAAATACAGATTTTTTTTATTGCTTTACACAGAAATAAAATGAATGGAATAAAAACTGGAGTGGATTCTATGAGTCACAGGATGTGGGTGAAGAGCTCAAATTAAATTGAGAATGTAGGTATTAATTCATTGAACTGAAAACCAGGAAATTTAAGGTCAAAGTCCTGCAATGAGCTATGTGGATTCGAGCAAATCATAAAACCTGGGCTTCTGTTTGTGTACCTCTAAAGTAGGAATAAATATTTTTCCTAGTGTTCCTTCAGGAATGATAAAAGGATGAGATGCTAAATATGAGAATTCTTTATAACAGTACAAAACAAAAACCAAACTATAAGCTAACAAGTATTACAAAACAGAAGATGACCAAAATCACTCCTACTGGGAACTGGAAGCAAGTAGGTGGGTTTCTCTGCAGCAAATCTATTTTTCTATGTGAAATATTAAATTTAGCATTTCTTGAGTTATATGTCTAAGAAAAAACTTTAGAACTGAGCACAAAAGAGGAAAGATAGCACATTATTCCTTAGAAAATTCCCCGTACCCATTCATGTTCGCGCACTCATTCTAGCAGCATTCGATTCCACACTTGCGTGTTGAGCATCTGCTGTGCTCTAAGCACAGCGCTAGCCCTGTAAACGCAACAAGAATAAATGAGATCATAAAATCTCTGCCCCTGGGAACTTTATAGAAAAAATTTCCTTTCCTCTCTCCCTTCCTTCCTTCCTCCCTCTCTTTCTTTCTTTCTCTCTGTCTCTCTTTCCCTTGCTCTCTTTCTTTTTTTGAAATAAAGAGCCAGAAAGAATCAGAATGAAAGAGTAAAGCAGACATGCTTTCCACTCCAAATAAGATATAAACTAGTAGAAAAGTAAGTGGCCCCAGAATAAAATGCAATCATTTTCAAAAGGCTGTTTTAAGGAGCAAAGGATGGAGATAAATGGATCAGATCAATTCTTCTTTTTGCCTGGATCAGCATATGGCATCAATATCAACACAGAGACATGCTCTAATAGCTTCTATCTTAAACTCTCCCTTCAGCCTACTTCCTTTGGCAACAAAATTCTTAGAAGACTTCCAATGACCACCATCTCCATTTCTTCACACACTTACTCTCCTCATATTGGGATTCTCTCCCCACTACCTTATTGATACTACTCTTAACAAAGCTGCCAGTGACCTCCATCTTGCCAAATTAAGTGGTCACATTTCTGTTTTAATCTCACCATCATTTGAAATAATTAATTCCCTCTCATAGAAAAGAGGTTTCTTTTTGTTAACTTTCACTACCCCACTTATCTCCTGAGTTTGTGCCTGTATTTCTGGCCCCTATAATCTTATATTCTGGTTTCTCAACCTCTACCAACCTTTTGGTCTTGCTTCTCTATACAAATAATCTTTTTGAGTGACTTCATTTTGTGCCATTGCCTTAATTATATGATTACACTCTATCTGTTTTTTTTCTATTTACCCAACCATCTGTCCACCCACCTATCTGTGTACCCATTTATCTATAACTGTAGATCCATAAGTGTATGTACACCTAGCTAATCTGTATATAGTCTATGAATCCAACACAGATGGCCTCTCTACTCAAGAAGCATATATCTAGCCACCTAATGTTTCTACTTACTTGGCTGGTGAGCATGTCAAACTTAACAAAGCTAAAATGTGCCTCTTGCTTCAACCCCCACTGAAGCTCCTGACCCAGGTTCCCCACTTTAATGGAAAAACGTAAATAAAGTATTTGTAAATAGGGAAGGGAGGAGGGGGGTGAAGGCAGGACAGGGATAAGGGGAAAAAATGAGAACCAAGACCTGTCATGTAAAGGTACAAGATCTCAATGACGAATGTAACTGTACTGTATACCTGAAATGGACCAATAAACTCAATGAAAGAAAAAGAATACGCACGTCAGAGACTAGAGGTTTTTCTTTCTTTGCTTGGACTTATTCTCCATTCAGCCCATGAACTAGCCTTATTGACTCTATTCCAAGAATATTTTTTGAATCTGTTCATAACATTCCATCTCCATTAACATCATCTTCCTCTCCTTCTTTCTCCAGCCACATAATCCTTTATCCTGTCCCTCAAATGTACAGATTCATTCCTGCCTTTGCAGAAGCAGGTTCTTCTGTTTAGAATGTTCGTTCCTCTGATTTGTGTCTGACTGGCACCCTTCATTCACTTCGCTCTCACATTAAATGTTACTCTTCATAAGTGTCTTCTTGAACATCCTATTGAAAGCACTGCCCCAGGCACTTGTTTATAACTGCATTTTAATATTATAAAATATATACATTATAAATATTATTAATGTTTTATATTTAATAGTCACTTTTATATTTCTTAAATCAGCTATTTTGTTTATCACCTGTCTTTTACTAGAATTTAAACTCTACAAGAAGGAAACATGTTGGCTTCATTCACTGCTAGTTGGTGCATAGGAGAGAACATAAAGCAAGCTCATTTATTTACTGGACAAATTTTTTAAAATTTTGGAATGCATATAAACATTAAGAGGATTGAGTCCTGTGGTCTCTGGTTACATGATATTGATGTATAACTTGACCTGATGATAATCATCTTGGTAGTAATCCCTATTTTGATTGGCAGGTGACCCTGACACACATTCTAAACCAGATAGGTTGAGCAAAGCTGTTTAAATAGTCACCTAAGCATTTCATGTCATTTTGGGACTGTTTTTTTTAAATTGAATTTATTGGAACATTCTAGGCATACAATACAGTTACATTCATTACTGGGATCTTGTACCTTTACATGACAGGTCTTGGTTCTCATTTTTCCCCTTGTCTTCCCTCCCTTCACCCCCCGCCTACAAACACTCTAATTCCATTTTTACATTTTCTCACATTTTTTCTCCTTTCCCTTATTCCCCTTCCTCTACCCATCGCACCTTCCCTACACCTTTAGCCCTTGGGACTGTTTTTTTAACTGACATTTGCCACAATAACAGGTTTGGAGAAAAACTGGGTAGATTCTGGTTGGCTAGAGCCACCTTTTCCTAGCAAAAGCATATAAAACCTTCCCTTTTGCTTTTGAATGCAGATTTTGCTGCCACTCAAAGTATACTTCTATATATAAGTCTAATAAGTTAAAATCTGTGCAGTCCTGGATTTGTTCACCTCTTTCTTCTTTGTCTCTAGCATCTTCCACCTTTGGCAACTGGTTCTTCTACAAGGATTTTTTTCTGAAACACATGAGACTATTTCCTATTGCTGCTTCTCAGATCCAAAATCTTTTACCACTGATTCTGGCACCCACTAGTGTCATTTGCATTTAATTCACTCACTCTCGATTGCACAACTTGTATTTTCGATTTCAGTATTGAATGGTGCATATAGATAATGAGGTGGAAATAGAACAAAAAAAAGCAAAAGTTTTCAATATTTTGTTTCTACACTGCAACTATTTTTGGAATGTCATTTAAAAAAATTTTAAAGCAAAGAAAAACGTACAGATATTTGGATGAATCCTGATATGACAGCATCCTAGGATTTCATGTATTCATATTTTGTACAACTGACTTTAAGATTTTAAATTCTATGGTTGGATCTTACAAATACCTATTTTTCTCATGGAAAGTCAATATTGCTGAACATTCAAGCAATCTCAAACAATATGTAGGATGACAAATTCCTATGTCTCACTTGGTAAGAAACATTGCCCTTCTTTATGGCACTTTTCCATTAAGGTCAAATGGGGCTTCAGGATCCTTCTGAACACAGTGCTCTGGATAGCCACTACCAAAGGTTATGTTTGCAAGAAAGATGATACCTACATGTTATTCCTGGTTTTGATGAAATGAAGAGTAGATTTAATGAAGCCAATATTGTATTGAGGAACAATCTTGCTTTAGAGTCTTGAGGACTTAAAGAGACTGGTTGGGATGGCTTGTGTCTAGATGTCCCTCCAAAGCCCCATGTGGTCATAGGTGGGGCTTTTCAAGGGTGGCTGGATCTACAGTGTGTGATGCTGGAATTAAGTATGTGAGGCTGGGGTTAAGGGTGTGTGATTACTACATTAGTTCACTTGTTGGTTTGGCATAGTTATAGGTGTGGATAATGGGAAGGCCCAATCTAGGTGTGAGCACTATCTGCGCTAAGGGTGTGTAGTCTGGATAGACTATAGGAGACAAAAAAAAGGTACTCCCTTCATTTGCTGCTTGTTTCTTGCTACTTTATTGCTTTGCTGCCTTCTCCTCACTATACACTGCTTCTCCTCTGCAATGCCCCTCTGCCATATCACCCTGCCTTGGACCCAGACAACTATGAACTGAAGCTTCTACAAACTATGAGATAAAATATACCTTCCCTCCTTTAACTTTGGGTGTTAGGTATTTTTTTGGGGGGGCAACAAGAAAAGTAACTAAGACACTGGATAGATAGCCTGTGTCGATTTATCAGAAATTTCTCAGAAGTAGGACATTAACCCCACTGCATTGTTCCAAACTTTCTCAATTCCTTATAAGAAGATCAGCTTATGGTTGTGGTGTTTCTTTCTAGTTGGTTTACCTTTGAGGGTTCACTCATATATGCAAAGTTCACAGTATTCTAGTCTTCTTCAAGCTCTATGCATGATGGTATAGAGGGTACAGTCATCTGGATGTGAATTATAGCTCTACTACTTACCAGCAATGGACCTTGCTCAACCTCTAAAAGACTGTTTATTCATCTTTGATATGAGAAAAAGTATACTTACTCTGTGGTGTGGACTAGAGGTAATGCTTAGAAAATGCCTAGTACATAGTAGGTGCTTAATGAATAGTATAACTGTATACACTGAGAATTTACTCAGGGTATATAGCTACAAAAAGCAGCAGAGGAACCAAATTGTCTTGTTCATGGATATCAGGAGAGATGGCTAACTGGGCACACAGTTTCTTTTTGGGATGATGAAAATTTTCTAAAATTGTTTATGGCTATATCTGTATTAATGGTGTGGAATAAATTGTGAATGAACTCAAAATCACTGTACTATCTAAATGGATGAATTCTATGCAGTTTGTGTCCTCTATGTAAGTAAAGCAGATTTTTAAAAAGTATGCTAATTTATGCCTTTGGGGTCTACACATGCCTACAGACTTTATGAGAATATCAGTTGTAACAGAAATACAAGAATATAATCTGGGAGTAGGGTGAGGGGGAGAGTGGAGACAAATTTGGAGATGAAGCCAAACACTGAGACACTATCCTCCATGTAAGTTGTTGATGTACCATGCTGTTCTCAAGCCATCTAGTAAAATGGTGCTCTGAGTCATAGATGAGGTAATGGAAAGTAGGTGGTGACTTTAGCTTCTGTTTTTTTTTTCAGTTTCTATTAAGAGCCAAGGGGAATTGTGAGCCAGTGCCCCTTTCAAGTTGGAGCATGGGGGAAGAGGTACAGCTTGTTGATCCCACCATTTCCACCTCCTAGACATCCCCTCACTCACCTGGGTGACATGGAAAGGTAGATCTTGCTTTCCAGGAAGCCAGTGTGAAAGCTCTCTGAATAACAAAGTAACATTATTGTCTGCCTTCTACTATGGCCAGAGGATATTTTTGGCAGTAGGGAAGATCTCAGTGCCACAGTGGGAAAATTGGCCTATGTCACTGATAGCCACAAGGTCTCTGCCAGACCAATATATGTTAGGTTAAAAACACATCCACTTCTGCTCAGAATGCCCCAGTCCTGTTAGGACTTTATCTGTGGGAACCAAGCCTGCCTCATTTTCTCAGCAGCAACATGTTTATAACAAATATTATAACTGTTGAGATGATGAGAGAGTTTTACCCACTTTTCTAGAGAATGTACTAAGCTAGCAGGATAGTTCCTGATTATGTATGAAAAAATATAAATAATCTCAAAGGTTGTGATTTAGAACTGATGCTCTTAATCATGAGACTCAACAAATGACCTGGCCTTTAAATGGGGACTGCTCTGCACCTCTGCCGAAGAGCCTGTTCTTGCTCTTTGTAACAAACTGCACACTGCCAGAGTGACTATAACACAGCATGTTCAGAACCAGAATCCCTGGACTCATATTTTGTCAACAGATGGTGAGGTTGTGAATGTTGTAGGTGAGGATCAAGTCCAAAGAGTCAACCAAGAAAGGGAATGAACACAATACTTTTTTTCATCCTCCCACAGTGCTGAGCAGGGCAGTTTATTATTTTTCTCAGTGCAATATTCACCAGTTTGACTAAGAATGTAAAAATGGCAAGCTAAACAGGAGAATCCTGTATGATCATTGATTTTTTTTTCATAAGCAGCCATGACCTTACACTCTAAAAACTGTTTTTCAAATCATAGAACAATATATGTGCTGAGAAACTGGAGTAGAGTTATTCTACAGAGAATGCATGCCAACACGCCAGCTTGATTGTACAGACCTTCATTGTAAAAGATTCTACACCTACCTTCATGACATATTCTATGGCTTAGCAGCTTCTCAGTCAAAAGGCATTGCATCATATCTAATTTAAGTCTTCCTTATCATACTCAAAAGCCATTGGGTCAAAATGATCATGTAGATTCAATACAGCTGCTTGTTTTCTCCACATAAATTAATTTTACCTATTGGAAGATCTTGATTTTGTTTTTATCTATGATTTGTATCTCTCACTTATTAAAATGATTTAAGTATCTGCACACAAGTTTTAGTCATGCTTTCTCTTTTCTAGCCAATGAAAATTTTTCCCCTTTTCAAAAAATACCCAATGGTTTTATACAGATAAATTACATGTGATTGACAAATATGGTGAATGTTTAAAATTTACTACAGTAAAATACACTTTGCAATTAATCCCCCTTGATTTGAACACATTTATCACACGATTCTTGCCCCTTTCTGAAGCAGTTCTAGAAGTCTTTTTTTGTGAGTGTCTTCATTTGCACTATTATGGCTAGTTCAATGTCCTGAATCCATTCAAAATGACTTTTCATGGTCATTTTCAATTTTGGAGAAGAGCCACCTCACCCCAGAAAGAATGGCTGCCTATCATGAAATCAACCAATAACAAATGCTGGCAGGGGAAAGAGGAACCCTGGTTCATGGCTGCTGTGAGTGTAGACTGGTGTAACTATTGTGGAAATCAGTATGGATACCTTAAAGAACTAGTATTGGAAGCCCCATTTAATCCAGCTATCCCCTTGCTGGGTATCTTCCCCAAAGAATTAAAAGAATCATACCACAGTGATATATGTGAACCCATGTTCATAGCAGCACAATTTGTGACAGCTAAAACTTGGAAGCAGCCAATTACCCATCAACAGGAGACTGGACAAAGAAAATGTTTTTTTTTTCTTTTTAATAAAATGGAGTACTACTCAGCCATAAAGATTTTTATAGCTAAATGGATGCATATTGAGGCCATACTGTTAAGAGAAATAAATAGGACACATTTGTATAAATACCAAATAGTTTCTCTAGTGTGAGAAACTTAAGGTGTAAATAAGGACTAAAAGGTATAATAGATAATGTGAAATATAAGAAGAAAAGGTGGAAAAGGAAAGGGGAAGTGGGAGGGGTAGGGGAAAAGAGGAAAAGAAAAGGGAATGGAATTAATATGAGAAAATAAAAAATGGAAAGAAAGTCTTTGTAGATAGGGAAAGATAGAGGGCTTGAAGGGAGGGCAGGGGAAAGGGGAAGAAATAAGAACCAAGATGGATTATATAAAGGTGCAAATTTCCAATGATGAATGTCATTCTATAGTATACCTTAAATGTAACAATAACGTTAATTTTAAAAGTTAGTGGCAAATAAAAAAGTAAACACAATAAGATCTGTAGCACTATGTCAATTATACAAACATACACACACACACACACACACACATATGCACACAGAAATGGTCTCACAGAAATGGTACATCAAAGATAAAGAAGAAAATTTTTCCAAATGTACGATTCAGGGCCATGAAGTATATGTCTATTGTTGGGCAATCATCACCACCATCCATCTCCAGAACAATTTTCACAAACTGAAATTTATTCCCATTAAACAATAACTCCCTGTTCCCCAGCCCGAATTTCATTTTCTGTCTCTATGAACTCCACTGTTCTAGGTCCATAAAATCACAGCACATTTGTCATTTAGCTTTAACATAACGTCTTCTAGACTTGTCCAGTGTATAGTTCAGAATTTTTTTCCTTCACAAGGCTGAATGTTTCATTGTATGTATATTGTGTATCACAATTAGTTTTTCCATTAGTTCACCATTGGGCACTTGAGTTACTACCATATTTTGCTATTGAGTAATGCTACTATGAATATTTGGGTTAAAAAAATCTGTTCAAGTCTTTGATTTTAGTTCTTTTGGGGATATACTCAAATGTGGAAATGATAAATTATAGGGTAATAGCATGTTTAGTTTTTTGAGGAACCATGATATTGTTACCTGCATTAACTATACTAACCTAAATTTTCACCAGCAATACATAGGGTTCAAGTTTCTCCTCCTCAGCTTATCTCTTTAAACTAGTAAACATTCTAATAGGTACCAAGTGGTATCTCAGTGTGATTTGATTTGCATGCCTTTATTGATTAATAATGTTGAGAATTTTTTCCCATGCTTATTGGCCAAGAAGAGACATTTTAAAATTGTAAAATAAATTGATAAATTAATATAATTTCTGTAGCTGGATAATTTCTTTCATGAAATCTTAAACACTGAAATATTGACTTGTAGTCTTTTTTTATGAGAGAAAGAGAGAAGAAAAAGTAAACCAACCCCTAAGAAATCTTAAGCATGCCTACAGTTGTCAGCCAGTTAATCAGAGATCACAATCTTTTTTTCTGAGCTAGTAATGCTTATTTAATGTCTTAATTAGGACAGTTCAATTTTCATAATGGCCCTGAAATCTTACGGACTTAACACAATTGATGCTACTGTTCTTCCAGTGAGTGACAGCAGGGAGATCTTCTCCACACAGTCATTCAGGGATCCAGGTTCCTTTCATCTAGTGTTTCTATGATGTTAAGAAGCCTTGGAGTCTACCAGTGGATCCACTGTCATCTGTCTGTTGTTGAAGAAAAAAAGAGAAAGAATAAAAGTACTCCTCTTTTAACTGCCAGATCTGGCATGATTAGGAATATAGCCAAGAAAGAGAATATGGCTTCTAGTGAAAAATTAGTCTTTGTCACAGCTGTTAGAAGAGAGGAAAAGTTCAGGTTTGAGAATTGTTTATTGAATGAAAATTTCCTCAATTGTCAAGATTTCAAATTTTTTAATGGTTGTAATTTTTAAATTTTAAACCAAAAAATCTAGTTTTCCCAAATAATACATAACCCTCAATATCTTGAGTGATTATTTTATTACAGTGGCTCTTAAACTATTTATATCTCATTTGTAAACAAAAGCTCTTTGTGAAAAAACTGGTTCATTTTGAGATGTACTTTACTATGCATGAGATTACCTTCAGTGAGTGGAAATAATGCAGATTCATTTTCCCAGATGGAGTAGCAAAATCAAAGCAAAATACACCTAATACCTCCTCATTCATTCTAAATTTGCATATTTTGTATCAATTGAAGTGAGATTGCAACTATAATCTGCTTATTACAGGATGCTATAGAGTCAGAATAAATTCTCTATTACAAAATAATCAAGGCCAAAAAACAGAACAAAACACAATGTACACATGAGGAACTCAGCAAGTGGGCTGAGTTAGAACTATTCAGCACACACTCTGCAAAACACATAAAGCAACCACAGCCAGGCTGTAAATTGTCCTGAGTTACACAATAGAATGATAAGACAGATGACCAGGAAAATGTCAGTTGGCGGGGCCGTGTGAGATTGATTATTTGGCTGCCCTAATGCACAGGTAATAAGATGCCTTTCAGCTCTAGTCTACCTATTTTAGTCCAGATTTGTTTCCCCTGAGGCCTTAAAAATTAGAATTCTGTTGATTCAGTCCCACAATCATATAAAAGCTCATTCTGCTCACAGTACTCAAAATAAAATGGGATCCTTTTGTCACACAACACTAAATGCCTTTTCATCTAATGCCATCAATACACAATATCACAAAGTATAGGTACTTTGTAAAAGACTGATTACAAAGCAAAGCAAGACGCCAAGGGTTTGACAAGTGATGAAAAAAACAGCAGCACTCTACAAAATGCAAAGAAGGAAGCTACAAGCAAGCTACAGAATTGAGGATACAGGTACAAAAATGAGTCTATCTTGATATTATAAATTCCTAGGAAAACTGAAAATCAAACTGATTCTAAACTTACAAAGTGGAGCACATGTGTGTTGTGAGGCATGATAAGATCCATCAATGGGAAAATGAAGAGTTTCAGAACCAAGTTAGGGAGTAGCCAGAAAACCAAGCAAACACATTGATTTGGAAGAGACCTCTGTGGAACTAATGATGCAGAGTTGAAGAAGGTAAAGATGAAGATCAGTTCAGAAATGGATTATGATTTGCAACAGGTTAAAAATCTCCTAAATGAAGAGTTGGGTAGCCTTCACTAAACTTCTATGTATGAGATCCTAGTTAAATTGTTTTCTCTTGGCAAGAACAGACTAATAGAGTTCAGAACTTTCGCAGGTACGTGGTCTGTTGATATGTGTATTCTGATATCTAAAGAAGGCTGTATACAGGAAGTACTATACTTACAAGATTTAAATTAAATTAGTTGAGGGCCAGGGATCTAGCTCAGTGGTTCTGCCTCCTACCTGGCAAGCACAAGGTCCTGAATTCAATCCTGGGTAACAAACAAACAAACAAATTAGTTGAACAGTAAAATTTTTAAAAAATATTATTGAGTCTATTGGTACTTTTAAAGTATACAGTACAGTTACATTCATCATGGGGATGTTGGACCCTTACATGACAGATTTTGGTTCTCATTTTTTCCCCGTACTCCTGCCCTCCCTTTACCACCTCCATTCTCCCCTATTTACAAAGGCTTTGTTTCCATTGTTTTCCTTTTTTCATATTTTTTCTTACCCCTTATTTCCTTTCCCCTACCCTTTCTACTTCCTACAGCCCTTTTCTTCCTATTTCACACTATCAGTTCTGCAATTTGGATCTTATTTGTACTTTTAGTTTCCATACCAGAGAAACTATTCAGTATTTACACATGTGTGTCTTATTTATTTCACTCAAGAGTATGGCCTCAATATGCATGCATTTTTCTATGAATGACTCTAATTTCTCATTCTTTATGGCTGAGTAGTATTCCATTTTATAGAAAAACCACATCTTCTTCATCCAGTCTACAACTGATGGGCAATTGGGCTGTTTCCAAGTTTTAGCTATGACAACTGTGCCACTATAAACATGGGTACACATATATCACTGTGGTTATGATTTTTTAAATTCTTTTGTAAAGACACCCAGCACAGGGATAGCTGGGTCAAATGGAACCTCTAGTCTTAGTTCTTTGAGGTATCTTCATATTGATTTCCACAGTGCACCCATCTGCACTCCAACCAACAATGGAGAGGGTTCCTTTTTCCCCACAACCCTGCCAGCATTTGTTATTGTGTGATTTCTTGATAGCAGCCATTCTTTGTGGGGTGAGGTGGAATCTCAGTGCTGTTTTCATATGCATCTCTCAAATAACCAGTGATGTGGAACATTTTTCATTCCTTTATTTGCTGCTTTTACTTCTTTGTCTGAGAAATGTCTGTTCATTTCAGATGCCCCTTTTTAAATCAGCAATTTGTATTTGGGGGGGTCTGATTTTCCTTTTGAATTCTTTATATATTTCAGATAGTAGACCTTTGTCTGAGGAACAGCTGTCAATTTTTTTTTCTAAGATTGTGGGTTGTCTTATTGCTGCTTGTGATTTTGCTGGCAGGACAGAAGCTTTTTAATAAGATGAGATCCCAGTTGTTGACTCTGTGCTAGTTCCCATGCTACTGAGGATTTGTTCATAAACTTTTCCTATGCCAATGTCTTCCAGAGTTCTGCCTAACTTATCTTCCAGCAAGTTTAGAGTGTCTGTTTTAATATTTGGATCTTTAATCCATTTGGATTTTAATTTAGTGCACTGTGAAAGATAAGGGTCTAGTTTTAATCTTTAGCAAGTTGAAAGCCAGTTTTTCCAACACCATCTATTGAAGAGACTATCTTTCCTCCAGTGAGGATGGTTGGTTCTTCCGTCAAAGATGAGGTAGCTGAGTACATCGGGAGTAGTTTCCATATCTTCCAATCTGTTCCACTGATCCTTGGGTTTTTTTTTTTCTTTGCCAGTACCATGCTGTTTTTATCTCAGTGGCTTTGAAACACAGTTTTAATTTGGGGATTGTGATACCCCCTGTCATTCTCTGTTGCCTAGGATGGCTTTTGGTATTCTAGTTCTCTTCAGGTTCCAAATGAAATTTTGGATTATTTTATCTAGTTCTGTGAGATATGCCATTGGAATTTCAATTGGGATTGCATTGAATCTTTATAGCAGTATTGGAAGTATGGCCATTTTCACTATGTTGATCCTTCCTACCCCGGAGCTGAGGATATCTTTCCATGTTCTTATATCCTCTTTGATCTCTTTTTTCAAAGTGCTGTAGTTTTCAGTGTAGAAGTCTTTTGCTTCTTTCTTTAGATTAATTCCGATGCTTCATTTTTGGATGCTATTGTGAAAGGAATTGTTTCCCTAATTTCTCTCTCATTCAGTCTGTTGTTTGCACACAAGAAGACTATTGGTTTTCGAGTGTTGACCTCATATCTAGCTACTCTGTTGAAAGTGCCAGTTAAGTCTAGAAGTCTTTTGGCAGAGTTTTTTGGGTCTTCTGTATAAAGTATCATATTGTCACCAAATAATAAGTTTACCTTCTTCCTTTCCTATCTTTATTCCTATCTCATGTCTAATTGCTGTGGCTAATGTTTCCAAAACTATATTGAACAAGAGTGGTGATAGTGGACATCCTTGTTTTATTCCTGATTTTAGAATGAAAGTTCTCAGTTTTTGGCCATTTAATATGATGTTGGCTGTTGGTTTTTCATAAATAGCCTTTATCAAGTTGAGATAAAGCCCATTGTTTCCAACTTTCTGAAGGGTTTTTATCATGAATGGGTGCTGAATTATGCCAAATGCTTTTTCTGCATCTATTGAGATGATCATATGCATTTTGTTCTTTATTATGTTAATATAACATATTACATTTATTAATTTACTTATGTTTAGCCATTCTTACATCCTTGTAATAAATCTGAAATCTGACTTTTCAGAGTGTATGATCTTCTTGATAACCCTATGTATTCTATTTCCAGTATCTTATTGAGGGAGGAATTTTACATCTATGTTCATTATTGGCCTGTAGTTCTCTTTTTTAGTTGGGTCTTTCCCTGGTTTGGGAATCAGGGTGATACTTGCTTCCAGTAATGAATTTGGAAGTATTGTTTCCCTTTCAATTTCACTGAAAAGTTTAAAAAGTAATGACAGTAGTTCTTCTCTAAATGTCTTGTAGAATTCACCAGTGAAGCCATCAGGACCTGGGCTTTTCTTTGTTGGTAAAATTTTAATTATATTTTGTATTTCACTGATTGTAACTGGGTGTTTAGACTTTTTAAAAATCTTCTTCATTGAACTTTGGTAGTTCATAAGTACCAAGAAATCTGTCCGTTTCTTCTGTGTTTTCCATTTTACTAGAATACAGGCTCTTGAAGTAGGTATTGATAACACTCTGGATTTCTGCTAGATCTGTTTTGACGTCTCCTTTTTCATTCCTAATTGCATGGATCTGAGCCTTTTCTTTCATTTTTTTTTGGGGGGGGACAAGGTTGGCTAAGGTTTTATCAAATTTATTTATTCTTTTAAAAAATAAACTCTTTGATTCATTGATTTTTGTATTGTTCTATTATTTCCATTGCATTGATTTCTGCTCTTATCTTTATAATTTCCTCCCTTGTGTGAGCTTTGGGGTTTTCTTGCTCTTCTTTTTCTAGGAGCCTAAGATTCATCATCAGGTTGTTTATTTGAGCTCGCTCTGTTTTTCTAGTATGGACATTCACTGCTGTAAATTTTCCACATAGAATTGCTTTCATTGTGCCCCATAGATTCCTGTATGTTCTATTGGTGTTATCATTTACTTGTACAAACTGACTAATTTCTTCTTTAATGTCACCTGTGACCCACTGATTATTCAAGAGAGTGTTGTTCAATTTCCACATGTTTGTGACATTCTTATGGTTTCTTATGCTATTGATCTCCAGCTTAATTGCACTATGGTCTGATAGTATACATATGATAACTTCAATCCCTTTGCATTTATTTAAACATGTTCTATGAGCTAGTATGTCATCTCTTTTGGAGAATGACCCATGTGCAACCAAAAAAAATGTATATTCTGATTTTGTGCTGTGGAATACTCTGTAAACGTCTATTAAGTCCACAGTTTCCAAAGCTTAGTTCAGTTCTAGGATCTCATTGTTGACTTTTTGTCTGGATGATCTGTCTATTTGTGACAGTGGGGTATTGAGGTTCCCCACTACAACTGCATTAGTGCTTAACTGGTTTTTCATGTCCCTCAATATTTGTTTTATATAGTTGGGGCATATATATTTATATATCTCTTCCTCTTGGATTGTTCCCTTTACAAGGACATAATGGCCTTCTCTGTCTCTCTGTCTCTCTTAATCAGTTTTGGTTTGAAATTTACTTTGACTGAGAATAAGAGAGCTATCCCTGCTTTTTTCTGGGCTCCTGTCACATGGAGAACTGTTTTCCATCCTTTCACTTTCAGTCTATGAGTTTCTCTTTCAACTATGTGTGCTTCTTGTGTACAAAATATTGTTGGATTTTGCTTGTTAACCCATTCTGCCAGTCTATTTCTTTTGATTGGTGAATTGAGGCCATTAACATAAATGGTTATAACTGATAAGTATTGACTTATCATTGTCATGTTATTGTCCTGTTGTTGGCTCTTTTAAATTCCCCCCTTTAGTTTCTTGCCTTGCCTAGTTGATTTGTTCTGTTTAGCCTCATGGTGTGTGACCTTCATTGTCTTTTTCTAGGGTATTATTTAGTGTTGTGTATAGTGCTGGTTTGGTATTTATGAAGTTTCTCAGGTGTACTTTGTCATGGAAATATCTTATTTCCCCATCAATTTTAAAAGAGAGTTTTGTAGGATACATCAGTCTAGGTTGGAGCTTGTTTTTTCTTAGGACTTGAAATACCTGTCTCCAGTCTCTTCTTGACCTGAGGGTTTTTGTTGAAAAGTCTGCTGTGATTCTGATGGGCTTTTCTTTGCATGAGATTTGTTTCTTTTCTCTAACTACTTGTGGTATTTTGTTCTTCTGTTGGATTTCTGAAATCTTTACCATTATGTCTTGGTGTAATTTTCTTCTTCTTTTTTTTAAATCATGTCTACTTGGAGTCCAAATGCCTCACTTATCTGTATGTCAAATTCTTCTCCTCTGTTTGGAAAGTTCTCTGTCATTAATTCTGTGAATAGATTTTTTAAAAGTCTTTTGTAATTTCTCCTGATGCTTTATGATTCCTATCAGTGTTATATTATTCTTCTTTATATCATCTAGGAGTTGTTGGATCAATTTCTCATGATCCCTTACTGTTTTTAAGAGATCTCTCTTTTCATGGTCACTGACTACAATACTATCTTCTCTGTCTGAAATTCTGTCTTCACATTCATTTATCTAACTGTGAATGCTTTCAATAGAGTTTTTAATCTCCTACTATCTTCTCTATTTGAAATTCTGTCTTCACATTCATTTATCTAGCTGTGAATGCTTTCAATAGAGTTTTTAATCTCCTGGATATCTGTTTGAATCTGTTTCATCAATTCCATTTCTTTCCTATGTTGGGCATTCAAGGTTTCCATTTCTGTCCTATGCTGGGCATCCATGGCTTCTATCATGGGCCTGAGCTCATCTATTTTTTTTTTTTTTGTCAGTTTGTGTTCTAGAGTCTCTAATTATGTCTTTTATTGTGCTCATTATCTCTGTAGTTATCTGGGAAATTACTTCTGCTTTGAATTTTTCTAGAGCCTGATTGATCTGTTTTGTTACTTCCTGTACTATGAGTTCAGGGTGTCCTGGTGGTTGATTGTCAGACTTTTCCACCTTGTTTCACCTAGAATTTGCCATTGGTGAACTGGAAGTCTGTCTATGTGCCTTGTTTAGGTATTTTCTAACTTATTTTTGTTGTTGGGCTCTCCTTGGTTTAATTTCTGGGTTAGTATTTCTATCTTCCTCATATAGCTGCTCTTTAGTTTTTTAGTCTCTAATGACTTAGAGACACTCTCATTTTCATACTGTCAGGAAGAACAACACATTAAATTAATCACAACCCCTTAGCCCAATTAATATAGTCAGCAACACAATAGCATTAAGCACAGCTTAGAAATTGATCATTTATGGTAGCTATTAATTTATCACCTTTAATCATGTGAATTAAATCAAAATCAAGGACCAGACCAAAATCTGTTTATAGTGTTAAACTCTTCAATATAGCAACATTACCCTTCAGGATGGGGACTTAGAAGGAGTTGGGAGGAGAGGAATAGATAGGTAAAAGAATAGGAGAGACTTTCAAGTGAAGCCAGAGGACACAGGAAAATCATGCAAACTCTAGGAAACTGTTGAAGATAAGAGGGAAAGACATAGTGCAAGAACAAAGACAATAATAGAACAATTTAACAGAAATAGGGAAGCTATAAATTGTTTTCACTTTCCTTTGAATGTAATGACCATTAAGTGAAGAAAAAGGTGAGGAGAAAAGAAAAAGAAAGAAGAAATCCAAATTAGGTCAGGAGCAGGAACAAAAGGGTAGATGAAGAATAATGTGGAGTAAGAGACTGAGTGGGAAAAAGAAGAAAGAAAAAAGGAAGAATTTGCTGAATGGGAAAAAATAAAAATTTAAAAATTAAAATTAAAAATAAGAGGAAAAGAAAAAAAAATTTGAATAGTCTCTTTCAGGGTGTATCTCTGCTATCATAATATACAATGTGTGTGACAATGGGCAGAACTAAGGAAATTAGCCTCCGCTAGCCAATAGCAGACCCCTGAGATTCAGGCTGAATTCTGGTTGCAAGATTCAAATTGGGCTTCCTGACCTCCTGCAGAGTTGAATTCTGCAAGGTTCTACTGAAGGTTCCAGCTGCCCTTCCCCTGAAGATAGTCCAAGTTCTGCTGGAAGTTGGTGATCCCCCCAACTTACCAGCTACCTTTATTGCTGTTGTTCATTTCCATTGTATCCTCTGGAGCTCAGTAGTATGGCCTTTATGACCATCTGTGTCTCTGCATTGTGGATCCAGGTACCAGCACAAGCAGGAGGCCTGAGAGTGGGAAGGGGTGAATGTTGCAGAGGCACCTGTGTGGCTGGGAAGTGGGTGGTTCTCACTGGTCTGCTCCAATGGAGGGGAGGCCTGGGGCACCGGAAGTGGAGGAGGAGGAGCCCTGATTAGCAAAATTTATAACTTGATTTACACTAAAACTTGATATTCAACTTTGAAATCTCATTAAGCTATTTATAAACCTAGAATACTTTATAAAAAGAAGGGGGCCTTTAATAGGTGTCTGATAAAGTCATCTTAAACATTCTAAATATCTGTAATGATTAATCCCATTTATAAATTTAGTTAATGAAATCCCTCTTAATATTTTAGACTTCATTAATAAAAGTAAAGTGTTTCACATTTTTTAGCCTTTAAAATTTCAAAATGGACAGGTTACAACCAGAAGTACAATCTGCCTGAAGTACTTAGAAATTGTTTTGTAAATCTAACAAATTAAAAATTGTAAGGGAAGGGTGGAGGTGGCGAAAGGAGAATGAAGAGAAAGAATGGAAAATAAAAAATATGAGAAAAGGAAAAACTGGAAAAGTCTCTGTAAATAGGGAAGGGTGGAGGGGATGAAGGGAGGGTATAGGGAAAAAATAACCAAGATACATCATGTAAAGGTACAAGATCCCAATGATGAATGTAACTGTACTGTATACCTAAAAAGTACCAATAAACTTAATGAAGGAAAAAATTGTTAATTCCTTGAAATAATATGATGCTACTTATAAGCTTAGTCCACTTTTCTCATGCCTGTTTTTTAAAATAACAAGTCCAAATTCAAACATCAATTTTAAATTCAATGCACAAAATTAACCTGTCAGCTTCTGTAATATATCAAATTCTTACAAGATGGCAAGTATTTTTTATTATCAAGTGTTCAACCAATGTTCCTATGCTTAACACACAAGTCTTAATAATGTGGTTTTCTTGTACTTTATATTTTATTTTTCTTATACTATATTTCTTATCTTAGGTGAATTGAGGTATCTGGCTTAACAGTGACCACAATAGGAAGGATCATTATCTCAAGGCCTGAGATGGCGTATTGATTCTGAGGCCAGAATGCAGGCTTAGGGAATAAATAAATCCAAGGGGATTCTGTCTGAGTCACTAAAAGACATAGTGAGCTTTCTTTCTTTCTTTTTTTTTTTTTTAAGAGTCTGTATGACAATAATGTCAAATGACATATCCTTCAGTCAAACTCCACATCCTTCAGTTGGGGTGGGTTGCTCCTGATTAAGAGTTATACTCTTACAACCTTCTTTCATCAGATAATCTGAAGTTTTCAACCACCTATCCAGATGAAGATATTTTATTTTTTGCCTAATTGAAGTTTAGACTTTTTTCTTATTATTCATGTCATGTACACCACAGCACTTCTAGGCTTTTAAATGAATTCCAATTGGATTCTGCAAATCTCTCATATCTTTTTCAGTCTGTGTGTTTACAATTCTATGGTTGATCTAGACATATGAGAAAATACAGCAAATGGGTGGGCTTTTGTGTGAATTCTGCCACTGTGCTAGACTGGGTGAGTCAAGCCCAGATCAAAGGTAATGTTGTTTCACGATACCTTCCCTGTAAACTGAGAGTCCTATTCAAATGTCCTTCTTTTCTATGCTGCTAATTCCATAGCCTTACAGTTTACATCCAAAGTGTAATGTTCTATTTTGCTGTGACAAATAGAATCTTAGGACACAACTGTAAATTAGTTGCCTATACCCATTCCAAGAAGTAACATATAGTTTACTTAGTTCCAAAGATTTACCATGTGGCAGACTGAATAATGGGCTTTCCAAATATGTTCATGTCCTGATCCCCAAGTTTTGTAAATATGTTCACATATAAGACAAACAAGACTTAGCAGTTGTGATTAAGGATCTTGAAATGGAGATTATCCTGTATTACCAGGGGGGCGGTGCTCAATTATGAAAAGTGTATAAAAAGAAGGCAGAAAGTGAGAGTTAGGGGAAATATAGTGACAGAAGCAAGCAGGAGTAAATAGAGGAAGGGGCTGCTAACTAGAAAGTGCAGGTGGCCTTTAGAAGGCCAGAAGACAGACTTGCTTCTGAATCTTCAGAAAAAACAGCCTGATGACATTCTGATTTTAGCCCAGTGAATTGACCTTAGACTTCTCCTCGCTAGAGCTGTAAGGTGCATTTGTGCTTGTTTTAAACCATTACATTTGTCATAGTTTGTACAGCAGCCATAAGAAACTAATACAACTTGTGTCTTTCAGATGGCTATGGTTTTAGTCAGGTCTTCAAGCTCTTCTCAGCCTTTGTCTTTGAATAGAGCAGGAATCTTGCTAGCTTGGTGGCCTGTCTCCATTCTTGGGGGTCATTGCCTATTTGTTCTTATTCACCTCCTGTGAGCTGCCTTTTCCAGAATCCCACCACCTGGTTTCCATCTAGGTCCAACCCTAGGAGGATTGACCATGGGAGGAAGGAGGACCAGTGTGTTTCTTACCCTCTCTCTGTGGTGTAGATATGGTACCCCCAGGAATCACTAGGCCTGCTCCATAATCCTGACTCCCACCAGTCATAATGTCCCTCGTTGGTCCTGGCTCCCATAGGCAGAAGCCCCTTCCCCACCTACCACTTACCTCTATGATTTTACTATGTCCTCCCTTTGCCATCCCAGGCAAGGATGGGAAATAGCTGCTTTCTGTGTTTCATACTTCTGTGTTGTCTCACCTTCCCCTGTTTACTTTTTCAATTCTTCCAAATTATCTAGTTTTCCATATTAGATTTCTATTTAAAAAATAAACTCAAGTCATTTCTGTATTGCTATTATGTCATTCTTCTCCATATTGGTCCTCTGAGGGGAAATGGAGCACTTTTCTGCTTAATTCTGAGGTCTACCTCAAAGTCTGAGAAATGCCACCCAATCAGTTCTCTGTGTCTCCAGAAGCCTCACTCAGAAACATCCTCTGACTCTAGTCCAGAATTTTCTAAGCCCTACCTTTTCCTGACCATATGACTTTGAACACTTTTTAATTTTGTACCATTTCAACTTCATACTAATTTACCATTTATATATTAGTCACTCTGGCTGTCTAGAGCCAAAGGAATTTGTTAAAGGATGTAAGGGCTCAGGAGAAAAGAGAAATAAGTGTTAATCCATTAAACTCAGCAGGTGTAAAAGGCACTCAAGGGGCTAAACAGCAAGAACCCAGCCACAGCCACCAACACACAAAAAAGTGGACTACTCAGCCACTAGCACTGCCTCTGCCTCTGTGGTGAATGGCCTATTTCTTGTGTTCTTTCAACATTATTCAAGGTTCAGATTCCTCAGACAGTGAGTAATCTCACTGATTGGTTAAGCCAGACCATGTTTCCATCCCCCAAAGTGAAAAAGGATGGATTTCTTTAAGTTTCCTTAGACTAAGAAATATACTTTCTCTGCCATCAGGAAAACACACATGGGAGAAAGAAAACTCTCCTGAAATGAAACAAAATAAGAAAGAAAATCAGCTATGGAAAGAAGACTGATTTTGGACTGCCAAAAGCAGCAAATGACTATCATCTCCTACCCATTATTTTCTGTTTCAAAATCCATTACTAATCCTTTTCATATTACCATTCTCTTAATCTTATTTTCCATTGTCTCTATGAACTTACCCTTACCTTGGACCACCTCTAAATCCATATCTTTTGAAAAGGTATTAATCTTTGGCTGACTTACCAATAGTTGGAGGTTTTTCAAATAAATTTTTCAAATTAATTTTATATTCAACAAAATATTGAATGAATGAATGAATGAATGAATGTGAAGTATGACTGTCTATTACCATCTCCTTTAAGACAAGTCCAAATGAAATATTACCTTTCCAGGTACTGAATTGGTTCCCCAATTTGGAGTGTTTGGGCTCCCTTTCTTGTTTTCTTTTTTTTTATTTTTAATTTGGGGTTTTCAGTAGACATCTGGGATAAATAAAATTTTTGAATTTTTTCTTAAACTTCTGACTTACTAATCAACAAAATAGCATGTTCTCCACAAAAATGCTGTTAAGATGCATGATATTTCTCCAGTGAGACAAACACATCACTCAACAGTCATCAGATTCTTATAAAGTGGGTCGTCATCTTACAGTTGCTCCACTGCCTGCCAGGAAAAGTTTTATGGCTCGTGCTTTATCCCTGCCTCTTGTGTACCAGCTATGCTTTCTTCCCTGTGGTCCTCATCAAGGGCTTTCACAGTGCTTGATGTGGCAAACAAAGAAGTGTTGCTGCACATGGCACCTATCAGTGACTTACTGCTAGACCCAAGTCTGAGGACTCCAATTCCCTGTGAATCATTTCCTTGTTACACAACCATTTGGTAAAGGACATGGAGTCCCCATCAGTGGGTAGTAAAAACAATGGCATTTCTCTAAAGTAGCTTCAGCCTCAGAAACAAGACTCTTGCTTCTTCTGCTTTGTGCTACAGGTCTACAAACACTGACCCTATTCTGCACAATGGCTTCTCTCCTCTTCTGGGTACAGAAACTTATATCAGCTCACCCTAACTGTCTGCATTATGCAGTGCTTACCCTGGACTACCTGTGATGAGTCACTGTGTCACATTGCAACTTGTCCAGAACAGAGAAATCCTCAATAAGGACACTCAAAATCACTGATGGGAGAGGAAACTGTTAGTAACTTTCCTCCCATCAAACTAAGCTACATCATTAACTTGTCCTCTGTGCTATTTTTGGAAGTGATTTATTCTTTGCATGTTGGTATCTAGTTACTTATCTTACTTGAGCATATCCAGTAAGAAGATGAAGATGAGTCTCTTTTTGTTATGTCTCATTTGTCTTCCTTAGAATCACAGCACAGCATTCATATACCACATACCATATGACTATTAAAAATATAAATACAATTCTCTCTGCCTCATAAAGCTCAATAAATACTTGTTCATGAGCTGCCAAATCCCATTCAGTAATATAAAAGTCAATTACTTAATGATTTCTCTCTATAACAAGAGTATTCATTATTTTTCTCATTGAATTTTTTGAATGCCGACCAAGCCAGGCACCAGAATAGACACAGGGGAAACAATAGTATGCAAAACAAGACATTGTCTCTGCTCTCCTGGAACATCATGTATTAATAAAAAATTTACGTAGAAATGCAAACTGCAGTGGTGACCGATATCAGGATGAGATACTATAAAAGTGCTAGGAAAGCTTCTAGTGTTGGAACCTAATTAGTGCCCAGTTCAGGAGAGTCTGGGGGATGTTACTTGAGCTGTACTCAGAAAGATGAGGGGATCAGTTAGCTGAATAGAGGAAAGTACCCAGACTAAAAGGACAGCTTTGGGGCAAGAGGGAGTATTGATCACAAAAACAAAGAACTGGAAGGTCTTTATGTCTGCAGAGAGTAAGAAAAAGTGGGGCAGAGCAGGCATGGATAAACAGCCTCATGCGACACTTAGAAGATTTTAAAAAATTATTATTACTACACTTTGGTAGTACATAATTGTCTTAGTTACTTTCTCATTGCTGGGACACTTGACACTCACAAGTAAAGAAAGACTAGTTTTAAAAAAAAGAGTAGTTTATTTTAGCTCACAGTATGTAGACATTTCAATCTGTAGTTAGCTGGTTCAGAGGGGTGTCCCAGAGGAGAAAGGATTCATGTCACAGCAGGCAAGAAGTAGCAAGGCCTCAAGGGAAAATGAAGGATGGAATTATATATTATATATTTTTATTTATATATAGCAGACCCTTGAGTTATCAGTTCCTGAGGGCTGATTGTAACTCAAGTTAGTTGTAAGTCAGTACAACTGAGATCTGGATGTTTACCTGGGTGCATGCTACAGATAACAAGAGGCCAATGGATCTTCTATTAACCTAACTAACCCAAGATGTTTGTATGTCAGGCCAGTAATAAATTGAGGCTCTACTGCATCCTTCCAGGCCACACCCCCAGTAACTCATCTCTTCCCACCAGACTTGCCTCCCAACATCACACCCAACTATAAACCCATCAGTGGACTAATCCAGTGATGACCATCCCACACCCATAATCCAGTCACCTCCCAAAAGCCCCACCTATGAGCACATGAGACTTTGAGAGGACATCTAGATACAAACCATAATAAAAATGATTACTTTCATTGTAAGGAATCTATACACACACATAATATATATTAATTTTTTCCCATCCTCTAACCCTGCCTCCTAGGAGTTTGATCCCAAGAAGTATGGACTGGAATGTTCTATAGTCCATGGAACAAACAGACCAGGACTGTGTTTGAGAAGGATAAGCATGAAACCCAGGTGCCAATTGGTTTTTGTCTCAGTTTTTACTGGAGCATCAATATGGACCTGAGGACAGCATGGACAAAAGACTCTACAGAGGACATAAGGCCTCCAGATGCCTCAGCTAGTTCTTGAGTGTTTTGGGTCAGCTGTGGTCAGTGGCTTGTCACAGTTACCAGGTCTTTAAGTGTGAAAATCCTTGACCATATATTTATGCTCTCACTCCATGTGAGGCAACAGTTTTGATGCTCAGTAATCCCAGGCCTCCAGTCCTATTTTTTGCTGATGTAATTGCTATATCTTTATTGCAGAACCTAGGAATCCCTTGTTTATTTTTTTTTCCTTGTTTATGCCTGTCTTGGAGCTTTCCACGGGCAGGCCTACATGTTGGTTAGCATAAAGATTTGGAGAGAGCTTAGTAACATTAAGAGATTTTTGTCTTGAAAGTACCGCCCCAGCTTTACTGTGTGGAACAAATTAGAAGAGGATTGTCTAGAGGTGGTGAGACCATTAGGAGGTGATGGAGGCTTAGGTAAGTGTAGAGATGGAAGAGATGGAAGGAACAGAGTCAAAAGGTATTTAGGAAATAAAAGTAAACAGGGCTCAGCAGTGGTTAGAGATGAGATTCTAGCTTATGATTTACACAACTAGATGAGTCTTTGAGCTCATTTAAAACCTTATAACAATACCATTTTCTAAGGTAGGAGACACGAGAAGACCAAATTGGATCCTGGATATGTAAAAGCAAGCCTCTCTTTTTTCAATGTTGGGGATTAAACCCAGGGCCTTGCACCTGCTAAGCATGTGCTCTATTTGAACTACCCCCTAGCCCAAGGAAAACCTTTAAAAGTACAATGTTCTTCACACTGAGAAGAAACTAAGATTGGTGCCATAGTAGGAGAAAGTATGTGGGGAGCACAATGGGAAAATCTGGGCCCATGAGCAATTTATTTTCCACCCAATTTTAGTATTACTACAAGATAAAGCACTTAACGATGCTTTACAGATAAGCTTGGAAGAGGCACAAAGTGGGGCAAATGCCCCAACTATTCATCACTGACCAAGTAAAGAATTTTTGTTTTGTGGGCCAAATGAGACAGAGAAATCAGGGGACTCTAATGGACAAATACTTTGTGTTCAGCAGTCAGGGTCCCCAGAATACTCATGCTGTCCTACGGAGGGCTGGTGAGGTTCTTACTTTGTGGGAATGCACCAAAGCCCTCTGAGAGCTGTTCCATTTCTAAGACCTGGTAACAATGAATTCATCCCACATAGGTTTCAAAATACAAACTGTCAGAATATCTCTGATGGCTTTGTATGTTTTTGATCTAGACAGTGTGTAACACATCTTCCTTCTGAAGGCTACTAGCTTAAATTGGTGTGGAATAAAAGTACCTGACATATCCATGTGGAACTGTTCTAGAAAGCTCAGGGAATTAAAGGGTTGATAATAGAGATTTAGTGGAAGAAAGAGAAGGCATGCTAAAGAAGGGAAAAATACTACAGGGGCTGTCAAGGTGCCAGAATAAGGAAACACTGATACAGTGGCTTAAAGGACACAGGTGCTTGCTTCTCTTTTCTGTGATAGTCCCACATGATGTTAGAGCCTGGTAGGTGGCTCCATTTCATGAGGTTATTGAGAGAACCAAGCTCTTTCCATCATCATATCCTCCCCATCCAGTAGGGTTGCTTCCCACTCCATTGTTCTGTCAGTGCTAATACTATGTTTGGTAACAGAAGCATAAAGAAATTCCAGGTAATTTAGGGGTAATTCCAACTTCGAGCAAGTATCAGTCTCCTTGTTTCTACTAAAATTAATCAGGGTTGAGCTATTTTTCTCCAGTAAATGCACTCTGATTTAAATAGTAGAAGGTAAAACTTTTACTTTCCAAGTGATGCAGTGTCTGTTACACTAATGTACCCACTTGTAGATGACCAATCATTAAAATGTTTAAATGTTTGTGCCTGCATATTTATATCTGCAAATGAGAGGGAATAAGATTAACTTGCTCAGTGAGAAGCTGAAGGACTAATTCTTTTTACCATGTAGAAATAAAGAGTATAGTTTGTGGGCAGACAAGGTTCTGACATGGGTCACAGGACATAGAAACAGGTAGTACGCTAGGTACAGCTCCTGAAATATTAGTGCTAGCTCTTTTTTTACACTATTAATTGCAATGCCTCAGTGTAAAGGGAAGCCCTATAATGACTACCTGCACAAAAGAGCACCGTAATGATGCTGTTCAGTCTCAATGTGAGGGCTCTAAGATAATTTTAGCAGAAAAAACACATAGAAGGTATTTTATTAAGCTAAAATGAAACTATAGATACCATGTTACTCAAAAGCAGGGATCACCGGAAATTGGAAGGAGGAACCAAGAAAATGGTTGACAGAATTAGAAAACAAAAAGATTTTAGCAAAGTGAAATGCTGACTAAATCTATCAAGTGCATGTTTCATTAAAATAAGTATACAGAATTCTCTTGCATCCATAAACCGGTTCTGCAAATATAGGTTTGAGGATAGATCGTTTAGCAACAACACAGGTAAAATAGTTTTAGATTATTTAAAAGTCGATATGATATGACTACATAGGAATAGTTAGTCTTGGGTTCCATTCATAAAATATGATAGTGTCCAGCAAAAGAGAGGTAAGTGTCCTTCCCTGGAAAAACCACAACAGGACTTGATGGTTGTATCCATTTCTGAGAACACCTCCAGAGGACACTTAATTAGCATAAATCTGTGTTGCTGATACAATGAGACCATTGAAGCAGTGGCTTACAGAATACAGAATCTTGCCTTTCCCCTGGGTCATAATTTTAGCTCTAGGCTGGAAGGTGGCTGTTTCACATCATTCAGCAGACCAGGTTTCTCCCATCATCATTGACTCGTTGTCCACCATGGCAGTGCCGTCTACCACAGGGACACCACTAAGTCCAGGTTAAAGGATGGAGGAAGGGTACACAAAAGGCAATGCACTCTCTGAAGGTGATAATCAAGAATGGCAGTCATAATCTCCACTCACCTCCCACTGTCACCCAAAATTGCTCAGACTTTCTTGTATGTGGGGAGGGGAAACTGGAGAGGATAGTTCTGCTACCTTTAACTAGGGTAAGTCTACCCAACTATAGTTTCATAATAACAAAGGAAAGAGATGACATGAGTTTGGTAGCTACAGCAAAATCTCTGTTACAACTACCGGAGAAATAGCAACATTGGAGAAAGAAAAGGTGTTCATCATGTTAGGAGTGTATAACATCAGATAAAAATGAGTATTTCTCACAAAACTTATTAGTCTAGTTCTGTGTTGGACTAGAACAGTGGTGGTGAACCTATGGCACACACACCTCAGAAGCCACGCACAGTCCTCTCTGTCAGCACATGAGCCAAGTCAGGCTATCAGCTGAGCATCAGGTAACAGCTGTTTTCTTCTAAACTAAAACCTCAGTATTCATATTTAATTGCTATATTGGCACTTTGTGATAAATAAGTGAATTTAGGATTGCAGATTGGGCACTTGTTCTCTAAAAAGTTCACCATCACTAGACTAGGGGCTCACACTAAAACAAATAAGTAAAAGATGTTCTAAAATAATTATCAGAAGATAAAGGGGGCTTCTTGAGGAAGACTTTCTGCTTATTCAAGTAGGATCTGGGAAGAACTTCGAACTTCTCCTATGGTTTGTAGTATTTGGAACATTCTGAGTAATTTCATTAATATTCCCTTCTAGTGCTGGGATTCTGTGGTTCTATATAAACTTCTTCGTCAGTGTTACAATAAGAGAAGAAAATCTCACAATTTGTTAGGTGCCTGCTATGTACAAGTTCTCACAACATCCTTATGAAGTAAGCATTATTCACATATTACCAATACTCAGAAAGATCAGCATAACTTGTTTAAACACTCAGAACTACTCAGTGACATTGCTGGGACTGCAAACAACTTCAGGCTGATTGCTTAACTTTGGAGGTTTCCACCGTGTGGCTGCTGTCTCCCAGAAAGAAGACAGAATCTAAATTCGGTGCTTCTTATTTCCTTTCCTCTCTCCAGACTCTCCTTGTCCAAATCATTTCTTATCAGGGTGACTGCCTGGATGTTCTGCAGGATTTAGCACAACATCCGGTCTCTTTTCCAGCTCTTTCTAGTGGACGGAATGATTGATATGCCACCCACATTTTCCCAGCTCAGAGGCAGAGCAGTCTATTCATCCAGATGTTTCTGCCTGTTTCACTTCTTCCCTAAGAAAAAAAGAAAGCTTCTCCTGTGACCCCAGCCTGTATAATTCCTCAGTGAATCATTTGTTGCTGTCACCTGCCAGTCTGTTGTCTAAATCCTTTCTCATCCTAGTCCTGAGTGCTGTAGGAAACAATAAAATTTAATTTGAAATTAATGCTCCATCCCTTGTGCATTGAAATGGATGTCAGAAGTGAATTAATCACCACTGAAGCTTCTACCACAGAAAATTTACCCAGATTCCCTCCAAAGACAGCATGACTCATGCAGAGCACTTGTTTTGTCTCCTTAGTAACTGGTCTCTTAGATTTCCCTCTTATATTTACATGCAGGCGAGAATAGCAACGTGACTGGGGGAAGGGAAACGGTTCAAAGCGCGCAGAGTGTGCTCTGGGCAGAATGTTACCTGTAACAGTGTTTGCCAACCATCTAGTGCTTTATGTACTCACTTGGTGTCTCTGTTATAACTCCAGCATTGATTTAACCACAGACTGTGGAGATAAGTCTGGAAAACTACTAATGGCTTCAAGGAAAGTTTTGTGACGCACAATAGAAATTGATACTGGTGATATCTTGCATTGTGAAGATGAAGTCAACTGTTAGAAATGTATCTTTCTTGACTCTGACCTTTGCTGAAGTTACAGGTAAACACACAGCTCTATCAAGGCAGTGATGTACAGGGTAGAAAGAGGTTCAATTAAACTACTTACTTATAGAGCTTTACCACTGGAAATAATATTCTGAAAATTGATTTTATGTGTTCTATGTGATTTTGTCTCTTTCACTCCCGGGTGCTGTCTTAAAATTTTTAAAGAATTTTTAAATTAAGAGCTACAGAGCTCTTGATCCAGCACGTTCTCAGCCCTAATGATCTGGTGCCTGTGAACAAATCACTTAGCTTCTCCGAATTTCCTCTGGAAACTAAGGGATCCAACTAAATTAGTCTTTTATTCCTTCCAATTATGAAATTTGGACTCTACTTCTTGGGGTCAAATTGAGTTTTAAAGGTGAAACTAGTTAGCGTAATACTTAAATTTATTGGGTCAGAAATCATTCCAAAAGAAAAATTGAGCCATCCTCCCCCTTATTTTACAAATGATGTCCTTAGAGGTCAAGTTGCCTGAGATCTCGTAATATTCAAGTATATTCATATTCCTCCATTTTTATTTCTATTTTTATCACAATTCAGCAAGATATTTTTATAGTTGAATAGCTCTATAGAGTTTTAATGCAAATTCTCTCTGTCCTTTTCCTAACTCCCCAAAGGTGACTACAGTACCTTTAAAAATCTTTTCAGCTCATTATTTTGCTTGTTTACTTCTAAATATCATATCACTTCAGCTTTAGGTATTGCCTCAACCACAAAACACAAGTTTCTCATTCCTTTCCTTTCCCTGTGTAGATATATCATAACTTTGATCAGATAAGTAACCAGTATTTATGTGACATAGTGTTTACAGTTGAGCCATTTAGCATACTGTGATTACTTTTTCTGCTTTCTTTTTCCAAAGTTAAAAGTTATTATGTTTTGATTTTGCTTAATTTTCTAGGAATAATTGCAAATTCATTGCAAACTCCCGACAATTGTGTCTATATTTTTAAACACATGTAGGTGCAATAACAATTCCTTCCCTCTTGTGCTGAGTCTTCAGTTTCTTGGATTTTATCTTCTTGCTTGGTTTAATCCCTAATTTGGGAAGAACACTTCCTCCAGCAAATTCCTATGAAAAAAATACATGGGAACTAAAGTTTCTTTAGGTCTTACTTATCCACAGTATTTTCATACTATTCTCACAGATCTATCTGTGCACATATTGCTATAATCCAGTGTCATGATTGAGATGGGGACTACTTT
The DNA here is from genome assembly GCF_012274545.1 of Fukomys damarensis. NCBI lineage: Eukaryota > Metazoa > Chordata > Mammalia > Rodentia > Bathyergidae > Fukomys > Fukomys damarensis. The sequence continues at coordinate 47,863,446 of NW_022900950.1, read as the reverse complement.
TTTAATTACGTGTAAAGGAATGCTCTTCAGTTGTATGCACAGTTTCACGGGAACTCTGTGGAAGTGCTAGGCTTCTTTGTATGTCACTTCGATTCATCCATATATTTTCCTGTACTTGCCAATAATTGCTCACTTGTCGTACATACAAATTTTGGCTCCCAAATTCCTCATTTTTCTTCAGCTTCACTTACAGTGAAAACACAATCAGCACATGAACTTACTACTCCTAGAATGATGCCAATCTGAATGAGATAACAAGTATGCCCTATGGAAATATTTGCTTAATAAGTAGTGTCTGGATATTCTCAAAAATCTGACAATTTTTCCCCTAATTCTACTATTTTGCTTCATAAAAGCTTCAATACTAAAATAGTAAGTAGCCAATAATAATAATAATTCCTTAAGAGAATTTTCACTGAGTATCTTATTAATAACACTGAAGTACCACTGGCTAATATCTTTTACATTATTTTAGTCTGTACAAATAACAAATATCCCAGATAAAATGCTTATTGAGAGGATATTCAATAAGAAGGGAAATATTTACCATACTTTCTACCGCAAATCACTTGAAATTGCCAAAAAAAAAAAAAAACCAACCCCAAAACAACTTTAAGGAGATAAGAGGAGTAAATTTATACATGTCACCAGAAGCTAGAAGGGCGGCCACCAGCAGTGCCCCAGAATCTTAAGGAATTCTTACAAAAGAGAAATTATGTAGAAATTGCAGCTTCATTAGCAACTTAAAAATTAAAGTCCCCACAGGTTTGTGTGCTAAAGGCTTGGCCACCAGACTGTGGTGGTAGTGTGAGATGGTACAACCTTTAAGCAGTTTAACTAGAGGAAATTTAGGTCGCTGGGGCATGACCTTGAAGGGGTATTAAGACCTTCCTGCCTCGTTCTGCTTTCTGAATGCCATGAGGTGAGCAGCTTGTTCCACCACACATTCCTGCAGTAATATACTACTTCACCCTGCCTCTAAACAACAGACCGTAGACTAAAACTTCCATTCCTATGAACCGAACAAAAACCTTTCCTTTCTTTAAATTGATTACCTGAAGTATTTTCTTACATTAACACAGAGCAAACTTACACACTCTAACTTTATGCCAATAAAATTAAAAATCAACTTTTGGATAAAAAATGTAAATCATTAAAATTCACAAAAGAAACAGTTGAAGCAATTTTGAAGAAATTGAACTTCCCTTATCTACTATCAATAACTTCCCTTATCCACTCACTGTCCCTATTATTTCTGGCTTCTTTGTTTAACATTATATTTGTGAGATTTATCTATGATGTCTGTAAATAGTAAATTGTTATTTTCTTTGTTGCATAGTATATATTTTATGACTAGACCCAATTTTATTATACTATGGCATTGGGGTTATCTAAGCTTGAGACTACTACAAATACTTCTGAAATGATCATTCTTCTACCAATAATTGGCATCTTAAAGACATACATACATTTCTGTTCTGCATATACCCAATAAAGAGGTTGCTCACATCAGTAGAGGAATTATAGTATATATATATATATAACACAAATGTATATATATATATATATGTTCAATTTTAATAGGCAATAATTAAAGTGTTATATTTAAACTTTTTGTGTGGTACTGGGGATCAATGTATTTAAACTTTTTAAAAGTATAAGTGATATATGTGATTTCAGTTGTTCCACATTCTTCTCAGTACTTGATATTATCAATTTTTAAAAAATTTTAGCCATTCTGGTGATTATGCAGGGTATGACTGATTTGAATTTACCTGATAATGAATAATGTTGGACACATTTTTGTGTATCTACTGGCCATGTAAATACCTCTGTGGTTAAATGATTGCTCAAAATTTTCCATTTTGAGCAGTAGGGGAAGGGTAAATAATGCCTGTCTTTTCTTCT